>NC_139608.1:2402500-3084798 GCF_964270895.1 Podarcis filfolensis
GCTTAATACGATACGATAATCTTTATTGTCATTGTCCCATACAGAACAACGAAATTGAAAATCTACACCAGACATTCAGAAACCAACAAGGCTGCTATCCCAGCTATCCCAGCCTGGTTAGCCCCCTAAAAACTCTGATACCCCATAATTAAATACAATATACTCCCATAGAGACTCCTTACACTGCGTTTAAAACCAAAATCGCATTTGAATAGAAACTGTTTCTCAGGTGGCTGGTCCTAGTCTTTATAACCCTGGACCTTCTTCTGGAAGGCAGAAGCTGAAAGAGATCGATCCTGCGCTATCTCTGCAGCTTTCTTATGGCACCTGGAAGCATAAATTTGATCCAAGGTGGGAAAAGTGCAGACAATTATTCTTGCTGCAGTCTTTACAACCCTGGACAACATTGTTTTTTCCCTGACCGTGCAGCTCCCAAACCACATACAAAGACTATAAGTTAATACGCTCTCCACAGTACAATGGTAAAATGCCATCAACAGGTCCTTTGAGAGATTATTTTTCCTGAGGATTCTCTTAATGCTCATAGAATCAAAGACTGGAAAGGACCCCGAGTGCCATCTATGCAGGAATCTCAGGTAAGCATCCAACTCAGGTGTTGAAACACCTGAGTTATCAGGAGAGAAGCTTGCAATGGAAAAAAACCAAGGAGCATCGTGTTCAGATGTTCCTCAGATACCACATTCCTGCACTGAAGGTGGCTGACCTAGAAGAACCTCAAGTTCCCTTCCAATTCTGCAATTCTATGAACACTAGTGGAGCTGTTAACCACTATGACTATACTCTGCCTCAATAGCTGGAGGCAGCGATGCTTCTGAACGTCCATTGCTGGAAACCACAGGAGGGGAGAGTGTTGCTCTTGTGCTCAGCTCCTGCTTGTGGGTTTTCCCCAGGCATTTGACTGGCCCCTATGAGAACAGGATGCTGGGCTAGATGGGCCATTGGCTTGCAGGCAGCTGTCAGGCTTCTAGAGAACTGCGTCTCCTTTCAACAGGGGAGATCTTTCCAGACCCTGTGGTTAAATCCTGTGTAGCCCTGAACCCTGCAAAAGGAGGTTTTGCCATTCCAGGACGGTAGCTCAGAGCAGCTGCTTTGCATCCAGAAGGTCCCTGGTCCAACCCCCAGGGTAATCCTGGGAAAAGTCTGCAACTTTGGAGAGCTGCTTCCAGCCTGAGATGATGCCCACGATGAGCTACATGGTTGGACTCAGCACACAGTTTCCTACATTATAAGGCCGGGTGGGGGTTTTGCATCTCACAGCCCTTTCATTAGCTACCCCCACCCTCTTTAGCAACATTTCAAGGTGCAGGAGGAATAAACACAACACATTCACCACAAAAGGAAAACCCCCAATTCGCCGGACGTTCAGAAGCCAAAACTCCCCCGAGCGAGGGAATAACCCAGCTTGTTTCGGTTTCCAAGGAAAGACATCAGCCCCGTGTAGGTCTCTATGAGGAGGGGCTCATGGGCCACCTCCACCCCGGCAGTTCGGCCAGCTGTGGGATCCGTTCTTTCGGCATTCTGGACTGCTTGAACCAGCATGGCAGTGAAGGCAGAGATCTGCAGAAAGGCAGGAGAAGAATCCGGTCAGGCTGGCCACATTTTTTTTGGAGCTGCTGAACAGGACAATAGATTTGTAGCCTGGTCTGGTAATAATTTATGTTGGGCCATCATAACCTTGCAGATAGAAAGAGGAGGCTTTCTCTGCACAGTGCAAACTGTGGAACTGCCTCCCACAGGAATCAAGAAGCCACAAATACATACAAATGCAAATCTCCCGCACTCCTTCTATGCAAGGATGCAGAACTGCCCTGGAATTTTTTGAGAACTAATCCAGGACAGGAGAAGTAGGCACAGGGAAAGATAGCTGCATCAGTTTTGCCCGAGATTCCAGTTTTTCCACTCTTCAGTTCTCCAAATTTCTACATCATTTTGCAAATCTTTTTTTTAAAAAAAATCCACATGAAAATTCAGCAATATTTTAGTGCAATTTTCTCCTAATGTACACATGTACGTGCTGTTTTGTCCAATACAGACACATGTATTTATTTATTTTGCAAATCTCAAATATAACACATTTTTGGATGTTACCCTCTCTAATATATACCTTTCTATGCACGCTTCACCCTACCACATGCATTCTTGTACGCCATACTTGGCTGGCAAACTGCATTGCAAAATTCAGAGAAGTGTGACTCTTGAAGGATCTCTGTGCTTTGGTTCACACACCCTGCAAAATTAGGTCTACTTGCCTACAAGTGCCAAACCAAAACAAATTTTTACCCCATCCCCATTTCTCAAGTGTGGCTGGGTGCTAAGGATGCCCACATATTAAAAATACCCTGACAGGAATGGCCAAAGCCAGCCAGCCACTGTGCACATTCTGTGGGTCGCTCCCATTGCAACTGAAGGAAAACAACAGCCTGCCTAGGAAACCAAGCGATGCTTGGCCGTCCGCAGCAAATAACATTTGAAACTGAATCCCGGCCATCTCGCTGCTGAGAATATTGAGGAACCAGGAATCTCCACTTGTCCTTCGACCACCCCTCTGCCACCTCCCCAGAGAATATTTTGTCCCACACTGGAAATACGCTGCAGGCTCATGGGGTGCATGAAAAATCCTCCCCCCCCCCCAATTCCTGCTCTGAAAGTCTCAGGAGCTTTCGGAATCTTGTGCACACGAAAGATGCTGGCTCTTTCTGCCCCCATTCAGAGATCGAGGATTAAAAGCGGTCCATGGCAGTGAATTCTAACATGACATCCTCAGAACCCAGGGAGCACAAAGGAGGTTGGGTTACACGCCAGGCAGACAGACAGACCCCATGGAGAGGTGCCAAAATCTCGAGAGTAAACAGAGAGAGCAGGGCCGTCTTAAGCATATCCGGCGCCGTGGTGCAAAGCTCCCTCCAGCGCCCCCCCCCCATTTCCCAGAGTTTTTAAGGGAGGGCGGCTCCTCCAGCGGGGAAGAGGCGGAGGATGGAAGCGGCGCTTCCTGGCTCAGCTGGCCTCTCTGTGCCATGTTGGCCATGGCAGATGGAGGCTCCGGGCACGGCACTGCTTCAGCGTGGCATGGCGGAGGCGGGCAAGGGTGGCAAGCTGGTGCCAGGAGGCACCGCGTCCAGGCTCCGCCTCTTCCCTGGTGCCCTCCAGAACTTTGCGCCCTGGCGCCCCATGCCACTAGCCTCTAGGGTAAGACGGCCCTGAGCGAGAGACACAACTCAGGAAGAAATAGCTGGTGGGTGTTTGGGGGAAACAAAGCCGTGTTGCTCATGATTAACCCCCTGTTGCCTCTTCACGCAGGTTCACACACATCGCTTCAGAGTTCGACATGGAGATTGCAAGCTCCTCAGTGCAAAGAACTGTATTTCTGGAACTAAGCAATTAATGGGTAGTGAGAATTGCCAGCTCGGTTCCAGGCCAGATGTGATGCTCAGCTGGGGTGGGCTGAGAAATTCGATTCAGGTTCCCACTTAAAGGAGGACCTACTCAGTTTGCACTTTCTGAAACAGTGCAGGAACCCAAACACAGCCCTCCGTGGAATCTGCACTTCTCTGAAACCCTCAATGCAGTTCTCCAATAAAGTAATTTGTGCAAAATGTACATGCCAGAGTGAAGCATGCACCAAAATTGCTTTGCAAAAAATGTATATATTAGGCAAAATTGTATTCACAAATCTGTACATTAGGAGAAATCTGGAAAAAAGGTGCTAATAAATGTTCATGAGGACAAGGAAGGAAGGAAGGAAGGAAGGAAGGAAGGAAGGAAGGAAGGAAGGAAATAAGCTGCTGTGGAAATAAGGAGAACTGAAATTAAGGCTGAAAATAATGAGGAACCAAATTTAGCAGATTCACCCATCCCTCTGCTTCTAGGGCTCTGAATGTCAAGAAGCAGGTGGAAATCTGTCCCCTTCATCTCAACCTTTATCACTCCCTCCAGGCCTTAATCAGGCCCCAAATACGTTTTCATTTCAGCTACGTTTTCTTCCGCCACAGAAGCTGGAGTGTGAATGTTTGGAGAGGTCTCTTCCCTGAGCAGCAGGAATGTCGTGGTCATTCAATGCCACCACCACCCCTCGGCTGAGCCAGTTGCAGCCACAGGATTCCCTGCCATGACAATATACCACTGCAATAAAGTTGCTTATCCCAACAAGATTAGCAGGAAGAACCGATTGCAGGCATTAGGAGTGTGTGATGTAGTTGGCCAATATCCCTCGAGTGCAAAAGCAGCTCACCCTTCTCAGATACGCTGACATCACAGAAAAGTCACTGATTCGTCATCTGCAAATGCAAATCTTTGGAGACAGGTGTCTCCAGGCACCATCCTGAATGGAAATCGGCTTGGGGTTTTCCTTAGCCGTGCCGCCCACCAGGAAGTGATGCAGGCGCCTTCTTGGGAAAGGAGAGGGCACTTTGGAATCCGGGTCATGCTACCTTGCCACACCCTAAAGCCCTAAACCAAATCCTTTCCTCGGTGGATGGCTGTCTCAGTGCCTGCTCATCTTGAAACAGGGCCTTTCCGGGGCTGCTCCTAGATTGAGGGGTTCTCTCCCAAGAGAGTGGACTGGCTCCCTCCTTGGTTATCCATCCACCATCAGGCTGAGACCTTCCTGCCCAGACAGGCCTTTGGAGACTAAAGTGCAGAAGACGTTGATTGCTGGGCTGACAAATTGGAATTTAATTGCTGGTTCCAAATGTGTTCTATTGTATTTTAACTTGTTTCTTCTTATTACTCCTTGTACAGTGGTACCTCGGGTTACATACGCTTCAGGTTACAGACTCCGCTAACCCAGAAATAGTGCTTCAGGTTAAGAACTTTGCTTCAGGATGAGAACAGAAGTCGTGCTCTGGCAGTGCGGCAGCAGCAGGAGGCCCCATTAGCTAAAGTGGTGCTTCAGGTTAAGAACAGTTTCAGGTTAAGTACGGACCTCGGGAACGAAATAAGAACCGTATTTTTCGCTCTATAAGACGCACCAGACCACAAGACGCACCTAGTTTTTGGAGGAGGAAAACAAGAAAAAAAAATATTCTGAATCTCAGAAGCCAGAACAGCAAGAGGGATCGCTGCGCAGTGAAAGCAGCAATCCCTCTTGCTGTTCTGGCTTCTGGGATAGCTGCGCAGCCTGCATTCGCTCCATAAGACGCACACACATTTCCCCTTACTATTTAGGAAGGGGAAAGTGAGTCTTATAGAGCGAAAAATATGGTACTTAACCCGAGGTACCACTGTATAATGTTTCAAAAAATTTCTGTGTTGCCTTGAATCCCAACTTGGGAGAAAGCCATGTCCCGTTCCTGGGGAGATGTCGTTGTGGGCCGGGAGCAAGCCCTCCGCGGCGCCATTGAATGGTCCTCAGCCATGTCACCCTTAGGCCGTCCAATTCGGATGGTCTGGGGGCATGGCGCAGGCTATTTAAACTGCCCACAGCCGAGGACTCGCCCCTGTCTTTCTCTCTGCTCGGCCAGTTCTCCCTCCCTCCCTCCCTTAGGTTAGGCTCTTTATCTCCTGACCTTGCTATGGACCTCAGTTGGTCGCCTTGGTTGTCCAAGGGGCCTGGTAGGAATTTTTCCACTTGGCAAATTGGCACCGGCCATTTGGTTTTTCCGCCTACCTCGTAGCAAATCATCACAACTTTGTAAGGTTTGGCGGTTAGGCATTGGAGTATTCGGTTGAAGGGGAGGGGAGGGGAGAGGAGGTAGTGGCCATCACCCACCCCTCCAAATTCCAAGGGTATTCTGTTAAAGGAATCTGGGGGGGGGTCTCCATCTGAAGCCCCAGACGGGGGGCTAGGGCCATGGCACGACCCCTAGCGGTGACCCTGGGGGAGTCCCTAGTTGATGTGCATCAGCAGAGCTCCCCCTACTGGTGGTTAACCCTTCCAAGATGGGCAGAAGTAAGACATAGTTGTGTGGTTTCCAATGCCTAAGCCAATACCACTCACATTCTATAACAAATAAAGTTGTGGTCTTTTTGTAACCAAATATATTGTTTCATGTGTATTTATTTCATTTCCCGGGAAGGTTTGGGACCTTGCCACGCAAACATGAGATAAAAATGCATTAAACAGAAATACTAAAAATTTATTCTCCCCACCTTCACCACCCGCTTTCCTGCAGTGATGCTCTAAGTGGCTGCAGCAAATCCCAGCTGGGAACCTGGACTAAACCCGATTTTTTAAAAGGGGCAATAAAATCTAGCCAGAATGGACTATTAAAGGACAGGCCTAGCTAGTAGCAGCTTAGGAAGCCCAAATGTCTAGGCTGGGCTTAAACTTCAAGTTCCTGCATGTGTTTGCTTCTGCTCTGTCTCCAAGATCTCTGCTGCCCTGGTAGACTATGTTATTTGCTTGCATGCTTTCTGGCGGGCTGCCCTATTGTGACCACATTTTGCTGCTGTAAAATCTAAAAGGCGGTGTTTTGTGTGTTCGTGCCTCACGTGCTGGTCCCTTTCCACCGGAGGTACATCTCTGCCTGTGTTTCCTGCTGCAAGTATTTGGGATTGCTGAAAAGCGATTGCACCTGGAGTCCTTCAAATGAAAGCTTCGGGGTTGGAGGGGCGACCTGAGAAGTCCGACCCGCGTGCGGTTTCACCCCTTGCTCTCCCAAGATGATCTCAGAGCCCGCAAGCTCCCTCCCTCCTTGCCCTCGGAGTTTGTGAGATTCCTAGCAGCTCCTTCATCTCTTGAAGTGTGAACGGTTCCATTCTTGCCAAATCGGATGTTTTCCTGAAACCACTTGGGCGAGAAATCCACCCCGTCTCGTTGAAGGAAAATAAAACCTCTTTTCTCTCCTTTTCCTTGTGCCCACGAGGGAGGGGGGGTTGAAAAGGGGACAACTTCCCAACGCTCCCCAAAGCTGGATTAAAGCACTCAGAGGCGACGGAGCGTCCCTTTGAACAAGCCACTCTGCACTCCTTCTCTCGCTCTGTTTTCCACAGGGAGATCCGATTACTGACATCCTTACGAGTGTGCAGATGGGGAGATAATTTGGGGAGGAGGAAATATTGTTTTTGACCTGAGCATGTGTGGTTTCAAATCGATGGTTGTGGAGCTTATATTTCACACTGCGGGGAGAAGGGGGGCATATGCCACTCACTTCCTGTTTACATTAAGGCACCAGGAATCCATTATTGCATGATCTCAGTTTCATGCCATGACGTTTATCTGATGCCCACTGTGGCTACTGCAACCGCCCACACATCCCTCCTGCATTTCTACATTTAGAAATTTATGTGGAGGGCTCAGTCGCCCATGCAAGTCTTCTTTAACCCGGGATTAGCCGCTGGTGAAAAGAAGGCCTATTGGTGGCTACCGGTCACAATTGCCACTATCCACAATGACCACGGCTGGACGCAGCAATGCTTCTGGAGACCAGTTGCTAGAAGCCACAGGAGGAAAAGGACTCCTTTGCTCAAATGCTCCTTTGCTTGCTGGTCATTGGTCTGATCCTGCACCAGCTTCTTCTTAAATTCTTATGCGGGGAGAAATTTGGATTGGTGAACATTTTTATGCAGATTTCTCAAACTGGGTATTGTGACTGGAGCATCCTTCAAAGTCCACACTTTCCTGCAGTTTGTTGTGTAGCTCTCCAATAATTAACAAAGGAGTGCAAGAACGTGTCTATTAGGAAAAGCGTGTGCATATACCTCAGCGAAAACATAACAATATACTATACATGGGAAACTTGCTTGCAAAAATGTGTCCGTCAGTCAGAATTGCAAACAAAATGAGTATTTTGTATTTGTTTTCGTTTGGGAGTTGCCTTGTTACTTTTACAATGAAAGGTGGTCTATAAATTACCTTCAAATTTTTTAAAATCATGTAAATACTTTAGCAGACGGATGCACTAATATGGGAGGGCCTCTTTTAAAAAAAGCCAAATCAATCACAAACTGATGTGAAAATGTGTGAACCAAGCTTAAGATTGGGAAAATGAGAAATCTAAATTGACGGGTCCATCGGTCTCTGATTATAGGTCGGTACCAATCCTCAGGGACACTGGTGGAGCTGTGGGTTAAACCACAGAGCCTAGGACTTGCTGATCAGAAGGTCGGCGGTTCGAATCCCCGCAATGACGGGGTGAGCTCCCGTTGCTCGGTCCCTGCTCCTGCCAACCTAGCAGTTCGAAAGCACGTCAAAGTGCAAGTAAATCAATAGGTACCACTCCGGCAGGAAGGTAAATGGTGTTTCTGTGTGCTGCTCTGGTTCGCCAGAAGCGGCTTAGTCCTGCTGGCCACATGACCCGGAAGCTGTATGCTGGCTCCCTCGGCCAATAAAGCGAGATGAGTGCCGCAACCCCAGAGTCGGTCACGACTGGACCTAATGGTTAGGGGTCCCTTTACCTTTACCAATCCTCAGAGCTTAATTTTTAAGAAAAGCAGTCCGCGGAAGCTGCAAATAGGAGTGGGGAATGGGTGCGTGGGGAGAGGGGCTTAACCCTGTCCCTGCCGGCCGTTTCCCCACTCTGAATTGCCTTACTCCAAGCTGCTCTCAAGAGAGAGGTTGGTCTCAAGATGAGCTGCAAGGGAACTCTCTGTTATTTTTTTAATTGTTACTGTTAACATTGGGATGTCCACTTTGGAAGCTACTGGATTATACCCTCGGTATGTCGGGGAATACAGTAGTACCTCAGGTTAAGTACTTAATTTGTTCTGGAGGTCCGTTCTTAACCTGAAACTGTTCTTAACCTGAAGCATCACTTTAGCTAATGGGGCCTCCCACTGCCGCCGTTGCACCATTTCTGTTCTCATCCTGAAGCAAAGTTCTTAACCCGAGGTACTATTTCTGGGTTAGCGGAGTCTGTAACCTGAAGCGTCTGTAACCTGAAGCGTATGTAACCCGAGGTACCGCTGTACTCTGAAGACGAAGGCTGGGGTATGCAGCAGCAGGCAGATCAGATCAGTTCAGAAGAGGAAGAAGAGGGTTGTCTGTGTTGGCAACACAATGCTGTAATGAAAAGGACTATAAAACTATCAACGGCTCGTTGATTCTGATCAGTGAGATACCAAAGGGAGAGGGGGGAAACTCCCCTGCCTGACACAGTATTACTGTTAGCCCAATCCATTTTATGTGCCCTCTTGACCCATTGTGGCCCACCTGGCAGATGGTGATAAACCTCTGGTTGATGTTCTTCACCGGGTGCTCAGTGAAGGTCGTGTAAGGCATGTCGGTGGAGAAGGGGTTCCAGCGCGCCAGGAGAGATGGCTCTCGCTGTTTGTCCCAGAAGATCCTCAGGCCTTCTCCCTCCCTCCTAGAAAGCGAAACATTTGGACAGGTGAGGAGGCACTGTCTTTTTCGGCAGACAGATCAAGAAGGGCAATTGGTTTGTTTCTTTCATTTATATACCATCTTTACTTCCCAAGGATCTCAAACTGGTGTACACGGTTGTTCTCTACCCACAATTCACCCTCAAAACAACCCTGTGGGTTAAGCATAGAGGTGGTAACTTGCCCAAGGTCACCCAGTGAGCTTTGTGGCTTGTTTGGGGATTCGAACCCTGATCTCCCAGGTCCTAGTCCAACACTCTAACCATTGTGCCACAATGGCTTCCTTGTTCCATAGAATGAGGCCTGGAGAATGCTAGAGGAGGCACAAGAATCATAGAGTTGTATAGTTGGGACCCTGAGGGTCCTCTAGTCCAACCCCGTGCAATGCAGAAATCACAGCTGAAGCATCTGCCAGAGCCAGGGCCTTTTCAACACTGGCCCCGGCTGGTGGAACGCTCTGCCTCATGAGACCAGGGCCCTGCAGGATCTGATTTCTTTCGGCAGGGCCTGTAAGACAGAGTTGTTCCGCCTGGCCTTTGGCTTGGAATCAACTTGATCCCCTCCCCCTCTTTCCCTTTTCCTTTCTCTTTCTGTGATGGGACTCCTACTTGGGGACTTCCCTGGCTTTTTTCTGGCCCACGTAGGACCAGTCTGGATAGTTGGCCTTGGTGAAGACTTGACGTTTTCACCCCCAAAAAAGTTTTTGATTTGAGTTTCCGCTGAAATGAGGCTGCATTTTGATGTTTTAATGTTGTATTTTAATCTTGTTTTTAAAGTTGTATTTCAATCAATTGTTTTTATATCTGGTGTTAGCCGCCCTGAGCCTGGTCTTGGCTGGGGATGGAGGGGTATAAATAAATTTTATTATTATTGTTATGAATATTATTTTTATTATTATCCATGACAGATGGCCACCCAAACTCTGCTGAAAAGCCTTTGGTGAAGGAGAATCCATCACTTCTCATGGGAGACTGTTCCACAGCTCTTACTATCAGAAAGTTCTTCCTGGTGTTTAGTCGGAATCTCCTGTCTTGCAACTCGAAGCCATTGGTTTGGGACCTACCCTCTGGAGTTGCAGAAAACAGAGGTCGAATGGCCACCTGTCCGTGATTTGTTAGCTGAGATGCCTGCATTGCAGTGGGTTGGACTAGATGACCCTTGTGGGTCCCTTCCAGTTCTACAATTCTATGAGGCTGAGAAGGGTGGAAAACAGAAGCATTCTGAGTTGTGAGTGTTTGGGGGTGGCTGCAGGAACACACCGATTTAAAGGAACTAGACTCAACTGTTTATGGTTCTCTCTGTGTGTGCATTGTGGGGGGTTGCTTCTTTTTTTAAAAAGTATTTGTAGGTACACTGAAACTAATGCTACTTTTTTATTTTTCTTAAGTAAAAGAGACAGATTAGATGTTTAGAAAAAAAATATGGGGGGGGGGGAACGACAGGTTTCCCATTTCAGATGTAATTACTGTAAAACCTCCCAAACACCTCTGCTGCGGGTGCCAAAACTCTGGCTTGGGTTTGTATTGTCTGAGAAATGAGCTAAATAAACCTTTATTTTGCTCCCTCCCTGAGCCGATCCCACAAGCAGGGGCTCTTTGATGGCTTCCAAGTTCTGGAACACGAAAAGCAAAAAGCGTCTCAGGGACAAAACGTTTCCCAAGACCTGGTTTGTTTTTTGTTTTTTTCCCATTCAGAAAGCACCTGGCTCAGAACATAAGTGAAAAAACAAAAACACAGCACAGATCTCGTCTCCTGCCTCTTTGCCAATTTCCGATATTTAGTATTTTGATATTCAAGCTCCACCTCTTATTTTCTATCTAGCTAAAGAACATAAAAAGAGCCTTCTGGTCAATGGCCCATCTAGTCCAACATCCTGTTTCTCACAGTTGCCCTTTCTGGGAAACCCACAAACACAATCCGGACTCAAGAGGAATTCTTCCCTCCTGTGGTTTCCGGAAACTGCTAGCCAGAGGAATCATTGCCACTGACCAATTCTAGGTGGCCTCAAGAGAAGTCTACCATCAAGATCAAGGGAAATAATAGTACCGCTCTATTATGGACTTCTGTGTCCAGTTCTGGGTACCACAATTTAAGAAGGATGGTGACAAGTTGGAAGGTGTGCAGAGGAGGGCGACCAAGATGATCAAGGGTCTGAAAACCAAGCCGTATGAGGAACAATTGAGGGAATTTTTAGCCTGGAAAAGAGACTGAGAGGAGATATGGTAGCCATCTTCAAATATCTCAAGGGCTGTCTCATGGAAGAGGGAGCAAGCATCTGCTGCTGCTCCAGAGGGTAGGAGCCAAACCGAAGGATTCAAATGAGAAGAAATGAGATTCAGATGAACCCTTAGGAAGAACGACTGATGGCAAGAGATGTTCAACAGCAGAACAACCTCCAAGGTTCTCCTTCCTTGGAGGTTTCCACGCAGAGGTCAGATGGTCATCTGTCATAGATGCTGGGGAACAGGACACTGAGAGGAGATATGATAACCATCTTCAAAGATCAAAAGGGTTGTCTCATGGAAGATGGAGCAAGCTTGCTTTCTGCTGCTCCAGAGGATAGGGCCCAGTGCAATGGATCCCAGTTGCAAGGGAGGAGATTCTGACTAAATTTCAAGAGCTGTTCCAGAGTGGAACGGTCTCGCTCAGAAGGTTGTGGACTCTCCTTCTTTGGATGTTTATAAGCAGAGGTTGGAAGGCCATCTGTCATGGGTGCTTTAGCTGAGATTCCTGCTTAGCCAACTCTACAATTCTAGGTGAAATATACTCGGAGTCGAGTGTGGATTTCATGCTCTTTATTCAGCTCATAGGGGTGAGGAGGAATGGAAGTTCCCCCAGAATGTCTGCCTTATATACATTATTTACACAATGGGCCCCATGTGATTGGCTAATTCCGGGATTCTCCTGTAGGCCAATCAGGTTGCGGATTCACTTCCACCTGGAGCTGGATTGGGTGGCTCCTGTGGACCAATCAGACTGCTGCATTCTGGATCCTATTGTTCTAGGACCAATCAGACTGCTGCATTTTGCATCCTATTCAACTCAGTACATAACACTAGGATTCTAGGATTCAGTTATTCTATTTTTCTATGAAATGGTCAGGGAGGGAAGTGGGGGGGGGGAATCAAGTCTATGGTTTAGTGGTTAAATCGAAAATCAAAACGTCATCACCAGAGCAATAAGTTCACCATGAGCCCATTCCCTTCTCTCTTCAGATATTGCCCTTTCCAGTCTTTCCCCCAAGTTCCCCTTACTATTCTTCTACTCTAGTATTAAGCACAGGAGCCCCTCAGGGATGTGTGCTAAGTCCCTTTCTCTATTCCCTGTACACATTTGATTGCACCCCACTGTATAAGTCCAACACAATCATCAAATTTGCGGATGATACAACAGTGGTGGGGCTCATTAGTGAGAACAATGAGACTGCTTATAGGAAAGAAGTACAGGGGTTAATTCAATGGTGTAAAGAAAACAATCTTATGCTTAACACCAAAAAAACCAAAGAACTCATAATTGACTTTAGGAGAAAGAAAAGTGTATTCTTACCATTGTACATAAATGGCGAGGAGGTGGAGAGGGTTGGTAGTTTTAAATACCTGGGCATCTATATCTCTGAGGACCTCTCATGGACTGCAAATATTAATATGGTTGTGAGGAAGGTGCAGGGGAGGTTGTATTTCCTGAGAATGCTCAGGGGACTGAATCTATCTCAGCACCTACTTCTGTCCTATTATCACAGTACCATCGAGAGTGTCTTAACCTATAGTGTATTATCGTGGTATGGGAGCAGCTCCGAAACGGATAAAAAAGCTTTACAGAGAATAATTAAAATTGCCCAGAATGTTATTGGGCTCCAACTACCAACCCTGGATGAGATCTTCACGTCTCGCACTTTGAAGAAGTCACACAATATCCTGAGAGATCCCACCCATCCTGCTCACAACTTCTTTGAACTGTTGCCTTCGGGCAGAAGATATAGGACAATGAAAACACGAACCACACGCCTTCTGAATAGTTTCTATCCAAGAGCTCTGATTGCACTAAATAATGATCTCAGGGCCAGTTGCAAGAAATAGCAAGCAGGGAGTAGGAAGGAATGAGATAGGTTTTAGGTTATGTTATGCCTTTAAATAGGTTATGTTATATTCTGGATTATGTTATGTTTTATAGATTATGTCTGAATAGGATGAGAGTGTTGGAATACGTGTAAATGTGTATGTGAACCCGGTCTTTGGGGGGGTGTTTGATTTTCGTTGTTGTGTATACTGTGTATATACGGACAATGACAATAAATTTATCTTTTCCCCCTATTGTCCTTTTTTTCAAGCACATTTCTTCCCTCACCCAGAGCTACAGAGGAGCACCCATTCCGATGACTAAAGCAGCACAACGGTGGCTCCCATCCTCTTTGTCCGCCTGAGCCTCTCCTCCCTGCAAACCTCAGAGAGGGAATTAAAAGGGTAGCCCCAGGCGGCACGCCAAGATTTACGAGGAAATGCAGACACGGATTCTTGCTCCGCAGGCTGGGCGTGGAAGCGCAGCAAGGGGGAAAGTGGGGGGGGGGGGGAGATTACAAACATGCAGGAAGAACCGGTGGCCCAAACCCTTTCCTCCGTCAAAACCCGCAAAGGCTTCTCTCCCCAGCAACGTAGGACGCTGCAGCCTCCATGTTTGTTTATGTTAGCGACCCAAAGGAAGTGAAAAGTTGGCACCTCAGAGGGCAAGTGGGCGCTGGTGGGTTTTGCTGACTGCATGACATCAGGAGAAGTTTCTTTCTTCCCCCCATAATGACAAGTCGGTCCCCCGAGAGTTTGGCACGGAGTCAGACAAAACCAAATTTTTGTGTGTGTTTTTTCAGAGAGTGCTTACAATTCTATCCACGGGCCTGAGCTGCTCCAAAACCCCAAAAGCAGCTGCTGCCTTTATGTTCTCCAGAGTCGCATGGCGCATGACCAAGAAACCTTCCAAAAGGCTTTGGGCTCAACCAAGTTAACTATCTGCTGTCCAGCCTGTGTTGGAGGCCTTGTAGGGGGGGGGGGAGAGACAGAGGCTCCAGGGGACACACAACTGAACTCTTTGAACCGACGATCTGGAAGGAACACCAGAGGCAATAGCAGTGGTTTTCAAAGGAGAGGAGGGCAAGGGAGGCAGGAAGACTCAAAGGCAAAGAAACATTTACCATATTTTTCGCCCTATAGGACGCACTTTTTCCCCTCCAAAAATGAAGGGGAAATGTGTATGCGTCCTATGGGGCGAATGCAGGCTTTCGCTGAAGCCTGGAGAGCGAGGGGGGTCGGTGCGCACCGACCCCTCTCGCTCTCCAGGCTTCAGGAAGCTATCCGCTAGCCGTGGGAGACGCGCGCTGAGCTCAGCACACCCCAAGCTTCGGGTTTCGCACAGTCCTCCGCTAGCCAGCCCCGCACCTGGGGGGGGGGAATAATTATTTTTTCTTTATTTCCCCCCAAAAAAACTAGGTGCGTCCTATGGGCCGGTGCGTCCTATGGGGCGAAAAATACGGTAAACATTTCAGCATAGCATAGCATAATATATATATATATATACAACTGAAAACAGTATCCATGCCATGCCCCTCTTCAAGAGCTTTGGCTATTCTTCTACAGTTCTCCATGACATATTGTTGTGAGCAGAGATTTCCAACGTGGACAAATAGGGAAGATCAGAAAAGAGAAAGGCTTCTTTGTGCTAATGAGGAGAGGAGAATTTGTTTGACTCGAATTAGACATAATATAAATGAGATTGCCTGGAAAAAGCAAGCTCACACCTCTCATCGAGCTTGTATAACAACTTAAGGAATGTATATAAAGGGCTCGTTTATCATTATATCGGGGAAATTATTCGTCTTCTTGTGTAGCTGCATTGTTTTATACTTTATGGACCCCCCATGATCATATTATAAAGTAGTTGTGTTCTAGGTTATAAATCATGCACTGCTAAGAATTCTCCACTCCACCCCCCCCCCCCCCAGCAAAATGTATTTCTTATTAATTAAAAAAGCATGAACATTTTTTTCTTCTGAAAGTGTGGCTGGGGGGAAAAAGTTTGAGAACCACTGGTCTATACGAATGAAACTATGGAACTCGCTGCCACAGGAAGCGGTGCTAACCACCAATTTGGATGGCTTTAAAAAGAGGGTTGGGAAAATCCATGGAGGAGAGGGCTGCTGAAGGCTACTGGTCAGAGAGGGCTCTTGTGTTCAGATCCTGCTTCCTACAGGTATCTGGTTGGCCACTGTGAGAGCAGGATGCTGGACTAGATGGGCCTTCTTATGTAACCCTCTGTTGTCTTTGTCCATGGAGTTTTCTTGGCAGGGATACTGGAGTGGCTTGCCGGTTCCTCCTCCAGGCGGATCACGTTTGGTCAAAACTCTCCACTATGACCTGTCCATCTTGGGTGGCCCTGCATGGCATAGCTCATAGCTTCTCTGAGTTATTCAAGCCCCTTCGCCATGGCAAGGCAGTGATCCATGAAAGGGCAATGAGACATCACCTTGCCAACAAAGGTTCATATAGTTAAAGCAATGCTTTTCCCAGTAGTGATGTATGGAAGTGAGAGCTGGACCATAAAGAAGGCTGATCGCCGAAGAATGGATGCTTTTGAATTATGGTGCTGGAGGAGACTCTTGAGAGTCCCATGGACTGCAAGAAGATCAAATCCATTCTGAAGGAAATCAGCCCTGAGTGCTCACTGGAAGGACAGATCCTGAAGCTGAGACTCCAGTACTTTGGCCACCTCATGAGAAGAGAAGACTCCCTGGAAAAGACCCTGATGTTGGGAAAGATGGAGGGTACAAGGAGAAGGGGCCGACAGAGGACGAGATGGTTGGACAGTGTTCTCGAAGCTACCAGCATGAGTTTGACCAAACTGCAGGAGGCAGTGGAAGACAGAAGTGCCTGGCGTGCTCTGGTCCAGGGGGTCACGAAGAGTCAGACACGACTAAATGACTAAACAACAACAACATGTAACCCTCTGTAGTGCATAATCCCAGAAGCACAGATTTACAGAGTTGGAAGGGTCCACTGGGGGTCATCTAGTACACCCCCTGCAATGCAGGAATCTTTAAGCCGATGCCAGACTCGAACCCATGACCCCAAGTTCAAGAGTCTCATGCTCTAGCAACTGAGCTACCCCTCACAGCCGAAGAACCCCTGACGCCGGGCGGCCATTCTCTCCAGGCTCCCTCTCCTGCCTCTCGCTTCCCTTTTCTCATGCACTGGTTCTGCCTTCCAGGGCGGTGCAACTCTGAGCAGAGACTACGCCCTTGAAGCGACGCAGCCAAAGACCGGGATAATTACAGTGTTCAGCAGCCCAGTTTACAAGGCAGCCTAAGTGCCGTCCCAAAATCAAAGTGGGAAATGGAGAGAGGGCTTTACTAGCGACTTAGTGAGATATTATTCATGCTTTTGAAGAGCGTTTTCTTTCCTGAGAGAGGGAGGCAAAGCTAGAATTAATGGACCCTTAGGCCCAAAGTATCCTGGCTATGTCTCATTTCCCCTTCCCAATGTTCCTCCCATCCCTCCTGGAAGTTTATTTCTTCATGCAGCACACCGTTGAGCTGTGGAACTCTCTCCCACAAGATGCACTGATGGCCATCAAAGTAGATCACTTGAAAAGAGGACTGGATAAATTCATGGAGGAGAGCTATCAGCCACGACAACCATGCCATATTTGGCCAGATAAGGGCGACCATCCACGATTTCCCCTGTTGTCCTGAAAGAGGCCTGTGTCCAATTCCTGCCCTGGGCTTGTTTGTTGTTGTTGCTGCTGCTGCTCTCGTCAACCCTAAGGGCCGGCGTTGCAGACAATGCCTTTTGGCGATAATCCCACCGGGATTTTCGAATCTCCTCTTTGTGTTCCTCTAATTACCCGCATGGTTTCAGGAGATAAATCACTTAGGGGAAGCATTTCAGGCTGCGGGTTTGGGTGCTTCCTGCAATGAATCCCCTTTGCCGCAAAATGCATTTCGGAGGACATTCTAATGCGGCACTTTAAGCAAACAAACGGGTTTGGGAATTAAGCCAGTGAGCAGCGACTACTGCTTAAAGTGAATCGGCGAGATTGGGGAGGGAAGTCAAAAGTTGTGGGTCCAATAAGCATGTGTGCGTGTTTGTGTGTGTGTGTGTGTGTGTGTGTGTCTTAGTTGTCTATCTGGCCCAAGACACTTTGCAGCCCCAATCAAAGGATAAGGTGGCAGCCTCTCCACATTCCATGCACAAAATCTGACTGTGTTAGCATCTGAATCTTAATTCAAATCTGTAAAGGCAGCCTCTCCACCTCCTCCTCCTCACCAGAGGAAGGCAGGGCTCTTTAGGACAGGCCACATGACAGAACCCCTGGCTCTGCCCTCCCAGTGCCTTCCCCAATTCCCTAATTCCCTACTTCTCCCAGCTCCAGAGCACCCTTGCGTGAGGCAGTGGCAGCATCCGTCAGCCAAATGGCAGGGCACTCCTGCCCTCCGAACCTTACAGACCTACATTGGCTCCCAGTACATTTCCGAGCACAATTCAAAGTGTTGGTGCTGACCTTGAAAGCCCTAAACGGCCTCGGCCCAGTATACCTGAAGGAGCGTCTCCACCTCCATTGTTCTGCCCGGAAACTGAGGTCCAGCTCCGAGGGCCTTCAGGAGGTTCCCTCCCTGCGAGAAGCCAAGTTACAGGGAACCAGGCAGAGGGCCTTCTCGGTGGTGGCCCCCGCCCTGTGGAACGCCCTCCCTTCAGATGTCAAGGAAACAAACAACTATCTGACTTTTAGAAGACATCTGAAGGCAGCCCTGTTTAGGGAAGCTTTTAATGTTTGATGCATTACTGTATTTTAATATTTTGTTGGAAGCCGCCCAGAGTGGCTGGGGAATCCCAGCCAGATGGGTGGGATATAAATATTATATTATATTATATTTATATTATACAAAACTAGGATAGTTCATGACACTCATAGATAGGGGTACAAGAAGGCATCAATGTCTCTTCTGATCTGGGTTGGCCACACGCAGCTCTCTTTCAACTCTGCTGCAGTTTGACTTCTGACATAAAAAAAAGCTACTTTATCTGCCTAGCTGTCTCTCCTGTGGTGGAATTTTACACACTTAACTAATGAGCATCCTGCTGTTCCATTCATTCCTATGCAAAGGAAACACAATGCAAAACTGGAGGCCATAATAAATGACATAGAATCACAGAATTGTAGAACAGGAAGGGACCATGAGGGTCATCTAGTACAACCCCCTGCAATGCAAGAATCTTTTTGCACACAACCCTGAGATTAAGAGTCTCATGCTCTCCTGACTGAGCTCTTGTTTGTGGGCTCAAAGCAATAACAGTGGATACGGATCAATGTTCATTCTGCATGTGGAACTAATGAGCAAACGCTGGACATTTTTGCTCCTATTTCAGTTGGGATTCTCAGGCTCATAATCCACCTTAGATTTTGTGATTGAGGTGAGCAGATTCTCCCCTTTCTGTTGTGCTGCTGTTCCCTGGCTTAGCTCTGCACCTTTCAAGGGATGCTGGTGGCACTGTGGTCTAAACCACTGAGCCTCTTGGGCTTGCCGATCAGAAGGTCGGCGGTTCGAATCCCCGCGATGGAGTGAGCTCCCGCTGCTCTGCTCCAACTCCTGCCAACCTAGCAGTTCGAAAGCACACCAGTGCAAGCAGATAAATAGGTACCACTGTGGCAGGAAGGTAAACAGTGTTTCTGTGCGCTCTGGCTTCTGTCACAGTGTCCCGTTGTGTCAGAAGCGGTGTAGTCATGCCAGCCACATGACTCGGAAAGCTGTCTGTGGGCAAACCCCAGCTCCCTCGGCCTGAAAGCAAGATGAGTGCCACAACCCCATAGTCACCTTTGACTGGACTTTACTGTCCAGGGGTCCTTTACCTTTACCTTTTACCTGCATCTTTGAACCTGCTCTTTGATTTAACCAGGGGATATTCTTTAAGTGCACATGTGCAGTTTGCTTTAGCTCTACACCTTCTTTCTCTCCCATGCAGGTCAACGACACAGGTAAGCACCTGGTGAAACTGCCCCAAAGAGGAGCCTGGTGTGATACAAGAAGGAGAGAGGACTTGATCTTACTGGAGATGTTCTGTCCCAGCTGCAAGTACCAGAAACCCAGTATGGCCAACATTTTATAGAAGGTTTGTCGGTGATCATAAGAAGATCAGAAGAGCCAGACTGGGTCAAGGACAGAGGTGGCCAGAGGATCAAAAAGCCCTGCTCCAAAGAAGGGGCAACGGCCTTTTAAAATTGCCTTCTGAGAGCTACAGAGAAAGTGAGATGGAGTCAGACATCGCCAAGGGACTGATTTGGCATTATCTGGCTGGGCTGGGCTGGCAGGAACACACCAAACCCCTGAAGGGGCAGAAAACACACCCTAAATAATCAGCATGACTCAGGTGCGAGGAGGGCATTTAACTAGATCGTCCTTTCAGATCTTGGTTGGATGTTTGTTTCTTATTTTAATTCTCAATCTGGAGGGGGGGGCAATGGGGAGGCTGCAGCACCAAACCCACAAACTTGGCTCCCAGTGGCATTTTCTCTTCCAACGTGATGGCAGCCATCTGCTTTCCTCCGCTGGGAGACTCGTGCCAGATTGACGAGCAAGACCGGGCACGCTCCAAATGGCATCGCCAATCCAGAACGTCCCGGCTTCTCTCGTTCCTGTATCCCGTCCAACAGAACGGATTCTTGAATCATCACAAAGTGGGGAGGAACTAAAAAAAAGCCAACCAGCTCAGCCCCTTCCTCCAAACACCAAACCGGGCTGTAATCGAAATTGAAACACACAGAACTGCTAGATTAGGCTGCAGGGCCTATCTTTCCCAACATCCTGTCCTCACAGTGGCCAACCAGATGCCTCAATGGGAAATCTCCAGGATTCGAACACAGCTCCCCACTCCTGTGGTTTTCGCCAACTGGTGTTTGGAAGCCTTTCTGCGTCTGACCACAGCGACACAGCATAGCCATCACAGCCGACAGCCATCAATGGTATAAATCCATTACAAATGGTCTGTGGTTATTTCACTGACATGTTGCACAAGACCCCCACAAAAACAATAAACCAGTCTGGAGGGCTCTAACACTTCCTTTTCCTAGCTTGAAAACTACTAACCAAGTTGGGGGCTGCACTCATGTCCAGCTTGTTGTGGCCTTCACAATGGGGCATCTGCTGAGCCACTGGGAGAACAGGATGGTGTATAGAATAGAATTAGAATTAGAATTTTATTATTACGGTCATTTTTGCAGGAGGCAGTGGAAGACAGGAGTGCCTGACGTGCTCTGGTGCATGGGGTCACGAAGAGTCGGACATGACTAAACGACTAAACAACAACAACATTACGGTCATAGACCAGTTCCGGCTCACTTAAAATATCAGGAAAATCATAAAACACAACAGGAATACATAACAGTATATATACTGTATATATGCTGGTATAACAGAGACCACTATGTAAGGATACCAGCTGAATAAATGACAGCCAGTTGCCACAAAAAATTGGCAAATTCCAAAAGTTCTTCGGAAGACAACTGACAAAGACTAGACTTCAGCAAAGCCAACTTTAGCCTTCTAACATGGAATATCGCAATCTGGTCTAAAAAGGCACCTGACCCGTCCTTTGGTAAATTCATCCAAGGTTATGACCGTATTTTTACAAGAGACATGGAGTACAAGCAAAATAGATGTCAATGGTTTTTCCTCGTTCTGCCTCTCAGGATCACCAAGAGTATAATAGAATCTTAGAACCAGAGAGTTGGAAGGGACCCTGAGGAACATCTAGTCCAACCCCCTGCAATGCAAGAATATGCAGCTGTCCCATATGGGAATCGAACCCGCAACCTTGGCATTATCAGTGCCATGCTCTAACAAATGAACTATGTATGTCTTGGCCTTTGGCCTGATAGGAACTTAAGAGGACCCTGCTGGATCAGGCCATAGGGAGCCCATCTCACCAAGCATCCTGTGGCCGGTCAGATACCCTTCTGGGAAACCCCCAAGCAGAATTGGAGCCAAGAGCCCTCTCCCCTCCTATGGCACAGGAAACAGTGATGGCCGTTGACTGGGATGGCTTGCAAAGAAGATCCATCAAATTCATGGCGGAGAAGAAGAGGGCTATCGATGGCTCTAGCAAGAATGGCTCTGCTCTGCCTCCACAGATGGAGGCAGCTTCTGGATCCTGGTTTCTGGGGACCACAGGAGGCAAGAGCTGCTCTTGTGCTGGGATCCTGCTTGCTGGTTTCTCATTGGGGTATCTGGTCCTACTCTGTGAGAACAGTAGACCGGACTAGATGGGCCTGATCCAACAGACTCTTCCTGTGTTCTTATGCTTGCATTGACCCCTGGCTGCAGCCCTCCTGGAGATGCGGCCAAAGGTTGACCCTGGAGCTTTTTGCATCCAAATAGGTCCTCTGTTGGTGACAGCAGCCACGAAATTAAAAGACGCCTGCTTCTTGGGAGAAAAGCAATGACAAACCTAGACAGCATCTTAAAAAGTAGAGATATCACCTTGCCAACAAAGGTCCGTATAGTTAAAGCTATGGTTTTCCCAGTAGTGATGTATGGAAGTGAGAGCTGGACCATCAAGAAGGCTGATCGCTGAAGAATTGAGGCTTTTGAATTATGGCGCTGGAGGAGACTCTTGAGAGTCCCATGGACTGCAAGAAGATCAAACCTCTCCATTCTGAAGGAAATCAGCCCTGAGTGCTCACTGGAAGGACAGATCCGGAAGCTGAGACTCCAATACTTTGGCCATCTCATGATAAGAGAAGACTCCCTGGAAAAGACCCTGATGTTGGGAAAGAGGAGAAGGGGATGACAGAGGACGAGATGGTTGGACAGTGTTCTTGAAGCTACCAGCATGAGTTTGACCAAACTGCGGGAGGCAGTGGAAGACAGGAGTTCCTGGCGTGCTCTGGTTCATGGGGTCACGAAGAGTCGGACACGACTAAATGACTAAACAACAAACAACAAGGTCCTCTGTTCCCTAAGCCACAACCTCTTCTCAGTGCTCAGGGCCATCTGAGCATCTCAGGCATGCCCATTAAGTCTTATACAATCTGAGAGCTGTCTCCACGCCAGCCCCAAATCTCTTGCAATGCTCTACAGTGGGGTGGAAGACTCTTAGATTGCGCACATGCCATCCTTGGGCCAGCGAGGGTGGGCTAGAGGAAGGACAGGAATCCTGTATCCCTTCCAGCAAACGCAAGGACCTCGGCCAGCAAATTCTTCCCGGCCTTAGAATTTGTACTCTCTCCAGGGTGAATATTTAGAGCCCTCAAGGGCAGAGAAAGGAGAAAATGGTTTGACATGTTGCCTGGAAATAACCCTTGGGAGCGCCTCCCTTCTCCTTGCACGCCCCCCTCCCTTGGGGACATCCATCCCTCCTGTAGCCAGAGGGAAGACTGCCACCTGCTGAAGAACAGAGTGAAACTCAGCTGCACTCTTGCCTAATCCCCTGTCCAAAAACCAACAGGCACCCAGCCTTCTCAAGCACATGAGATCACTTGCCAAGGGCATTTTGGCTCTCCGTGAACAGCATTGCCTCATCCGTGGAATAATGGGTGGTACAGACTTCCCCACACTGTTTGGCTTACAAACCTCTCCATTCCCCCCCCCCAAACACATACACACACACACACACACAAGGATAGGTTATTCTCTCTGACATAAGCTCATGTGTGAGTTGCCTGCAGCAAACACTCCTTTGCAGAGGTGGGACACCATCTCTTCTCAAACATGGAAAGTCCATATCACAGGTACTGTGCTTGTTCAGAGGGCCTCCTAACTGCCCCAAACTAGGCCTTAATCTACCATGGGGCATGTTGTACATTGTGACTGCAAGCTGGGTCTTGGGAGGTAGAGAAAGAACCCCAAAAATGATTCTAACCAGCTCCAAAGGACTTGTGTGATGACCAAATCTAAGTTTTGGGTTTCTCTCTTTTTCATATTTTCTCAGTCGTAAGTTCACTACTCTACACCAGTTGGCATTTTTTTTTTTTTAAAAAAAAAGCAAATTCAAAAGCACATTAGTAATAGTGTGTACAAAAGTTTTGCATAACTGCTATATGCACTTTTTGCAATGCAATTTCCCCTTATCTAATGCACTTTAAATGCTGCTTTCACTAATAGGTGCATTCATGTACACATTACTTGGCTGGAGAAGTGAACTGCAAAATTCAGAGAAGTGTGGATTTTGAAGGGTGGTTGTGCCTTGTTTCAGAAAGCGTGTAGTCTTGAACCCATCAGTGTTTTATACACTAACACCCCACAGTCGACGCCAAAAGAGGCAGACTCTTGTCCCAAGGAATATTCAGAGTGTCCATGGCCTATCTCAGTCTTAAACCCCCGGGGCAGGATAGAACCATCAGGTTACACCACTGCTGAAAGAGTTGCATTGCCTGCCAGCGAGTTCTGGGGCTAAAGACAAGGTGCTGGTAAAGGTAAAGGTAAAGGGACCCCTGACCGTTAGGTCCAGTCACGAATGACTCTGGGGTTGCGGCGCTCATCTGACTTTACTGGCCGAGGGAGCCGGCGTACAGCTTCCAGGTCATGTGGCCAGCATGACTAAGCCGCTTCTGGCAAACCAGAGCAGCACACGGAAACGCCATTTACCTTCCCACCGGAGCGGTACCTATTTATCTATTTGCACCTTGACGTGCTTTTGAACTGCTAGGTTACCAGTATCCAAAGCCCTATAGATACCTTGGGAACCAGAATACCTAAACTAAGAAGAGCCTTCTGGATTAGAAGAAAGAGGGACCATCTCGTCTGGCATCCTGTTCTCACATTGGCCAACCTGATGCCTCAATGGGAAATCCACAAGCAGGATTCGAACACAGCTCTCCCATTCTCTGATTTCCAGCAACGGATATTCAGAAGCATTGCTGCCTCCGATTGTGCAAGCAGAGCAGAGCCACCCTGGCTAGTACATTGATAGCTTAATCCTTCATGAATTTGTCTAATGCATGTAGAGCAGGGGTGGTCAAATTCCAACAGACTGCGATCTACTCACAGACTTAAAAACTGGCAGTGATCTACCCATTTTGGGGGGGTTCAGGAGCTTTTTTTAGGAAGGAAAGCCTGCTATGGGGGAAGAAGAGGAAGAAGAAGTGTTTGGATTTGATATCCCGCCTTTCACTCCCTTTAAGGAGTCTCAAAGCGGCTCACAATCTCCTTTCCCTTCCTCCCCACAACAAACACTCTGTGAGGTGAGTGGGGCTGAGAGACCTCAGAGAAGTGTGACTAGCCCAAGGTCACCCAGCAGCTGCAGGTGGAGGAGCGGAGACGCGAACCCGGTTCACCAGATTATGAGTCCACCGCTCTTAACCACTACACCACACTGGGGGTTCACGTAAAAGTTGTTGAGCTTCTTTAGGGAAGAGGAAAGCGACGTTGAGCTTTTTTTTTAGGAAGGAAAGCCCTGTTTTTGGTGGTTCAGGTCATTTTAGTTGAGCTTTTTTTAGGGGAGCCAAAGTTTTTTTACAGTAGCTTCTTTGGGGGGAGCCACTGATCTACCGGTGATCTACCACAGACATCCATTGTTCTACTGATAGATCACAATCTACCTGTTGGACGAACATGGGTTTGAGACCCACTGTGAGCAAAAAGATTCCTGCATTGCAGGGGCTTGGGCTAGGAGACCCTCATGGCCCCTTCCATCAGTTCTATGATTCTATGATTTTCCTTCTTTTCCAGAAGCCCTGCCTCTAAACAATCTCCAGGTGCTGGGCAGATCTGCAAACCACTCTCCCTTTGGAACCCATTTCCAGGTATGGGAGAGTCACTGCAAGGTCACTTGTGAGATGTGGCCAAATGTTTGAATAAGTTAATCTCTGCAGCATTCAGCGCTCTGCAGGTGTGCCAAGCTGACTGCTTCTGTTTCCATTATGTGAACAGGATGCCTTCTTCCCCTCTTACCTTAGCACAACACAGCCACAACAACCCCACCAGCTTGGCCTCGCCACTTGGAAACCAAGTTTGGGCACGTCCCGAGGAGAGTCAGTAAGAGGAGCCCGACTTTGGCATGCGGTGGGCAGAGCAATTTGGGAACAGTGACCTCAAGCCAAATCTCTCTCTCCCTCCCCTCCTTTCCACCAGCCCAAGGAAGCGAGAGATGGCTGGCATCGGGAGGGCGATTTTGCACAGCACTTGGGAAACGTAGCTTAACTGGAACCCGCAGCCCAAATGGCCAGGAGTTTCAGGCTCCCCTTTGCTGTGTTAAACTGGAAGATCCTTGGGGCAGGGAATCAATCTTCTGGGAGCATGTTAATCTGTAAAGTGCAGCACCTGGTAACTACTTTCCGGAAAGAGCATTATTTATATGCTTGCATTTTTGTTTGGTAAGCTGTTTCAAGCAACTTGTTTCTAGAAGGGGAAAGTTTATTCGTAAACAGATATGAATATATTAATGTCCACCAACAATTCTGGAATACTAAAACCAGAACTTTCTCCTAGCACATGAACCTGATTCTGCCTATTTCTTGGGGAGAGGCTACATTCCACATTGCACTATTATCAAACTATTATTATTATTATTTCAGTTGTACCTTGGAAGTCGAACAGAATCCATTCTGGAAGTCCGTCTGACTTCCAAACATTTGAAAACCAAATCACAGCTTCTGACTGGCCGCAGAAAGCTCCTGCAGCCAATCAGAAGCTGCGGAAACCTCGTCGGACGTTCAGCTTCCAAAACTAGTTTGCAAACTGGAGCAGTCACTTCCGACGTTCGGGAGCCAAAACTAAGGTATGAGACTGTATTATTATTACAACTTGTCATGTGCTTTGGATAGCTCAGTTGGTTAGATAACACCAAGGTTGCAGGTTTGATCCCCGTATGGGAAAGCTGCATATTACCTAATGACGACTAAGTGACTTACATTTAAAATGTAAGACCCTAATAAGAGCCTGCTAGGTCAGGCCAGGGGCCCCTCTAGTCCAGCACCCTGTTCTCTCAGCACCCAACCAGATGCCTGCAGGAAACCCCCTAGCAGGATTTGAACACAAGAGCCCTCTCCCATCCTGGGGCTTCCAGGAAATGGTAGTCCTCTCCTCCATCAATTTGTCCAATCCTCTCTTAAAGCCCTCCAAGTAGCACTCCCCAGGCAGGAGGGTAAAAGCAGAGTCTTGTTTGTGCACTTGAAGATGTGTTGTGTCCCCCTGAAGAGTGCAGAGACTTGCTCAAAACTGGGCATCTTCTGCGAGAGAGGATTGCCCCGAGATGCACACAGCAAAACGAAGCTTGGCATTTTTAAAACAAACAGGAAAGGAAGGGCCTTTTCAAACTGGGAAATGAAAAGAGCAGCCTGCAAAAATCACAAGGCGTTGGGTGTTGGAAGCGAAGGTAAGGAGCCTCTTCCACGACTGGAATGTGTGCTGTGTTCAAACTTGTCTGTGCCATTCATACGCAGCCATTCATAAGAACCTCGGCAATTATTTTCTTAAGGACCGTGTGTTATGATGAAGATTATCTTTTTAATATATATTTTAAAAGCAAACCTCGTGATGCCTGGAACGGTGTATAATTACCGCATAACCCTAAACCCAGAAAACGTTGGGAGTGGAGCCTAGGAGAGTCTGCGCCACCAAAGTCTCCCTCCTCTTTTGCCAGGTCCATTTGCTTCGCCCACCGCTGAGTCTCCTTCACTGGGACAGGGGAGTTTTGCCAGCTGCGTAGTCTCTCCAGAGGGATCCTTTAACAATGGAGCCAGAGGAGGCTCAGGGAAGGGCCACCAAAATGACTGAAGGGATGGAGAAACTCCCCACCAAGAGCTACACCAAGGCTACAACATTTGGGGCTTTTCTGTTTAGAGAAAAGGCCGGGCAGAGGAGACATGCCATGGGCATCCAATGAAGAAGGATGCTGGAAGATTTAGGAAAGATAAAAGGAAGTACTTCATAGAATCATAGCGGTTGGAGGATGGATGGCGGCTAACAGATTGAGGTTGAATCCTGACAAGACAGAAGTACTGTTTTGGGGGGACAGGAAGCGCACAGATGTGGGGGACTCCCTGGTCCTGAATGGAGTAACTGTGCCCCTGAAGGACCAGGTGCGCAGCCTGGGAGTCATTCTGGACTCACAGCTGTCCATGAAGGCGGAAGTCAATTCTGTGTCCAGGGCAGCTGTCTCCCAGCTCCATCTGGTATGCAGGCTGAGACTCTCCCTGCCCACAGACTGTCTTGCCAGAGTGGCGCATGCTCTGGTTATCTCACTTGGACTACTGCAATGCGCTCTACGTGGGGCTACCTTTGAAGGTGACCCGGAAACTACAACTAATCCAGAACGCGGCAGCTAGACTGGTGACTGGGAGCGGCTGCTGAGACCACATAACAGTGGTCCTGAAAGACCTACATTGGCTCCCAGTACATTTCTGAGCACAATTCAAAGTGTTGGTGCTGACCTTGAAAGCCCTAAATGACCTTGGCCCAGTAGACCTGAAGGAGCATCTCCACCCCCATCATTCAGCCCGGACACTGAGGTCCAGCTCCGAGGGCCTTCTGGCGGTTCCCTCCCTGCGAGAAGCCAAGTTACAGGGAACCAGGCAGAGGGCCTTCTCGGTGGTGGCACCTTCCCTGTGGAACGACCTCCCACCAGATGTCAAAGAAAACAACAACTACCAGACTTTTAGAAGACATCGGAAGGCAGCCCTGTTTAGGGAAGCTTTTAATGTTTAATAGGTTATTGTATTTTAGTGTTTTGTTGGAAGCCGCCCAGAAGTAGCTGGGGAAACCCAGCCAGATGGGTGGGATATAAATAATAAATTGTTGTTGTTGTTGTTGTTGTTGTTGTTGTTGTTGTTGTTGTTGTTGTTATTTTAGAATCATAGAGTTGGAAGGGACCCCCAAGGGTCATCCATTCCAACCCCCTAAAAAGCAGGAATTTCAGCTAAAGCATCCATGGCAGGATGCTTAACCTCTGCTTAAGCCTCCAAGGAAGGAGAGTCCACAAAGTGATGCTTTAGTTGAGATCCCTGCACTGCAGCGGGTTGGACTGGATGACCTCGGGGGTCCCTTCCAACTTTACAATTCTGTGATTCCATGAACATGCAGGCTCCATTTCAGCAGGACATATCAAAAGCAGGTTGCAGCCATCACAACCTTCTCTCCCCTCCCCCAAATTATCACATGTGCCTCACCTGTCCAAGGACTTCTCAGGAAAGGTGAAAGGGCCCAGGCAGATCCGGTTGATGTAGCTCAGGGGGACTCTCTGCAGCTCCAAGCACTTGAGCATGATGAAGTCGTATTTGCAGACCAGGAGGGCGGAGTCTGTGATGACCACGACACGCTCCTTCTCGTTGTTCCAGTGGTCTATCCTGGAGCAGAGCAAGGAAAGGAGACCCAGCATAGTTCATTTATTTAATAAAGTTTATATACCTCTAGAACAGAGGAGAAAACCTCAAAGCAGTTTGCAAAACAAGATAATGCAATATTTTTTTTAAAATGCCACCATGTTTGAAAATGTACAGAAAATTAGAACCGCAATAGAACAGGTGAAAACAAATTAAAACTCCCGCAAACTTTCTCAATCTGGGTAGGCTTGCCCAAATAAGAATGTCTTCAGCGGGTCCAAAAAGCATGCAATGAAGGTGCAAAGAAGGTGTCAATAAGCAGGGAGTTCCAAAGTGTTGCAAAAGTGCCAATTCTATCACTCCAGGTGCTCAGGTGGGAGCATATGGGGTAAGGCGATCTCACAGGTAAACTGGTCCCAAGTTGTTAAGGGTTTCATATACTAATAGTAACACCTTGGTTTTTTGTTTTTGTTTTAAAAGCTTTATTGATTTTTTAAAAAAACAGACAAAAGTTTGTCCGGAGAAATAAAATAGGTAATAAGTGTTACATCCAATCACAATAAATTCTTCTTTTTTCTATAATGACTTCCCGTCACCACATCATGCATATACTATTTATCTCGTCCATTTTGTTGTTGTTGTTGTTTAGTTGTTTAGTCGTGTCCGCCTCTTTGTGACCCCCTGGACCAGAGCACGCCAGGCACTCCTGTCTTCCACTGCCTCCCGCAGTTTGGTCAGACTCATGCTGGTCGCTTCGAGAACACTGTTCCACCATCTCGTCCTCTGTCGTCCCCTTCTCCTTGTGCCCTCCATCTTCCCAACATCAGGGTCTTTTCCAGGGAGTCTTCTCTTCTCATGAGGTGGCCAAAGTCTTGGAGCCTCAGCTTCAGGATCTGTCCTTCCAGTGAGCACTCAGGGCTGATTTCCTTCAGAAGTGAGAGGTTTGATCTTCTTGCAGTCCATGGGACTCTCAAGAGTCTCCTCCAGCACCAGAATTCAAAAGCATCCATTCTTCGGCGATCAGCCTTCTTTATGGTCCATCTTTCACTTCCATACATCACTACTGGGAAAACCATAGCTTTAACTATACGGACCTTTGTTGGCAAGGTGATGTCTCTGCTTTTTAAGATGCTGTCTAGGTTTGTCATTGCTTTCCTCCCAAGAAGCAGGCGTCTTTTAATTTTGTGGCTGCTGTCACCATCTGCAGTGATCATGGAGCCCAAGAAAGTAAAATCTCTCACTGCCTCCATTTCTTCCCCTTCTATTTGCCAGGAGGTGATGGGATCAGTGGCCACGATCTTAGTTTTTTTGATGCTGAGCTTCAGACCATATTTTGCGCTCTCCTCTTTCACCCTCATTCAAAGGTTCTTTAATTCCTCCTCACTTTCTGCCATCAAGGTTGTGTCATCTGCATATCTGAGGTTGTTGATATTTCTCCCGGCAATCTTAATTCCGCCTTGGGATTCATCCAGTCCAGCCTTTTGCATGATGAATTCTGCATATAAGCAGGGAGACAATATACAGCCTTGTCGTACTCCTTTCCCAATTTTGAACCAATCAGTTGTTCCATATACCTTTGTTAATTTTCATTACTAAATTATTACCGTATTTTTCGCTCTATAACACGCACCAGACCATAACTCACCTAGTTTTTGGAGGAGGAAAACAAGAAAAAAAAATTCTGAATCCCAGAAGCCAGAACAGCAAGAGGGATCACTGTGCAGCGAAAGCAGCAACCCCTCTTGCTGTTCTGGCTTCTGGGATAGCTGCGCAGCCTGCATTCGCTCCATAAGACTCACACACATTTCCCCTTACTTTTTAGGAGGGAAAAAGTGAGTCTTATAGAGCAAAAAATACAGTATTTTATAAATGTCCACAAAATCACAGAAGCCTGCCATTGACGTCATATTACTACAGTATTCCTTAAGGTATTTTTTTGTACATGTCCCATTTTTTAATAAATGTTTGATCACTATGACCTCTCAGTTTCCCTTCACTTTTGCCAATTCGACATATTCTAGCAGTTTCTAATCATAACACCTTGATCTCGGGCCAGCAGCAGATCTCTGAGCCCAAGTGTTGCACGCTGGCAAGGCCTCCTTCCTGTCAGCAATTGCGCTGCAGCATTCTGCACTGACTACAGCTTCTGGATCAATCCCAAGGGAAGCCACAAATGGAGAGCATTGCAGCAATCCGGTAACCAATGCGGAAACTACGGTAGCCAGGCTCTCTCGGTCCAGGAATGGCCCTAGCTGTCAACACAGTCCCGGTTAAACTTTGGCAGACCGAAGGAAGGAATGAGCTGTTAACACAGAATTGGCAAAATTGGCAAAAAATGTATAAAAACGAAAAGCGTGTTCGAGATGTGAAACAGAAGGTACGTTCTATCATATGTGGTGAGATTGTAAGAAGGTAAAATCTTACTGGGAAATGATATACAATGAATTGAAGAAAATGATTAAAATAACTTTTGTAAAAAAAACCAGAATCCTTTTTATTAGGTATTTTAGGTCGAGACATACCAAAATAAATGAGGACTTTATTTATGTATGCCACTACAGCAACAAGAATGTTGATGGCACAAAACTGGAAGACTGGAGAAATACCAACTAAAGAACAGTGGCAAGAGAAGTTGATGAACTATGCAGAACTGGCAAAAATGACAGACAAAGAGAAAAAGACAACAGTGACTTTGAAAAAGAATGGGAACCATTCATATAATATTTGCAGAAACAAAGAAAGGCAATAGACTTGATGGCAGGATTTAAATAAACATCCACATTCTTAGCATCAGAAAATGTTTGGAAGATAGCGAAATAAGATGATGTATTTAATTTTATTTTTATGTTTTTAAGGTTTGATGTTCTGTTATTAATAACTTTTTCTGTTGAGAGATAGCAAAATGGGTGAAAATATAAAAAAACCAGAAACGCAAGTTGGGGGAAGTGTTGGAGGGGAGGGAGGGAGGAATCTATAGGAAACGTTAAGAATTTGAGATGTATGTAATGAACGAAAATGAAAAATGAATATATATATTTTAAAGAGCTGTTAATACAGAATCACTGAATTGTTGAGTGGGGAGGGACCCTTCGAGGGTCATCTAGTCCAACCCACTGCAACACATGCGAAACGGGGGTCTCAGAACAGCAGCATTCAGGTTTGTGTGTTGTTTGGGGGAGTCTGAGTTGGGAAAGCTTATGCAAAAAGAGGAGGCAAACTGAATTTCCTTCCCCCTCCTTGGTTGCGCCAGGCTGGCAAATGGTGCCTTCCGGGCTCTGCGAAAACCATCTCCTCTTGCAAAATCTTTTTAATTTGTTTTTTTTTTTAATAAGATTTTTATTAAGATTTTTACATTACAAAAAATAAAAACAAACAGAAAAAGAGAAAAATAATAATCTTTCCATCACATTATTTTTCATTTACTTGTTTCTTGGACCTCCTCATACCTCTCTTTTTTGTATTCCAGTTCAATTTATTAGCTCAGCAATTTGTTTCCCTCTTTATTCTACCCAAATCTTCCAATCTTCTTCCACTGACTCTTCCCCCTGATCTCGGATCCTGCCGGTCATTTCCGCCAATTCCATATAGTCCATCATCTTCATCTGCCATTCTCCCAAAGTGGGTAGATCTTGTGTCTTCCAATATTTTGCAATAAGTATTCTTGCTGCTGTTGTGGCATACATAAAGAAAGTTCTATCCTTCTTTAACACCGATTGGTCAGCTATGCCCAGGAGAAAGGCCTCTGGTTTCTTCAAGAAGGTATATTTAAATACCTTTTTCAATTCATTATATATCGTCTCCCAGAAAGCCTTAATCCTTGGGCACGTCCACCAAAGGTGAAAGGATGTGCCTTCATTTTCTTTACATTTCCAACATTTATTATCGGGCAAATGATAAATTTTCGCAAGCTTGACCAGGCAAAATCTTTTTAATTTGATATAGAGGAAGAGATCCTTCATTCTGCATAATTAGCATTATCAGAAACAAATTTGGCAATTTGTGTCAGGAGTTCTGAGTTCCAACGCGATTTGCCATTGGGGATTTCTAAGCAGAGGTTGGGTGATTATTCAATAAGAAATGCAAAATAAGCAATTATTCATTCTTTTACTAATACTTGGTTTGCGCATCTATTTGTGATTAAATTTGACAAGACCTCCGATCTTCCCCTTGTGTTCCCGAATTAAGTTCCTTAAATACACGCTTAAACTTTACTTGCTCTATGTTATTTGACTTACTATAAATTTAATTTTACAAAATTATCCTACTTACACACCGAAGCTCAATCAAGACCTGCCAACGGATGGATCTTTTGACCGTGTTCTTTTGCATATACTCTGTATATATCCCACTCTCTGATAAATTTTTCATTCCAAACTGAAACACAATCTCCGTGCTGGATAACCAATTATCCCCCCTGGATGTTTTTTTAAACCACAACATTCCTGTTTGGACAAACTACAAAGATGCTCAGAAAATTGGTGTGAATTTTAATCTATTTTAGCATTTTCCATTTTTTGTATATTTTAAAGTATTGTTGCCAATTTTTCTTGATTTCCTTGTTTTGTCTTTGAAGTTGGTGTCTTTCCTCTTTACAATCAAGAAGTGTGTCAATTTTGTGAAATAAATAAAATAAACGATATACTGTATGCGAGAATTCAGGCTTCACCCACCAGGGGGCAGAATTGAAACTGCAAAAAAGCAAATCCTGGTCAAATGATTCACCAGGTATCTATACCATATACGGTTCTTTTTATAGCTCTTTATAGGCAACTGTTTGCGATTTGCATGGCTTATAATTACATGGTCTCCAGAGAAAACAACATCTGCCAAGGTGTTCCTTCCAATCGCCATGCGTTGCCTTGAGGGACGGGTTGCTGCTCAGCGGCAACGGAGAAATTGTAATTAAAGCAGCAACTTTGAGGACTTTTGCAGAAAGCGTCAGGAGATTTTTAAAGTCAGGAGGGATTGCTATTATTTATATATACAGCCCTGTCAGTTTGCATAGCTCTCTCCATAGCAACAGAAAAAATATCCACTATAATCTAAAAGAAAAATAGGTAATGGTGTGCAGGGGAAGATGTCCGGGGGGGGGGGAAGGGGGGTGTTCGAAATGGTTGCAAAGCATGAGGAAATCAATGCAGTGACCCCACAGGTCTTATAGCTTACAGACAGGTCTCTGCCCCAACCAGCTTACAAACGGTGTTTGTAGATTGGGAAGGGCTCAGTGGGAGTGCAATTTTGGGGGCGAGTGGAAAATTCTCTACCCGCCTGATTTTCAGGAGGCAAAATTGGGGGTGCCATTTTGCGGACTATTTCTGCAGCGGCGGCGGCAGGAGGAGAAGATTCTGGAAGTGTTAGAAAATGGAAGAAGGGAATTCTACACAGAATTCTCTTCTGAAAACCTTTGGCTGAAAGAAATAAGATTGTTAGTCTCCTAGAAGCATAAGAAGACACCTAGGTTGGTAGTCCTAGGGGATTTAACCTAGTGATATTATTATTATTATTATTATTATTATTATTATTATTATTATTATTATATTCATGCCAACATGACCTTGCAAGGGGCCGCTCGGGACTTCGTAGAAAGCATGGCCTCCATGGGGGTTTCCCTGAATAGGTTTGGCCCAACTCATAGTCATGGACACGCCTTAGACCTGGTGTTCACCTCTAGTGACGTGGGTGATGTGACACTAAGTAAAAGCAAAACAAAAGAAGTGCCGTGGTCAGATCACTTCCTGGTGCAACTGGACTTCTCCGCGACCCTTCCCCTCTGCAGGGAGGTGGGTCCGACTCAGATGGCCAGCTCCTGCCACTTAATGTATCCAAATGGTTTCCAGAGATTAGAAGGGTTGCTTTATCCCATGTTGATGGCCTTTCAGCTGTTTCCCTGGTGGCCCGCTGGAATGCGAAGTTAACCAGGGCTACCGACTGTCTGGGTCCGAAGCGCCCTCTCTGATTGCATGGAGCCCAGACAGCTCCATGGTTTCCTGGGAGCTGAGAGCGATTGCTGAGATGGCTAGAGCGCCGGTGGTGGAAAACTCATTTTGAATTGGACCGGATACGGATTAGAGCTCAACGTTGAGCCTACCAAGTGGCGGTAGCGACGGCGAAGAAGACCTTCACCGCCTCTATTGCATCTGCAGAAAACAGTACAGTGGTACCTCGGGTTAAGTACTTAATTCGTTCTGGAGGTCCATTCTTAACCTGAAACTGTTCTTAACCTGAAGCACCACTTTAGCTAATGGGGCCTCCTGCTGCTGCCGCACCACCAGAGCATGATTTCTGTTCTCATCCTGAAGCAAAGTTCTTAACCCGAGGTACTATTTGTGGGTTCGCAGAGTCTGTAACCTGAAGCATACGTAACCTGAAGCGTATGTAACCCGAGGTACCACTGTACCAAGAGACTCTTTCGGGGGGTAGTATCTAACATAATAACCTTTGCCATTGGAGTCTCGTGATCACCTCAAGATCTCCTGTAACGATTTTGCAAAGTTTTTTGCAAATAAAATTGCTCAAATTCAGAAGGAGGTAGACTTCGCCCCGTTAGCAGGACCGGGATGGGGGAATGTCAGAGCGCTGTCTAATCAGGCTGTCTAATCAATTTCAACCTGTTACCTTCCTTTTCCCTCCCCATCCCTTTCCCTTTGTGTGTTGTGTCCCTTTGGATCAGGGGCCGGCAAACCTTTTGAGCAGGGGGCCGGTCCACTGTCCCTCAGACCTTGTGGGGGGCCAGAGTACCAGCATCTGCTGGTAATCACATTCCTTCATGAGGTGGGCTCCAGCGCAATTGGTGTCAAAGAAGGACAGAACTTTCTTTATGTATGCAACAACAGCAGCAAGAATTCTCATCGCAAAGTATTGGAAGACACAAGATTTACCCACCTTGGAAGAATGGCAGATGAAAGTGATAGACTAAATGGAATTGGCGGAAATGACTGGCAGAATCCGAGACCAGGGAGAAGAGTTGGTGGAAGAAGATTGGAAGAAGTTTAAAGACTATTTGCAGAAACATTGTAAAATTAATGAATGCTAAAATGATGTTGGATTGAAATGAAGTGGCTTTAGCAATAAGGTTAAAAAGAATATGTAAAAATGGACTGATAATTAGATGAAAATATAAAGTTATAATATGTTAAGATATAGAATTAAGATAAATACAAAGAGGGAAAGGATTTGCTGAATTAACTATGTGAATTGGAATACAAAAAAGGGAGGTGTGAGGAGGTCAGGAAACAAGTAATTGAAATATAAGATACGAAAAGATTGATTTGTTTTTTTAATTGTTTTTTATTTCTTCATGTATTTTGTATTTTTCTTTGCATTTTTGTGTCTTTTTTCTTTTTCTTTTTCTTTTTCTTTTCTTATTCTGTAATTCTCTTTTGTCTGTAAAATTTCAATTTTTTTTTTTTTTTAAAGGAAGCCACCCAGAGTGGCTGGGGAAACCCAGCCAGATGAGTGGTGGTACAAATAATAAATTATTATTATTATTATTATTATTATTATTATTATTAAGGGATGAGGCAATGCTGCAGTGCCTGAGAGGGAGGGGGGGAAATGGCAGCGTTGGAAAAAAATGGCGGCTGGAAAAAAAAAGAGAAAAAAAAGAACAGAACCCTATTCCTCACACTGATCCACGGGCCAGATCCTGAAGGCAATTGGGCCGGATTCGGCCCACGGACCTTAGTTTGCCGACCCTTGTTTTAGATTGCAAGCTTGCAGGCAGAGACTGTCGTGTTTTGATTGCACATAAGCCGCTCTGGAAGCTTTTTCGGCTGAAGAACGGGGCACAGACACTTCAAATAAATAAAAATAAGTAAGGAAGAGTGGCTTACTCAGCCAGAAGCCAGAAGCTGTGGGCCGTTTCACCCATGTTCGCTGTCACATGGGCCCTGAGGTCGTCCATGGCTTGGTCAAAGGCTCCAGGCTGAAGAACAAAACGAGAGAGGAGATCACAGGAGAGAAGGAACAGAGGGAAATCATGCGCAGGGAAATAGCAGGCATTGCCAGGTCTTTGTGCACCGTCATAACCATTGCAGAAGAAGCACTGAACATTAAGAAGCGTTGAGCATTGTCGAAGAAGCAATGAAACTCCAACTGAGGGCATGTCCCAGGGTGGGTTACAACCATTGCAAGTTAAAAAACAAAACAGATCAGTATAGTCCATGCTGACTCACTATAAGGCAGCTTCCTATCTTCCTGGCTGAAAAAATATTCCTCATCCCTGTCTTAAGGTAAAGGTAAAGGGACCCCTGACCATAAGGTCCAGTTGTGGCCGATTCTGGGGTTGCGGCGCTCATCTCGCTTTATTGGCCGAGGGAGCCGGCGTACAGCTTTCGGGTCATGTGGCCAGCATGACTAAGCCGCTTCTGGCGAACCAGAGCAGCGCACAGAAACGCCATTTACCTTCCCACTGGAGTGGTACCTATTTATCTACTTGCACTTTGACATGCTTTCGAACTGCTAGGTTGGCAGGAGCAGGGACCGAGCAACGGGAGCTCACCCCGTCGCGGGGATTCGAACTGCCAAGCTTCTGATTGGCAAGTCCTAGGCTCTGTGGGAGAAATGTAAAGGTAAAGGGACCCCTGACCATTAGGTCCAGTCGTGGCCGACTCTGGGGTTGCGGCGCTCATCTCGCTTTATTGGCCAAGGGAGCCGGCGTACAGCTTCCGGGTCATGTGGCCAGCATGACTGAGCCACTTCTGGCGGACCAGAGCAGCGCATGGAAACGCCGTTTAACTTCCCGCTGGAGCGGTACCTATTTATCTACTTGCACTTTGACATGCTTTCGAACTGCTAGGTTGGCAGGAGCAGGGACCGAGCAACGGGAGCTCACCCCGTCGCGGGGATTCGAACCGCTGACCTTCTGATTGGCAAGTCCTAGGCTCTGTGGTTTAACTCACAGTGCCACCCGCGTCCCCCCAACCCTGCATTAACTGCATAGCAAAGATCTCAGGCCTCTGCCCTGGCTTCAAAATTCTACACACAGTGGATCATGGGTAGATTGTTAAAGCCACTTCCGAGCTGGAGAGGAGGTGGGGTTGCGGGCTTCACGCCCCTCCCCACGCATGCGGGGGCTGGCTCACAGCCCCCGCGATACTTGGGGAATCCTCGGACGTGTCATCCCCCGGCCAGCCAATCGGCTGGTCCAGGAGGCGTGGCCCGTCCTATTTAGGGCTGGCACGGCCAAGGATCTCCCTCTTTCCACGCTCCAGCTGATCGGGTTTTCCCACCCTCCCACCCTATAAGGTTTCCGTTCCTTGACCTTGCTATGGACTTTGGTTGGTCGCCATTAAGGGGCCTGGTAGGAATTTTTCCACTTGGCAAATTGGCACCAGCCACTTGGTTTTTCGCCTACCTCGTAGCATATCGTCACAACTTTCTTGGCATTGGCGGTTAGGGATTGGTAGGGGTATTGTTATGCAGATGAAAAAGGGGGGGATGAAGCGCCATCACCTTCCCCCAAAATCTTTTTTTTTATAATAATATTTTATTAGATTTTAACAAGAAAAAAGGTTACAAAACCATAAACAACAACAAAATAAACACTGGAGAAAAAAGAGAGGAAAAAAATACAAACATCAAAAATTCAACACAAAAAGGAAAAAAAAAGAAAGAAGAGAAGAAAAAAGAAAAAAGATGAGGAAAATAAAAATCCCTCTTTTCAATTTCTCACCATTTTTTTACTTATTTTCCTGACTTCCTCCCACCTCCCTCTTTGTATTCCATTTAAAGATTTGTTCAGCAAATTCATACCTCTTACCTTACCCTTAATTATATATCCCCATATAATATCCTCATATTTTCATTTATAATCAAACCATTCTTACAAATTCTTATTTCACCTTATTACTCAAACCACTTCATTTTTACAATAATTTCATTAATTTTTTAATTTTATCTTATCCTCAAATCATTAAACTTTCAAAATTTAAACCAAATTTCGCTAAAGCCAATTACATCCTTTCCAACATCTTTTAATGTTTCATTAGTATTGAACTAATTCCATAAATATAAGTTTATTACAAAAAAAATTTCTCATTCTAAGTTAATCCAGCATCCCTTTTCCTGGTTCACGGCAATGTCAGTCCATATATCATTATATCCTTGTCGATCAGGTGTCCTAATGTCTGAGGCCACCTTCCCCCCAAATCGAAGGGTCGTCCGGTAAAGGATTCCGGGGGGCGTGGCCTTGTCCTAAGCCTATGGAGGTGTGGGCCTACGGCACGCCCCCGAGCGGTGACCCTGGGGGAGCTCCTAGTTGATGTGCATCAGCAGGTCTCCCCTACTGGTGGTTAACCCTTGCCAGTCTTCAAGCAAGCAGGCTGAAGCCGGTTAGTTGATAGGACCAATGCCTAAGCCAATACCGCTCAATTTCTGTAATCAATAAAGTTGTGGCCTAATTTGACCCATTAACCTAAAATTCTGGTGTCTCGTGTCTTTATTTCCGAGGGGGGAGGCGGGAACTCGCCACGCAACCCACCTGCCCCACCCGCCCCCCTGCAGAAAAAAGGAGACCATGCAAGAGGGAAGGAGGCCCACCTCTGAAATGGAGGGCTCTTTCCTGCATTGCAGAGGGTTGGAATAGATGACCTTTGGGATCCCTTCCCACTCCGCGATTCCATTCCGTGCCTTTTCTTGCAGGACCCCTCCCGGAAAGGAAAAGGATCAACTCACCCTTGTGGCAAAGTATTTCCTTGAATCGTAGGGGTCGGCGTGAGGGCGCGGGTACAGCATGGTCTTGGGAGCAGACGGCGGAAAGGATCCTGAATCCGGTTCCTGCGCGGTTCCAGCACCAGGATTTCCCTTGCTCTTCTCTTCCAGATCCTGTTGCATCTCCACTGATTTGAATTCTTGGTAGTTTCCAGCGCCTGACATTCCAGCCACCTTTGAAGCAAGCAGAGGCACCCAAAGGGTGAACATAGCAGCTTGCCCTTTGCCCACCTGCGCCTCTAACGGATGCAGCTCAGGTCCAGCAGGAGGACCAGGTTCCCTCATACATACCTGCCCAGGGCTGTGAAATCCTTGGGGGATGCCTTTCTCTCAACCCGCCCCCCTCACAGGCATGCTGGGTGCCGACGTGGGTGGAACTTTGGAACTCCCTTTCTAGAGATATGAGATTGGCTGCCTCCTTCTTGCGCAGTCTGATTGGCCCTAGAACAATAGGATCCAGAATGCAGCAGTCTGATTGGTCCCAGAACAATAGGGTCCAGAATGCAGCAGTCTGATTGGTCCCAGAACAATAGTGTCCAGAATGCAGCAGTCTGATTGGTCCTAGAACAATAGGATTCAGAATGCAGCAGTCTGATTGGCCCTAGAACAATAGGATCCAGAATGCGGCAGTCTGATTGGCCCTAGAACAATAGGATCCAGAATGCAGCAGTCTGATTGGCCCTAGAACAATAGGGTCCAGAATGCAGCAGTCTGATTGGTCCCAGAACAATAGGGTCCAGAATGCAGCAGTCTGATTGGTCCTAGAACAATAGGCTCCAGAATGCAGCAGTCTGATTGGTCCTAGAACAATAGGATTCAGAATGCAGCAGTCTGCACGTATCGGGTGCCCTTTTCCCCTCCATAATCTCATTGCAGACTTCCTTCAGAGGTTGTATCTGTTACGAAAAAGGAGCAATGCTGCTGAGTGCTCCAGATGGCTGGAAAGCCAAACAGGATGTTTATGTTATGGGACTGTACCGTGGGAACCAGGGACAGTCTATTATGTGCTCTGAGCACCGGATGTTAGCTCAGAGTGTCACATGACCCTGTACTGGAAGTACATGGGTGGAGTTATTCTCTCTCCGCGGCTGGGTATCAGAGGGTACAGACATGTTTTCTCTGTACTGCTGGAACGACAGAAATAAAGACATGTAAATACATTTCTGTCTGTCTCTCTCCCCTCCCTGGGAGTGAGGGAGGAGGGATGGTTGTGTTCTTCTTTCACGTTGGGAAGAATCGCCGATTGGAGACCTCCCTTGATCCTGCCGGGAGTCGCAGACAGGAGGTCACAAGGATTCAAGCCGGGCACCTGGAGGGTGGCCAAATTCCTCTGAAGACAGGGCGTGAATCAACATATGGTAGCAGAGGATGGTTATCTGATCCATGGGAATCAGCATGAGAGGTGAGAGGTTGATGGATCGTGTGCCATCCTCTGCACCAAGGAAAGAAGATAACGTCTGCAATTGCAGCCAGAAGCTGAACAGACGGCTGGCCCCAAGAGGGGGTGTTTTCCAAGCAACGGAGCCCCAAAAAGGTATGCTGAATATCGGGCTAAAAGTGTGAATGCAGATTGATTTATTCTCTGGTTCACGAGAGCTGCGTTTGGCAAAACAAGCTCTGAAAGAAAGGCTTGCATACCAGGAATTCCTGTGGTAGATAAGGATTCCCGTCCCGAGAAAGGTTGCTAAGCAACGACAGTCAGGGCAGTGGAAAACTACTGACACCTGGGGCTGGCTCAGTCAGAGCCGGGAAAGCGAAAGTTGTTTTGACTTTGAGATAGCATGGAGATTGCCTGCCTGAGAGAGGCAGAAAAACAGCTCAAAAAGGAGCTTTTGGGATTTTACTAGCTCGAGAGTGGAGAGCTGAGACTTGAGTTCAGCATGGATGCCAAGAAGGGGGGAGTGCCCCTGAGTGCCGTGGTTCAGGATGAACACAGCCGGCATGCTGCACTGGAAGTAAAGGACAGGGGGAGGGAGGAACGGAGTTCTAATTCCCCCACCGATGAGGCTACTGGAAAGGATGCTGTAGCTTTGAACGTTGTACAGTGCTACAATTGTGGACAGGCTGGGCATCTTCAGCGGAACTGCAAGAAGCCACGCCAGCCGAAAGGAGCGAAGGGCCGCTCAGCAAAGCCTGAGGCGTCAGGCAAAGGTCATACCAAGCCTATGGTGGAACCTGCAAGGGCTTTGATGGCGAAAGGAACCACGCCAGATGTTGGGAACGCGTTTATTATCGACACTGCAGCGACGGTTCATATGTCCCCACACAGAGGACTCTTTTCGACGTTTAAGAAGCAAAGCTTCGCTGTGGAACAAGCCAACGGTCAGAAGCTGGAGGCGACTGGGGTTGGATCTGTGTATCTTAAGAGTCTGAACTTGACAATACACAATGTTTACTTGGTTCCTGAATTGAAGTTCAATCTGCTGAGTGTTTCGCAGATTGCAAAGAAAGGACTGAGACTGTCCTATGATGATAAGAGCTGCGAGATCTTCAAAGATGGAGAGTTATATCTTTCTGCCAGACAGAAAGGTGGACTATATTTGTTGGACTTTGACCAAAGTGATTACATGGAATGTAATTCTGAGTCTAACATGATTTCTCTTGCAGGTGTGACCAAAACAAGCGCCAAGAAGGTGGCCAGGGTCGACAGAGCGTTTCAGCGGGTGTATGCTGATGTGATTGGTCCTCTAGAACCATCTAGAGGCAATGCAAGATTTTATCTTGTGTGTGTGGATCATTTCTCTAACTTTGTCTGGGTTTATGTGTTAAAGAAACCACAGGAAGCCTTGGAAAGGTTTCAAGAGTTTTGTGACAAGGTTAAAGACATGCATGATGCTAACATTGATTGTCTTTTGACAGATGAGAAGCAGATTTTTCTTTTACAGGATTTCCAGAGGTTCCTGCAGAAGAAGGGGATTAGACACAAGGTTGCTGTTTCAGCGGAAGCGTGGAACAGGGGTGTTTGTGTAAAAGTGAACAAAGAATTGCAAAAGGGGATGAATGCGCAATTGCTTAGTTCACATCTGCCACATGAGTTCTGGGCGGAGTCACTCATGTCGTTTTGTCATGCATGGGTGAGAAAGGTTTCGAAAGAGTTGGGAAGTTCTCCTTTTGAGAAACTGTTCCGGAGGAAACCTTCTGTTGCCCATTTCAAGGTTTTTGGGTCTCATGTGAGGACAGAAGCTCCAGGTGGAGTAAAGAATGCCAGAGGCATTTTTGTGGGATATGAAAAGGGTCTCTACAGAGTAATTTTGTCTGAATCTGGTCAGGTGATTCTTACAAAATTTCTAGAGAGTGCTCCTGAAAAGGAGACAGTCATAGTGCACACATTTCCCACAGAGGACGATTCAGATGATGATGATGATTTCACAGAGTACAGTGGTACTGAGAGTGACAGTGATAGCTCAGAGAGCTCAGTTGTCACAGTCATTGAGAGGAAATCTCACACATTGGATAGACCTTCACAGGTGAAGGATGAACCACTGTTTGCTATTGGAACTGGTTCTCCTAAGAGTCCTGAGACTGAACCAGTGAGCAGAGAGGATCAGCACCTCTTGCGCAGGTCTGAGAGAGTTTCAAAGGGTGAACCACCCAAAAGGTACTCAGAAGAGTATGCTAATTTAGCTGTTGCATGTGTTGCTGTTGTAAACAACCGAGGACAGGTTGGAGCTGTGTCTAAGTCAGAGACAAAGACACAACAGAGAGTTGCTAGCCAAGGTAATGCAGATGCACTCATTCCTTGGAAGCCAGACAACCAGAGAGGTACACTGGGAAAACCAGTGGCGGGGAGTTCCAAGGGTGGAACTGAAACAACAGGGGAGTGTTATGTGTATAACAACTGTTTGTTTTCTTCTCTGGATCACGCTTTGCATGCCGCAACACGCATTGATTCTTTTGGGGGAGGATGTTACGAAAAAGGAGCAATGCTGCTGAGTGCTCCAGATGGCTGGAAAGCCAAACAGGATGTTTATGTTATGGGACTGTACCGTGGGAACCAGGGACAGTCTATTATGTGCTCTGAGCACCGGATGTTAGCTCAGAGTGTCACATGACCCTGTACTGGAAGTACATGGGTGGAGTTATTCTCTCTCCGCGGCTGGGTATCAGAGGGTACAGACATGTTTTCTCTGTACTGCTGGAACGACAGAAATAAAGACATGTAAATACATTTCTGTCTGTCTCTCTCCCCTCCCTGGGAGTGAGGGAGGAGGGATGGTTGTGTTCTTCTTTCACGTTGGGAAGAATCGCCGATTGGAGACCTCCCTTGATCCTGCCGGGAGTCGCAGACAGGAGGTCACAAGGATTCAAGCCGGGCACCTGGAGGGTGGCCAAATTCCTCTGAAGACAGGGCTTGAATCAACAGTATCAACCCTTCCTTCAAAACTTTGTAATATTTGGAAGTCACAAAGTCTGTAATGAGATTATGGAGGGGAAAAGGGCACCCGATACGTGGAGAGAGGCCTACATTACACTTATACCAAAGACAGAGACTGAAAAGACCCAACTTAAAAACTACCGACCCATCTCGTTATTGAATGTGGATTACAAAATCTTTGCTAATATTTTAGCAAAGAGACTGAAAAGAGTTTTGATGGAGGAGATTCACGGGGACCAAGCGGGCTTTCTCCCAAAAAGGCATTTGTCGAACAATGTAAGGAATATAATTGACATTTTGGAAAAGCTGGAAGTGAACATAAACACTAAAGCTGTTTTGATATTTGTGGATGCCGAGAAAGCCTTTGACAACATTTCTTGGAGTTTTATGTTGAAGAACCTCCGGGGGATGGGGGTAGGCCAAGGGTTTGAGAATGGTATAGGTGCAATATACTCTGAACAGAAAGCCAAACTAATTGTAAATAATGTGGTTACAGAAGAGTTCAAGATTGAAAAAGGGACACGTCAGGGGTGCCCTATCTCCCCACTACTTTTTATATCGGTCCTGGAGGTTTTGCTTAATATGATTAGGAGGGACCAGTTGGTTAAAGGGATTCAGGTCGGAGCTAAACAATATAAACTGAGAGCATTTGCAGATGACTTAGTACTTACATTACAAGAGCCAGAAGCTAGCACGAAAAGAGTTTTGGAAATAATTCAAGAGTTTGGTCAAATGGCAGGATTTAAATTGAATAAGTCTAAGACAAAGGTTTTGGAGAAAAATTTGACACAGATAGAAAAGGAAAGGTTTCAGAATGAGACAGGGCTAACTGTGGTTAAAAAAGTGAAATATTTGGGTATAAATATGACAGCTAAAAATGTGAATTTGTTTAAAGATAATTATGAAAAAACTTGGAGAGAAGTGAAAAAAGATTTGGAGATTTGGTCCAACTTAAAGCTTTCCTTGTTAGGCCGTATTGCAGCTATAAAGATGAATGTATTGCCAAGAATGTTGTTTTTGTTCCAAGCATTGCAAATAATTGATAAAATGGATTGTTTCAAGAGGTGGCAAAAAGACATATCTAAATTTGTCTGGCAGGGCAAAAAGCCCAGAATTAAATTTAAGATATTAACGGATTCAAAGGAAAGAGGGGGGTTTGCCCTGCCAGACTTTAAACTTTACTATGAAGCGGCAGCTTTCTGCTGGCTGAAAGAATGGCTACTTCTTGAAAACACAGACATTTTGGATTAGGAAGGTTTTAATAACATTTTTGGGTGGCATGCATATTTGTGGTATGACAAGGTTAAAGCACATAAAAGTTTCAAAAATCATATTGTCAGAAAAGCACTATTAAATGTCTGGGTCAGATATAAAGACTTGCTGGAAAATAAAACTCCAAGGTGGCTGTCGCCAATGGAAGCTAAGGCAGTTAAAAAGTTAAATATGGAGTCCAAGTGGCCAAGATACTGGGAAATTTTGGAAAAGGAAGGGGACAAATTGAGATTGCAGAGTTTTGAGAAATTAAAAGGGAAGGTGAGAGACTGGTTGCACTATCATCAAATAAATGAAGCGTTTAAACTGGACAGTAAAATTGGCTTCCAGGTGGAAAAATCAAAATTGGAGACAGAACTGTTAGAACTCAGTACTAAGAATTTGTCCAAAATGTACAATTTACTGCTGAAATGGAATACACAAGATGAAACGGTTAAATCGGTCATGATTAAATGGGCTCAGGACATTGGTCATAATATTTTGTTTGCTGATTGGGAAAAGTTGTGGACCACCGGGATGAAATTTACGGCATGTAATGCCTTAAGAGAAAACATTATGAAAATGATATATAGGTGGTACATAACCCCAGTCAAGCTTGCAAAGATTTACCATGTGCCTGACAATAAATGTTGGAAATGTAAAGAAACTGAAGGTACATTTTTTCATCTTTGGTGGACTTGCCCGAAGATTAAGGCATTCTGGGAAATGATCTATAATGAACTTAAAAAGGTATTTAAATATACTTTCCCCAAGAAACCAGAGGCCTTTCTCTTGGGTATTGTCGGCCAAGGGGTGTTAAAGACGGATATAACTTTCTTTATGTATGCTACAACAGCAGCTAGAATACTCATTGCGAAGTACTGGAAGACGCAAGAACTACCCACACTGGAAGAATGGCAGATGAAGGTGATAGACTATATGGGCTTGGCAGAAATGACGAGCAGAATCCGAAACCAGGGAAGAGAAGCAGCGCAAGAAGAATGGAAAAAATTCAAGGACTATTTAAAGAAATATTACAAAGTTAATGAAAGTTAGAATGATGTTGGACTGGAAAGTAAATGGTTACTATTAGCAATGGTTAAGACAAGGAGAATAAGGAAGAATAGTCTAAATTTAAATTAAAATAAGGGAAGATTTGCTGAACAATCGATAAGAATTTGGAATACAGAAAGGGGAGGCATGAGGAAGTCGGGGAAGAAAGGTATATGAAATTAGGATATGAAATGATACATGTTTTTTGTTCTGTTTTTGTCTTTGTATGTTTATGTTTGTTGTGTTGTGTTTATATGGAAAAAATAAAAATATTATAAAAAAAAACAGAATGCAGCAGTCTGATTGGTCCTAGAACAATAGGATCCAGAATGCAACAGTCTGATTGGCCCTAGAACAATAGGATCCAGAATGCAGCAGTCTGACTGGTCCACAGGAGCCACCCAATCCAGCTCCAGGTGGAAGTGAATCAGAAACCTGATTGGCTTACAGGTGAATCCCGGAATTAGCCAATCACATGGGGCCCATTGTGTAAATAATGTATATAAAGCAGACATTCTGGGGGAACTTCCACTCCTCCTCACCACTATGAGCTGAACAAAGAGCATGAAATCCACTCTCGACTCCGAGTATATTTCAGGGCTAGTGCCCTTTCAATGTTTATTGGGGTTTTTAAAAATGATTTTTAATGTTTTTGGAGGATTGAAGCTCTTGGAAATCTTTACACCATGGGTAGGCAAACTAAGGCCCTGGATCCGACCCAATCGTCTTCTCAATCCGGCCCGCAGACAGTCCGGGAATCAGCATGTTTTTACATGAGTAGAATGTGCACTTTTATTTAAAATGCATCTCTGGGTTATTTGTGGGGCTTAGGAATTCGTTCATTTGCTAAGGTTTTGGAGAAGATAAACGATTCATTGGAGGAACTAAAAAAGCAAGGTGTAGAAACTAAAGTACAAATTGCTGAAACAAATAAGAAAATTGAAGAAATCTCTGGGAAAATTGATTTAAATACAAAAAGCATAACCGACCTTGGGAACAAAGTGAACTCAAATGCAGAAGCAATTGGGAAATTACTGGAAGATTCATCTACAACACGAAAGATAGCTGAGGAAGCTAAAGAAATTGCAACTGCTGCTGAGGAAAAGTTTCCACCAGTGTACAAGAAACTAGATGAGTATGAGCTGGCACTCTCTATGCAGGATATGCAACGTAAGGAGAGGAACCTAAGGATCAGACTTGTGCCGGAAAAGGAAGGAGATAACCTGGTGGACTATTTGACAAAAGAATGTTCTGACTTTTGGAAGCAGGAGTTGGACAAAGAAGAATTTAAGATAGAAAGCGCATTTAGATTGGGAGCAAAGCAGAGGAAGAACAGACCCAGAGACTGCTTAATAACTCTAAGATCAAAGGAGGAGCGAGATAAAATATTGAACCTGCATTTCCAAACAACCCTTCGAATCGAAGATTTTCATATTGAGATTTTTAAAGACATTCCCAAAAGTATTTTGGACGCAAGAGGATTCTACAAAGACTTGGTGACACTGCTGAAGAGGAACTACATACCATTCAGGTGGGAATTTCCCCAAGGCTTGTCTTTTAAATACAAGGGGAAGAAAAGAAGAATAAAGACAGTGAGTGATAAAGACAAGTTCTTGGGAGAACACGAAGAAGACCTACAGAAAGAGACATTTCCAGGACAAGGGCATCCGTCATTGGACACGGACACGGTACCACCGACAGACGAGGAACAAAAACAGGGAGCTGTAGGAGGAAGGGGTAAATAATCCCATCATGGCTTTGCAACTTCTAACCTGGAATTGTAACGGTTTGAACATTCCTAGAAAGAGAAAAAATATATTCCACGCTTTAAAGAAAGACCAATTGGACTTGATTTGTTTACAAGAGACTCATGTGACAAGAGCACATAGAAAATTATTAATAAATAAAAGATTGGGACAAGAATTTATATCTTCAGACAGAGTAAAAAAGAGAGGAGTGGTGATCTATGCTAAAGAAAAGTTGCAACCGAAACAAATCTTTAAAGATGACCAAGGAAGATATCTGGCAATTGAAATTCAATCCCAAGGAGAAAAGTACCTGATAGTGGGAATCTATGCACCAAATGAAGGGAAAGCTGAATTTTTTAAGAAGTTGCATGAAACTCTGATGGACCATATGGATTACAACTTAATTTTGATGGGAGATATGAATGGAGTAGTTTCAACAAATATGGACAAAGCACAAAGACAGATAATAACAAAAGATGGAAGACTACCAAAGACTTTTTTCGAAATGACTGACAATATGGACTTGACTGACATTTGGAGAACAAAACACCCATTAGAAAGAGAGGGAACCTTCTTTTCTGAAGCCAAAATGACATGGACAAGGATTGACCAAATTTGGGTGACTAGCAGTATGGCGCCGAATATAAAGAAAGTGGAAATCTGCCCAAAAACCTTCTCCGACCATAATGCAGTAAAGATGGTGATGAAGCAAACAACAACTGGCTCTTTTAGATGGAGAATGAATGACAACTTGTTCAGAGATGAGGAGATTTGCAAGAAGGCCCAAAAAACTTTGAAAGACTATTTTGAAATTAACTTGAGGACTAAAGTAGAAAAAAAAATAGTATGGGACGCAAGTAAAGCCGTGATGAGAGGGTTTTTGATACAACAAAATACATTAAAGAAGAGAAAGCAAAATGAGAGGAAGGAAAAAATCTTGGAAAAGATAAAAGAAGGGGAAAAGAAATTAAGATCGAAGCCGAAATCACAAGAGATTTTAAGAGAGATTAAATTCCATCAAACACAATATATGGAGCTGATGAATCAAGAATTAGAGTGGAAAATCAAGCAAATGAGACAAAAGACCTTTGAATCTGCTGATAAATGTGGCAAGCTATTGGCCTGGCAAATAAAGAAGAGACAAAAACTCAACACGGTAACAAATATAGAAGTGGAAGGAAAGAACATAAGTAACCCAGCGGAAATTAGGAATTGCTTTCAGAACTACTTTAGACAACTTTACACACAAGGGCCGCAGAAAGAAATGGACATTCAACAATTCCTCGAGAAAAATGGGCTGAAAAAGGTTTCACAGGAAAGTAAGTTAATTTTGAATCAGGAGATATCAGCACAAGAAATAGAAGATGCCATTCAAGGCATGGCGTTGGGCAAATCCCCCGGGCCGGACGGACTGACTTCCAAATACTACAAAGTTTTGAAGGAAGGATTGATACAACCTTTGAAGGAAGTCTGTAATGAGATTATGGAGGGGAAAAGGGCACCCGAGACGTGGAGAGAGGCCTACATTACACTTATACCAAAGACAGAGACTGAAAAGACCCAACTTAAAAACTACCGACCCATCTCGTTACTAAATGTGGATTACAAAATTTTTGCTGATATTTTAGCAAAAAGATTGAAAAGAGTTTTGATGGAGGAGATTCATGGGGACCAAGCGGGCTTTCTCCCGAAAAGGCATTTGTCGGACAATGTAAGGAATATAATTGACATTTTGGAAAAGTTGGAAGTGAATATAAACACTAAGGCTGTTTTGATATTTGTGGATGCCGAGAAAGCCTTTGACAACATTTCTTGGAATTTTATGCTGAAGAACCTCCGGGGGATGGGGGTAGGCCAAGGGTTTGAGAATGCTATAGGTTCAATATATTCTGAACAGAAAGCAAAATTAATTGTAAATAACGTGGTTACAGAAGAGTTCAAGATTGAAAAAGGGACACGTCAGGGGTGCCCTATCTCCCCACTACTTTTTATATCGGTCCTGGAGGTTTTGCTTAATATGATTAGGAGGGACCAGTTGGTTAAAGGGATTCAGGTCGGAGCTAAACAATACAAATTGAGAGCATTTGCAGATGACTTAGTACTAACACTGCAAGAGCCAGAAGCTAGTACGAAAAGAGTTTTGGAAATAATTCAAGAGTTTGGTCAATTGGCAGGATTTAAATTGAATAAGTTAAAGACAAAGGTATTAGAGAAAAATTTAACACAGACTGAAAAAGAAAGGTTTCAGAATGAGACAGGGTTGATCGTGGTTAAAAAAGTGAAATATTTGGGTATAAACATGACAGCTAAGAATGTGAACCTATTTAAAGATAACTATGAAAAAACTTGGACAGAAGTGAAAAAAGATTTGGAGATTTGGTCAAACTTAAAGCTTTCCTTGTTAGGTCGAATCGCAGTTATAAAAATGAATGTATTGCCAAGAATGTTGTTTTTGTTCCAAGCATTGCAAATAATGGAAAAAATGGACTGTTTCAAGAAGTGGCAAAAAGATATATCTAAATTTGTCTGGCAGGGCAAGAGGCCCAGAATTAAATTTAAGATATTAACGGACTCAAAGGAAAGAGGGGGGTTTGCCCTGCCAGACTTTAAACTTTACTATGAAGCGGCAGCTTTCTGCTGGCTGAAAGAATGGCTGCTTCTTGAAAACACAGACATTTTGGACTTGGAAGGTTTTAATAACATTTTTGGGTGGCATGCATATTTGTGGTATGACAAGGTTAAAGCACATAAAAGTTTCAAAAACCATATTGTCAGAAAAGCACTATTAAATGTTTGGATCAGATATAAAGATTTGCTGGAAAATAAAACTCCAAGGTGGCTGTCGCCAATGGAAGCTAAGGCAGTTAAAAAGTTAAATATGGAGTCCAAGTGGCCAAGATACTGGGAAATTTTGGAAAAGGAAGGGGACAAATTGAGATTGCAGAGTTTTGAGAAATTAAAAGGGAAGGTGAGAGATTGGCTGCACTATCATCAAATAAATGAAGCGTTTAAATTGGACAGTAAAATTGGCTTCCAGGTGGAAAAATCAAAATTGGAGACAGAATTGTTAGAACCCAGTACTAAGAATTTGTCAAAAATGTACAACTTGCTGCTGAAATGGAATACACAAGATGAAACGGTTAAATCAGCTATGATTAAATGGGCTCAGGACATTGGTCATAATATTTTGTTTGCTGATTGGGAAAAGTTGTGGACCACCGGGATGAAATTTACGGCATGTAATGCTCTAAGAGAAAACATTATGAAAATGATGTATAGGTGGTACATAACCCCAGTCAAGCTTGCAAAGATTTACCATTTGCCTGATAATAAATGTTGGAAATGTAAAGAAAAGGAAGGTACATTCTTTCACCTTTGGTGGACGTGCCCGAAGATTAAGGCATTCTGGGAAATGATCTATAATGAACTTAAAAAGGTATTTAAATATACTTTCCCTAAGAAACCAGAGGCCTTTCTCTTGGGTATTGTCGGACAGGGGGTGTTAAAGATGGATATAACTTTCTTTTTGTACGCTACAACAGCAGCTAGAATACTTATTGCGAAGTACTGGAAGACACAAGAACTACCCACACTGGAAGAATGGCAGATGAAGGTGATAGACTACATGGGTCTGGCAGAAATGACGAGCAGAATCCGAAACCAGGGAAGAGAAGCAGCGCAAGAAGAATGGAAAAAGTTCAAGGACTATTTAAAGAAATATTACAAAATTAATGAAAGTTAGAATGATGTTGGACTGGAAAGTAAATGGTTACTATTAGCAAGGGTTAAGACAAGGAGAATAAGGAAGATTAGATTAAATTTAAATTAAAATAAGGGAAGATTTGCTGAGTAATTGATAAGAATTTGGAATACAGAAAAGGGAGGCATGAGGAAGTCGGGGAAGAAAGGTATAAGAAATTAAGATATGAAATGGTACATGTTTTTTGTTTTGTTTTTGTTTTTGTCTGTTTATGTATTTGTTATATGTTTGTTGTTGTTATAAAAACCTTTAATAAAAAATTATTTTTTAAAAAAAAAAAGGAATTCGTTCATTTCCCCCCCCCCTTCAAAATACAGTCCAGTCCCCCTCAAGGTCTGAGGGACAGTGGACTGGCCCCCTGCTGAAAAAGTTTGCTGACTTTACACATGCATGTCTCTAGACGAGATATAAAAAAACAGCGCAGAAAATAGCAGCAAATGTATTAAATGCAACAGAACCCAATGCATAGGCTAAAGTCATTGCTTCCCTCTGCCACCAGGTGAGCTGTTTACCTGCTGAGTCTTCTGTGCAGGTGCTCAGGGCCCCTCCCCTGCTCTGCCTTCCGACAGCTCCTTATCGTTAATCTGAATTTGGAAAAGACAAACCTTCTAACAGAGGACTCTTTCAAGCAGAGTCGTTGCAGCTGGCAGAAAGCCACAGCTAGTTCATCTCAGCCACTTTCTTTATGTGACCAAGCACTTAATTGTCTACTGTGGCTGTTGGCCTCCATCTGTCTCGAGATAAAAATGGAGTGCACCTCCAAGGGTGAAGTCAAACCGCTGTGTTAGTAGCACCCAAGTGACCTCCCCAGGGTGAAATCCTGGGCAGTGTGTGTGGAGGTCCTGGGCTACCCAGATGACCTACCCTCTCTGCCTGGCTGATGTGATCCAAAGGAAAGCAGAGCAAGGGATTTGTGTAGGATCTACTCCTTAGTCCTTTCTTCTCCTGAAGATGTTCCGCAAGGAAGCAGGAATGTGTTATGTACCCAGTGGTCTGCGTTTGCCTGAGCTTGAGTCTGGACTAAGCAATCTGAGCTCCTGTGTTCTGATTCGATACATGATGTCCAATCACAGAACATTTCGGGATTTGGGCCTCTGCCATTGGCCCTTCAGCTCTGAGTCGTGATTCGCAGCTTGGAAGTTTAGACAGCCAATCACGTTGGGAGTGGGAGTGGCCCAGGCTTCCAGGAATAATAATAATAATAATAATAATAATAATAATAATAATAATAATAATTTATTTATATCCCACCCTCCCCAGCCGAAGCCGGGCTCAGAGCGGCTAACAACATTAAAATGATACAACATTATAAAATCATTTCATTATAAAACCAATTCAAATCAGATTAATGGCAACCATTGGGCTAGAGTTCTGTGAGGATTGCCAAAGGAGGGGGTCAGGCTGTGCCTTGGCCAAAGGCCTGGTGGAACAGCTCCATCTTGCAGGCCCTGCGGAAAGATGTCAAGTCCCGCAGGGCCCTAGTCTCTTGGGACAGAGCGTTCCACCAGATCGGGGCCACGGCTGAAAAAGCCCTGGCTCTGGTTGAGGCCAGCCTAACCTCCCTGTGGCCCAGGACCTCCAAGATGTTTTTGTTTGAAGACCGTAAGGTACTCCATGGGACATATCAGGAGAGGTGGTCCCATAGGTACGAGTTGCTTTGCCCCACTTCCCAGTTATGCAGTTCAATGAAGGTTCTTGTTGTTATCTCTGCGTCTTGTCTCGTGGGAACTGACCTACACTTCAGCATGGATTGTTCCTTGGGGTTTAATCCTGAAGTCTACACTCACGAATGGGTGTAGCAGCAAGGCAGCAGAGGTTTTCTGCTCCTAGATGGGTTCCTTCCCAGGTGGACGAGCCCCATCTACCCCTCATTTTCCACCACAGAACATGCAGAAACCAACTGCTTGACCATTGGATCTGCTCTTGGTCTCATCTGCTCAATACTCCATAGTCTGTCTTTGAATGCAGGGGAAGTCCCTAATTCTCCGATGGTTTGAGACCCATTGACTCCCCTCACCTGGTTTAGCCAGTCGGTCCAGGCCGTTTCCCAGAGATCCATCTACTTTTCATCCAGAAGGTTCAAATCCCCAGCATCTCCACTTAAAAGTCTCGCAGGCACTACAGGTTGCAAATGACCTTTCTCTGCTGGGGACCCCTGAGCTTCTGCCAGCCAGAGCAGGCAGTATTGGGTTAGATGGGTCAATGGACTGGCTAAGAGAAAGGTGACTTCATGCGATCACGAGATCGCCCATCCTGCCACTGACCATACCTGAGAACAGAGCTAGGCACCCATAGATGGGTGGGGCTGACCATTCTCTGCTAACAAACAGTGGCCTGAAATAGCTATCAGGGGTGTGGACCTCAGAATTGACTCAGCGATCGCCTTCCTGGGTAAACAAGGCCTTGCTGTTTGGGGAGAGCCAAGGCAAACTTAGCATTTCAGGCGTCCACAGACATGACAAGCTCTTCGCAGGCAAGTTCGGTTCCAAGGTATTTGTACTAGGATATAAGGCCCTGTATGGCTGAGGACCAGGTAACATGAGAAACCACCTAAATACCCAGTAGGTCATTGCATTCTGCAAGAGAGGTTCTCTTCCAAGTCCCGGAAAAATCAGAAACTTGCTCTACAGGAAGTCGGAGCAAGGCTCTCAGTGTGGCCTCCCACGTTGAGATACAACAGGCACCATAAAGACATAAGGAGAGTTTGCTGGATCAGGCCAGTAGCCCATCTAGTCTAGCATCCTGTTCTCACAGGGGTTGATGGCTCTGTTAGGAAACGCACAAATAGGATCTGAGCACAAGAGCAACACTCTCGCCTTCTGTGTCTTCCAGCTGCTGGCATCCAGGAGAACTGCCACCTCCAACGATCCTGGCTAGTAGCCTTCAAAGGTCTTGATACAATACAATAATCTTTATTGTCATTGTCCCGTACAGAACAACGAAATAGAAAAAATCTACATCAGACATTCAAAAACCCACAAGCCTGCTATCCCAGCTATCCCAGCCTGGTTAGCCTCCTAAAAACTCTGATACCCCATAAGTAAATACAATATACTTCCATAGAGACTAACTTTGTTGTTGTTGTTCAGTCGTTTAGTCGTGTCCGACTCCTCGTGACCCCCTGGACCAGAGCACGCCAGGCCCTCCTGTCTTCCACTGCCTCCCGCAGTTTGGTCAAACTCATGCTGGTAGCTTCGAGAACACTGTCCCACCATCTCGTCCTCCGTCATCCCCTTCTCCTTGTGCCCTCCATCTTTCCCAACATCAGGGTCTTTTCCAGGGAGTCTTCTCTTCTCATGAGGTGGCCAAAGTCTTGGAGCCTCAGCTTCAGGATCTGTCCTTCCAGTGAGCACTCAGGGCTGATTTCCTTCAGAATGGAGTGGTTTGATCTTCTTGCGGTCCATGGGACTCTCAAGAGTCTCCTCCAGCACCAGAATTCAAAAGCATCCATTCTTCAGCGTCCCGCCTTCTTTATGGTCCAGCTCTCACTTCCATACATCACTACTGGGAAAACCATGGCTTTAACTATACGGACCTTTGTTGGCAAGGTGATGTCTCTGCTTTGACAAAGACAAGAGACTACCTTACACTGCGTTTAAAACCAAAATCGCATTTGGATAGAAACTGTTTCTCAGGTGGCTAGTCTTACTCTTTATAACCCTGGACATTCTTCCAGAAGGCAGAAGCAGAAAGAGATCACTTCCGGAGTGCGCACTATCCTGCACTATGTCTGCAGCTTTCTTATGGCACCTGGAAGCGTAGATTTGATCCAAGGTGGGAAGAGTGCACCCAATTATTCTATCCGCAGTCTTGACAACCCTGAACAGCATTGTTTTTCCCCTGACCATACAGCTCCCAAACCACACACAGAGACTATAAGTTAATACACTCTCCATAGTCCTCCTCCTCCATGAATTTGTCTAAGCCTCTTTTAAAATAATCTAGGTTCATGGCCACCCTGCCTCCTGCACTGCATGAAAAAGGACTTTCTTTTCTATCTGCACTTTCTAGAAAGAATTTGAAGACATTCCCCCCCCCCCAAAAAAAACTTTTCCAACTGGTCACCTATCTCTAGTGGTTGTTGTTTGTACTGCTTTCAAAACTGTTTTAGCTCTTTTTATGGTATGTTTTCAAATCACTTGGAGACACATGTCCAGGGCAATTCATGCATCTATTTATTTAACAGCCCCAGCAAATATTTTCCATTTTCTAGATGACCCACCCCTGAGCAGGATCACAGAATGAGCTTCCATCTTGGACCTCTTCTGTTCAACTGAGCCCTCTCTGCTCACCTGGCAAGGTACACCGCGCATGCTCAGAGGCACTGTCACCTTTCCTATTGTTTTCCTCCCCCTAGCAGAATCCTGGTATCAAAAGTGTGTTCTGGTGCCCAGCCTCAGCTCTGGCGCCTTCCGGCTGCATTATACCCATTTCGCAGATTCACATCCTGAGCCTGAGGCCACTCCTTAGAGCAAGCTAAACCAGGCCTTGAGCAAAATCTCTTTGAGGCACATGATGAAGCCTGGCTGGCTGCATGCCGTTTATTTGGACCCCTCCATAGACGGTGCCCCTCCATCGCTGCCCATCAGACCCCCAGCCAACCCCGCCTGCCATTCTCCGCATCCTCACGGAGTTCACCTTCAGCCAACAACCCCCCTTCCCTTGCAAGCATCTCAGCATCTCCCTGGCATCCTTTTGTGGGCTCTTGCTGCAAAGTCAGAGTGACCTCTGCCTGCAGGCTCTCCTGGCACCGGCTGGGACCCCAGAGGGGAAACACTTAACAATATTGCCTCAGGAGGGAGAGTCGCCTCACTTCCATTAGCTAATATTCAATGTCCCAGAGTTTGGCAAGGCTGAGCTCTGCAGGAGGCCAGCGGCCGGCCAGCCGGTGGAAGGGAGCAGAGCTCAGAAGAGAAGAGGAGGCAATTTGGATAGCATGGCTTGCGTCCCCGCCTCACCAGTTCCAGAATTGTAGCTTGGGATATACACTGGGATTTTTCTCCCGCCACCATTTTGCATCCGAAAAATGTAAGGGCAGAATGAGAATTTGCTGGATCATGGGCCCATCTAGTCCAGCATCCTGTTCTCACAATGGCCAGCTAGATGCCTCAGTGGGAAACCTGCAAGCAGGATTCGAACACAAGAGCAACTCTCCCTTCCCGCAGTTTCCGGCAATTATTCAAAAGCATCGCTGCAACCGTAGCCATCGGCAGCCCTCTCCTCCTCCCTGAATTGGTCAAACCCTCCCTTAAAGCTATCCAGGGTGGTGGCCATTGCTGCCTCCTGTGGCAGAGAGTTCCACAGGTTAACTATGCACTTATTCCTGCATTGAAAGGGGTTGGGCTAGATGACCTTTGGGATCCCTTCCAACTCTACTATTCTACAACTTCATGAAGAAGTATTTCATTCTCAGATATCTTCGAGTTCTTGCCTTGTGCAACAAGTCCCCCACACCCCATATCTGTTCTTGGTCTCCCTCCAAGCCCTCCACATGCAGGAGAAGCAGGAAATTTCCATCGCCCAGGTGAAAATCCTTGTGTTGACAGCACAATTTGCTTTTTCTCCCAACAGCCCTTGGCCCAGCCTGGAATTAATATTTTTTTGCACGATCTAAGTCTCTCTGGACCCAGTTTAGGTTGACTGCAAGCGTTGGATCTTTCTACCATCCTCAGGTTTTTTTGCCCTCCCTCCCACATACCATCTCAAAAAGCCATATTGTTTCCTTTAATATCCAACCTCAAGGAACCCCAATGCTTGCCTGATATTTTTTGCTGATCCCAAGAAAGCTGTGACTCCACTGTGACTTTTGAATTCTTCCTAACGGAGCAACACAGCTCACTAGACAAATTTTACGTAACTTCATCACTTAATCTGCTTCCTCTCAGATTAAACTACCTGACAGTTTGGTTGTGAAGCTCAAATGAGATAATTTCAGTTATAAATAATTGAGGAGGGGAGAGAGAGAAGGCATTGCACGATATTTGGGTATGGATTCTCCCCCGACCAAAAAAGTATCGCTGCTATAGTCTCACAACCACCCTGTGAAGCAGGCCAAGCCAAGAGTATCAAGTGTGCTGGCCTGCTCAGCAAGCAGCTGTTTCGCACTCGAAGCAAAATCTGCAGTGCCCTGAAGACACACACACACACCGTCTCTCAGTGTGGAGACAGTGTGGTGCAATGGCTACACATCACTTGGGAAGACAGGCAAACTAATGCCAGTGTCCTGGAAGAAGCAAATATTGCCAGTGTTGAAGCGATGATTCTTCAACATCAACTTCGTTGGACTGGTCATGTTGTGCGAATGCCCAATGATAGTCTTCCAAAACAACTACTTTATTCCGAACTTAAAAATGGAAAGCGTAATGCTGGTGGTCAACAAAAGAGGTTTAAAGACTGTCTCAAGGCAAATCTTTAAAAATGTAGTATAAACACCGACAACTGGGAAACACTGGCCTGCGAGCGCTCCAGTTGGAGAACAGCCTTGACCAAAGGTGTCCTGGGCTTTGAAGACACTCTAACTCAGGACGCAAGGGAGAAACGTGCTAAGAGGAAGGCAGGCTTGGCAAATCCACACCGTGATCAACTCCCACCTGGGAACCAATGTCCCCACTGTGGAAGGACATGTGGATCCAGAACTGGCCTCCACAGTCACTTACGAATTCGTTGTTAAAACCGTGTTTATGGAAGACAATCTTACTCGGCTATGAGTGATCGCTGAAGAAGAAGAAGGAGAGTATCAGACGAAGATGTGGGAGACCAGGGTTCGAATTCCCGCTCAGCCACGAAGCTCATTGGGTGTAACCTTGGGACAGCTCCTCATTCTCAGCCTAACCTACCTCACAGGGTTGTCGTGGGAGGAAGAGAACAATGCATGCCGACTGCGGCTCCTTGGAGGAAAAAAAGTGGGATAGAATTGCAATCTTTCTCTCTCAATCTCTCTCTCTCTCCCACACACAAATTCACACACCTCTTCTGTTGACAGCACCACAGCAGCTTCACCTTTCCAAAGGAGAAGCTTTTATACAGTAACTGCAAGGAGAAGAGACCCCCCGGCTGCCCTTACCTGCGTCAGGTGCGCAGCAACTTCTCTGCACGGATCTGCAGCGGGACAAAGGCTCAGGTTACCTGCCCAAACTGCCCTGCCGGGTCAGAGAAGACTGATAAGGAAGTGGAAAGAGTGGCTTGCTGGGAGCCAGGGAGGCTGGCCAAGGTGTTCCCACGTAGGCAGGTGTCAGGGGAGGAGGGCTGGATCTGCTCCCTTTGTTATCAAGGCCACACAGGTGCGGAAGAAGCCCTCATTGGCACCTGGGTTGGGAGAGGGTGGAACCCCGAGTCAGTTTGCACCTGTTTGGTTTGCAAGGTGCAGCTCTGGGTGGAAGAAAGGCAACATCCTGAGCCGAAGAAGATAAAAACGGGGGTGTTTGCATGGGGTTTCTGCAAATCTTCTAAGCAAGCATATGCTTTTGCAATTATTAATTAATTACAGTAATGAGATTTGCGGGTGTGGGGCAGAATATAAATTGAATTAATTCATTTTAGGGTGGTTCACGACATACGAAGCAATATAAAAACATAAAATGCACAATGAAAAGAAAAACAGCCCAAATATCCCTCCCGCCCTGCCAAAGCCCTATTTCTCTGCTTGCCAGAAATTCAACTTGGGAAGTGTGAAGTAGCGCCTCTGAGCATGCACAAAGCGTTTTTCTGTTGCCACATCGGCCCATGGCTTGCAAAAAGAGCCTGGCACTTCCCCCCGTGCGCCCGGCCCACAACTTTGTAAATGTGTGTGAAGGTGTCATGCCTGGAATAAACCTCTCCCGGCCGCCCGGCGAGGAAACTGGAGCATTTGCTGTTCTTACCAAGGTTTAAGGGAGAATTGCATGCAAATGATGGGAGTGTTTGCAACAGTCAGTCGTAGCAGAGTTCACAGGCCACAGGCACATTCCGAGTGAGAAGGAACAGGATTGCCAACTTTAGTTTTCATGACCAGTAGCTGAGTCCTTTGATGGTATGCTTGTTTGTTTGTTTGTTTTTATTACGGCTAAACAGCCAGCATGCATCCTTTGAAGGTAAAGGTCGCAGCAAACTTCACCTGCCCATTGCTGAGCAATAGGCTTTGGTTCAAGGCACAAGAGCACTCCAGGTCTTCCCTATGGCGAAGTTGGCAACCTGCCCAGGCAAGCAGCAGTAGAATGACAGAGGGTCATTTAGTCCAACCCCCTGCGATACAGGAATCTTTGGGCCAACGTGGGGCTTGATCCCACGTCTCTGGAATTAAGAGCCTCGTGCTCTACCGACAGAGCTATCGCTGTAAACATGCATTTTACTCCATCTCCATTTCAAACACATCCAAAATCAGTTGATGGTGGTGGTTTTTTTTTTAAAAAAACTTTCCTTATATTTTGTTCATTTCATAAAATTTATATACCACTTGCAATTTTTAAAAAAGCTTCAAAGAATAGAGGAATAAAAATGTTAACATTAAAAAAGAAAAATTAACCAGAAATGAACTAAAAACACATCAGTGTTCCAAGATATCTGGGAATTCTGGTCTAAGCCAAAATGTTTTTAGCAGACAGGGGAAAGAGTGCAGTGAAGGCAACTGCCTGATATCAAGAGGCAGGGAGTTCCACAGTTTCGGTGTCGCCACACTAAAGCATAGATACTACTGTTTAGGTAATGTATTTATTTGTTGTTGTTTTTACACCACTTGAGTATTTTCACGATTAGTGTCCTAAAAGAATTGTGAAATAAACAGATAACTTTGGCCTGCCCCAAACACAGGGTTCACCTGCCTCTAGTGGGGCCAGGGGCTGATCTGCATAGATTGTCCTCTAGGGAAACCCTCTAAGGGGATGGAGGTGCGGTTGCAGAATTTGGGACTTTCCGGATTAGAGGAAAGGTTGTAAAAGGGGGAGCAAGATCTACTGGCATGTTCGTTCTGTGAGGCTGCCCCCCCCATATTATGCTCAAGTTCTCCATATGTGCAAATAAAACCAGATATCCTAAAGACTCCACAGTTTCCACCAGGTTTCATTCCAAGGAAACTGGAATCTCAGTAATTGCCCGGAGACCCCGGGGTCTCTCACCGCTTAGAGACTGGGGGCTGCAGGTAGCAATAGGAAGCATTTGCACACATTATATGCATTTATAGACACTAATTTTACATGCATCTGCACTCCCGGGTTCCTAAAGCAACCAACGCATAAACAGATACATACAGCAATATATATAAACGTATAAAAATACCTAGCTATTAATAATTATAATTTATGCTGCAGAAATACAGAAGAGAATGAGGCTTGAGTCGTTTATTTGCATTGCATGCATAATTTTGCATATAACTAGAAGGGCTTTTTAAAAATGTTTTTATTAAGGTTTTCCAACAAAGTTTAACATATTCAATACTATTTTTTTTAAAAAAAAACAAAAACAAATTACATTTTATATTTTCTATAAACTTCCCCCAACTTCCCTTTCTGGTTTATCACATGTTCATTTCTTCTGCCTATAATTTGATATACCTTATATATTGAAATTAAGATCATACCTTATTAACATTTTCTTAACATTCCCCCCACATATTTATATTTTCTGTTTATATTAATTGATTGTGTCTTAATCAAATCCTGCAAGGGAATTCTTTTCAGTGCATTGTTTCTCTATATGCATGGTGAAAGGTTCCCAGCATTTAACTAGCAGGGCTTTTTAAGAACAACAGCAGCAACAACAGCCAAGCTCCCTTAGAATCAGAGAGTCCTAGGGCTGCCAAGGGCTCCTGGGGTCATCTATCCCAACCCGCTGCGATGCAGGACTCGCACTCGAACTATTCGGCCAGGGCTTGCAGAATGTAAGCTCTGTGCTTGCTAGCTGCACAGCTGAAAGCACTGCAGTGCTGAGCCGCTTTGCTGTGAATGAAAAGGACTCATCTGCCTTGAGCTCTCTGGTTTTTTGTGAATTGGCTGAATGTCTTTGTATTGACCTTTCCTTTAAGTCACAATACCTTGATGTGTCCAGAAGATGGCAGCAGACGGCTGCCCAGTGGCTGGTTTGGATATGGAGAGGAACCTGGTGATATATTTCATTCCTTGTCCTCTTATTTCTTTTCTTAAAAAATAAAAAATGAGTAGGGCTGTTAGAGGCGTTCTGGACCCCTTCCCCATTTAGATCCACTGGGCCTCCAGGGCGACCCTTCCCCAGTTCAGCAGTGGTTTCTGTCCTCTTCCTTGCCCGTCCCAAACACTTGTTCCTTCCTAAGCATCTAGATTTTTCCAAACTGAAAACCTGTAGCCAAAGAACAGATGGCACCCGGACAGAAACTTTATGACTATCGATCGCTGCTGGCAAAAGGGAGAGGTCTGGGACTCTGGCAAGGAGTTTTTGAGAGATGGGCTGACTTATCAATGAAAGGATAAATGATGTGAGTTGCTCAGTTTCAGCTGCTGCTGGGCAGCCTGCAGAGGAAGAGGCCAGGTTTTGCACCTTGCGAACAGGCCTGCAGGTCTGTGTGAGTAGAGAAAAGCTCTGTTTGTGTGTGTGTGTGTGTGTTGGAAATTGTTGTTTAGTCGTTTAGTCGTGTCCGCCTCTTCGTGACCCCCTGGACCAGAGCACGCCAGGCCCTCCTGTCTTCCACTGCCTCCCGCAGTTTGGTCAAACTCATGCTGGTAGCTTCGAAAACACTGTCCAACCATCTCATCCTCTGTCATCCCCTTCTCCTTGTGCCCTCCATCTTTCCCAACATCAGGGTCTTTTCCAGGGAGTCTTCTCTTCTCATGAGGTGGCCAAAGTCTTGGAGCCTCAGCTTCAGGATCTGTCCTTCCAGTGAGCACTCAGGGCTGATTTCCTTCAGAATGGAGAGGTTTGATCTTCTTGCAGTCCATGGGACTCTCAAGAGTCTCCTCCAGCACCAGAATTCAAAAGCATCCATTCTTTGGCGATCAGCCTTCTTTATGGTCCAGCTCTCACTTCCATACATCACTACTGGGAAAACCATAGCTTTGACTATATGGACCTTTGTTGCCAAGGTGATGTCTCTGCTTTTTGGAAATAAAAGGCACCATTTATCCACCACCCAAGATCACAGGGAGGGGCCATGGTGCAGTCAATGGTCCCTTTTGTAGAAACATCAAATTGCAGACCAGGAAGGGGGTCGTCTATTCCAACCCCGTGCAACGCAGGAATCACAGCTAAGGTATCCCACCCAACCTCTGCTTAAAAACCTCCAAGGAAGGAGAGTCCGCCACCTTCTGAAGGAGGCCGTTCCACTGTGGAACTGCTCTTACATTCAGAAAGCTCCTTCTGATCTTTAGTCAGAAACTTCTTTCTTGGAACTTGAAGCCACGGGTTCGAGTCCTACCCTCTAGAGCAGGAGAAAACAAGCTTGTTCCCTTTCCCATGGGACAGCCCTTCAGATATTTGAAGATGGCTCTCATATCTCGCCTTTTTCCCAGTCTAAACATAGCCAGCTCCTTCAAGCGCTCCTCATGTGGCTTGATTTCCAGACCCTTGATCATCTTGGTTGCCCTCCTCTGCACACCTTCCAGCTTGTCCATATCCTTAAATTGTGGTGGCCAGAACTGGACACAGGACTCCAGGTGTGGTCTGACCAGGGCAGAATAGAGTGGGACTCTGACTTCCCTTGATCTGGACACTAGACTTCTATTGATGCAACCTAGAATAGCATTAGTTTTTTTTGCTGCTGCATCACACCATTGACTCATGTTCAGTTTCTTTTCACATGTTCTACTAGTTGAGCTGTGGGACATGGGTGGCGCAGTGGGTTAAACCACAGAGCCTAGGGCTTGCCGATCAAAAGGTCGGCGGTTTGAATCCCCGCAACGGGGTGAGCTCCCGTTGCTCGGTCCCTGCTCCTGCCAACCTAGCAGTTCAAAAGCACGTCAAGTGCAAGTAGATAAATAGGTACCACTCTGGCAGGAAGCTAAACGGAGTTTCCGTGCGCTGCTCTGGTTCGCTAGAAGCGGCTTAGTCATGCTGGCCCCATGACCCGGAAGCTGTACGCCGGCTCCCTCAGCCAATAAAGCGAGATGAGCGCCGCAACCCCAGAGTCGGCCATGACTGGGCCTAATGGTCAGGGGTCCCTTTACCTTTACTAGTTGAGCTTGGAGAGGCACTGGGGAGACCGCACTGGTTGGAGGTGTTTGGGGTTGTTAATGCCTGCGCTGACAGAGGGCTGATGTGAGTTATAGTCTGAAATGTCCGGAGGGTGTCAGGTTGGTGAAATCTGGAGCGGACAATGCCTGGCTAGACGGGACTCCTGCTCTTTGACTCAGCATGACTCAGTGTCGCGAGTTCGTCTCTGTCAGGCTTTCGTGAATGAATTGCTTCTGACGACGGGGAAATCTTCCCGAGTTCTTGTGCAACCTGCTCTCTGCTGCTATTGATTCCTCTCGGATATATGGCCTCCTCTCTGAGAGCCGATGCCTGGCACGTTGATTGGGGGCAAACCACTCTGGGATCAGCTCTCCTCAAAATCAAGATCCCTGAAGCTACATCCTAGGCAGACTTCGCTTCCAGGAGTCAGTCTCACGTAACTCAGAGGGACCAGCTTCTGAGCAGCGTCAGCCTCCCCCAGCCTTGAACCCTCCAGAAGTGAAGGCAAAAGACCTGTAGGTGTCCAGGAGGAATTTCTGTATCATCATCATCATCATTTCTTATTTATACCCCACTCATCTGGCTGGGTTTCCCCAGCCACTCTGGGTGGCTTCCAACAGAATATTAAAATACAATAGTCTATTAAAGCTTCCCTAAACAGGGCTGCCTTCAGATGTCTTCTAAAGTTGTATTCATTCAACTTGTTTTTATTACTGCTTGTTAGCCCCTCTGAGCCCGGCCTTGGCTGGGGAAGGCAGGGTATAAATAAAATTTATTATTTAATTATTATTATTATTATTATTATTATTATTATTATTATTATTAAAGTCTGGTAGTTGTTTTTCTCTTTGACATCTGGTGGGAGGGCATTCCACAGGGCGGGTGCCACCACTGAGAAGGCCCTCTGCCTGGTTCCCTGTAACTTGGCTTCTCGCAGTGAGGGAACCGCCAGAAGGCCCTCGGCGCTGGACCTCAGTGTCCGGGCAGAACGATGGGGGAGGAGATGCTCCTTCAGATATACTGGACTGAGGCCGTTTAGGGCTTTAAAGGTTAGCACCAACACTTTGAATTGTGCCAGGAAACGTACTGGGAGCCAATGCAGGTCTTTCAGGACCGGTGTTATGTGGTCTTGGCGGCCGCTCCCAGTCACCAGTCTAGCTGCCACATTCTGGATTAATTGCATTTTCTGGGTCACCTTCAAAGGTTGCCCCATGTAGAGCGCATTGCAGTAGTCCAATTTCTGTATTTATTTATTGTGCTTCTGTCCCGCCTTTTTCTCCAAGGAGCTCAAGGTGGCATACAGGGTCCCCCCCCACACACACACTTCCTCCTTCGATCTCGACAACAACCCTGCAAGGTAAACTTAGAAAGTTGGTGTGAATTTTAACCTGTTTCCATTTTTTCCTTTGTGTATGTTTGAAACTGCTGCACATCTCTCTCAGAATCATAAAATCACAGAATCAGTAGAGTTGGGAGTGACCACGCGGGTCCTCTAGTCCATCCATTCTCTTGCAGTGCAGGAATCTTTTGCCCAACGTGGGTCTTGAACCCAGACCCTGGGGTTAAGAAACTCATGCTCTTATCAACTGAGCTACGGAGATGCTATCTTATTGATTTGTCGGTTTGAAAACCACTTTGCGGTTTTGTTTTTTACAGTCAAGCGGGATATGAATTTTAAGAAATGAATAAATAGCTTAGAACTGAAAAGGGCCGTGACTGGTGCAAAACTCACTCAGTGAGAGTTTCATACCCAAGCGGGGATTCAAACCCAGGTCTCTCCCAGATCCTAATCTGAGATGGAATCTAGATACGTATAAAAAACACTGTAAGAATGCTTTTCCCCCAAAAAAATTGTGTGTGTGTGTGTGTGTGTGTGTGTGTGTACAATTGAATATATATTGAATTTGCCTTAAGCTCATCATCGCCATCTAGTGCCCCATTTGTATAATGCACTTAAAACGCACTTAAAACATTTCATTTGCAGCTGTATAGCTGAGTCCTGACACTCTAACCACTAGGCCGCACTGACTGACTTCAACTGCATTGGCTCCTTCTTTCTGGCAGTGAGAAGGAGACAAGGAGGGCAGGATGCATGCCAGTTCATTATTATCAAGTAAGAAAAGATGTAAGCTGATCTCACCTCCCTCCCTCTCTCTCGCTCTCACACACAAACCTTCCTTCTTCTGCTCAGTTTGCCAGAAGATTTTGTTCCCATTGCAAAGGCAGAGAGCCAACATTATTTGTATAAAGGCTCGAGAGATAAGTGCAGGTTAAACAGGGTGAAATATGTCCACGTCAGAGAGGAGGTTTATATCCACTTCCATTTATTAAGTGTGCAAACCTCTGACATGCCACTCAAAAGCTGAGTCGGGATATGCCCCCTGCTTTTTTCCATTAGTGGGCTCCTCCAGAATCCTGTTTTGCTTGCACAAAGCTTACATGATGCTCAAACCATGTCGGCTCTTTATTGTTTGTTAAACTATGGAACTCACTGCCACAGGAGGCCACCAACCTGGGTGGCTTTGAAAGAGGACTGGGCAGATTCATAACGGAGGAGAGGGCTATTGATACAGGCACCAATACTTCAGAAAACTGGAAACTACAGGAGGGGAGAGTGGCTGTTGTGCTACAATCCTGCTTCTGGGACTCTCCAATGTTCTTGTGGATGTTCTGATTTGTTTCCAGGGCAGTTACACAACAAGGAACGTATCATCCTGAATTGCTTTCAGGGCGTTGGCCTGTCTTCCTATTAATCATTGGTTCATCCCACACTTTTCAGTGTCTGTGTCTGTCACCCTCTTAACCAGAAACAGGAGCGTGCATGTTTCATGTGGATTTGTTGCACCGGGGCGAAAGAGCCCCTTAATCCACTTTAACTGTGCAGACCCAAAGATTATTTGTAAGTATTTATTGCATTTCTTTCCCAGTCTTTTCTCCAAGGAGCTGAAGGAGACGGAGAGGAGCCAGCTTCAAATATCTCCAGGGCTGTCCCATGGAAGATGGAGCAAGCCTTGGCCCAATAGACCTGAAGGAGCGTCTCCACCCCCATCGTTCAGCCCGGACACTGAGGTCCAGCGCCGAGGGTCTTCTGGCAATTCCCTCCCTGCGAGAAGCAAATCTACAGGGAACCAGGCAGAGGGCCTTCTTCGTGGTGGCACCCTCCCATCAGATGTCAAAGAAATAAACAACTATCTGATGTTTAGGAGACATCTGAAGGCAGCCCTGTTTAGGGAAGTTTTTAATGTCAGACATTTTAATGTATTTTTAATCTTAAACTATATGCTGATCTCCGCCAGCAATTTCTAGATCAACTCTGTATCCCCACATGGAAACCAGATCATACATTTTCTATTACTGGGGAATGATCAGGAGCTCACCAAGTTAGTGGCTAAATAGCTCTATTTGAGATGTGACAATAGACTGCTCTGCCTCCTTTCTTTTAGCAAATGTTTTGTGCCGCTGGGGAAGTGGGAATTCTATATTGATATGTTTTGGATGTGATGTCAATAAAAGGTTTGATGATGATAATAAAAGGAGAGACCGCTGGATGAGGCCAATGGCCCACCTAGTCCAGCATCCTGTTCTCACAGCAGCCAATCAGATGCCTCTATTGGGAATCCCGCAAACAGGACCCCTCCTGTGGCTCCCAGGAACAGGTATTCAGAAGCATCTCTGCCTCCAGCTGTGGAAGGTAGAACATAGTCATCCTGACTAGGAGCCTAATTGTTAGGCCTAATAATAATAATAATAATAATAATAATAATAATAATAATAATAATTTATTTATACCCTGCCCATCTGGCTGGGTTTCCCCAGCCACTCTGGGCGGCTTCCAACAAAAGATTAAAAACAATATAGCATCAGACGTTAAAAGCATCCTGAAATATACTCAGAGTTGAGAGTGGATTTCATGCTCTTTATTCAGCTCATAGTGGTGAGGAGGAATGGAAGTTCCCCCAGAGTGTCTGCTTTATATACATTATTTGCACAATGGGCTCCATGTGATTGGCTATGTCTGGGATTCTCCTATAGGCCAGTCAGGTTGCAGATTCACTTCCACCTGGAGCTGGATTGGGTGGCTCCTGTGGACCAATCAGACTGCTGCATTCTGGGTCCTATTGTTCTAGGTCCAATCAGACTGCTGCATTTTGGATCCTATTCAACTCAGTACATAACACTTCCCTAAACAGGGCTGCCTTCAGTTGTCTTTTAAAAGTAAAATAGTTGTTTATTGCTTTGACATCTGACGGGAGGGCGTTCCACAGGGCAAGTGCCACTACCGAGAAGGCCCTCTGCCTGGTTCCCTGTAGCTTTGCTTCTTGCAGCAAGGGAACCGCCAGAAGGCCTTTGGCGCTGGACCTCCGTGTCTGGGCAGAACGATGGGGGTGGAGACGCTCCTTCAAGTCTACTGGACCAAGTCCGTTTAGGGCTTTAAAGGTCAGCACCAACACTTTGAATTGTGCTCGGAAACGTACTGGACATCAGGAAGGACTTTCTGAGGCAAAGTGCTATTGGAGAGTGGAATGGACTCCTTCAGAAGTTGGTGGACTCTCCTTCCTTGGAGAACCTGAATCAGAAGCTGGAGGTCATCTGCCAGGGATTCATTAGCTGTGATTCCTGCATTGCAGGGGGTTGGACTAGATGACCCACTGCAGTCCCCTGCCCACTCCTCGATTCTATGACTCTGTAACCCAGTGGAGATTCACACGGAGCACCACTAGTTGCAGACCTCACTGGCTCTGGATTTCTGCCAGCCTGTTTGCTCCTGTGTTTGTTTTGGCAAGGATCCTGGGCATTTTAGCTGATTGCTTTGTGCAGAGCATCCGTCTTAGCTAATACTGTCGGTCCCCCAAACAGCCGAGCGACACTTTAGAAAATAAGCATGGAAGGCAAAAGCTGGTGTTTGAGTTTGCCGGTGTCTTGTTGTTCCTCAGGACTCTTCCTCCCAGGGCCCCTTCCTCCAACGATGACGTCTCAGGAGAGGCCAGGTGGAGTGATCTGTAAGTTCTCCTCTGCCATTGAGTAGGGGATAGAGCATTCCTTTTCTGCATCGAAAATCAGGGTTTTCGGAGCAGGTGTGAACCGGCCCAAGGTCAAACCTGTGCTCCGTCTGGTTCAAATGCTGTCTATGTTGAATCTCAGTGGAAACCCAGGAATCTCCAAGGCCAACCTTGAGGTGTTGGGGGTTGGACCTGGGACCGGTGGGATCGGTAGGGCGAAAGACAGGGAGGCCAACAGTAGGGGGCACCAGAGCTGGCAATTTGTTGTTGTTTAGTCGTTTAGTGGTGTCCGACTCTTTGTGACCCCCTGGACCAGAGCATGCCAGGCACTCCTGTCTTCCACTGCCTCCCGCAGTTTAGTCAGACTCATGTTTGTAGCTTCGAGAATACTGTCCAACCATCTCGTCCTCTGTCGTCCCCTTCTCCTTGTGCCCTCCATCTTTCCCAACATCAGGGTCTTTTCCAGGGAGTCTTCTCTTCTCAGGAGGTGGCCAAAGTATTGGAGTCTCAGCTTCAGGATCTGTCCTTCCAGTGAGCACTCAGGGCTGATTTCCTTAAGAATGGATAGGTTTGATCTTCTTGCAGTCCATGGGACTCTCAAGAGTCTCCTCCAGCACCAGAATTCAAAAGCATCAATTCTTTGGCGATCAGCCTTCTTTATGGTCCAGCTCTCACTTCCATGTATCACTACTGGGAAAACCATAGCTTTTACTATACGGACCTTTGTTGGCAAGGTGATGTCTCTACTTTTTAAGATGCTGTCTAGGTTGGTCATTGCTTTCCTCCCAAGAAGCAGGCGTCTCTTAATTTCGTGGCTGCTGTCACCATCTGCAGTGATCATGGAACCCAAGAAAGTAAAATCTCTCACTGCCTCCGTGTAGCACCTTAACAGCATCATCTTTTAAAATTTTAAATAGTTTAGCTGGAATACCATCACTTCCACTGGCCTTGTTATTTGCAGTGCTTTCTAAGGCCCATTTGACTTCACTCTCCAGGATGTCTGGCTCAAGGTCAGCAACCACACTACCTGGGGTGTGCGAGACATCCATATCTTTCTGGTATAATTCCTCTGTGTATTCTTGCCACAATAAATAAATAAATAAATAAATAAATAAATAAATAAATAAAAGAGCTGGCAATAGGCAGAGCCAAAAAATAATAATCTCATTCTGTCCCCATCCTCCTCCTGCATGCCAAGTTCTTCAAGGGCAAGGCTGAGCGGAGGAGGAGGAAGCCGAGAGCCTGCTCCACCCCTGGACCAGTTTCAGGAGAGAAAAAAGAAAGGACTTCTTCATGCGGTGCATCTGTTATGTACTGAGTTGAATAGGATCCAGAATGCAGCAGTCTGATTGGTCCTAGAACAATAGGATCCAGAATGCAGCAGTCTGATTGGTCCCAGAACAATAGGATTCAGAATGCAGCCGTCTGATTGGTCCTAGAAGAATAGGATTCAGAATGCAGCAGTCTGATTGGTCCACAGGAGCCACCCATCCAACTCCTGGTGGAAGTGAATCCACAACCTGATTGGCCTACAGGAGAATCCCAGAATTAGCCAATCACTTAGGGCTCATTGTGTAAATAATGTATATATAGCAGACATTTCGGGGGAACTTCCATTCCTCACTACTCTGAGCTGAATAAAGAGCATGAAATCCACTCTCAACTCTGAGTATATTTCAGCACCGTTAAACTGCGGCACTCCCACCAACAGGAGGCAGTGTGGGCCACCAACCTAGAGGGCTTTGACAGAGGATGAGGCAAATTCATGGAGGTGAAGACTTCTCAGGATGGCTCTGCTCTGCCTGAATCCCAGTTGCTGGAAACCACAGGAGGGGGAAGTGTTGCTCTTGTGCTCAGATCCTGCTTGTGTGTTTCCCAGGGATGTCTGGTTGGCCACTGTGAGAACAGGATGCTGGACTAGAGAGGCCACTGGCCGGATCCAGCATCTCTTTGGTAAGGAGATAGCCTCAGGGCTGGCTGGTGGCAGGCAGGTTGGCAGAGCATCTTCCTTCCTGGACCAACATCCTCTGCCTGGGACCTTCGCCCCACAGAGCAGGTGTGCTAGAGGCAATGATCCTTTCCCCCTGTTTTTTTTCATCCCTGCCTCTCCAGCAAAACAGCTGTCTGACAGATGAGTGCCACTTCTGGCAAAATAAAAGCCCTCTTCTCTTTCATTCCTACTCTGCAAAATTAGAACCATTTCAAAACATCCCCGCGGGGGAACACGCATACGGAATCTATGAAGCAGGTGTTACACAGAAGAGGTCCAGGTAGAAATTGTCGATAATAGAGAGGGAGTGGATGGGCTGAGCGCTGATCCGTGAGCTGAGAAGGCAATTTTCTACTCACCTGCGATTTGTCTGCCTTGGTCACTGTCATCTCCGGCACCAAGGAGGTGGCATTTCCTGGCTGGAAGTTGGAGTGGCATGAACAGGGATTTGTAACATTTGCAACAAAACAAAAACTCGAGGCCTGCAGAGCATTTGGCAGTTTCATTCAGGTTGGAGGCTTGCTGCGTTTGAGTTCAGGGTGCAACAGCTTTGGAACATAGGAAGTTGCCATATCTAGAGTCAAACCATGGGCCCATTTAAGCTTAGTGTCGCCTGCAAATATTAACTTATATGCAGAATTCATCATGCGAAAGGCTGGGCTGGATGAATCCCTAGCCGGAATTAAGATTGCCGGAAGAAATATCAACAACCTCAGATATGCAGATGCCTTGATGGCAGAAAGTGAGGAGGAATTAAAGAACCTTTTAATGAGGGTGAAAGAGGAGAGCGCAAAATATGGTCTGAAGCTCAACATCAAAAAAACGAAGATCATGGCCACTGGGCCCATCACCTCCTGGCAAATAGAAGGGGAAGAAATGGAGGCAGTGAGAAGTTTGACTTTCTTGGGCTCCATGATCACTGCAGATGGTGACAGCAGCCACGAAATTAAAAGACGCCTGCTTCTTGGGAGGAAAGCAATGACAAACCTAGACAGCATCTTAAAAAGCAGAGACATCACCTTGCCAATAAAGGTCCGTATAGTTCAAGCTATGGTTTTCCCTGTAGTGATGTATGGAAGTGAGAGCTGGACCATAAAGAAGGCTTATCACTGAAGAATTGATGCTTTTGAATTATAGTGCTGGAGGAGACTCTTGAGAGTCCCATGGACTGCAAGAAGATCAAACCAATCCATTCTGAAGGAAATCAGCCCTGAGTGCTCACTGGAAGGACAGATCCTGAAGCTGGGACTCCAAGACTTTGGCCATCTCATTGGAAGAGAAGACTCCCTGGAAAAGACCCTGATGTTGGGAAAGATGGAGGGCACAAGGAGAAGGGGACAACAGAGGACAAGATGGTGGAACAGTGTTCTCGAAGCTACCAGCATGAGTTTGACCAAACTGCGGGAGGCAGTGGAAGAAAGGAGTGCTCTGGTCCATGGGGGTCACAAAGAGTCGGACACGACTAAACAACTAAACAACAACAACAACATGCTCAGACTCTCATCATGTTCGGGTCCAGATACTCTTAATCAGTGGCGCCACCTGGGGTGCAGTACCAGCTCCGCCACCGGGCTAAGTGCCCCATCAGCTGATTTCAGGGGCCGATCCTAGCTCTCCTGGCCCTTTAAAAAACTTAAAAATTGAAAGCATAATGCTGGTGGTCAACAAAAGAGGTTTAAAGACTCTCTCAAGGCAAATCTAAAAAAATGTAGCATAAACACTGACAACTGGGAAACACTGGCCTGCAAGCGCTCCACTTGGAGAACAGCCTTTAGCAAAGGTGTCATGGGCTTTGAAGACACTCGAACTCAGGATGCAAGAGAGAAACGTACTAAGAGGAAGGCACGCTTGGGAAATCCACACCGTGATCAACTCCTGCCCAGAAACCAATGTCCCCACTGTGGAAGGACATGTGGAACCAGAATTGGCCTCCACAGTCACTTACGGACTCACTGTTAAAACTGTGTTTATGGAAGACAATCTTACTCGGATACGAGTGATTGCGAAAGAAGAAGAAGCTGGTGTATCAGAGTTCAAATTATTGCGTGAAAACCTTTCTCATATCACCTTGTCCACGGAGGTGCGCAAAGCTGATGTTCCTATCCCGCTCCGCTTTCCCAAAATTATTGGGGGACGTGTCAAATACCTTTGGCGGGTGCAAAAAAATAATGCAAAAGGCCAGATGGCAGCTGTGTGTGATTTTGTCCTTTTGCATTCAGTGCTGCTTTGAGGATGAGCTGTTTACTACAGCCGGCGTGTGGGCCGCTCTGCAAATATTCCAGCTAAGAGACTGTATATAAATATTGTAATAACATTTGATGAGTCAAATGCTAATAGGGAAGAACCATCACACTCATTGTGTAAATGCAGCCTGGTGGGGAATAAAGAACCATGCAGGGAAGTGATTTTGTGGAGTGGGGGACCACCAAGGACCAACCCACTGCCCCCTAGGCTCCCCTCCTTTTCTTTAAAGTCTGCAGGGTCAGGCCAAAGGCCCATCGAGTCCGACCTCCTGTCATAGCTGTCAACTGTCCCTTATTTGGCGGGAAAGTCCCTTATCCCAGCGCCATGTCCCACTGCTGCCCCTTATTGATGATGTCCCTTAAATTTCCCAGGTTTCAAAGGAAGCAGCTCCTCTCCCTCCCTGCCGGCCAGGGAGGAGGGAGGCTCCAACTGTGTTGCTTGGCTGCGTTGCTCACCCAATAAGGAGTCTAAGAACAACTGGGGGGTGGAGCTTGCATGCCTTGTGCCGATCAAATCAGCCGCGTTGCCTGGGGACTCACCTTTGCTCAGCGCTTCCCAGCGGAGAGGTGACGGTGGTTTTCCTTGCTGCATCCCCTTTGCAGGGTTGCTGCGCTGTGGGAACCACCGCTTGAGGGTTCGTTTGGCTGCTGGCTGGGCTTTCCGCCTTTGGCTCGGAGGGGCTCAGAAGCTGAACATACCTGTGCCCGCAAAATCCCTTATTTTGGCTGCTGATCCCTTATTTTCAAATCTGTAAGTTGACAGCTATGCCTCCTGTTCTCACACTGGCCAACCAGATGCCCTTTATGGGGAAACCTGCAAGCAGGATACGAGCTCAGAAACCCTTTCCCCTTTGTGCTGTTTCCAGCAACTGGGATTTGTGAACGTTGCTACTGCCAACTGTGGCGGCCAGAGCACGGCAAAGAAAAACCCAGGACATTTGTGAGTGGAGGAACCGAACCCGCGTGGTGGTAAATAAGGGACAAGGACACAAGAATTTTAAGTTAATGGGCTGAAAAAGGCCACAGCTTTTATTGGTTACACCATGAGAGCGGTATTGGCTTAGGCATTGGATAAAACAACCTGTACATGACCCCACCTCCCAGAGCCCCTCCCCCAGAGCAGCCCTATTGGCTGGCCAGCTAAGGGGGTGGCGCGGCAGCTGGGAGATGATGCGGGGGGGCTGAACACGCCCCCCCCCCCGCTGCCATGGGAACAGTTCCCACTCACAATACCTCCTGTCTGTGAGGAGGAGAGGCTTTGTAGTACAGTGGAACCTGGGGTTACAAACACTTTGGGTTGCAGACGCTTCAGGTTACATACGCTTCAGGTTACAGACTCCGTTAACCCAGAAATAGTACCTCGGGTTAAGAACTTTGCTTCAGGATGAGAACAGAAACCGTGCTCCGGCGGCAGCAGGAGGCCCCATTAGCTAAAGTGGTGCTTCAGGTTAAGAACAGTTTCACATTAAGAATGGACCTCCAGAATGAATTTTGTTCTTAACCCGAGGTATAAAGGTAAAGGTAAAGGGACCCAGTCATGACTGACTCTGGGGTTGCGGCGCTCATCTCGCTTTATTGGCCGAGGGAGCCAGCGTACAGCTTCCGGGTCATGTGGAAAGCAGGACTAAGCTGCTTTTGGCGAACCAGAGCAGTGCACGGAAACACCGTTTACCTTCCCGCCGGAGCAGCACCTATTTATCTACTTGCACTTTGATGTGCTTTCAAACTGCTGGGTTGGCAGGAGCAGGGACCGAGCAACGGGAGCTCACCTCGTCGCGGGGATTCGAACCGCCGACCTTCCGATCGGCAAGTCCTAGGCTCTGTGGTTTAACCCACAGCGCCACCCGCGTCCCTTAACCTGAAGTATACCACTGTATAAAAAAGATCTCAGGACTTCAGCGCCAATTGGAAATGAAGCAGAGTGTTGACCCCAAAATATTTGCACGTGGAGACTGTGCTGTAAGGAGGATCGAACAATATTGTAAGGATTGTAGAGGGAGGGGTTCTTGGTTTGTTTATCTCATTTTTATCTTGTATTATTTTATGTTTTAAAGCAGCTGAGAGCTACGAGGGAAGAGCAGTATACAAATTTAATTCACCATCATCACGTATATTCACCCCAATATACTACCATGAACCTGAATGCACAGTTAAAAGGATATCTGGAAAGATATCTCCCCACTCAGAAGTTCTTTTTTTCAAAATTAGTTTTTATTAAAGATTTTTTTTGTGATGCAAAACAAATGAATGAGCAAGGCAAAGTACATACAGCATCTTCACTCTCAATTAATAGAGGTTTTTTCATAGTTCATTTACATTCAGTATGAGACACTATTGCTTTAGACATGGGGTGGGGAGAAAGGGGGAGAAGGGTTGGCAGAAGATATCCCCAAATATAAGCTGGGCAGTTTTGATCATTCCTGCTGAGAAGTGGGCCTGATCCAAATATCCCCTAGTTTCAATTCACGGGGTCCTTGTAGCAGTTTCAGGGTGGAATTCTCCCCCAATGAACATTGAAGATGCATGCATCAGCCTTGCCCAACCCTTTACCCTCCAGCTGTGTCAGACTACATGAAATATACTCGGAGTAGAGAGTGGATTTCATGCTCTTTATTCAGCTCATAGTGATGAGGATGAATGCCTGCCTTATATACATTATTTACACAATGGGCTGCACGTGATTGGCTAATTCCAGGATTCTCCTGTAGGCCAATCAGGTTGCGGATTCACTTCCACCTGAAGCTGGATTGGGTGGCTCCTGTGGACCAATCAGACTGCTGCATTCTGAATCCTATTGTTCTAGGACCAATCAGACTGCTGCATTCTGAATCCTATTGTTCTAGGACCAATCAGACTGCTGCATTCTGAATCCTATTGTTCTAGGACCAATCAGACTGCTGCATTCTGAATCCTGTTGTTCTAGGACCAATCAGACTGCTGCATTCTGAATCCTATTGTTCTAGGACCAATCAGACTGCTGCATTCTGGATCCTATTCAACTCAGTACATAACACTACAATTCCCATCAGCCCCAGTCAGCAAAGCCAATGGTTTAGGATGCTGGGAGTCATCAAAGTCCACACCTGGGGGGCACTAGGTTGGGGAAGGCTGGCACATGCATTCCCTTCTATTGGCAGACACATCCCCAAAAGCAGGTGAGAACCAAGGCAGCTTATGCCAGCAGAAAATAATGCCTGAGATGGTGCAAAAACATCAGCAAAAACTTTGGAAAGGGAAGATGTTTCCAGAAGAGCAGTGAGGAACATCACTTTCTCCCACTTCTACTCTGAAAAATTAGAACAATTTCAAAACAAGCATACGGCATCCGTGAAGCAGTCACCACACACAGGAGAGATTCGGGTGGATATTATCTATAATGGAGGGAAAGCAAATGAGCGCTGGTCCGTGAGTCAGGAAGGCAATTTTCTACTCACATGTGATTTGTCTGCCTTAATCAGCGTCATCGCTGCCACCAAGGAGGTGACATTTCCTACCTGCTTGTTAAAGTTACATTAGCAGGTATTTTTAACATTTAGGAAGGAAATAGCTAGAGACCTGGAAAGGTCTGGCTGTTTAGTTCGAGTTGGCTGCTTGCTTGCTCTGAGTTCAGGAGGCGGCAAGCTCAGTCGTTTGTTTGGGGAACAACACCCGGGGGTCTCCAAACTGAAGCACCACCACACACACACACACACACACACACACACACACACACACTGCAACTTTTCCCTTGGGTACAACAGAGCACATCTAAGTCTATTTTCATTGGAGGGATGGATAGGAGTTGGCCAGCTCTGGATGGAGTTACACTCTGTGGGAGCAGGTGTGTGGCTTGTGGACACTCCTGGATCCATCACTGTCACTTGAGTGTCACATGGCTTCGGTGGCATGGAGTGCCTTCTGACAGCTTCAACTGCTGGCCCAGCTGCAATCCTATCTGGACACGGACAGCCGACTTCTGTTGTCCATCTCTGGGAACCTCTATGTTGTTGGTGTTTAGTCCTTTAGTCGTGTCCGACTCTTTGTGACCCCCTGGACCAGAGCATGCCAGGCACTCCTGTCTTCCACTGCCTCCCGCAGTTTGGTCAAACTCATGCTGGTAGCTTCGAGAACACTGTCCCACCATCTCATCCTCTGTCGTCCCCTTCTCCTTGTGCCCTCCATCTTTCCCAAAATCTGGGTCTTTTCCAGGGAGTCTTCTCTTCTCATGAGGTGGCCAAAGTATTGGAGCCTCAACTTCATGATCTGTCCTTCCAGTGAGCACTCAGGACTGATTTCCTTCAGAATGGAGCGGTTGGAGTTCTTCTCGCAGTCCATGGGACTCTCAAGAGTCTCCTCCAGCACCAGAATTCAAAAGCATCCATTCTTCGGCGATCAGCCTTCTTTATGGTCCAGCTCTCACTTCCAGACATCACTACTTGGAATACCATAGCTAAACAGGGCAGAGTTTGACGCCCATCTCATTGGCCAAAGCAAGATAGTTTAGAGATAGATCACCAATTCTGGCAGGACCACAGTGGCTTCCAATTTGTTTCTGGGCTCAATTCAAGGGGTCGTTTTGACCTATAAAGCCTTATCTGCCTCAAGACCCTAGTACCTCAAGGACAACCTCTCCTCACATGAACAAACCTTGCATTCGTCATCTGAGCCCTTCTCCATGTGCCCCGTCCAAGAGATACATGGAGGATGTCAACATGAGAATGGGTTTTCTCTGTGCTGCCTCCCCGCTTACAGAAGGCTCTCCCCAGGGAAGCACGCCTGGTGCAAACACTATGTATTTTGAGGCGAAAACATTTCTTTTCCACTAGGCCTTTGTTTGTTTGAGATTCATGGCTTCCTTCAGTGCCCTTTCAATAAATATAAAAACCACCCTGTGCACATGTATCCGGGAGTATAACTCCCCTTGAACTTGTCTTCCTTCGGAGTAGACACATAGAGCATTGCAGGCCATGTTTGCATAGGAGCAATGCCGCTGACAACCCATTTGCCTCTCTGGGCAAAGGGAAGGCACCCTGCTGTCAGAAAAGGCATCCGGCACAACGGCCGACAGAGCCAGGAAGCCACAGGAGAAGCAGGAATGGAGAGATCTCCTCATGTGGAGATCTGAAGACCTATGGATTACAAACTTGACTAAAGTGGAAGCTGGAGTTTTTGGGACATTTGGACTTAAAAGAAGTAAGAAACAAGATTTGGGCTACACTTTTAAATATGGAGGTCTGGCTGGAAGAAACATGGACCTTATTGGGACAGAGCTTCTCCGAGATTTGGTGTCCAATACAAAGGACTATCAAAAAAACCGGCAGAGAGGAGTTGAGAGAGAATTAAGAGCCTCGGACGTGAGGTCACCAGGCTGACAGCAGATAGACTGATGGACATTTGTTGGGGTTCGAAACCGGGAAAGGCAGGGAGTGGGGCTTTGGGAATCCAAAGGGTGTACAATTATATTTTGTTTCTTTGTATTCTGTTTTGCTATTTATATAAAAATGGGGAATTCGTGAAAGGGAATTGGGGTCGACCTTAGAAAAAGATATTAAGAATAAGTACTGACGTATAAAGACTGAGGTTTATGTTAAAATTGGTTAACTAAAATGAATTAAATATAATAAGGTAAAATTTGGGGATAAGAACTTGCTGAACTAAAAATTGAACTGGAATACAAGAAGGGGAGGTGTGGGGAAGTCAGGGAAATATGTTATTGAAAGTAAGGAATGTAAATTCTATGTGTGTGTGTTTTTTAATTTTTCTTTTGTTTTTTCTCTACTTTTTGAAAACTCCAATAAATATCTTTAAAAAAAAAAAAAGGAAGCCACAGGAGAAGCAGGTCTTTGCTCAATCTGCCCATCCCTCCCCAGGGATGCTTTTAAGGACAGTGGCATCCCATCTACTTTGATGGATGTGCCAACAACCAGTCCCCTTCTGAGTCCTCCTCTCCTTAATGGCTCTCTTACTCAGGAGGAGAGGGTGCTGTGCCAAGCTGGTATTGGGATGATGGCGTGAGGTGACCCCGCGGAACAAGACATACCGTTTCCAGAACAGACATAAAATGAAGACCCTGACCTGTTTCAGGCATTAAATATACGACACGTGTCTTGTTTGTCTCACCCCCATCCAAGACTAAGGTAGTTAGCCTCAAGGCTTTGGCGGGAGTCCAGCTTGCGTCATTGCATTCTTCCCAAGTTAAATTTGCTGGATGAGCTGAGTGCGATTATGTTCTGGCCCAACGAGAGACGCATCTCCAACCTGGCCTCTCCGGCGATGATTTCATCCATCACCACCGTCGTCAGCAGGAAGTGGAGAGGCAACCTTTTAAAGTGTTGCAGCACAAGGACCTCAGAAGATAAGGAGAGCTTATTGCAGGGGTCAGCAAGGCTTACCAGGCATGGGCCGGATCACTCCCGCAGAGATCCTCCGTGGGCTGGACCGGCGCAGCGCGATGCCGGAAATCGCATCTGTGCATGTCTGCGGCACTGGAAATCGCTTCTGCGCATGCCCAAACACTGAAAATCGTTCCTGTGCAGAAGAAGAAGAAGAGTTTGGATTTGATTTCCTGCTTTATCACTACCCAAAGGAGTCTCAAAGCGGCTAACATTCTCCTTTCCCTTCCTCCCCCACAACAAACACTCTGTGAGGTGAGTGGGGCTGAGAGACTTCAAAGAAGTGTGACTGGCCCAAGGTCACCCAGCAGCTGCATGTGGAGGAGCGGAGACGTGAACCTGGTTCACCAGATTACGAGTCTACCGCTCTTAACCACTACACCACACTGGCTCTCACCAGAAGCGATTTCTGGTGCTGCGGACATGCACAGAAGCAATATCCAGAGCCGTGGAAGAGAGTCCCTGTGCTGGTTTAGTGCAGAGCGCGGGGACTCCCCGAGCGAGCGGCTCGGTTTGGGGGCAGCTTGTGGGCCAGTTAAACAGCCTCCGTGGGCTGCGTCTGGCCCATGGGCCTAAGGTTGCTGACCCCTGGCTTATTGGAACAGGCCACCGGCCCATCTAGTCCAGCATCCTGTTCTCACAGTGGCAAAACTAGGTGCAAATGGGAAACCCACAAGCAAGATTCAAGCACAGGACATCTCTGCCCTCCGGCACTTTCAGAAGCACAGCTGCCTCCAACTGTGGAGGAAGGGCAGAGCCATTGTGGTGATTAGCAACCAATAGCCCTCTCCTCCATGAATTCTCATATATAATTTTTTTATTGGTTTTACATAATGTTATCCATTTTAACTTTAACCCCTTCAAAAAATTAAAATAAAAGGTTCTTTCAAATCTTCAGACCTCCTTCCCTTCCTCCATGGGTTCCATTTTTAAAATAAAATTTTCTGCATCTTTTACCATTATCCATCTGTTATATATCCATAGTTACCACAATTCATTTCACATTACAAGTGTCGTTATATCCTTGCCAATGATTTTAACTGTTTGCAGTGGTCTTTTAAGTACAGCATATTAATAATTTATTCCAGTTTTTTAAAAATACTTGATCTTCCTGGTTTCTGATCTGTCCCGTCAGTTTCACCATCTCTGCATATTCCATCAATTTAGTCAGCCATTCTTCTCTGGACGGCAATTCTCCCTCCTTCCATCTCGCTGCGGTCGTTGCGTACTTTAAAAAGTCTTTTACCTTCTTTTGGTATCTTCACCTATTATACCTATCAGAAAAGCTTCTGGTTTTTTTAGCAAAGGTTTTCTTAAACATTTTCTTTAACTCATTATATATCATTTCCCAGAAACCTTTTACCACTGGACATTTCCGCCACATATGGTAAAAAGTACCCTCTTTCCTTTTACATTTCCAACACAGATTTGAACTAGTTCTATACATTTCCCATGATTTTGTCCAATCCTCTTTTAAAAACATCCCTGCCTCCAGTGGGAGTGAGTTCCACCGTTTAACTCTGTGCTGCATGTAGAGCATTGAAGAGCTGATTGGAAATGAGAGCACCCCAGCTTCGCCGCCGTGTTTCTGTGCGGCAAAATTGGGGGGAGAGGGGATCGTTTTGAGCAATGTCTCAGGATGGGACTTCAATTCAGGGATGGAAGCAGAATTCAACCCCTGCCGCTGGAACTGCCCCTCCAAAATCCCCCCATGCCCTGAAATTTGCAAGCAGGCAATTCCTAACTTTCAAGCCATCACACTCACACTCCTACAACCTTTGAGCTGGGAGATGTACATAGAAGCATAAGGAGAAAGTTAAATGCAAAGGGGAAGATTCCTCGACCCAAACTCCAGTCGGAAAGTTGGTCTGAGCTGCCACAATCAATAAGACAGGGAGGTGAGATCCTGGCACGGAGCATCGGCGGGACTCCTGCCAAGTGATTCATGAGGACACATCACATTATCAAGACAAATGGGGGCCACTTTCCCCGTCTGCTCATGGTGGAGCGGCAAACCTTGACTACGTGTGGCTGGAGAAATGGGATGATGATCTTCCAAGGTACAGAGGGACAAGGCTGGAACACAAATGGATTCAAAGTCACTCTAAGGGCAGGAGGTTTGGAGAAGGGGCAGAGCCCTCGTTTAGAGCACTTGCTTTAATAATAATAATAATAATAATAATAATAATAATAATAATAATTTTATTATTTATACCCCACCCATCTGCCTGGGTTTCCCCAGCCACGCTGGGCGGCTCCCAACAGAAAACTAAAAACAGAATAAAACTTCAAACATTAAAAACTTCCCTAAACAGGGCTGCCTTCAGATGTCTTCTAAAAGTCAGATAGTTCTTTATTTCCTTGACATCTGGTGGGAGGGCGTTCCACAGGGCGGGCGCCACTACCGAGAAGGCCCTCTGCCTGGTTCCCTGTAGCTTTGCTTCTTGCAATGAGGGAACCACCAGAAGGCCCTCGGACCTGGACCTCAGTGTCCGGGCAGAACGATGGGGATGGAGACGCTCCTTTGGGTATACTCGGCAGAGACCGTTTAGGGCTTTAAAGGTCAGCACCAACGCTATGAATTGTGCTCGGAAATGTACTGGGAGCCAATGTAGATCTTTCAAGACCAGTGTTATGTGGTCTTGGCAGCCACTCCCAGTCACCAGTCTAGCTGCCGCATTCTGGATTAGATGTAGTTTCCGGGTCACCTTCAAAGGTAGCCCCACGTAGAGCGCATTGCAGTAGTCCAAGCGGGAGATAACCAGAGCATGCGCCACTCTGGTCAGACAGTCTGCGGGCAGAGAGGGTCTCAGCCTGCGTACCAGATGGAGCTGGTAGTCAGCCACCCTGGACACAGAATTGACCTGCGCCTCCATGGACAGCTGTGAGTCCAGAATGACTCCCAGGCTGCACACCTGGTCCTTCAGGGGCACAATTACCCCATTCAGGACCAGGGAGTCCACCACACCTGCCCGCCCCCTGTCCCCCAAAACAGTACTTCTGTTTTGTTAGGATTCAACCTCAATCTGTTAGCCGCCATCCATCCTCCAACCACCTCCAGACACTCACACAGGACCTTCACTGCCTTCACTTGCTTTGAGTGCTAAAGGTTCCACCTTCAATCCCCAAAGGGACCTCCAATTACGGCTAGGAGAGACTCTGCCTGAAACCCTGGACAGCCTCCACTAGTCAACGTTGACCAGGGGGAGACAAGGTGTTGCCCACCATGCTGGACTCTGTTTCCCATGAGCCCAAGCTAGCATGGCTGATTGTCAGAGACGATGGGAGTTGTAGTTCAGCAGCAGCTGGAGGACACCGTGTTAGATAACCCTGGTGCAGGCAGTGCTCTAACCAATGGTCTAACCCTGGTTCCGTAAGCTCATCTCCAGTGCTCCCTATTAAAAAAACATATGTTTTGCAGAATAGTGCCTTGTACTAAGGAAGAAAATAATGCAATATAATTCAAAACAGTAACAATTAATTGTACATTTATTGAAAATCCAGTCGCAACTGTTTAGCTTAATTAATTCAACAAAATGGATGAGCTTGTCATATCATTTAGCAGACGTCTACCTTATAAGTGGATTTTTGGGTCCTTGCTGCAGCTTCAAGAAACTGAGCTTATCTATTTTATTTGACCTTTGATGTAACGACGCCATGATTGTGAAGTTTAATGTGCTGTGAGCGACCTCAAGCCATGCGCAGGTGCGCTAGGGGTATTTTGGTTCAAGAAACAAACAAGAAGAAATGTTTTATTTCTTCCAGCCGATGATTTTGTTGAAGGGAAACCACCACTTCCCAGAAAATAAATCATAAATTAGTCACTGACCTTACAAGTATCATTTTATATACACACATATAATACCTAACCAGCAATATTCTTTTTCTAAAAAGAACAACTTAGGATTTAAAAAACATTAAAAGGAGGAAAACTTCCATTTCATAGTGCTTTAAATGACTAGCAGATGCAAAACATCCTAAATTACAAATATTTATTACTGAATTGAACAATGCTTTGATCCAGTACATTTCCAGTTGCATCATCCACAATACATAGTCATGCAGCATAAACACAGCAATAAAGTCCTGTCCTTATATACTTTCAACTTCTATATGGGGAAAGGAATTACAGAAATTCATATTTCATTTGCTGTTCCAATACTCTCTGAAAGCCTTTTGCTCCTCCACAAATTTATTTACTTGGCATCTTCCTTGCTTGATCCACAAAGTCCATGTAATCCTACTTAATACTCCTAGAACCCAAAGCTTAATGTACATTTCCAGAATGAAGGGATTTCCTTTTGTTTTCACATATTTGATGTATATAAGGCATGCCACTACTGTACAGCTCTGTTGAACTGTAATGTCTCTATTATTTGGCACCAGCCTTTTAAAATGTGTTAAATAACAGATGTTTGGGTTTAAGGGTATGTTAGCAGGCAGGGCATTATTGATTACTGAAGATATTCTTTTGCCAGTACCATTTAATTTCTCCGCAAGGTCACCAGCAATGGTAAATAAATAAAAAAACCTCCTCTTCTTGCATTACTGACAATTTTCTCTAGGATAAGCCAGTTAAGTCGAACAAGTAAATTTAACCCAAATGCAACAAATATTGTTTATTTATTTTTATTTTATTTTAAAGGCGTGCAAGATGCACTATTGTTGGCACCTTATCCTGCTGCTCATTGATTGCCACTTAGCTGCTGAGCTAAATCAAAGGTGCTGTTACGATTCCTTCCAGGCGTCCTGGAAAAAAATGGGGCAGCCCAATTTTTCATGTGAGATCTCAGTGGCCATCTATCAAAGCCACTTCTGACCTGCAGAGGAGGTGGGATTGCAGGCGTCACGGCCCCACCATGCGCGTGGAGGCTGAAGCCCAGCCCCCGCGCGATCGGGGGAATCCCCGGCCGTGTCACCCCCTCGCCAACCAATCAGCTGGCTCTGGGGGCGTGGCCTGCCCTATTTAATGCAGGCGCAGCCGGGGATCTCCCTCTTTCCCCGCATATCAGTTGTTCCTGCTTTTCCCGCCCTATAAGGTTTTCGTTCCTTGACCTTGCTATGGACCTTGGTTGGTTGCCGTTGAGGGGCCTGGTAGGAATTTTTCCACTTGGCAAATTGGCACCAGCCACTTGGTTTTCACCTACCTTGTAGCAAAGCGCCACAACTTTCTGGGTGTTAGCGGTTAGGCATTGGTATTGCTCTGTAGATGGAAGAGGGGAGGTAGTGCCATCACCTGCCCCGCATGTTGAAGGGCAGTCCGGTAAAGGATTCTGGGGGGCATGGCCCTGTCCGAAGCCTGGGGAGGTGAGGGCCTAAGGCACGCCCCCTAACGGTGACCCCGGGGGAGTTCCTACTTGATGTGCTTCAGCAGGACTCCCCCTACTGGTGGTTAACCCTTCCCGGACTTCAAGCAGACGGGCTGAAGTCGGATATAGTCGGTTAGGACCAATGCCTAAGCCAATGCAGCTCATCACCTGTAACCAATAAAGTTGTGGCCGTATTTAGCCTATTCACCTTAATAATTGTGTCATGTGTCTTTATTTCCAGTGGGGGGGAGAGGAACTCGCCACGCAATCCCCAGCTGCAGAACTGGCTAATGGGAATTGTATCTAAAATGTCTGGAGGGCGCCATGTTGAGGAAGGCTTTCACGAGAGTCTCAGAACCCACAGAGCAACTTCTCTGAAACGCTTTGCCGCCGTCTGTGCTTCCCAGCAATTTGAACTCTGGAACCTCATCTATATTGGATGAGAGGTTATTTTAGCTCCTGCTAAGAGATTTCAGCGGTTATTCCAAGAGACACTCAGCGAAATGCAGCTGTTCTGGAGAATCCACTCTGGCAGCCTCTTTGATGGGAAGATGGATAGGCCTGGGATGAAGACTGACAGCGGGAGGAAAAAACCTGCAAGATCCCCGCCGATCACAGGGGACTGCTTTTTCAACTCCCAGAAGCCTTTTGTTGTTGTTGCTGTTTAGTCGTTTAGTGGTGTCCGACTCTTCTTGACCCCATGGACCAGAGCACACCAGGCATTTCTGTCTTCTACTGCCGCCCGCAGTTTGGTCAAACTCATGCTGGTAGCTTCGAGAACACTGTCCCACCATCTCGTCCTCTGTCGTCCCCTTCTCCTTGTGCCCTCCATCTTTCTCAGCATCAGGGTCTTTTCCAGGGAGTCCTCTCTTCTCATCAGGTGGCCAAAGTCTTGGAGCCTCAGCTTCAGGATCTGTCCTTCCAGTGAGCACTCAGGGCTGATTTCCTTCCGAATGGATAGGTTAGATCTTCTTGCAGTCCATGGGACTCTCAAGAGTCTCCTCCAGCACCAGAATTCAAAAGCATCAATTCTTCAGCGATCAGCCTTCTTTATGGTCCAGCTCTCACTTCCATACATCACTACTGGGAAAACCATAGCTTTTACTATAAGGACCTATGTCGGCAAGGTGATGTCTCTGCTGTTTAAGATGGTGTCTAGGTTTGTCAATGCTTTTCTCCCAAGAAGCAGGTGTCTTTTAATTTCGTGGCTGCTGCCACCATCCTTTTGGTCATGCCAAACTGGGGGTTTGGGTTGTGCAAGGAAGGGGCTCAAATGAGGTTTTTTAAAAATAAAATAAAATTCACATGGCATGGAAAATAATATAGGATCCTTAATGGCAGGTGAAATTCAGGTGGGGAGAATATCATATGAATTTTCTGGTTGCAAGAAGAGATTGGGGAGCAATTCATTCACTTTGGGGGTGATTCTCTGCCAGACAGGAAGAGCTTCAGCAGTTGCCTTCATGCAGGTTTTGGATCTGGTGCAACTTTATGCTGCCGTTACGCCTGTTTATCAGGCACAGGATTGCTGCCTTGGTGTTTTAAGGTGAGCTCTATATGTATTTTGAAATTCGCACTTGGCTGAATTTTGCAAACAGTTCTCCAAACCCAAAACATATACCGGAAGTGTATCTATTAGGGGAAACTGTTGCCTACAAATGCATATATTAGTCAAAATCACATTTAAAATGCACAGGGGAAATGTTTGCAACCATGAATCAATTAGGATAAATGCAGAATAAAATCCTGATAACTTTCCATGAGGATTTCTTTCTTTCTTAAAAAATTGAAAATACAGTGCAGAAATATGATGTGGACTTTAAGATTGGGGTGGAGGTGGGGAGTCAGAATGGACAGATTCAAACCCTAACCCTCATCAGTGTGGTGTAGTGCTTAGAGTGCCGGACTATGATTTGAGAGACAAGGGTTCGAATCCTGACTCAAGGCATTAAGATGACTGGGTAACTTTGGGGAGTGGTCAGTCACTCTCGGCCTAACCTGCCTCACAGGGCTGTTGTGTGGATTAAATGAGAGAGAACAATTTAGGTCACTTTGAGCTCCTTGGAGAAAGAGTTGGAATATAAATGCAATAGACAAACAATAATAAATAGATAAGATAGATAGATAGATAGATATAGATAGATGATAGATGATAGATAGATGATAGATAGATAGATGATAGATGATAGATGATAGATGATAGATGATAGATGATAGATGATAGATGATAAATGATAGATGATAGATGATAGATGATAGATAGATAGATAGATAGATAGATAGATAGATGATAGATAGATAGGTAGATAGATAGGTAGATAGATAGATAGGAAGGAGAGGGAGGGAGGGAGGGAGGGAGGAAGTCAGGAAGGAAGGAAGGAAGGAAGGAAGGAAGGAAGGAAGGAAGGAAAAGAAAGAAAAAGAAAGAAAGAAAGAAAGAAAGAAAGAAAGAAAGAAAGAAAGAAAGAAAGAAAGAAAGAAAGAAAGAAAGAAAGATGATAGATAGATGATAGATAGAGATATAGATGATAGATAGATAGATAGATAGATAGATGATAGATAGATAGATGATAGATAGATAGATATAGATAGATAGATAGACAGACAGACAGACAGATAGATAGATAGATAGATAGATAGATGATAGATAGATAGATGATAGATTAGATAGATAGATAGATAGATAGATAGACAGATGATAGATAGATAGATGATAGATAGATAGATAGATATAGATAGATAGATGATAGATAGATGATAGATGATAGATAAATGATAGATAGAGGAAAGAGATAGATGATAAATAGATAGAAATAGATAGATAGATAAATAGATAGATAGATAGATAGATAGATAGATAGATAGATGATAGATAGATAGATAGATGATAGATAGATAGATAGATAGATAGATAGATAGATAGATAGATAGATGATAGATAGATGATAGATAGATAGATGATAGATAAAGGTAAAGGGACCCCTGACTGTTAGGTCCAGTTGCAGACGACTCTGAGGTTGTGGCACTCATCTCTCTTTATTGGCCGAGGGAGCTGGCGTACAGCTTCCAGGTCATGTGACCAGCATGACTAAGCCGCTTCTGGCGAACCAGAGCAGCGCACAGAAACGCTGTTTACCTTCCCGCCGGAGTGGTACCTATTTATCTACTTGCACCTTGACGTGCTTTCAAACTGCTAGGTTGGCAGGAGCAGGGACCGAGCAACGGGAGCTCACCCCGTCGCGGGTTTTGAACTGATGACCTTCTGATCAGCAAGTCCTAGGCTCTGTGGTTTAACCCACAGCACCACCTGCGTCCCATAGATAGATAGATCGATAGATAGATAGATAGATAGATAGATAGATAGATGATAGTTCAGAACAAATGAGTAGCATCCTTTTGCTACATTGCGAGAATCATCATTTATTATGCTGATTACAATGACAATTGACTTCCCTCCTTTGCAGGTTCTGTGGGCAAACCTTTTTCCATTTCCTCCCTGAGCAGCCACAGACTGGGAGCAGGGCAGGAAGAGGAGGGGCTGCCCCTCTGCGCCCCGAAGGTGTGTGCATTTGTGAGGCCACCCCTGCTTCCATGCCACCTGAGGCCCGGCACTTCCACAGGAAGGAGCGAGGGGGCGGAGAGAGGATGTCAGCCTCTTTCTCGAGAGACCTTATTACTCTGTGTGTGTTCCGGGCTGCCACCGCCTCGGGGACAATGTCATAAATTAGTCTCTTGGCGCAGCCACCTAATTTAGTGATCTCACCGGAAGGCAGGCACTTCATTCAGAGTTTGGGAACAGCAACGCGGTGCTCGGAAAATCTGAGTCCATTCATGCTTGCAGTCTGGCTGCCAGCTGGGGTTCTTGCAAGCCCTAGGTTAATGGCAGCGCTGAAGTGGGGTGGTTCTGCCATCGAAAAGCACAATTGGCCCTTATTTGTGGGGCTGTCTTCCTTTGGCAGGGAGAGCTCCCAGGGACAGAATGCCTTGTGATTAATAATAATAATAATAATAATAATAATAATAATAATAATAATTTATTATTTGTACCCCGCCCATCTGGCTGGGTTTCCCCAGCCACTCTGGGCGGCTTCCATAGAAAACCAAAAATACACTAAAATATCACAGATTAAAAGCTTCCCTGAACAGGGCTGCCTTAAGATGTCTTCTGAATGTCAGGTAGTTATTTATCGCTTTGACATCCGATGGGAGGGCGTTCCACAGGGCAGGCGCCACTACCGAGAAGGCCCTCTGCCTGGTTCCCTGTAGCTTTGCTTCTCGCAATGAGGGAACCGCCAGAAGGCCCTCGGCGCTGGACCTCAGCATCCGGGCAGAACGATGGGGGTGGAGACGCTCCTTCAGGTATACTGGGCCGAGGCCGTTTAGGGCTTTAAAGGTCAACACCAGCACTTTGAATTGTGCTCGGAAACGTACTGGGAGCCAATGTAGGTCTTTCAAGACCGGTGTTATGTGGTCTCGGCAGCCGCCCCCAGTCACCAGTCTAGCTGCCGCATTCTGGATTAGTTGTAGTTTCCGAGTCACCTTCAAAGGTAGCCCCACGTAGAGCTCATTGCAGTAGTCCAAGCGGGAGATAACCAGAGCATGCACCACTCTGGCGAGACAGTCCGCGGGCAGGTAGGGTCTCAGCCTGCGTACCAGGTGGAGTTGGTAGACAGCTGCCCTGGACACAGAATTGACCTGCGCCTCCATGGACAGCTGTGAGTCCAAAATGACTCCCAGGCTGCGCACCTGGTCCTTCAGGGGCACAGTTACCCTATTCAGGACCAGGGAGTCCTCCACACCAGCCCGCCCCCTGTCCCCCAAAAACAGTACTTCTGTCTTGTCAGGATTCAACCTCAATCCATTAGCCGCCATCCCTCCTCCAACTGCCTCCAGGCACTCACACAGGACCTTCACCGCCTTCACTGGTTCTGATTTGAAAGAGAGGTAGAGCTGGGTATCATCTGCATATTGATGGACACCCAGTCCAAACCCCCTGATGATCTCTCCCAGTGGCTTCATATAGATGTTAAAAAGCATGGGGGAGAGGATAAATAATAAATTTATTATTTATACCCCGCCCATCTGGCTGGGTTTCCCCAGCCACTCTGGGTGGCTTCCAACAGAATATTAAAATACAATAATCTTTTAAACATTAAAAGCTTCCCTGAACAGGGCTGCCTTCAGATGTCTTCTAAATGTCAGGTAGTTGTTTTTCTCTTTGACATCTGGTGGGAGGGCCTTCCACAGGGCGGACGCCACCACCGAGAAGGCCCTCTGCCTGGTTCCCTGTAACTTGGCTTCTCACAGTGAGGGAACTGCCAGAAGGCCCTCGGAGCTGGACCTCAGTGTCCGGGCAGAACGATGGGGGTGGAGACGCTCCCTGCCGCCTTCTCAACGCCAATCTCTTCGCCTTCTTTTTCCAGCTTTCCATCTTCTGCTCCCCTCAATCATTTCTTGCCACTGAGCCTCATAGACGTCCTGCGTTTCTGAATCAGCCGCTGTCCTGAAATGTCCACTGGTGGGACTCAGAGATGGAGAGAATTCATGCAATTCACCAAAGGTCATAATAATAAACATACAGGGAAGAAACACACAGGGAGTTCATTTGTGTGTTTCGGTCGTGAAAAAGGAACATTCCATGCAAGTGATCATTAGGAAAGGAATCGAAGCTGCCAATATTCTTGTGCAAATCTACGGTGCAGCCATGTTTAGAATATACTGTGTAGAGTTCTGGTGGCCTCACCTCAAAAAAAAAGAATAATAGTGGCTGGGTGACTACCACCTGCAGGACACGCAGGGTGACTTGATTCCTCAAGGCTTTCAGGTGCTAAGCAAGCTTCTCTGTGCCTTTTGACAATTTGTTTTTCAAAGCTCAGGCTTAATGGACGAGGGAAGCGTCCGGCGTCTGCAGTCCTATAGGTGAGCACCATGTACTGGCAACCACACGGTTTGCATTAATAAATCAAGCCCAAAATTGAAGGGAACAACCTGTTCTTCTGCAAGATGGAGGAGGAGGGGGAGAAGGAGGAGAAAATCCACCTGACATCATCATTTGATGTGGTGCCAGTGGCAGTTGTGCCCATATCCCTGCCTCCTTGCCCTGCTTCTCCAGGGGTGCTCTGGACCCTGCACTGCCACCTCCTCCCCATTCCTGAAGCTATTTTGAACATTGTTTAGCATCAGTGAAGCAACCAAAGTTTCTATGGTGGGAGGCCTTTCAAAACCACAGAGGAGAACTGGACAAACCATCTGATGCAAAACACAGCAACCTCAGAAGTCTCTGCTCCTGCAGTATTTTAAGAATTTCTAGGCTGGCTTCCTGCTTCTGCCACTCAAGGTGGCTCACAAGAATAGTTAACCTGTGGAACTCCCTGCCACAGGAGGCAACGATGGCCACCGACTCGGATGGTTTTAAAAGAGGACGAGGCCAACTCATTCACGAAGGAAGTGGCTATCTACAGCTACATGTAGAAGCGCTTTCTTTTATCTTCCCTGTCTTTTATCTCTCCAGAAATGCACCTAGGCTTCCTTCAAAGCCGCAGCTGCCTTTCCTGGAGGAGAACACAAACATACACCCCAATTCTTTGGGTTTTGCAATTTTCACGCCGATAACTCCTGACTCATTCTTGCAGCCTTTATTTCAGCCTCGGATCCGCGCCACCAGAGGGCGCCACAAACGCAGTGCTTGCGCAACCACTCAGAGGAGGGAAAAATATATCAGAGAAGGATGAGGAAGGCGAGGAGAGCAGTTGGAGGAACGTGGCTAGCACAGCCCCGACGAAAAAGTTTTGCTGGGCCAGTTGCAAACTGACCGCGGTGCCTTTGGCCAGAGAGCGCGGCTCCCTCTGACGCCTCCTCCCCCCGTTGCCTGTTTATACCACCGAGACGGCCATCTATCATCTCCAACCCTGGCACGCTTTCGCTCCACTTGCCGGGTCGGCATTAGTACACGGCAGCCTTAAGTGACACCGTGACCTACTTTCCCGTCTCCCCGAGCACTGCAGTGGTAGCATGCAGCACACAGACTCAGTCGGCGCAGTTCTCGGGCGGATCTGATCTTTTTTAAAAAGAGAGAGAGAGAGTTAAAGAGCTCTGGCGAGATGTAATAGGGCCCTTTTCAAAAATTCATAGCTCTTTGCAAGAGGTTGCTCGAGGTAAGGCCTGCTCAGAGGACCACCAGAAGATGCCAGCCAGGAGGGGAGAGAGATGGTGGAAAACCCAAGGCCTGGTGTTTTTCGGAAAGCAAAGGTCCTCACTTGCCAAGCGTCAGAAGAACGGGCCAAGCAGGCCAGAAGCCTGTCTCCAGCCTGGGTAGCCAGATCAACACCGTAAAACGGAGAAATACGAGGTGCCCACCGACCTTCCAAATGCCCCTGTTTACCAGGAAGTGTCTCTATTTTCAGCCATCGCTTTTCGGCAGCTTCGTGCAAGCATGCGGCCTCAGCACGCACACGCAGGGCGGGCTTCAGGTTTTGCCCCAGTCGCCAGGGCCTCCAGAAGTCAAATGTTGGGGGTACAGAGGGCCTCAAGAGGTGGTACCTGCTGGATGACAAGTCACCCAACCTGTCCCCATGAAACGGTGGGTGGGGTTGCAACTCCTAGGAACATAGGAAGCGGAGAAGATCAGAAGAGCCTGCTGGATTGACCAATGGCCCATCTAGACCAGCATCCTGTCCCTACAGTGGACAACCATTTCAAAAGGAGGTTCAGATGGTGGCATCGAGAATGGGCGTTTTCTGCAGCGGCTCCCCATTGGTGGAATGCTAGGGAGGTTCATCTGGGCTGGCTCAGTCAGTAGAGCACGAGACTCTTAATCTCAGGTTCATGGGTTTGAGCCCCACGTTGGGCAAAAGATTCCATCCAACTCTACAATTCTGTGATGACCTCTGGGATAAGTTCATACCCTTCAACATTCCTCAGATGAAGATAGGGACGTTCTATTCTATATCAGTATCGTTGCTAGTTGTATTTATTGCTTTTGAGGGTTGCCTCCCCACCCCAGGCTTCCCGAAATAAAATGCATAAATCCAGAGATTTCTGTGCTTAAAATACCCCAGTTTTATGCGTTTCCTCTAATAACCTGATCAGGAGGAAATGCACAAGCAGTTATACTGATGTAGAATAGAACGTCCCTATTTTCATCCGAGAAAAGTTGGAGGGAGTATAAGTTTAGGTGCCAGGCATAAATGTACCTCCATAACCAGTCCTTTGACTTTTAACCACCTGTGGCCTTTTAGAAGTGGATGGGATGTTTTTTTAAAAAAATGTATTTCTCTTCCCTCTTGGTTTCAACGTATCTAGGTGGGGTTTATTGTCTATTTGTTTGGATTTAAGTCACATTGGATTGCCCTGGCCAAGATAAAACGACTGACAACTTTAATAAATAATTGCAACAACCTAACCATATGGTATGCCGCTCCCAGTGACTGCCTGAGCTTTAGTGACGACGCAGAAAGTTTGGAAACATTTAAACTGGCTCGTGAGAAAGCTGTCATTCTGAAATGGGCAAGGAGCAAGGCAGAGGGCTCTTGTGTCCAAATCCAGCTTGTAGGTTTCCCACGGGCAACTGCGAGAACAGGATGCTGGACCAGATGGGCCTGATCCAGCATTGTCCTTATGTTAGGGTGTTATTCTGCAAAATCCAGCCAGACCTTTCTAGCCCCCGTGGGGCTCCAAGTAAGTGGATTCACGCGCTTTGGGCCATGCATTTCGAAAGCAGGGCTTGCGGGCTGCAAGCACAGGATTTTAGGCTCCAGGCTGACCCTCGGCGATGGTCTAATTAAAGAAATGAAATGAACTGGCCTCGGACAAGACGTCCCTCCTTCTCCGCCAAGAGGCTCCAGCCTGCCCCAGGCTCACCCTCTGGTCCAGGGCTGCTTCTCTCCAATCGCTGCAGCAGCAGCCTCGAGCAGAATTGTGCTCCTCTGGGTCGAAAGAGAAGCTTTCAGGCTTGTCTCTATGGAGGCCTTGTTTGCTTTCTTTCGGAGCGGTTTGGCCGCGCAGGGCAAGTTTGTTTCCACAGCTCGTTTGAGCAGGAAGACACGGTGGATTTTTGCCTGGAGTCTGGGTCACGCTGACCTTGTTTTTCGGGAGGGAGGGGGGTGCTCCGTTCTGTGTACAGTGTTATTTTCAAAAAAATAAATGTTTGCAGCCTCCAAGATGGCTTGAGCGCAGGCCAGGAGCTCCGCGGTGCTACCGATTCCCCCAAGTGCCACGCAGAGCGAAAGGCACGTTCCAGGCCGCCCCGCTAAACAAATCCAAACTCCTAAGGTTTTATAGCTTGCTAAAGCAGCAGAACAGCAAAGCTTTCTCCGCTCATGTGTATATAAGGAGGGCAGCCTTCTCCCTGCATACCTTGGCAAATCTGAGAGACGGAGGGCTACTCCCTCCTTGGCTCCACAGGGACTAGGCACTTGACAAGAGTGTCGCATGGTGTCAGAAGGCACTGCTGTCACATGGGGCACAAACTGAACTGTTTTGATTTCCCTTTTTCTTCTCCCTGGCCTGCTAATTGGAACTGGACTTCGGCATGCATAACTGCGCCGGGCTGCAGCCATGCAGACATTTAGGACTGGGGCTGGAATGGCTTGAACACAGCTGTGCAATGTACTGGAAACCACCACAGGGGACAGCTGCTTTCGTTTTGGCATCCCGCTTGCCAATTTCCCACAGGCAACTGCCCCACTCTGAGCTGCTGGATTAGGCCCACTATACCTGAAGGAGTGTCTCCATCATTCTGCCCGGACACAGATCCAGCTCCGAGGGCCTTCTGGTGGTTCCCTCGCTGCGAGAAGCCAAGTTACAGGGAACCAGGCAGAGGGCCTTCTCAGTGGTGGCACCCGCCCTGTGGAACACCCTCCCATCAGATGTCAAGAAAATAAACAACAACAGTGGTACCTCGGCTTAAGAACTTAATTCGTTTCGGAGGTCCATTTTTAACCTGAAAATGTTCATAACTTGAAGCACCACTTTAGCTAATGGGGCCTCCCACTGCTGCCGCACCGCCGGAGCACGATTTCTGTTCTCATCCTGAAGCAAAGTTCTTAACCTGAAGCACTATTTCTGGGTTAGCGGAGTCTGTAACCTGAAGAGTCTGTAGCCTGAGGTACCACTGTATCTGACTTTTAGAAGACATCTGAAGGCAGCCCTGTTTAGGGAAGTTTTTAATGTTTAATGCTGTATTGTGTTTTTAATATTCAGTTGGGAGCTGCCAGGAGTGGCTGGGGAAACCCAGCCAGATGGGCGGGGTATAGATAATAAATAATAAATAAATAGGTGGGCCATTGGCCTGATCCAGCTGCCTATTCTTATGTTCCTAACTTCAAGGTTGGGCTACCGCAATGCACTCTGTGTGGGGCTGCTCTCGGGGTCGGTCTGGAGGGATGCAGCTTATGCATAACGCAGCGGCAGGTTGTGGGGGGAGCTAGCCCCAGCATATGACACCTTGCTAGCAGGATTTGGCCGGGCTGGCAATGTGACCCCGGACCAAGTTCAAGGCATTGGTACTAAGGCTGCCCCTATTCTGTGGAATAGCATTACATTCCTTGCAATTACAGATAGGTAGCCGTGTTGGTCTGCCATAGTCAAAACAAAAGCTGGACCATAAAGAAGGCTGATCGCCGAAGAATTGATGCTTTTGAATTATGGTGCTGGAGGAGACTCTTGAGAGTCCCATGGACTGCAAGAAGATCAAACCTCTCCATTCTGAAGGAAATCAGCCCTGAGTGCTCACTGGAAGGACAGATCGTGAAGCTGAGGCTCCAGTACTTTGGCCACCTCATGAGAAGAGAAGACTCCCTGGAAAAGACCCTGATGTTGGGAAAGATGGAGGGCACAAGGAGAAGGGGACGACAGAGGACGAGATGGTTGGATAGTGTCTTCGAAGCTACAAACATGAGTCTGAACAAACTGCGGGAGGCAGTGGAAGACAGAAGTGCCTGGCGTGCTCTGGTCCATGGGGTCACGAAGAGTCGGACACGACTAAACGACTAAACAACAAAAGTTAGTTCTTGGTATGAGCTTTCGTGTGCATGCACACTTCTTCAGATACCCTGAAACAGAAGTTGCCAGATCCTTATATATAGTGAGAAGGTGGGGAGGGGTATTACTCAGAAGGGTGGTGGGAATGGGTGGTTGGCAGATAGCTGTGATGGGCCTGTTGACGACTCTTAACGACTGCAATAGGTCTTACAGGAAAAAGCAAGGGGTGAGATTTATTCCTTGCAATGCTAGAGAAGACATGCGAGGGAATGTTTAATAATAATAATAATAATAATAATAATAATAATAATAATAATAATAATTTATTTATACCCCGCCCATATGGCTGGGCTTCCCCAGCCACTCTGGGCAACTTCCAACACAATATTAAAATAACTTTCCTTCTGCCTGGAGCATCCTTCCTTTTGCATGTGATAGAAGATGGGCGTGACCTTACCTGTCCAGGTAACAAAAGGATGAGTCACGCAGCAACCCCCCCTTTTTTTACTTCCTTCTTTGTTTGACCAGCTTTTAGCTCTCAGCCAGCAGAAGCACTGGGATTATTCCCCCATGTGGGGTAGATCCACATATATATATTTGTAACTAAGTCTGCCTTCAAGAATCCAGCTGTGAACTGATGTGAGTGTGCTTTTATTGACTTTGAATAAGATTCTGGCGTCTTTATTCTTTTAAGGGGGATTCAAGGGAACTTACCAGGAACGTACAATTCAATCTGAGACAGACTGAATTGTATAGTAGTGAGAGGCTCACACGAGCCTGCAACCAGCTATCTGCTGTGCATGTAAAAAGGGGAATGTAAACTCTGCTAAGTTAAGGAACTTGCTAGCGCAAGTTAGGAAGGATATTAGTAAACAAAATAACCTCTCCTGCCACCCTGAACATTCCCAGGGTCCTTCAACAATTTTCCCCCTTTACTTCCTCAGCCCTCAAAGAATGAGCAGAGAGCTTTTTCCAGTCTACTTGTGCAGGTGTTTTGCTCACGACATGAGCATGTGTTTTTCTGTCTTATCATTCCATTGCACGCCGCCTGGAGGAAGACCTTCAAAACAGAGATTTGCATCCAGTGATCTTGCCGTCGGAGTCCTGCTTGGGATTTTCACACAGATGGGGCACTGTTGCTGTGGTTTGAGTGATTGAGACAGTGCCAGATTTACGTATAAACTAAACCACCTATAGCTGAGGGCCCCACTCTCTTGAGGGCCCACAAAAAAATTAAAGGGAAAAAATATGGATGCACATTTCCAAAATATAAGATAAAAATAAAATAAAACCTAATACAGCAACAGTATTTTGTGTTGTGTAGGCTCCTAGGATGTAAATAATGGGCCCCACCTGCTAGCCTGCTCCCTCAAATATCACTGGTTTGCTCATTTCTATATATAGGGTGCCTACATTTTGCATGTGCAAATGGCTTGGGATACCTATTAGGTCCATAAATTACCATATAGCGTATATTCAACACAAAAACATTGACAATTTGTTGTTGACAAAGGACAGCTGGACATATAAAGGGCCCCATTACCTTCTGTAGCTTAGGGACTCATCAAACCTAAATCCGGCCCTGGATTGAGAGAAATGCTATAACACTGCCAGGGTTGTGAATAATCTGTGGATTATCCTTTAGCAATAAGTCTACTTGTACAGATTCTTTTCTCTTTTGGACAGAACTTTGGTTCTGAGACATCCCATATTGCACTTGAACATGGTTTTGGCCTTGCATACATTATGTAAAGGCTATATCTAAAGAAACGAACCCTTAGTGGAATAGAAATGTCTTGTTTTTACATTCTGCCTTTCAGAAGTTCTATATAATTGCATAAAGAGTTATGTAAGCTGTGTTTCTTTATTTCTCTGCATTCCTTTGTGTTGCGCTTTCTTGGGCATCCGTGGGATAATATGAACATTAGAATTTATGGCCCTCCCTGTGAAACGCCCTCCCGTCAGATGTCAAGGAAATAAATAACTATATAACATTTAGAAGACATCTGAAGGCAGCCCTGTATTGGGAAGTTTTTAATATTTGATGTTTTTATGTTTTTATATGTGTTCATGGTTATATGGTTCAGCTGGACCATAAAGAAGGCTGATCGCTGAGGAATTGATGCTTTTGAATTCTGGTGCTGGAGGAGACTCTTGAGAGTCCCATGGACTGCAAGAAGATCAAACCGATCCATTCTTAAGGAAATCAGCCCTGAGTGCTCACTGGAAGGACAGATCCTGAAGCTGAGGCTCCAAGACTTTGGCCACCTCATGAGAAGAGAAGACTCCCTGGAAAAGACCCTGATGTTGGGAAAGATGGAGGGCACAAGGAGAAGGGGACGACAGAGGACAAGATGGTGGGACACTGTTCTCAAAGCGACTAGCATGAGTTTGACCAAAGTGCGGGAGGCAGTGGAAGACAGGAGTGCCTAGCGTGCTCTGGTCCAGGGGGTCACAAAGAGTCAGGCACGACTAAACAACAACAATGTGTTCATGGTGGAACCCAGCCAGATGCAACAACAACAATTCGTCCTGCATCCTCTTCTCTCTTTTTGCCAATTAATTTTCATTAAGTTTCAGAATTTTTCACAAATTACATTCCAATTCGCATCCAACGTTGATGCATCCTTTTCTTAAGGTGGCCAACGAAATGCCCCTTATGGGTAACCCACAAGCAGGACCCAAGCACAAGAGCAACTCTCCCCGCCTGCTGTTTCCGGCAACTGGGATTCAGAAGCATGGCTGCCTCTGACTGTGGAGACAGCGCAGAGCCGTCCTGGCTGGGAGCCATGAAGGTGCCTCTTATTCTGAGCCAGTTTCGTTTTGTCAACAGAGTGGCTCTCCATGGTTTCACAAGCAGGGGACATTCCCAGCCCCACTTGCAGGTGCCATTGGGGACTTTCTGCAGGCAAAGCAAATGCTCTTCCACACAGCTGTGGCCCTTGCCAAATTAATGCTTTTAGCTGTTCTTCTTTTTAGCTGTAATCTGTCTGAAGTCCCATCAGGGAGAAAGGCAGGGTACGAATAAATATAATACAGTCATACCTCATGTTACGTTTGCTTCATGTTACGTTTTTTCAGGTTGCATCCTGCGGTGACCCAGAAGTACCAGAAAGGGTTACTTCCAGGTTTCGCTGCTTGCGCATGCGCACAAGCACCAAATCACGCCGTGCACCTGCGCAGATACGGTGCTTCAGCAGGTTGTGGACTTTTCATGTTGTGAACAGGCCTCCAGAACGGATCCCGTTCTCAACCAGAGGTACCACTGTAGATAGATAGATGATAGATAGATGATAGATAGATAGATAGATAGATAGATAGATAGATATAGATAGATAGATAGATAGATAGATAGATAGATATAGATAGATAGATAGATATAGATAGATGATAGATAGATATAGATAGATAGATAGATAGATAGATAGATAGATAGATAGATAGATGATAGATAGATATAGATAGATAGATGATAGAAGATAGATAGATAGATAGATAGATAGATGATAGATAGATAGATAGATGATAGATAGATATAGATAGATGATAGATGATAGATAGATAGATAGATAGATAGATAGATAGATGATAGATAGATGAGATAGATGAAATAGATGATATAGATGATAGATGATAGATGATAGATGATAGATGATAGATGATAGATGATAGATGATAGATGATAGATAGATAGATAGATAGATAGATGATAGATTAGATAGATAAACCCTAGCCAAGTCAGTGTAGAAATTCAGTTCAGCTGAGTTTTAATGCAAATCTACTGCATGTCTCAAATCAATGCACCAACCAGCTAACCTCTGAAATTTGCACATCTCTGAAACTTGCGGCGCAGTTCTCCAGCCAAGTAATATGTGCACATTGAATGGGAATCTGTGCATGACAATGTCTCTGTGTGTGAAAATAACATTTAAAATGCATCATAATAGAGAATATTGCTTGGCAAAAAACCCACTCCTATTCAGAGAATTTTGCACTGGAATGCTTGCGAATTTTCAAAATGATGCTGAAAAATTGAAAACTGAACTTAAGATTTAAGGGGAAAATAGAAACTGAGAGCAGCAAAAATTGACAGTATGATCCTATGTATTTACTCAGAAGCAAATCTGGGTTCAATGGTGCTTACTCCCAAGGAGGTTTCCATGGGTTTGCAGCCTGCACATCTGCAGCAAAGATCATTAACTCGTTAGTTAATGCATTGGTGCCCAAACCTTTTTCAGCCACTGCCCCCTTGGCTCCATAGACTCACCCGATAAAAATAATCATTCAGCATTCACGACCTGCTAAGAAAGATAATAACACCATAAAGTTCAAAACAGTAAGAAGCAACTGCCCATTTATTCAAAATCCAATTAGAACTCTTTAATGAATTCCACGAAATTGATGAACTTCACCCTGTGGTTCCAGGTTTTCTATGCCTGAAAGTCATTTACACCTCCGGTGCCCCCCTGCCACCCCCTTTCCTCTCCGTGCCCCCTTGGTAATCCCACCCACCCCCCCAGGGGGCGCTAGCGCCCACTTTGGGAACCACTGAGTTAATGTGTAGCAGGAAACTCCACCAATGCACCCTGCTCTGTAATCCCCCCCCCCCAGCCAGTTGCAATGTGCTACAGCAGCGAGTGTTAATTGTATTATGTAGAAGCTCTCCTTTGCTCTGAGCCAAATGGCTGGTGAGGCAGGCATTTTGCGGAGTCATTTTTTCTCCTCCTGTGCAGAAAACAGCTCACTCCACCGAGCAGCTCACTCTCCCTTTGTTTTTTTCCCAAAGCCACTCAGGATCTCCGGAACAAATGAATCGTCTTCCAGTGAAGTGCGCTTGTCTCTGCCGATGCTCATATTCCCACCGCTCAGAGTTACCAGGCAACTGTTTGCCTCTGGAAAGGACATGTGTCGTCCTTTGTTTGGATCACTCTTCCCAGGAGCTGAGGTGGGCTGCCAGATTTATCGGGGGTCCGGGGTGCGGAAACACAAATATGAAATTATGCCGGGTCAGGGGTTCCCAGATATTTTCCAGCCGCTGACCTTTTGGTTCCGTCAACTCACTGGCCCCTACCCTACCTTACAGAAGACCTTGTTCAGGAAAGCTTTTTGCAAGACCCCTACTAAGGAAAATAACACCATAAGATTCAGAACAGAAACATTTAATCGTGCATGGCTTCAAAATGGAGCAGATCACCCCTGGGATCCTTTCTGTCCCATGTTCTGCCAAACTGAAGTTTCTGAACTGTCTTCAGAGGCAGCCCCACATATAGCGTGTTGCAGTAATCTAACATTGAGGTTAAAAAGTAAAGGGACCCCTGGAACTGGCGGAAATGACTGGCAGAATCTGAGACCAGGGAGAAGAGTCAGTGGAAGAAGATTGGAAAAAATTTAAAGTTTATTTACAGAAATACTGTAAAATTAAGGAATGTTAGAAGGATGCTGGAATGAAGTTACATGGCTTTAGCAGAAAGATTATAAAGAATTAAGTAAAAATAGATTGTTAATGGGTCAAAGTGGAAAATTTAAGGTTAGATTGGGTTAAGATAAATTATGGAACAAAAATTGAGTAAGATGGAAAGGATTTGCTGAAACAGCTAATTGAACTAGAATACAAAAAAAGGGAGGTGTGAGGAGGTCGATGAAACAAGTAAATGAAAGATAAAGATAGGGAAACATTGGATGTGTTTTTAAATGCTCGTTTTTCTTTTTTCTGTTTTACTGTATTTTTTTTTCTTTTTTCTTTTTTATGTATTTAATTTTTCACTTTTTCATCCTTCTTTTTTTCTGTAATCTTTAAACCCTTAATAAATATTTTTTTTAAAAAAAAAGTAAAGGGACCCCTGACCATTAGGTCCAGTCCTGGCCAACTCTGGGGTTGCGGCGCTCATCTCGCTCTATTGGCCGAGTGAGCCAGTGTACAACTTCTGGGTCATGTGACCAGCAGGACTAAGCCGCTTCTGGCAAACCAGAGCAGCGCACGGAAACACCATTTACCTTCCTGCTGGAGTGGTACCTATTTATCTACTTGCACTTTGACATGCTTTCAAACTGCTCGGTTGGCAGGAGCTGGGACCGAGCAATGGGAGCTCACCCCGTCATGGGGACTCGAACCGCCAACCTTCTGATCGGCAAGCCCAAGGCTCTGTGGTTTAACCCACAGTGCCACCCGCGTCCCAACCTTGAGGTTACCAGAGCACAAACAGAAGTTAGGCTATCCCTGTCCAGATGGGGGCACAGCTGGACCACCAGCTGAAGCTGATAGAAAGCCCTCTGTGCCACCGAGGCCACGTGAGCCTCAGGCAACAGCAGAGGATCCAGGAGGACCCCCAGGCTATGAACCCGCTCCTTCAGAGGAAGTGTAACCCCATCAAGAGCAGACCTACTGAAATCCTGATTTCATGAAAACTGCTCTGTCCTCTGTCAGGTGGGCACCAAAGGCTGCCTTTTGCAGGCTCTGCCTGCTTTTATTCTGGCTTACCCATCTCAGTCTGGAAGAGCCAAAACTCCAGCCTTGGCACTCCAAGGTTTACCAAACACGTGTCCCTTGGTCTCCTCCATAATTCGTCTCCAGGCATTGGACAGGGTCAGGCGAAGCTGAGCTTTAAAACCATCAGCGCCCATCTACACTGGCCTCAGACGTCAGGGGGATAATGGCTTCCATCTGTCTGTCAAAGCACACCGTTTCGCCCGTATTGACACTAGGCTCTCATTTGCTGGGTTAGGCAGCCAACCCTGGAAAGTATCAAAGATTTACATTTCTTAGCAGGGATTATTGCCCGGTTTTCATATTAAAGCTTTTGTCATCCAGGGAGCTACTTGCTGGAGGCGGGGAAGGAGAGAGGGGCCGGTTGGTTAGCGTAACTTTGGCGGGCAGATTCGTTTTGCCGGCCAGAATTGAAACATCTGGATCCTGCAGGACGAAAACATTATACAACAGCAAAGCAGGGTGTGTTGTTCCTGGTCAACGCACTTGGAAAAGTAGCCTTTGCTTGAAGCACCAAAATGGGACGCTGGCCAAGGCTGGCAGTCCTGGCTCGGAGAGGAATTTAAGGAGGTTATTATATTGTGCACTTGCACTGACATTTGGCATTTCTCTAATCGTTGCTTTTAAAAAACAACAACATAAATGTTGCATAAAATTAACTGTCCAACAAGAATGAGGGTGGCCATTAGCTAGGTGACTTTTAAAAGAACTAAAGCAGAGAGCTCTAAGCATGTTATTAGTATTAGCTAAGAAAGCTTTAGAGAAGCTGCATGTTCAGAGACAGTATATCCCCAAATTCCAAAAGACGCAGGTGACACTGTGGGTTAAACCACAGAGCCTAGGACTTGCTGATCAGAAGGACGGCGGTTCGAATCCCCGTGACGGGGTGAGCTCCCATTGCTCAGTCCCTGCTCCTGCCAACCTAGCAGTTCGAAAGCACGTCAAAGTGCAAGTAGATAAATAGGTTTCACTCCGGCAGGAAGGTAAACAGCGTTTCCGTGCGCTGCTCTGGTTCGCCAGAAGAGGCTCAGTCATGCTGGCCACATGACCCGGAAGCTGTACACCAGCTCCCTTGGCCAATAAAGCGAGATGAGCGCCGCAACCCCAGAGTCGGCCACGACTGGGCCTAATGGTCAGGGGTCCCTTTACCTTTACCTTTAAGAAAGCTTTAGAGAACCTGCATGTTCAGAGACAGTATATCCCCAAATTCCAAAAGATTGAGAACAAACAAGGGAAAGGCCCTTACTTCGTTTTTTTAAAAATGTTCAGTTTTGTTCTTTAAAAAGAAAACGTGTGTTCCCATACATATGCCACCATCTGTAAAATGCATTCTTAGTAAGTGATCTACAATTTAGCATAAAACTTTGGTTTCCTGGTATTCAGAACAGACATGGACTTTGGTCTTTCAAATTTCAGCAACGCTCTTTCTGTTTCTGTCTTTCTACTCTAAGAACACCACAGCACCCGCCCTTTCCTTAAGAAGCTGTTTCCAGAAGCCTATTGGAACAAGAAAGTCTTTACCTGCCGGAAGAAGGACATCAAGGAGGGAGCCAGTCTAACTAGCAAAGGAGTTCCAAAGTTGTCTGGGAGAAGCCACCACTGAGAAGGCCCTCTCCCACGTCTTTATCAAGCGGGCCTGGGAGGGTGGCAGGACCAAGAGAAGGGCCTCCCTCTGAACTCGGAGCCTGGGGAGGATAATATGAGAAGCTGCCAATAGCCCTGGACCCAAGACTTATAGCTCTAGCCACAGTCCCCACCCAACAAGTACAAAAGGAACTGAACAGAATGACCCAATAGGTTTAGGACCAAACCTGTTGCCTACATGGATCTAATCAATGCTTCTCATTTCTTTCTTAGTTCTCAGCAGTATTTGCCATTGACATCTCACTTGCCGGATCATTACCTTATTGTGGTGCGTGGGCTTGCATGTTCCTATGACCCTTGTGAGTGAAGCCGTCGGGAATCTCGTACTCCCAGCAGGGTCACCCGAGGCGGTAAGGTCAAAGGGAAGGAGCTGGACAAAGAATGATCCAAGAAGTCCTCAATGGCAGAACAGGCGGATGATAACAAGCGGTATGTTACGACGGCTGTGAAGGCGGATGAAGGCTGCAAAGGATAAGAATCTACCGGTCGTCGTGAGTACTCACACCATCGGATCAGAGCCTTACTGCGAAGACTGATCTACACACATAAAATAAATTCATAGCACAGGGTCTTCCAAAAACCCATCCCAAACCCAAATCCCAAAAGTCCCATGGCAATCAGCAAATGATAACGGAGGCAGGATCGTGAAATTTGCAAGCCCTAGTCGTGAACCGGCACATGGGCGGTGAATACAGATTCAGTCATTCTGACTCAAGGAATGAAGCAGTTGAGCAGCTCGGCAGCTGTATCCATGACTGAGCAGCCCTTCTGGGGATCCACTCTGCTCACCCCAAAAAGGGGGAGGGGCTCGAAAATGTGCCCTAAACATAGCCTGCCTCCCTTTTCCCCTGACTGGATCACTGCGCCCAGTGGGGTCACCACCCAGCGGTCGCAAAAGACCAATGTCCCCACTGTGGAAGGACATGTGGATCCAGATCTGGCCTCCACAGTCACCGGTGGACTCATTGTTAAAACCATGTGAAATAGAGTCGAGAGTGGATTTCATGCTCTTTATTCAGCTCATAGTGGTGAGGAGGAATGAAAGTTCCCCCAAAATATCTGCTTTATATACATTATTTACACAATGGGCCCAACGTGATTGGCTAATTCTGGGATTCTCCTGTAGGCCAATAAGGTTGTGGATTCACTTCCATCTGGAGCTGGATTAGGTGGCTCCTGCGGACCAATCATACTGCTGCATTGTTCTAGGACCAATCAGACTGCTGCATTCTGAATCCTATTGTTCTAGGACCAATCAGACTGCCGCATTTTGGATCTTATTCGACTCAGTACATAACACCATGTTTGTGGAAGACAATCTGACTCGGCTATGAGGGATCGCCAAAGAAGAAGAAGAAGAAGAAGAAGAAGAAGAAGAAGAAGAAGAAGAAGAAGAAGAAGAAGAAGAAGGAGCCATTGACATCTCAGTTTGGGACTCTTCCATATGGAGCAAAGGGAGGGGAGGGACTTCTGGTGAGTTCAGCCGCCATCTGAGGCCCAGCCGAGCCTCGAACGGAGCCACGAAATCTCTGGCTGAAGAGTGCTTTGCTCCCGCCTGTGCCAAGACGGCTGTGGGATGAGTCGGCTTCAGCAGGCGGCCACTGGAGGAACGGCGGGGCGTGTTTTGGTCTCCTGCAAAGGCCTCACTAAATATTCCACACCTCTATCCAAGCACAACCTCTGGGACCCTGGGTGAGAAATGACAGGTGGGAGCCAGGCAAGAGGATCTGGCAGGGCAATCGCAGAATCATAGATCTGAGGAGTTGGGATCCCCAAGGGCCATCTAGACCAACCCCCTGCAATGCAATAATTGAAGCTAAAGCATCCCTGGCAGATGGGCATCCGACCTCTGCTGAGAAACCTCCAGCGAAGGAAAGTCCACCACTGTTTCTATATTATTATTATTATTATTATTATTATTATTATTATAGAAGACAGAAGTGCCTGGCGTGCTCTGGTCCATGGGGTCACAAAGAGTCAGACACGACTAAACAACTAAATAACAACATTCTTATTATTATTATTATTTATTTATTATTATTATTACAATTCTTTATTACAAAACAATTTACATATAACATAAACAGGACAACAACAACACATGAATAAACATAAACATAAACACTAACAACATATAATAATACTAAATAATAAATTTTTCTTTATACCCCACCCTTCCCGGTTCAGAAAACCGGGCTCAGGGTGGCTAACAACAAATTTAAAACACTTAATTGATGCAATATAATACAGTATAAAACGTGAATAACAATAAATTCAGAATATCATTAATTTCTGATTCACTTCATTGCATATTTTATACCTTCTTAATCTACACGCACTGATTTATTATTATTATTTTCTGTTACTTATCAAAAGAAATTTTACTTTTATAGTTTCCTGATACTTCAAGATTCAGTCTAAATCTCTCAGGAGATTTACATTACCATAATACTTTCTAAGGTATTCTTTCAATATTATCCAGTCTTTGTTGACTTTCTGGTTTAAGTTTCCTCTTATTCTCCCAGTCATTTTTGTGAGTTCTAGATATTCTATCATCTTCGCTTGCCAGACAATTTTTGTTGGGATTAAGTCACCTTTCCAACTTTTTGCTATCAAAATCCTAGCCGCCATGGTTGGGTACATAACAAGGGTTCTATGGTTTTTTTTGTTTTTTTGTTTTGTATTTTAATCACATAATACCTTTCCTGTTCTGCCCCCGAGTTTTCCCACAGGGCTGTCAAGGATTTGCCCACCATATTTGCCAGGTTCATGAATCTTAATATAAACATTAAAAGTGCCTCCTAGTCTAGCCTCCTGTTCGCGAGTAAATTGGCAAAAATGTATAAATCTAAATCAAACAAGTGTTGGAAATGTAAAGAGAAATAAGGTTCTTTTCATCGTATGTGTTGGTCTTTTAGTAAGGTTATAGCTTACTGGGAAATGATATATAATGAAATGAAAAGGATGTTTAAAATAACGTTCATAGGTGGGGGGAAAGCTCTGCTTTTGGGAATTATAGGGTCAGAACTACCTAAATTGTTTAGAAATTTATTTATGTATGCAACTACAGCGGCAAGGCTGTTACTTGCCCCCAAATGGAAAGAAGCAGAAATCCCAGCAAAAGAAGAATGGATACAAAAGCTTATGGCATATGCAGAAATGGCGAAACTTACCGGAAAAACAAGAAATCAAGATAACCAACTTTTTATAAATGAGTGAAAATGGTTTATTGAATATTTACAGATGAATTGTAAACAGATAAGAACATTGGCAGGATTATTGTAACAACCTGCAGTTTCATAAGAGTATATATTTAAAGAAGATGAATGAATGAGAAAATTAAGTTAATTTGGATATGCAGAAGATATTAAAAATAAATTTAAGGAACCGCAGAAAGAGAGGGAAGGAAGTCAAGCTTCGAAATGTCAAAACGATTGTAAAATTAGTGAAATGTATAAACTTGAAAAGTATAATTAAAACATTTAATTAAAAAAAGGAAGCAAGGTGGACATCATGTTGTATCCTGACTGCCACCCCAGAACATGGCGCGATTCAAGTTTTTCCGTCGTCAAGGTTTTCAGAAATAAAAGAAAGCAAACTGGAGTTTCCATTGTCTTTGAGTCTCATGATTATACAAAAGGAAGAAAAACGATCTTGTGCTAGGGGTGCGTGGAAGTCCAAAGATTTGCCCAGCATCTGTGTGGTTTTTCTAAAGAAATTCCAGCGTGTTCCTGTGCCCTTCCCCACCCTAAATATGAAAGCCCTGTACATATGAAAGCACTTTGTTCCCCATTTACTATGTTGGGAAATCTAAAAATGGCTGTGACATTTCCTCTTTTTCAGTCAGAGTGAGTGAAAGGAGCCACTCCTGGGTGAATTAAGCCTGCTAAATTGCGGACAAAAAGGTCCCAGGGATTTTTGTAAGGGAAGTCAAAGGGATTCACCGTTCTCCATAGCTTGCTGAGTGGGATGCATTCTTGCTTGCATATTTAACTTTGCAGTTTCTGGCAGTTGTTTGTATCCCCTGAAAACCCTTAAAGTAAAGGTAAAGGGACCCCTGACCATTAGGTCCAGTCGTGGCCGACTCTGGGGTTGCGGTGCTCATCTCACTTTATTGGCCGAGGGAGCCGGAGTACAGCTTCCGGGTCATGTGGCCAGCATGACTAAGCCGCTTCTGGCGAACCAGAGCAGCGCACGGAAACGCCGTTTACCTTCCCACCGGAGCGGTACCTATTTATCTACTTGCACTTTGACATGCTTTCAAACTGCTAGGTTGGCAGGAGCAGGGACAGAGCAACAGGAGCTCACCCCGTCGTAGGGATTCGAACCGCCGACCTTCTGATCGGCAAGTCCTAGGCTCTTTGGTTTAACCCACAGCACCACCCGCGTCCCTTAGAGGGCACAAGGCTGGAAAAGGCTGGAAGAGAGATTACATGCTGTTCACATTTGGGGAAGACTCTGTTTTTATGACGTTTTGTGGCTCTCTGGAGCAAGGGCGGAGACGTGGTGAAATCTTTAATTAAAACACGAAAGAGAGGAAAACCAGGGCCTCCTGATGATGCCATCTTAAAAGAGGAACACATTTGTTGTGGCATGAGGTTTGTAACACAAAGAGGCTTGGGGCACCGTCAACTCATGGGCACCCAAGGAGGCTAAAGCTGGCCAACTCGGATGGCCTTAAAGGAGGATTGGACAAATTCATGGAGGATGAGGCTCTGAGAGGCAGTGTGCCTCTGAATCCCAGTTGCTGGAAACTGCAGGAGGGGAGAGGGCTGTTGAACAAAAGTCCCGCCTGTGGGATATTCTCTCTCTCTCTCTCTCTCTCTCTCTCTCTCTCTCTCTCTCTCTCTCATTTTTATTAGGAATTTCAACATAACAGTTTATCAAGAATACATCAACCCCCCTCCCCCCTTTCTTTCCCTCCCTCCTCCCAAAAGAAAGGAAAAACCACCCTCCCACCTCCTCCAGACTTCCCTCAGCTCCTCTCTCTGGTTTCTCAGCGCATGTTATTCTCTGCATATTATAAAATTGTAAAGATCCTTGATTTATCTCTCTGTATATTACCAATAAAGAGTTTGTGAACGTTCATTCAAAACCTGCCAAGACGTCCAGTTCATTTTGTTGTTTCTTTAAATACTTTGTAAAAGGTTCCCATTCTTCTTTAAAATCACAGTTGTCCTTGCCACGTAGTCTGTGTGTCAGTTTCACCAATTCCGCGTAGTCCATCAGTTTCTCTTGCCACACGCCTGTGGGATTTTCATTGGGGCATCTGGTAGACTCCTGAGAGAATGGGACTGAATCACAGAATCGTGGAACTGTAGAGTTGGAAGGGACCCTGAGGCGCATCTAGTCCAGCCCCCAGCGATGAAAGAATCACAGTTCAAGAATCCTTGACAGGTGGCCATCCAAACTTTGTGTAGAAACCTCCAATATGTCCAGGATGCTGGGTTAATTGGGTCCCCTCTCTGAAGGCTCTCCTGATCTTCTTAAGTTCTACAAGACAGAATGTATTTAAGTTGGGAACAGTGGGTGGCAGAACTTTCACTTTCAAGCATTGCTTCATTTCAGACGCCTGCTTGACTCTTCCATTTCCGTGGCCTTTTTCTGACGTATCACTCAACCATCGGTTCCTGTGTATCGTTGTCCTTAAGTTAACTAAGCCTTTTTGTGCTGTTTCATGGGTGCATTGTATTCACAGCCCATAAGTAAAGGTAAATAGACCCCTGACCATTAGGTCCAGTCGTGACCGACTCTGGGGTTGCGGCGCTCATCTCACTTTACTGGCCGAGGGAGCCGGCGTACAGCTTCCAGGTCATGTGGCCAGCAGGACTAAGCCGCTTCTGACGAACCAGAGCAGCGCACAGAAACACCGTTTACCTTCCCGCTGGAGCGGTACCTATTTATCTACTTGCACTTTGAGGTGCTTTCAAACTGCTAGGTTAGCAGGAGCAGGGACCGAGCAATGGGAGCTCACCCTGTTGCGGGGATTCAAACCGCGACCTTCTGATCGGCAAGTCCTAGGCTCTGTGGTTTAACCCACAGCGCCACCCGCATCCCACATTCACAGCCCATACTGTCTGTTTATTTTGAGACAGACAAGTCAAAGAAGCATGGGGCAAAAGAGAACTTGCAGGGTTAGAGGCAAAAACATTTGGGGAGATGGGTTTTTGCAAGATCTAGAACCCAAGGAGGCAGCGTCGTCCCAAAGCAGCGCCTCAACGAGTGACAGGCAGAAATCTAGGGCAAGGAGATAAATGGACTTTAAGTGTCTGGCAAAAGACACGCCACAGCTGAACATTTTCCACATATGGGAATAATGAAGTCCATCGGACACTCAGGCTCAGTCCCAGCCACACGCGAAGATTGCAACATGTGACACAGAAACGTCAAAGGGGGTGAGAATGGGGCTTTCTGGCCTGCCTCCCTCCGTGCCCCATAACAAACCCTCCTGCCTTTTCCTAGGAATATAATCCAGCAATCCTTTCTTATTTATAAATCTATGCCTGTAAGAAAAACAATCTTCTGTCTTCCAGGGAACTCTGCCGTTCCTCGGAATCTGGTGGAGGGATTCCACAGCGAGGAGCTCAGCAGTTCTGGAGAAGCTCCTTGGCCCCTGCGGCTGATTTTTCTCTGCATTGCGCACAGCTGCTGGGAAGTGTGGGGTGTGTTTTGGGATGCGATATCGGACCTTAAGGCCCAATGGGACTGTTCACCCAGAGGGCTGCCCTGCCAGAGTCTTCTGCGGGATGCGGGCATAAATGGAAAGAGGATTTGCTGTAATAATAATAATTTATTATTTATACCCCTCGCATCTGGCTGAGTTTCCCCAGCCACTCTGAGCGGCTCCCAATCGAGTGTTAAAAACAATACAGTATTAAATATTAAAAACTTCCCTAAACAGAACTGCCTTCAGATGTCTTTTAAAAATAAGATAGCTGCTTATTTCCTTCACATCTGAAGGGAGGGCGTTCCACAGGGCAGGTGCCACTACCGAGAAGGCCCTCTGCCTGGTTCCCTGTAACCTCACTTCTCACAGGGAGGGAATCGCCAGAAGGCCCTCGGAGCTGGACCTCAATGTCTGGGCAGAACGATGGGGGTGGAGACGCTCCTTCAGGTCTACTGGGCCAAGGCCGTTTAGGGCTTTAAAGGTCAGCACCCAACACTTTGAATTGTGCCAGGAAACGTACTGGGAGCCAATGTAGGTCTTTCAGGACCGGTGTTATGTGGTCTCGGCGGCCGCTCACAGTCACCAGTCTAGCTGCCACATTCTGGATTAGTTGTAGTTTCCGTGTCACCTTCAAAGGTAGCCCTACATAGAGCACCTTGCAGTAGTCCAAGCGGAAGATAACCAGAGCATGCACCACTCTGGCACGACAGGAAGAGTCTTAGCCTGCGTAGCAGATGGAGCTGGGAGACAGCTGCCCTGGACACAGAATTGAACTGCGCCTCCATGGACAGCTGTGAGTCCAGAATGACTCCCAGACTGCGCACCTGGTCCTTCAGGGGCACAGTTGCCCCATTCAGGACCAAGGAGTCCTCCACACCTGCCTGCCCCCTGTCCCCCCAAAACAGTACTTCTGTCTTGTCAGGATTCAGCCTCAATCTATTAGCCACCATCCATCCTCCAACTGCCTCCAGACACTCACACAGGACCTTCACCGCCTTCACTGGTTCTGATTTGAAAGAGAAGAAGAGCTGCAGGAAGGATTCCCCAAAGAGAAAGAACTTCAGATACCAGTTGTTTCCAAGAATGTACAGGAAGCTGCCTTAAAGCAACCCTGTTATTATGGAACAGAACGTCCCTGTTTTAATCAGAGAAGTGCTGGAGGGTATGCACCTGAGAGGGGCCGGAACTGAGTTCCAGAGAGTTCCGACTGGGAAAAAACTCCTGCCCTGCACATAGAAAGGCAGCACATCAGGAGGAAATGTCTCGATGACATGCTAGCTTTCAGTGTGCAGGGTATATTTCCCCCCTGCCCTTCTCCCATGTATGAAGAACCTCCATTGGATAGCTCTCCCCCACCATTTGCCAGCCGAAATATTGCAGCCTGGGCATGAGTTCATTGCCTCAATGAGGACAGGATCCTTGCAGAGACTTGGAAGAAGAAGTGCCTTGCCTCAGCCACAAACCCCCAGCGTGTCCTTAAGGGAATGCAATTTTACCACCTGGAAATGGAGAAAAGCCTCGCTAATAGGATTTCCTGCAAGGAGGTGCCTGCGGGACTTGCCTGCCCACCACAGAGAGCCCAAAAAGCTGGTGAACAGGGAGGGGTGCTCCCTCTGTCCCCACTGTGCTCGCCCGCAGGAAAAACAAGCTGGATCTTTCCTGCTTTTTTAATCGTTCCCTTGGCAAACAGCTCCCAACATTGGAGGAGATGTTTTGGAAAATCACAGCGATGTAAAAAAAGGAAAGGAGGGAGGGGGGGGAGAAACACCCAAGCAAAACACTCGTAAAAAAAAACCCCATCTTTGATTTCCATGCTGTTTATGCTCTTCATAAAAATATATAAAAAAAGGTTTAATGGCCCTCAGAGGAGAAATGTGTGTGTGGGGGGGGACTTATTTCTCACAACTCTCTCTCTCTCTCTTTCCCTCCCCCTCCTCAAATAAATTGGACAGATAATTAGTATTTTCGTGAATTCGGTGGAAAATTGGAAAGCCCTTTCCCGAAACTTCCACAAACATGCAAACAGGGTTTGGGGTGAGCAGAGCTGGGGCTCAGGGCTGTTTGTTCCGATTTAGGGTCTTTTTCACTCTCCAAATCTTAACCTTGAACCTATTTCCAGAGGAACCTTGGAAGTGTGTCCTAAGTTGGCACTGTGGGTGCTCTCAAAAGCGGGGTGCACAATTTGGGCCTGTGCCGATTGCACCCTCGAGAGGAGGGGCGGGGAGGGAATGAAATAAAAGGGGGGCTGAAGAAAGTGAGAGGTTTGGGGCGCCTGTGGGGAGCTGGCCTGGCCAGGCCTCCACGACTGTCTTTTGGCCACATTGACCCGATCCTCTCCTTTTCTTCTCCCCAAAGAGAAAAGGCTCGGCCAAGCGATTCGCTCATCGTCCATTTCCAAGAAACATTTTATTCTCCTCCTTGCCTTCTCTGTTCGGTTGTTTATGCTCTCCTTGCTCAGAAAAGGAGGGGAAAATAAAAGGGGACGCCCCCCCCCCCCCGTGTGGCTGTGCCCAATTTTCCTCTGGGAACCTCTTTAAAGTTTTGAAAGGAGGAAAAGGCAAAACGTTTTAAACACATAGAAAGAAAGAAAGAAAGAAAGAAAGAAAGAAAGAAAGAAAGAAAGAAAGAAAGAAAGAAAGAAAGAAAAGAATTAGCTCTGGAAGGTTTTCAGAAGATTCCTTTAAGGCTCTTCCAAGCTTTCGAGAAGAGGAAATATGTCTCCTTAATCTCTCACGCTGCGAATGGGACCACATTTCAGACTTTTTATTAGTTATTTTTCCTAATTTTCATTCCCTCCCCTCCCCTTTGAAACAAGATCTTAATTTTTCGCCCAGCATTGGCAATCCCTGCCTACCTCGTCAAATTGCATATTTTCGAGCGTGATTGATGACAGAGGAGCCAGCCGTGGCCTATCGTCCTAAATGGCTTTAAAAGAGGGGACTGTCCACAGTCGGAGGCAGCGACGCTTCTGAATCTCACTTGCTGGAACCACAAGAGGGGACAGTTGCCCCTGTGTTCGAATCCTGCTTGCTGGTTTCCAACAGGATTCTGGCTTGCCACTTTGAGAACAGGACGCTGGACTAAATGGGCCATTGGCTCTTCTTAGGTTCCTAATAATAATAATAATAATAATAATAATAATAATAATAATAATAAATTTATTTATACCCCGCCCATCTGGTCTTACAACACCAAAATCCACATAGAACTTTTAGCTTATCTCATTGAGATCCACAGGGCTCAGGATACCTACCTGCATCACTACTGAAAAATCATTGATGGCCTTTTCACTGTCAGAAGCATATGTCAACCGTTCTTCATATGGCTTGCTTTCCAGACTCTTGATCATCTTGGCTGCCCTCCTCTGCCCACCTTCCAGCTTGTCAACATCCTTCTTAAACTGTGGCGCCCAGAACTGGACATTGTTGTTTTTGTTGAGTCATTTAGTCGTGTCCGCCTCTTCGTGACCCCCTGGACCAGAGCACGCCAGGCCCTCCTGTCTTCCACTGCCTCCCGCAGTTTGGTCAAACTCATGCTGGTAGTTTCGAGAACACTGTCCCACCATCTCATCCTTTGTCATCCCCTTCTCCTTGTGCCCTCCATCTTCCCAACATCAGGGTCTTTTCCAGGGAGTCTTCTCTTCTCATGAGGTGGCCAAAGTCTTGGAGCCTCAGCTTCAGGATCTGTCCTTCCAGTGAGCACTCAGGGCTGATTTTCTTAAGAATGGATAGGTTTGATCTTCTTGCAGTCCATGGGACTCTCAAGAGTCTCCTCCAGCACCAGAATTCAAAAGCATCCATTCTTCGGCAATCAGCCTTCTTTATGGTCCAGCTCTCACTTCCATACATCACTACTGGAAAAACCAGAGCTTGAACTATACGGACCTTTGTTGGCAAGGTGATGTCTCTCCAGAACTGGACACAGGACCCCAAATGTGGTCTGACTGAGGCAGAATATAGCGGTACTATGACTTCCCTTGATCTGGACACTAGACTTCTGTTGATGCAGCCTAGAATAGCATTAGCCTTTTTTCCTGCTGCATCACACTGCTCGCTTATGAGAAGATTGCGGTCCACTAAGACCACTAGATCCATTTCATTCTGCCTCATTGCACCACTCTATCCTTATGTCACACAACTGTGACGGGGTGGGGGAAGCTACTTCTGATAAAATTATCTGTCCTGCTGCAACGCATAGAGGCACAGGAGCCCCTGCAGAATCTCGATGTGGCAACCTTACCTAGGGCGTCTTTCCTCCAGGCGTTTTTTGCTCCAAAGACATTTCTTTTCTCCCAATTAAGGGCCTCGTTTGGCTCTAATAAGGTGCTTATTGACTCTCGGGCCTCCATTGATCCAAACAAGGCTGCCACGAACGTTTAATGAATCGCCTCCGAGATACATCAGAGCGCAGGTAATAAACTGTGGCTGGCACGGGCAAGCATCCCTTAATTATGTTCCTCTTAATACAGCAAGTCCATAATGAATTTTTGAGGCATTTAATTACCCGTTTGGCAAGGTAATCAAGGGGTAGTTAATGATAAAGTTGGCGTCAGGGTGGGGCTTGAAAACAGAGAAAGTGCCCAATGTGGAGTGCAAAAAAAAAGAAAAAGAAAAAGTCTCTTAACTAAGGAGAAATGAAGTTCCTCCAGCTGTCTGGTTAAGGAGTTATTAGCAGATCGTTTTCGCAAATGCGCAAAGACCACACTTGAGAAATCCGCCGTCTTCCAGGATGTAATTTGAAGCAGAGCTTTGCGCGGCCCTTCCAGCAAATCCATTTTCAGGGCAGGTCTGAAGTCCTGGGATATTGGAGGCAGCAAGGCACAGGGTGCTCCTGAACATGTGCAAATTTCTTTCTTCTTCTTCTTCTTCTTCTTTTTCTTTTTTTTTCAAAATTATAACAAGACATATTATCCAAAAACGTATCATCCTTGTTCCCCCCCCCCCATTTTCCTCCCTCCCCACCTCCCACACAAAACCCACCCCCACCCCACCCCCTGACTTCCCTCAGTTCCAGTCTTTGGTTTCTCTAAGAATGCTGTTTTCTGCATGTTACAAAGTTGTATAGATCCTCAAACTGTTTACCTGATTATTATCAATAAAAAATTGTGAATGTTCAAAACCTGCCAAGAAGTCCAGTTCGCTTTGTTGCGTCTTAAAATACTTTGTAAAGGGTTCCCATTCATCCTTAAAGTCACAGTTATTCTTGTCCCGTACCTTATAGGTCAGTTTGGCCAGTTCTGCCTTGTCCATCAATTTTTCTTACCATGATTCTTTAGTTGGAGTTTCTTCAGTCTTCCATCCTTGTGCTACCAGAACTCTCGCGGCCGTTGTCGCATACATGAAGATGTTTTTCAACTTTTTTGGCAGATCTCTCCCTACAATCCACAACAAAAATGCCTCGGGTTTTTTAACAAATGTTAAATGGAACATTTTCTTCAATTCGTTGTATATCATTTCCCAAATTTTTAAAATTACTTTACAATCCCAATGTGCAAATTTCCACAGGACCCCCACAGATACCGTACAGATGGGAAAGGTGTAGAAAAGAGAAGGCAAAATGATCAAGGAAAGCTGCAGCTTTTCTGTTTAGAGGGAAGGCGAGAACGAGGCGACAGGGAAATTTACGAAACCATTCATGGGATGGAGGAATTGGGAAGAGAAATGTTGTTCTCCTTCTCTCACATAACACTGGAACTCCTGGAAGCTGAATGTTGGAAGTTAATCTGTGGAACTCCCTGCCACAGGAAACAGTGAGGGCTACCAACCTCAAACTTTGAAGACACTCAAACTCAGGACGTAAGGGAGAAACGTGCTAAGAGGAAGGCATGCTTGGCAAATCCACACCGTGATCAACTCCCGCCCAGGAACCAATGTCCCCACTGTGGAAGGACGTGTGGAACCACAGTCACTTATGGACTCATTGTTAAAACCGTGTTTATGGAAGACATTCTTACTCGGCTACAAGGGATCGCCAAAGAAGAAAACCATCCTAGATGGCTTTCAAACAGGATTGGGCAAATTCTTGGAGGAGACGGCTATTGATGGCTACTCACCATAAGACCTATACTCTGCAGCCTATTCTGAATCTTTTCCAAATCTACAATTTCCTTTTTGAGGCGCCAAGCAATGCTTTCCATATTTTTCTTCTCTGGGTTTTTGGACCCTAATTTTCAGGATATTGTGCCCTCTTTCCTTGGGGCAAGACCTGCAGTTCCCTGTTCGTTTATTCATGCTTTTTAGTCTTTTATCTTAATCCTTGCCTCTTTAATTGGGTTTCATGTCATTTGGCTTTGAGTCACCCTGTAAGAAAATCAAGCAGCAAGCACAGCAATACTATGAAGGCAAAATCACCAAGGCAGTGTGGTGTAGTGGTTAGAGCATTGGGCTCAGACCTGGGAGGGGCCAGGGTTCGAATCCCCCACTCAGCCATGAAGCCCACTGGGTGAGTTTGTGTGCCAGTCTCTGCCTCTCCGCCTAACCTACCTCACAGGGTTGTTGTGGCAGGGTTTAAACAAGGGAGGGGAGAGCAACGCACAGACCGCCTTGAGCTCTCTGAAGAAAATGCAATAAATGCGACAAATAAATAAATAACATTGCATTTAAAAAAATCTGTATACCGGGAGAAAATTCACATCAACAATTTTCCATGAGGAAATAAATAAATTGCAATAAATAAATAAATTGCAAACTTTTGTGGCAAATTGAACTTAAGGGATGCAAAAATGAGGAAAAACTGAAATGGACAGATTCTGCTACTGGCAGCTATTGAGCTGGGGGAGGTGAAGGCGCACCATTTTTCTGCAGGCAGCAGAGGGCAGGCTAGTAAGAAGATATGGGGAGAGGAAAGAAGGGAGCATAGAATTTGCTCCCTTGCAGCAGAGACATCACCTTGCCAACAAAGGTCCGAATAGTTAAAGCCATGGTTTTCCCAGTAGTGATGTATGGAAGTGAGAGCTGGACCATAAAGAAGGCTGATCGCCAAAGAATGGATGCTTTTGAATTATGGTGCTGGAGGAGACTCTTGAGAGTCCCATGGACTGCAAGAAGATCAAACCTATCCATTCTTAAGAAAATCAGCCCTGAGTGCTCACTGGAAGGACAGATCCTGAAGCTGAGGCTCCAATACTTGAGAAGAGAAGATTCCCTGGAAAAGACCCTGATGTTGGGAAAGATGGAGGGCACAAGGAGAAGGGGGCGACAGAGGACGAGATGGTGGGACAGTGTTCTCGAAGCTACCAGCATGAGTCTGACCAAACTGCGGGAGGCAGTGGAAGACAGGAGTGCCTGGCGTGCTCTGGTCCAGGGGGTCACAAAGAGTCGGACACCACTAAACGACAACAACAACAAAAGCAGCTTCTGGGAGATCTGAGCGAATCTGGACCTTCTTGCAAAGAGAGGCTCCCCAAATCTTACACATGGCCGCTAGGAGAAATGAGAACCAGCCCACAAAAATGCATGACTGTGCAATGCACGAGGAATTCATCTCTCTGACTTTGAGAACACCAGAAAGGCCCGTCGAGGTCAGGCCAAGAGGGACCCAAGCTCAGCCTCACGTTTTGCAAAGGCTGATATTTTCTGGGATATTTTCTCTCATTTGCCTTGTCAGCATCAAACACCGGCGCTCAGAGATCTGTGCTGTTTGCCCAACTTGCTGCCAGGCTCAAGGTCTCACTGCATCGCAGGGGGTTGGACTAGATGACCCTTGGGGTCCCTTCCAACTCCACAATTCTAGGAGTCTATGAATATATAAAGGACTTAATAACGTGGAACCACTTTACCTGAGAGATCACCTTACCCCACATCTGCCCAATTGATCACTTTGATCGGCGGAATTGGCATTACCACACGCGCCACATAATTCCCCTTCTGCATATGTAAGAACTCAATCTGTAGCCGCACCTGCACTTTGGAACTACCTGCCTCATGATACCAAGGAGGCGCCTTCACTGGACCTGCTTAAAACATCCTTGTTTAGACAAGCCTGGCCGGGTGCCTATAATATTGATGCAAGTTTTAAACTCTTTACAGTCTATTGTTTCAACTTCTTGAAAGTCTCGAGCTATTGTGAATTTTTCTTAGTGACAATTTTATTGTTTTATCTTTTTTGTAAAATTTGAGAGTTTTTGTTTGTTTGTTTGTTTGTTTTACAATCAAGCGGTGTATGAATTTTAGGAAATAAATAATAATAACAACAGCACAGAGGCTAGCTATGAAATGTGGGTGTGATGTCAGCACCTTGGCTCGCTCCAGGATCCTAAAGTAGGTGGGATCGCCCAGGCCTCCTATCCAGAAAAAGATCACTCCTGTTTGGCTGTGTGAAAACATTGCACCCAGAAAGCAGCAGCCAGATGAAGTAACACCACCAAACAGGATTGTTTCTCTCCCTAACATTTGGTATATAGCGATACGCTGCTTTTGAGCAAGGAAGCCTCATTTAGTAATCATGATTAATAGCCATCGATAGCCATCTCCTCCTCCTCCATCATGGATTTATCTAATCCTCTTTTAACGCTGCCTAATGCAGGGGCCATCGGCATGTCTTGTGGCAGTGAGTTCCACAGGTTAAATATGTGCTGTGTGAAGATACACTGTTTGCATTTACCCAGGAGCTAATACCCAGTATGTTTCTGAGCACAATTCAAGTGTTGGTGCTGACCTTTAAAACCCTAAACGCCTTGGCCCAGTACACCTGAAGGAGCATCTCCACCCCCATCCTTCTGTCCAGACACTGAGGTCCAGCTCCGAGGGCCTTCTGGCGGTTCCCTCCCTGCGAGAAGCCAAGTTACAGGGAACCAGGCACAGGGCCTTCTCAGTGGTGGCACCCACCCTGTGGAATGCACTCCCATCAGATGTTAAGGAGATGAGTAATTATATGACATTTAGGAAACATCTGAAGGCAGTTTTGCATCAGGAAGTTTTTAATGTTTGGGGTTTTATTGTGCTTTTAATATTTTGTTGGGACCTGCCCACAGTGACTGGGGCATCATAGTTATATGGGTGAGGTATAAGAATTTCATGATAATGATGATGATGATGATTCACTATATTTCTCCTGAATCTACTAGCATTAGGGGAACCCAGAATATTTTGAGGGAGAGGGGGATAAAAGTGGTCCACAGTAAATCAGCAGCTGGGAGAAAACATCGCTTCTCCAGACCACACACACATGTAATAAATTTTATATATTGCTTGATTGTAGGGGGGGAAACCCCTCAAAGCAGTTCTACAAAAAAGAATGAAACAATAAAATTATCACCAAAGTATTTACAACCATAATTTGAAACATCTCGGAAGTTAAAACGGCAACAGAATAGACTAAAACAAATCAAAACTCCTGCAAACTTTCTAAACATCTGGGTAGGCTTGTCTAAATAATAATGTCTTCAGCAAAATGCCCACAGAAGGAAGAATCACCCTCTCCAAAAATGGCCTGGAGGGGGGAAATAATTAGTTTCCTTTTTATATATATAAATATTTATTAGAGTTTTCAATTTTATACAAACAAAAAAGGAAAAGAAAAAAAATATTAAAAACAAATCAATTTCAATACCAATTTTCAATAACATATTTCCTTGACTTCCTCATACCTCCCCTTCTTGTTTTCTAGTTCAAATTATTTATCCAGCAAATCCTAATCTCTTAACATTCCATTTAGCTAACACCTTATTTTCCAATCAACTTCTTAAATTTTGTAACTTAAACAATATTTATACCAATTCTTTTTACCATAACAGCTAGAGACCACATAAATTCAATCCAGCATCTTTCAAAGTTCATTAATTTTGCAATGTTTCTGTAAATAGTCCTTAAATTTCTTCCAATCTTCTTCTGCCGACTCTTCTTCCTGGTCGCGGATTCTGCCAGTCATTTCTGCCAGTCCCATACAGTCAATCAGAAATAATTAGTTTCCTAGCCCCAGATCTTGCAAAGTTTACTAAGCGTGATTCTGCAGGGTTCGTCACCCAGAAAGACCAAAAGATGGGCAAATTGAGAAGAGGAGCGACTTTCCCTTTTCCGCCACATAAACTGACTTGATACCTGAGACCCCCCTGATGCCTGCAAAACTGTTGAGCATTCAGCAAGAGGATGGCAGGCTCTTATATTTTACTTGCAGTCACCGCATCAGATACATTCTGCGCCTGTAAAAAAATGATCAATTAGTTTGGCGGCCTTTGCACTTTGGAACTCCCTGCCTATTGCCTTTGCCTGCTAAAAACAGAATGCTGATGTAAAATCATAGAGTTGGAAGGGATCCAAGGGTCATCTAGTCCAACCCCTGCAATGCAGGGGAAAAATTATTTTTTTAATATTTTGTCTTTACCAATATTCTATTTGTTTTATTCCTTTTGTAAACTGCTTCGAGGTGTGGTCTCTCTCCCCCCACCCAAGCAAGTGGCAGATAAATTTTATTTTTTTAATTTTTTTTAAGAAATATTTATTAAGATTTTACAAAGACAAATATACAAAAACACATAACAATAAAAGAGAAAAAATAAAAAATAAAAAGATAAATAAAACATACAGAAACAACAAGAAAAATTAAAAACAATTATTTTTCATAACATAAAACTCGTTTGCTTGTTTCTTTGACTTCCTCACACCTCCCCTTCTTGTATTCCCATTTAAATAATCAAATCAGCAAATCCTTACCCTCTTTCATTTATCTTATCTCTATAACTTAACATTTTATAACTCAGTATTTTCATACATTATCAATTCATTTTTGCATATTCTTATTAACTTTGTTGCCAATACCACTTATTTCCAATCCAACACCATTTTAGTTATTTTTTTTTACCTATTTATACCCTTCTTCCATATTCTTAAAGCATTACAGCTGGAAACCACTTAATTTCTATCCAACATCATTCTAACATTCATTAATTTTGCAATATTTCTGTAAATAGTCTTCAAATTTCTTCCAATCTTCTTCCACCGCCTCTTCTCCCTGGTCCCGGATTCTGCCAGTCATTTCTGCCAGTCCCATATAGTCCATCATCTTCATCTGCCATTCTTCCAAAGTGGGTAAATTTTGTGTCTTCCAATACTTTGCAATAAGTATTCTTGCTGCTGTTGTAGCGTACATAAAAAAAGTTCTGTCCTTCTTTGACACCAATTGGCCGACCATGCCCAGAAGAAAGGCCTCTGGTTTCTTCAAGAAGGTATATTTAAATACCTTTTTCATTTCATTATAGATCATTTCCCAGAAAGCCTTAATCTTTGGGCACGTCCACCAAAGGTGAAAGAATGTACCTTCAGTTTCTTTACATTTCCAACATTTATTATCGGGCAGGTGATATATTTTTGCAAGCTTGACCGGGGTCATGTACCACCTGTATATCATTTTCATAATATTCTCTCTTAAGGCATTACATGCCGTAAATTTCATACCGGTGGAGTGGCTGATAAATTTTAAGGGGCGGCAGTTATTAAATTTCCTCCCAGATTAGCTCAGGGCATCGGATATTCTTGCAGAACCAGCTCAGTGAGATTTGGGCAGGAGAATTTTCCTCCGACGGGCCGACTGCTGTGGATGGGGTCTTCTGAGCCCAAGATGCAGTTTGCATCCGGATTCCTTCTCCTGAGCCCAACTTTTTGGGGAAGGCGAAATCTCTGACCCTCTGGAAAAGACTGCAGTTCAGGGGTAGAGAACAGCCTTGCAAGGAGAATGTTCCAGCTTCAACTACCAGAAGTATTTCTAGGTAGAGTTGGCAGACAGGAAAAGAAAGGAGAATGTTAGCCACTTTGAGACTCCTTAGGGTAGTGATAAGAAAGGTAAAGGGACCCCTGACCATTAGGTCCAGTCGTGAACGACTCTGGGGTTGCGGCGCTCATCTTGCTTTATTGGCCGAGGGAGTCGGCGTACAACTTCCGGGTCATGTGGCCAGCATGGCTAAGCCGCTTCTGGCGAACCAGAGCAGCGCACGGAAACGCCGTTTACCTTCCCGCCGGAGCGGTACCTATTTATCTACTTGCACTTTGACGTGCTTTCGAACTGCTAGGTTGGCAGGAGCTGGGACTGAGCAACGGGAGCTCACCCCGTCGCGGGGATTCGAACCGCCAACCTTCTGATTGGCAAGTCCTAGGCTCTGTGGTTTAACCCACAGCGCCACCCGCGTCCCTTAGGGTAGTGATAAAGTGGGATATAAAATCCAAACTCTTCTTCTTCTTCTACCTAAAATCCTGGAGAGTTTCTGCCTGTCAGGGCAGACAACACTGATCTAGGAGGACCAATATATCTGACTCGATGTGAGACAGCTTCCCATGTTCCTAGTGGAAATTTGCCTGCATTTTAGTACAAATTTCCCCTAATATATACACTTTTTGCATGTAGTTACGCATCCTATACAATAATATACATTTTGCAAAGCAATTTTCCCCGATATTATGCGTGTTGTACATTATTTGCATGGTGATATGCATTTCGATGCACATTTTACCCCAGTTATAAGCATCGCCATGCAGAACGCTTGGCTGGAGATTTGCCCTGCAAAATTCAAAGAGGTGCAAATTTTGAAGGAGGGCTATGCTTCGGTTCTCCTATAAGAAGGGCCTGCTGGAACAGGCCAAAGGCCCATCTAGTCTACTACCCTGTTCTCACAGTTGCCTGTGGGAAAACAGCAAGCAGGATTCAAGCACAAGAGGCCTCTCTCTTCCTGTGGCTTCCAGCAACTGGGATTCAGAAGCATCGACGGTAGTCATCACTGCCTCCTTGTGGCAGTGAGTTCCATAGTTTAGCTATGTGATGCATAGTCAATAAGCAACGATCTCTATTTGTTTCTTCAAGCTTGCCCCATAGCCTCATGGGCTTCGAAGACGCTCAAACTCATTGATGATTCTTCAACATCAACTTTGTTGGACTGGTCATGTTGTGCGGATGCCTGATCATCATCTTCCAAAGCAACTACTCTATTCCGAACTTAAAAATGGAAAGCGTCACGCTGGTGGTCAACAAAAGAGGTTTAAAGACTGTCTCAAGGCAAATCTAAAAAAAATGTAGTATAAACACCGACAACTGGGAAAGCCTTGCCTGCAAACACTCCAATTGGAGAACAGCCTTGACCAAAGGTGTCCTGGGCTTTGAAGACACTCAAACTCAGGACGAAAGGGAGAAACATGCTAAGAGGAAGGCACACTTGGCAAACCCTCACCAGGATCAACTTCCACATGGAAACCTATGTCCCCAATGTGGAAGGATGTGTGTCTTCTTGTTTCTTCTTTGGCGATCCCTCGTAGCCGAGTAAACACGGTTTCCATAAACACGGTTTTAACCATAGGTAGGCCCGGGGGCTGGATCTGGCCCAATTGCCTTCTAACTCCGGCCCGTGGACAGACAGCATGTTTTTACATGAGTAGAATGTGTGCTTTTATTTAATCTCTGGGTTATTTGTGGGGCATAGGAATTCATTCACCCCCCCCCCCAAAAAAAATAATCTGGCCCCCCCACAAGGTCTGAGGGACAGTGAACCAGCCCCCTGCTGAAAAAGTTTGCTGACCCCTGGTTTTAACAATGAGTCTGTAAGTGACTGTGGGGGCCAATTCTGGATCCACACGTCCTTCCACAGTGGGGACATTGGTTTCCGGGTGGGAGTTGATCATGGTGTGGATTTGCCAAGCATGCCTTCCTCTTAGCACGTGTCTCCCTTGCGTCCTGAGTTCGAGTGTCTTCTAAGCCCATGACACCTTTGGTCAAGGCTGTTCTCCAACTGGAGCGCTCACAGGCCAGTGTTTCCCAATTGTTGGTGTTTATACTACATTTTTAAAGATTTGCCTTGAGACAGTCTTTAAACCTCTTTTGTTGACCACCAGCATTACGCTTTCCATTTTAAAGTGTGGAATAGAGGAGTTGCTTTGGAGGACGATCATCAGCCATCTGCACAACATGACCAGTCCAACGAAGTTGATGTTGAAGAATCATTGCTTCAACACTGGTGATCTTTGCTTCTTCCAGTACACTGGTATTAGTTCACCTGTCTTCCCAAGTCATGTGCAAAATTGGCCTCCACAGTCACTTACGGATTCATTGTTAAGACCGTGTTTAGGGAAGACAATCTTACTCGGTTACGAGAGATCGCCAAAGAAGAAGAAGAAAGTATAAGATCAAAAGCAGATTTAAAGTCTCCATAAAGTGCACCTCCAACCAGTTGTGTGTTTTCCAACCAAGCGCTGTAAGACAAGCCTGTGATCCGCTGTGGATCAATCCTTCCTGAAGCCTGTCTGCTCAGTCTTTAGAATTTTTTCTTGTTCAGTGCTGCATGAAGAAGGACTTTCTTTTAGCCGGCTTTGTTTCATAAAAAGGGTGAATTGGACAGATTCACCTTTGAATGCAAAGTGAAGCATATCTTTCTCACGTTTCACACACACCCACACACGGTCTGTGTCTCTTTCCTTGACCCCATTCAGCCCCAAAAATCTGCACAGGGACATCATTAGGAAGAACTTTCGGATGTCAAGATCTGCTTGACGGGGGAATGGACTCTCTCCTTCACTGGAGGTGTTTAAGCAGAGGTCGGGTGGCCATTTGTCACGGGTGCTCTAGCTGCGACCCCTGCACTGCAGCGGGCTGGACTAGATGGCCCCTGGGGGGCCCTTTCCAAGTCTACAATGCTGTGATTCTGGGATCCTTCGCTTCAGGCGCATCAGCGGACTCGGTGGCCCAGCGCGGCGACCCAGTTGTCCCGGCCCCTATCCGGGGCCAGCATCCGGGGCCTTCTCATGGGCAAGAGGAAGGCAGGCCGGGAACGATGGTCCTCACCCTTCTCTGAGAGGTTAATGACCCAGTTAGCGGTTCTTGGCTGCGGCTCCCGACATTTTGCAGACATTAAGAGCGGCTTCCTTGCCAAGTACATTCTGTTCCTTGGAGGTCAGCCAAGGCAGCTCGGATTACCGTGTAATGCGACAAAGAGGCAGGGAGAGGGAGAGGGTGGGGGGGGGTGAATCTAGCTTTGGAAAAGGGGAAGCACCGCTTGCTAAATTTAAACCTCCTAGCTGGAAATGCTTCTCCGAAGCGCGATTTCGCCGCAAAGGGGAGCGGATCCCCAGGCAAACGAGGCTGAGATAATTGAACAGTTCCTCCGCGGAGACCCAGGAGGCCTCCTGACTCTCCCTGGATCCAAACCCCGCAGGAGTGGGGCGTAGGAGAGGATCTGGTAGCTGAGAATCAACTTCCTGCTCTGGGGGGTGCCAGAGGCTGGGGCAGGGAGGAGAGAGGGAGAGGGGCCTGTGAGGACATTGGGTGTGTGTGTGAGAGAGGGGATGGGTGCCAGGATGTGGCAGCTGGCTTCTGGCGCTGGGAGTGCCAGCCTCCTCGACCCCCACCCACTGACGTGTGTCCCCCTCCCTCTCTCCTTTAAATCAGAGGGGCCAAATGCAGAAGTTTGCATTCTCTGGCCTGGTGTCCCCAGTAGCCCCAGGAGGTGGAAAGCGAAGGCCTTCTGGCTGTGAGGAAGAGGAAGAGCAGGAGGCTGAGGGCGGGGGCCAAAAGCACATCCGACGCCCCCCCCCCTTGCAGAGGGACACAATTCCTGCTGTGCATGTGGGGAGCAGTGATAGTGGTAGGGGAGAGAGAGAAGGAGCTGGAGGACGTTCTCAGCCAGTTTTAAAGGTCCACTCTACAGAACTGCTGTGAGAAGGCATGGAAGCAAAGAATCGTAGAGTCAGAGGGGGCCCCCAAAGGTCATCCAAACGAACCCTCTGCAATGCAGGAATCCAGCGAAAGAGGACTTCCGGGTTGGCGCCATCGCCGAATGGCGGACTCCCTCCGAGCTCCGGAGGGAGCCGGCTCGGCAGGGGCTGGGTTTTACCGCACCGGCGATGCGGGGACCCTTAGAAACCACGGCCACGGGGGCCGTGGACTTGGAGACTCGGCTAGCACCGCTAGCGCCCTCCCGACTCGTGAAGGAGCCTTTTTAAAGGCTACGGATCGGGTGCCGGGGAGAAGCGTGGTGCTTTGAGTCCTCTGCCATCCCTGCCGAGCGAAGCCGCATGCCATCCGGCGGAGAGCGCTGACTTCTTCCATTGAGAATTTGGACTTTTAACAACAACCCGTGAGTAAATTGGAAATCGGGTTTAAAAGAAGAAAAAATTTTTGGATTTGAGACGAGCGGGGGGGGATCTAAAAAGGAAGTCAGTCCCCCTCCCTATTGTAGACATTTTAAAACAAGGATTGGGAAGCCAAGGCCCAAAAAGAACGGTATCTTTGCTAAAATCAAGAATTCCATGATGGGAAAGTACAAGAATTGTGCTGGAGGAAGAATTGAAGGAGAAGGAAAATGCACCCCCCTCCCTGGGAACCGGGGCGATTGAGGAGTGAGCCTGGTGAAAAGAGCCGGTGATTTTGACAGCTGTCAAAGTAGCTGTCAAAGTCGGAATTTTAAAGAGGATTTTATTATAAGGACCTTGCTGGTCAAATTTGTTACAACTTGATATAATTTGTTAAGACTTGAATACAAAATGGCGAAAATACGGAGAACAATCGGATTTTTGGAAACAAAGTTACAACAACCCCCCTAGAGGAGCTTCGGGACATTACAAAGATGGGCGTAAGCCGGGAAAAATACAACACTTCGGAATTTCACAGAACTGGTTATCTCCTGGGAAAGCTGCAAAACTGAAACTGAATCTCGTCTACAGGGTGTTTAGACTAAAAGGAGACAACAGAATACTTTACTGAAGAAGGAAGGGACTGAACGCAAGTTTTTGTTCCTGAATAACAACAACCCATGTAGAGTTACTAAACTTCTGAATAAGAAAGTTTTAGCAGCGGAACAAGAGGAAGCTGGACTATAACCTTGAAAGAACAATGGGGGGAATTTTATAATTTGACATTTTTAAAGATTTAGGAATTAATTTTTAAAAAGTAATCCTAAAAATGGGAAATAATTCTGCAAGGAGTTGGGGGAAAAATGGGATTGATGGACTTAAGACTTCCAGGCTGGAAACATAGATTGGAGGATAAGGGAAATTAAACCGGGGAAGGGGAGGGAGAATTAGAATCCAAAGGCTTGCAACTATTTTCTGAATTGGTTTTCTTTTTTCTAATATATTTCTTATTTTTTTTATACTTTTATTCTGTGTGCTTTTACTTTAATGGGAAAAAAGGGGGACATTGTGGAAAGAAAAGGGGGTGGGCTATGGGGAGAGATTTTTTGCTTTTTTTATCAAGGGTGTTGCATAAGGTTTGTATAAATTTAAATTTGAACAATGGGGTATATAAATTGTGCTTTAAATCAGAAATAGAACTTGTGGAAACAACAATATGAAAGGGGAATACGGTAGGGGTGGGGGAAGGGGGGAGTCCCAGAAAGTGGATGTTTGAAAATAAGGTTCTGAATGTATCTTTATAATTTCTTTTCTTCCCTTTCTGTATTTTGGAAACTTCAATAAATATTATTTAAAAAAAAAAAGGAATCCAGCGAAAGAATCCCAGCCTAAGAACATAAGAATCACCTGATGGATCAGCCGGTGGCCCTTGCATCCTGCTCTCACAGTGGGAAACCAGCAAGCAGAATTGACCCCCTCCTGCGGGTTTCCAGTGGTCATTTCTAGCCCTGCCTAGAAATGTCACTGGGCACTGATCCTGGGACCTTCTGGATTGTGAGGGGGCACCCAACGGTCATCTAGTCCAACCCCCTGTGGCACAAGAACCGCAGCTCAAGATTCCCTGGTCGGTGGGCCATTCGAGCTATGCTCAAATAAAGCAAATAATTGTTTCGTTGGAAGCTGGGTCATTGAGTGGAACCCACAAATTTAGTCCCATGCTGGAATCAAAGCTGTGTGTTATCCACAATGGTTGGTGCTTCAGAATATCAGTCAGTTATATCCTACAGTCTTGCGGGGAGGGGGTGACCTGCTCCCACCCCATGTGCATAGCTGTCAACTTACAGATTTGAAAATAAGGGACCAGCAGCCTCGAAAATAAGGAATCAGCAGCCAAAATAAGGGATCAACAATTACTTTGATAACATACATATTCTGTTGCATGCAAATGGCTTTAGATACCTATTAGGTCCATAAATTACCATATAGCACATATCCAACACAAACAAACAGCCAACAATTTGTTGTTGACAAAGGACAGCTGGACATATAAAGGGCCCCATCACCTTCAGTAGCTTATTTAAGGGACATCATCAATAAGGGACAGCAGCGGGACGTGGCGCTGGGATAAGGGACTGTCCCGCCAAATAAGGGACGCTTGACAGCTATGCCCATGTGCCCCCACCCGAGTCCAAGAGGCAGGAGGGGGCAGCCTCAGGCCATCACGGTTGCAAGGCCCCCAGTACCAGGCCCTCTTAGGAGTGCTGAAGGCATAGAAGACCAGGAGAGATGGGATCTGGCCCTCACCCTGTACAGTTCCTCCCATTTGGGGGGGGGGGTGTCTTATTTTTCAGGTGGCTGCATTCCCAGGACCAACCACTAGAGGGGCACAGAGCCCCATGTTCAGCACTATTCCCCACATTAAGGGGTCAGTCCAGGTTAAGACCACCAGAGGCAGCTCCACTTTTCGCAAAAGAACCTTGCCTGGAAGTTTTATCCGGCAGAATGCTGTTTCCAAACCTGATACCCCTGGAGCTTTCTCTGCGTCGATGCACTCTGTGCATGCTCAGAGACACTCTCGACGTGAATGTGGTTGGAGTAGTTATGAAACTGAGACTCTGGGGGAATCTTTAAAGAACTATGGAATAAAAGGAAACATCTTGGCAGAATCAGACTGATGCCTGTATTGTATAAATATAAGTTCATAGGGAGGTAAAAAGAAACTATATAAGAAATTAGTAACTGTGCGGTATAAAGTAATGGATAGATAAAGTACAGTGAAATTAATTGGAAGTCCGTTTTAAATTTCTTCTCTCTAAGTTTTATAATTGTGTTGAGTATCAGGAGTATATATGATGATAATTATGGTAATCTTCTTGTATCTTATAGTGTGGCGGTTTCTTTGATTTTTCTGTTATTTGTTTCTTTGATTGTATGTTTGTTTACTTATATGTATGTCTGTTTTCTCATTAATGTATTTATTTTAAATTAATAAAGATATATTAAAAAAAGAAAAAAAGAAACTGAGACTGGGTATTTGCAAGTGTGAGGTTTAAAGGGGGTGGTAAGAACCCACCCTGAGATTTATGGGCGTAGGGCGGGATACAAATTTAAATAATATTAATAATATTATTAATAATAATAATCCATCAGAAGGTAGCCCACAAGTGGGGCTAGAATTCAGTAGCCCACAGGGCAGAGGAAACTGTCTTCTAGTGTCTACAATGCAGGAATCACAACTTAAGAATCCCAAGGAAGGAGAGTTCACACGTTTTTGACCTCATACAACCATGGGCTTCTAGATACGGAAAGGGCCCCCCGGGGGCCATCTAGCCCAACCCCTTGCGAGGCAGGAATCAACACTAAAGAACCCCTGACAAGCGGCCGCCCAACCTCTCTCTAAAAATCTCCTGCAGATTCTTCCCAGCGGAAGGTTCTTCCACCAAGGAGGAAGTAGGTAGACAGAAAGTTGCGCAAACAGTGCGGCAGTTGGGGAGCCACTGCCAGCCCCGGTTTAGCACACAGTCTGTGTTTTCCCTTTGCTAATTGGCAGCAAGAAGCTCGTCAACATTTAAGTACGAGGCTCGGTCATGCCAGCAGGAGGGGGGGGTGTGCGCCAAGGCTGCCTTCCGCTCCTTCCCTGCCAAGGATTTTCGAAGAGCGGATTTCTCTAGGAAATTCCTGCAACCAGGGGGTGGGTTGGGGGGAGCAGGAGCATTGGCAAACATCCACCCCCCTCCCCACCTCCTCACCGTGTTCTACATTAAAAAATAAATGTGGGGGAAGACATAGCTTTCCATCAACAAACTCTCTTTCAAATCAGAACCAGTGAAGGGGGTGAAGGTCCTGTGTGAGTGTCTGGAGGCGGTTGGAGGATGGATGGCGGCTAATGGTAGAATCCTGACAAGACAAAAGGACTGTTTTGGGGGACAGGAGGCGGGCGAATGTGGAGGACTCCCTGGTCCTGAATGGGGCAACTGTGCCCCTGAAGGACCAGGTGCGCAGCCTGGGAGTCATTCTGGACACAGCTGTCCATGGAGGGGCAGGTCAATTCCGTGTGCAGGGCAGCTGTCTCCCAGCTCCATCTGGTACGCAGGATGAGACTCTATCTGCCTGCGGAGTGTCTCACCAGAGTGGTACAAGCTCTGGTTATCTCCTGCTTGGACTACTGCAATGCGTTCTATGTGGGGCTACCTTTGAAGGTGACCCGGAAACTGCATTTAATCCAGAATGTGCCAGCTAGACTGGTGACTGGGAGCGGCCGCCGAGACCACATAACACCAGTCTTGAAAGACCTACATTGACTCCCAGGACGTTTCTGAGCACAAGTCAAAGTGTAGGTGCTGACCTTTAAAGCCCTAAATGGCCTCGGTCCAGTAGGCCTGAAGGAGCGTCTCCACTCCCATTGCTCAGTCTGGACACTGAGGTCCAGACCTTTATTTGGACACTGAGGTCCAGCTCCGAGGGCCTTCTGGCGGTTCCCTTTCTTTTGAGAAGCCAAGTTGCAGGGAACCAGGCAGAGGGCCTTCTTGGTGGTGGCGCCCGCCCTTTGGAACGCCCTCCCACCAGATGTCAAAGAAAAAAACAACTACCAGACTTTTAGAAGACCTGAAGGCAGCCCTGTTTAGGGAAGCTTTTAATGTTTGATGCCTTACTGTATTTTAATATTGTGTTGGGAGCTACCCAGAGTGGCTGGGGAGTCACTGAGAGAATTGTAGAATTGTAGAGTTGGAAGGGACCCTCAGGGGTCATCTAGCTGAACCCCCTGCAATGCAGGAATCACAGCTAAAGCATCCCTGCTAGGTGGCCATCCAACTTTTGCTTGAAAACATCCCAAGAAGGAGAATCTAACTGCTTCCAATGGAGTCTGTTCCACTTTCAGAAAGTTCTTCCTAATGTTTAGTTGGAGGATGGAGCTGAAAACATCTTGGAAGTCTTAATGCGAAACCTTTGCTCCCAAAAGAGGAAGTTGGGTCCAGGAGATGTGGGATTGACTCCTCTGTGTCTGAGACAGGCATGGAAGAATCACCTGAAAGGCCAATAAAAATGGTTCAGGGGGGAGTTTGTTTAGCTTGGAGAAAATCAGAGCATGAGATAGTTAGCAAACATCTGAAAGGCTGCTGTCACATGGAGGGACTGCCTGCTGAGGGCCTGACGGACGCTGCCCTTGCCTCTCTCCACCTGGCTTGGGGTGGGGCTAGACAGGCTCTGCAAGGCTTGCAGCTGCTTTTAAACTGGTTTTTTTTATCTCTGTTGTTTTAAATGAGACCATCTTGGCTGTGAGCCCTGGAAGACCTGCACCCTGCTTTGCTGTCCCTTTCCCAACTGGCCTGGGAGAGTGGAGTGCGGACTGACTCCAGCTACAAAAACTGAGCTGTTGGACAGATTATTGGGCTGAAGTATTGTTTACGGGGGTGTTGAGAGAGCTGTTGCTGTTTTTGATATTATTGTTGTAGCCTTAGCTTTAGATCTTATGATTTACGTGGAAATTGTTTCCATTAGGTTTTGATGTGCATTTCTTTATTGTTTATGACTTCTGTTATGTTTGTAATTATGAAAATCTTGTCAAGTTGTATGCCGCCTTGAGCATAATTTCAAACTATGGAAAGGCGGCATGTAAATGATGATGATGATGATGATGATGATGATGATGATGATGGAAGTGTCAGGAGTTCAGCCTACATTCGAGAAGGACCCTGGCAGGGACACATGCCCAACTGGCATGTTCCCTTCTTCCTGGTTGATTGTTTGGGAGCTTCAAAAGCTTTCTTCTGCCAAAACATCACAGCGACTGATGCCAACCAACACTGGCACACTTAGGGATCCACAGAGTTTGCGCACCTTGCGTGACAGACCTCAGCAACTCAGCATTTTGGCTAATCAACTTTATTTACATATAAACACACACAGAGTACTGCAACATGGCTCCCTCTCTCTCTAGCATCAGGCAGCAAAGAGAAAAAGAACAAAGGGCAATAGTCCCACAGGAACACAAACATCCTGTTTCCGTCACTTCCCACTCTGTGGAGTCAAAACATACACCGTCATGTGATAGACAACAATCCCATGACTGCAATCACGGAGAAGGAATTCTAACAGGACGATGGAGCCACCAGAGGGTAGGTCCCAAAGGAGTGGCGTCAGGTTACAAGAAAGGAGATTCCAATTGAACATCAGAAAGAACTGTCTGAGGTTAAGAGCTGTAGAGACAGTGGAGTGGATTCCCTTGGAAAGTGGTGAGCTCTCAGAGATTTTAAAGCCAAGGGTGGATGACCATCTGTGAGGGATTCTTGAGCTGTTTCCTGCATTGCAGAGGGTTGGACTAGATGACCCTTGGGGTCTCTTTCAGTTCTACGATTCCATTATTCTAAATCTCTGTTCCCTGTGGAATTCCAGAGTCGTTTAATCTCTGGTGGAACCTCCTCTTCCCTCCCAAATCCCAAGGGGAACTCCTTGCCCTCTTCATCAACCCACACCCCCTAATTTAGGTTCAAATGTTGCTGTTGACGGCGGCACACTTCCTCGCCCAATAAAATCTGCCAGGGAAGTAGGGTGCTGCTGACTGCCCTTGCAGGGCTGGCCACAGCTGCAGAGGTACAAGTGGCCAGCATTTCCCCTTCCTGCAACATCTTTTATGAAGAAGACATCTTTGTTCTGCAGCTTTCTCCATTCCAAGCTCATTTGTTGATGCGAAGAGAAAGGGATACCCCAGTCCATGTAGAAAAGCCTAGGAAGACTCTGTGTTGAGGTTCAGGCAAAATGCCTGCATGTAAGACTTCCTTGCTTACTGTAGGTCATTGTCCTGCAGGAACAGCCGTAGCAGGTTCAGATCTGGCGGGCGGACGCTGCCTTTTCCAGAAATTAAAGCCCTCCAAGTCAGTATTTAATCACCCATTAAAACCCTTTATTGCCTCATATGCTGGCGGCAAATGCTACCCATTAATTAAGCATGGAGATAACATTAGCAAGATCCTTCTTTCTATCCGTAATGGAATGGAGCAGACAGGGCAATTCTGTGCATGCTTAGAGACCAAATACATGGAAGGTGGAGCCAGCTGGTTTTCTGCTGCCCCAGAGGGGACAACCCGAACCGATGGATTCAAATGGCAAGGAAGGAGATTCTGACTAAGCATCCAGGGCAGCTGTCTACTAGCTCCATCTGGTATGCAGGATGAGATCCTTGCTGCCCGCAGACTGTCTGGCCAGAGCGGTGCATGCTCTGGTTATCTCCTGCTTGGACTACTGCAATGAGCTCCATGTGGGGCTACCTTTGAAGGTGACCCGGAAACTACAACTAATCCAGAATGCGGCAGCTAGACTGGTGACTGGGGGTGGCCGCCGAGACCACATAGCACCGGTCTTGAAAGACCTACATTGGCTCCCAGTACGTTTCCAAGCACAATTCAAAGTGTTGGTGCTGACCTTTAAAGCCCCAAACGGCCTCGGTCCAGTAGACCTGAAGGAGCGTCTCCACCCCCATCATCCAGCCCAGACACTGAGGTCCAGCTCCGAGGGCCTTCTGGCAGTTCCCTCCCTGTGAGAAGTGAGGTTACAGGGAACCAGGCAGAGGACCTTCTCGGTGGTGACACCCGCCCTGTGGAATTCCCTCCCATCAGATGTCAAGGAAATAAACAACTATCTGACTTCTAGAATCAACCAAAGGCCTGTTTAAAAAGGAACGTTTTTGCCTGGCACCTAAAGGTGTATAATGAAGGCGCCAGGTGAACTTCCCTGGGGAGAGCATTCCACAGACAGGGAGCCACTGCAGAGAAGGCCCCGTTCTCGTGTTGCCACCCTCCGGACCTTTTGAGGAGGGGCCATATGAAGAAGGGCATCAATGATGATCTTAGGGTCCGGGGAGGTTCATATGGAAAGAGGCGGTCCTTGAGGTCTTGCGGTCCTGAGCCGTTTAAGGCTTTATAGGTCAAAACCAGCACTTTGAATTGGGCCCAGAAACTAATTGGTAGCCAGTGGAGTCAGACCAGGATAGTGCAATATGCTCAAACCGTCTTGCTCCCGTGAGCAACCTGGCTGTTGAATTCTGCACCAGCTGAAGTTTCCGAACCGTCTTCAGAGGCAGCCCTACGTAGAACGCATTACAGTAATCAAACCTTGAAGTTATCAGAGCATAGGAAACAGTAGTTAGGCTATCCCTGTCCAGATAGGGCTGTAGTTGGGCCACTAGCCAAAGCTGATGAAAGGCACTCCAGGCCACTGAGGCCACCTGAGCCTCGAGCGACAGCAAAGGATCCAGGAGGACCCCCAAGCTATGAACAGGCTCCTTCAGGGGCAGTGTAACCCCATAAAGAGCAGGCGATCTCCCACCCATCCGATCGAGGGAACGATCCAGCATCTAGACTTTCCTCCTGTTTATAATTGTATGAGGTCTACCTTTCTTCGAGTCTGCTTCTATTTCTGCCTTTGAGAAAAGGATACCACTTCATATAAACCATTTAGAGATTTTTAAAGAAATGTTTTGCCACATAGTAATATCTTTTTTTTAATGTAAGCTAATAATGTAGTTCTGATATGATTTCCAGACCTCTTGCTAGAATGCACTTTCAAATTTAAACGGTCTAGAACAGGGTGCTGGGGTTAGACGGCAAACTCTGACACACTTGGGGCTGCCACGTGAGCAAGATGAATAAACACCCAGCAATAAAAGCTAATGGGAGAGGATTTACCCCAGCAAATTATTTGTCAAAATTACAAATACCCAAATACAGATGGTCATTTACCCTCGCTAGATTCAACGTGCTGCCATCTGCCTTATTGCAGGGCAGATTCAAGGGTAAACCGTACACGGAACGAGTCTGCCCCTGCGGCTGGATGGAGGTAGAAACTGTCTCTCATGCCTTGTTACGCTGCCGTTTCTACGGGGATATACGCTCGGTATTTATTACCCCTGCTATGCGAAAATCTCCAAATGAATCCAAACTTCAATGTCTAAAATCCCTGATAGAGGACAAGGATCCCGAGATCACATTAAGGGTAGCCAAATTCTGTGCGATTGCCATAAAACTTAGGGAACAAGCTGCGCTATCATAATGATTAAGGCCTTAAATGACCATTTTAGGTTATATGTTAGTGACTGAGTTTTAATTTATATATATGTTTAACTGTTGCTATATCTGTAGTGTCCCTGTTATACCTAATTGCGTGGCAAGTCCCCTCCTCCCATGTGAAATGAAAACACCGGACACATTATTTAAGGTTAATGGGTGTAAAAGGCCACAACTTTATTGATTACAGGAATTAGAAGGTATTGGCCTTAGTCATTGGCTCCTATTGACTACTCGGCATGGGGACCGGGAAGGGTTATCCACAAGCCGTGGGAGTCCTGTTGATGTACGCCAACTAGGATCCCACGGGTGTCACCGCTCGGGGGCGTGCCGGAGGCCCTCACCTCCCTAGGTTTCGGACAAGGCAACGCCCCCCGGAGTCCTTTATCGGACTACCCTTTTCCATTGGGGGAAGGTGATGGCGTTTCCTCCCCCTTCATTTGCATAACAATTACCCCTGCCAATGCCTAACCGCCAATACCGAAGAAGTTGTGACGTTTGCTACGAGGTAGGCGAAAAAACCAAATGGCTGGAAGTGCGCCAAGTGGAAAAATTCCTACCAAGCCCCTTGCGGCGACCAACTGGAGTCCATAGCAAGCTCAAAGCTAGCTAAGCCTAAAGGGTGGGTGGGATGGGAAAACCGGGCAGCTGGAACGGGGCAAAGAGGGCGGTCCCCGGGCGCACCTGGCCTTAAATGAGCTACGCCATGCCTCCCCAGCCCGCCGATTGGTGGGCAGGGTCGCAGGTACACCTGGGGATTCCCTCGTTCTCGCGGGGGCTAAAGGCCAGCCCCCGCGGGTGTGGGAGGGGGTGGGCCCACAACCCGACCTCCTCCCAAGCTCGGAAGTGGCTTTGCAAATTCAGATGTATCCCTATTGTGTTTTATGACTTCCTTGATATTGTATGTGGGCTGGAACTGGTCTGTGACCGAAATAATAAATTCAATCTACACACTTGGAGCTTTGCAACAAGTCCTAATTTTTGTAAGCATCCTCTGAAATCACCCCAGGCTCACCCCTCCCAACCAGCCAAGTAACGAACCATGTTTTGCTCCTGGTAAAGAAAGCAGCTGCAAATGGAAAAGGGAAGAAGAGGTTCACACACAGGCCCAAGCAAAGTGTATTGAGAGTTTATTGGGTCGCTAAAACGTTCTTCAAACCATCTGCAATTTTTGTGTCCTCCCCCCTTAAAAAAAGAAGTAATAGCAAGGCTTCAGAAAATGCTGTGTATTTTTATTCTTACAAAAAGAGAGGATTTTTTTCTTTCTTTCAGAAAGTATAACTTGATTTTTTTTTTTAAAGGATGCAACAAAAGGATAACCCAAAGAGCAGAGCGAAAAGGCAGAAAGGCACATAGTTGTATAATTGCATACAAGAACAACGTACAGAAAATATATGCTTGAGATACTTTGATTTCTCCTAAAAAATAGCAATAAGGCACTTTGTGTCTGTTGAGTACAAAAGTATGTGCTGGTGAATCAGGAATCTGTGGTTCAGGGAAGGTTAACGATAGAGAACAGGCATACAAAAAAGTAATTCATCTCATTTTTATATCTTTTATAAATATGCTAGGAGAGCTCTCAGTTTAAGAGGGGGGATGATCCTCCCCTCCAGTCTGTGTGCACACCTTACAAGTAAGTAATCCTCGTGCCGCAATAACTGTGTGGAAGAGCGCTGGTGTTTGTGTGACAGAAAGCAGCAGCCCAGATCATTCTGGTGTCCTAAATCTCACTTTTCTCAAGAGTTTTCTGGGAGACAGGTGTGTGTGTGTGTGTGTGTGTGTGTGCAGGACAAGGTTGATGATGCTGAGAGAGTAGTGACTGCCTTTTTCCTCTTTGGCGATCCCTCGTAGCCGAGTAAGATTGTCATCCATGAACACAGTTTTAGCAGTGAGCCCGTAAGTGACTGTGGAGGCCAATTCTGGACCCACACATCCTTCCACAGTGGGGACAGAGGTTTCTGGGTGGGAGTTGATCCCGGTGAGGGTTTGCCAAGCGTGCCTTCCTCTTAGCACGTTTCTCCCTTGCGTCCTGAGTTCGAGTGTCTTCAAAGCCCATGACACCTTTGGGAAAGGCTGTGCTCACAGGTCAGTGTTTCCCAGTTGTCGGTGCTTATACTACATTTTTTGGACTCATGGCACAGGTGAGATTTGAACCAAGGGCTGCCTGTCCATCTTAGACTAAAATACTTATATTGCAACTGTGGAGTTTTCTATTCATCTTATAACCATGGAATAATAATAATAATGATAATAATAATAATAATAGATTTTAAAATATGCGCACACATAAACTTGCTGTAACCGCTGCAGATTTGGTGTTTCAAAGCACGTACAGTCGTACCTCGGAAGTCGAATGGAATCTGTTCCGGAAATCCGTTCGACTTCCAAAATGTTCGGAAACCAAAGCGCGGCTTCCGATTGGCTGCAGGAAGCTCCTGCAGCCAATCGGAAGCTTCGCCGGATGATCGGGTTCCAAAGAACATTTGCAAACCAGAACGCTCATTTCCGGGTTTGCAATATTCAGGAGCCAAAACGTTTGACTGGCAAGGCGTTCGAGATCCAAGGTACTCCTGTATATTGCAAAGCAACGAACCAACCACCCGGGAGATGGAATTGAGCTACAAAAAGGAACTAGGAATTAGAAAGAAGTGTCTCGCCTAACCAGAGTTAATCATTGCACACAGCCCCATCAATAGCAGCTGGGGGGGGGGGAGAGAACAACATCCTTCTCACTTTCCCCCCAGCAAGAGAATCATGCTTTATAAAGACACAACTGCAAATAGAGACGCTTTGACTCTATTTATGGCAAGAGGGATATATATATATATATATATATATATATATATATATATATATGCACGCAATTCTGCCAAGAGAAAAGGAAACGCGGAAAACGATCCACTGGGTATTCCCCCCACTTTTAATGTCTAATGCAAACTTCCTAACTTCCCCCTCCTCACAGAAACAACATCAGGGCTGCTGCCTCCAGCTGAAGCCACAAGCTCAAGCCAATATTTGCACAGGAGTTATGGGACTTTCAGTTCACGGAATGTTCCACATTAAAGCATTTTTCTCATGCCTAAGTTTTATGAGAAGATGCTGGAGATAAAAGGGAGAGAGAGAGAGAGAGAGAGAGAGAGAGAGAGAGAAATCCTAAACATGAAAAATGACTGGCCTGTGCTTTTTAATAAAAATAAAAATCTGCAGTTGGAACTCGTTTCTCGCAGCAAGCAAGCAAGCAAGCAAACAAACAAACCAACCCTTTGCCCATCTCATGCAAACTGAACAACTATCTTAGTTTACAGCTTCTGAACCCCAGTTGCTGAAAACTAGGGGTGGGGAGAGGGGTCTTGTGTTTGAATCCTGCTTGGCGGATTTACCACAGGTATCTCCTTGGCCCCTGTGAGAACAGGATGAGGGGCTTAACAACTTGGGACCAGTTTCCGGAAGAGATCGCCAAATTGGCTCTGTTCCGTGTTCCGCATTTGAAAGAACTCGATCTTTTACCCTTTGGAACTCCCTGCCTATTGATACTAGCAGGCGCCTTCTCTGCGTTCTTTCTGGTGCCTGCAAATAAAAAATAAAAAAAATGTTTCCAGTTGCTTTGAAAGTTGTTGCGAACTTTAACTTGTTTTGGCATTTTAACCTTTTGTTCCGTTTTAACGATGGTGGGAATTTCTCCCTGGCGATTTTATTGTTTCATCTTTTTGCAAACTGCTTTGAGGCTCTTCCCACAAGCAAGCAGTGTATGAATTTTCGGAAATAAATGAATGAATAGATGGGCCCTGTGGTAGGAATTTTATGGTAATGTTCATAAGTGTACCAACCAAGCACATACATAGATCAGCACAGGAAGGCCAACCTGGAACCATTTTGATTCCTAAACTGTGCAAATGTTTTCTCTGCAAGGTCAAAGTGCCAAAGCCTCCCCATTGTCTTTTCCTTCACAAATCCTGTCTTAAGGGTATGTCTGTGTTTGAATAGGGTGAGCCTGTGACCTGGCTCAGGAACTAAGTATTTATCATTACAAAAGACTGGCCAGGCTCCCCAGGAAATCCAATCAAGTAACCTGCCAGACAGGAGATAAACAACAACAGGAGAAAAACAGTATTAAAATTTCTGTTTTAGACCGCCTTTTCTGTGATGTAGGTGTGGTCTTAGGTTACACCCGTCTGTGATGTATGTATGATGTTTCTGGGGGTTGTCTTGATCTACAGGAGGGGAATTTCAAAAGTCTTTATAAGGCCTTGCACACCATTTTTCTAGGTCCCTCCTCTCTCCTGCGGGTGAGGGATGCACCCTGTTGCAACAGATCAATAAAGGCCAAGCCTACAGGCTGCTGTTTTGCTCCAAGTAATCCTGGCTGGTGTCTTTGTTTTTGTCCAAGGGAGCCCTCGGATTTTTCCGTTAACAGCCCTCGCTGGTGGGATCCCACAGGACCTGATGTCCTTATGCTACATAGAGATGCCTGAAATGTCTTCGGGTGGGATGCAGCAGGAGGACGATGAATCATTGTCCTGCTGCATCCCACCCGAAGACATTTCAGGCATCTCTACGTAGCATAAGAGCATCTGGGAGAGCTCTTGAGCAACTAACATTTCACGGGTGATGGTGCAAGGAACCTTCTTCTGGATTGCACAGAAGAATGTAAACGCAGCCTGCTGGATCCGGCCCAGGGCCCATCTAGTCCTGCTTCCTGTTCTCAACACTGAAACAATTATATTAACTTCTCCTCTAATGCTCCTCAACCTGTGCGCATTCTTGGATTACACAGATCAATTTTAGTAATTAGGATTGTAGCATATGCAGAGGACCCAAGGATATTCTCCACAAGTAAGAATTCCAATCGCCTTTAGTGCAAGCATGCTTTTAATTCAACCCCTGCCTCTCTGAAGATGTTTGCAAGGGGTCCCACAAACGCAAAATCCAAAAACACCCCAGAAATAGTAGAGCCTAAAGTTTTCATGCACGCAACTCTCTGGCTATACTTGCGTTAAGTTCACAAATCCCTGGGCCAATTACGAAAAAGAGAGAAGGGTTTAGCTGTGCTTTTATCATGAAAGTTTTGGAATGTGTTTCTAATGTTGCACACATCTTTTGATAAAGCGCGGTATATAAACGGACTGAATCAATAAATTAAATAAATTCAGTCCTCTCTGCACTTGATGTTTGGAACAAGGACTCATCCATTTCCTTCCGCAGCGCATTACCTTGCAAGGCTGAGGCTCTAGGAACAGGCCGGCTAAATTTGTGACGCACCATGTGTCTCAATGTGGGCTCCGGGAAACTCAGGGCGGTCTCTCGGACTTGTTTTTAGGCCTGGGGAAATGGGAACGCCAAACACTGCAAGGTGGAGAGATCTAAGCATTTTCCCCCAAGAAAAAACACATTCTGAGAAATCCTGGCTTAGGTCTCGAAACCACCTTACCTACGTTTGTGTTAGACAAGAGCCCACAGCTCAGTAAAAATAAAAAAAAAGAACAGAAAAAAGGATGAGGATCTACTGTGAGTTTTCTTCTTCCTCAAAGGCATGAAGAATACAAGAGTTTCTTCTAGTCTAGTGTGACATTTAGGCACAGAAAATCCTCTTCAGGGAGCCCCATCTGTACAGTGTTTCCATTTATTTGCTGGCCCAAGAGGGTGGAAACTTTTTAGGAAGATCTTGCGGGAATTCAAACTGAATTATCCTGACCCGCTGCTTTGATTTCTTCACTTTTTCATTTTAACCTGCTGCAGAACGTGGCCAGGTGCAGAATTGTTTAACTCTCATTCTAAGTCTAAGCTTGGGTTTCTTTGGGGGGTGTGTGTGTGGAGATGTTAAGTCCGCCCCCCCCCCAGCTTTTTAAACATTTTGAAATAGCATGGACATTTAAAAGTTCCATGCATTGCAGGGGTTGCGATAGATGACCTTTGGGGACTCTTCCAACTCCACAATTATGTGATCCTATGTTAACAGTAAAAGCTATGGTTTTCCCAGTAGTGATGTATGGAAGTTAAAGCTGGACGATCAAGAAGGCTGATCGCCAAAGAATGGATTCTTTTGAATTCTGGTGCTGGAGGAGACTCTTGAGAGTCCCATGGACTGCAAGAAGATCAAACCTATCCATTCTTAAGGAAATCAGCCCTGAGTGCTCACTGGAAGGACAGATCCTGAAGCTGAGGCTGCAAGACTTTGGCCACCTCATGAGAAGACTCCCTGGAAAAGACCCTGATGTTGGGAAAGATGGAGGGCACAAGGAGAAGGGGATGACAGAGGATGAAGTGGTTGGACAGTGTTCTCGAAGCTACCAGCATGAGTTTGACCAAACTGTGGGAGGCAGTGGAAGACAGGAGGGCCTGGCGTGCTCTGGTCCAGGGGGTCACGAAGAGGCGGACACGACTAAACGACTAAACAACAACAACAAATGTTAACAGCTCCCCCACTAAAAAACCAAACACCCAACAGGCTGTCAAAGATAAAATACTTAGGACTTTTGTAGGCCGAAATCAGCTTTGCCCCACATTCTGACAACCTGCTTTCTGCCTGCGGATCGTAGGGGGGAGAAATTCACATCAGCTCAGCTCTCGCAATGCACTCAGTCTCAAAAAGAGAAAAATAATTCAGCATGCCAGAGATTTGCAGCATGCACCCGATGCAGATATTTGATTTATTTTGTTAAAAATAAAGCTTGCTCATCAATAAGGGGTTGTGAGCTGTCAGGGAAAGGACCTACAGAGGAGAGAGAGAGAGAGAGAGAGAGGAGCTGGCCTACTGTTATGCAACCAAAAGGCTAAATATAATTCCTGGCTAGAGACACGTCCCCCCCTCCTTCTGCATTGGTGGTGGGTTGGCCAGCAGGAGTTACTGTAACCCCACTGCCTGCAGGAAGGTGCCTGTCAGCTGTGCATCAGATCTGGCAAATTACAATAAGCGGTTTATTTTTTTCTAAAAAAGCTGACTTGTGCGGTTTCCCAGGCAGCCACCATCAAACCCTCTCGCAGGATTCCCCCCCCCAAAAACCCCTCTCCACTGGCCCCTTCTAAGCCTGGCCGGTCAAAGCTGAAAATGCAATGTACAGCAGTGCCCCTGAGATTTCACAGGAAGGACCAAAGGACGCTGCTTGTTTGAGGACTTTAGCATCTCAGGGCGTCCGCATTTGACCTTCATATGAAATGAAGGGACTATTGGATTTAGCAAATATGTACTGGGCAGGAGGAGGAAAAGGAGGACGCTAAGAATTGTTTGGCAGTGGAACGGATTCCCTTGGAAAATGGGCTTTCCTTGCAGGTTTTAGAGCAGAGGCTGGAGGGCTCTCTGTCATGGATGCTTGGGCTGAGATTCCTTCATTGCTTTTACTTGGTGTTATAAGTCAGGACATTAATAGACAGAACATTAAATGGTTTTTACTCAACAACAGCGGCAAGAGTTTTGTTGGCCCAGAAATGGAAGCAAGAAGAAGTATCAATGAAAGAAGAATGGCAGACGAAATTAATGGACTACGCAGAATTGGATAAAATGACAGGAAGGATTCGAAACCTGCGTGACCAAAGATTTACAGAAAGTTGGAAGAAATATACGAATTATTTGAAGAGCAACTGTAATCAACAAATTACGTTAGTAGGACTACAAGAAGTTTTGTAAGGAGGAAAATAGGAAATATTGCAAAGAAGAGAAAGAAGAGAGATATTAGTTATGATATTTAAATGTAATAGTGAAAGTAAGAAATGTAAATTAGGTGAAAAGTTGGAAAAATGTCAGATGTGATTGATGGAAGTCAAAAAAATTGTATAAGGTATAAAAGTATGTTTAATAATAGTTGAAAATGTTATGTTAAAAAGCTAATAAAAATATTTTTTAAAAAGAGATTCTTTCATTGCAGGGGCTTGGACTAGATGACCACTGGGGTCCCTCCCTTCCAGCTCTATGATTCAATGCATTCAAAGATGTGCCCTTTCTTGCAGAACCATAGAAATGTAGAGTTGGAAGGGATCTCCAAGGCCCATCTAGTCTGACCCCTTGCAGTGTTGGGCGACACAAAACTCAGAAAGCGCCCAGTCCCTTCCCTGTTCATAAGAAAGAAAGAAAGAAAGAAAGAGCAAAAGAAGATGTAGAGATCTGTGATCGTCACGTTGTTCACAAAAGCATTTCCTTTTCCTGCCAGTAACACAGCATTAGAAACCTTGATCTCGCCAATCTGAATTGGTTTTGCATCAAGGCTGTAATCCTAACCTTACTTTGCTCAGAGTAAGCCCCACTGAAGGCAGCAGGACTTACTTCTGAGCAGACAAGGCAAAATGGGGAAAGAATTGAGTGCAAATAATACATCAGAGGCACTAGAAAGAAAAACGCTCCCCGTTCTGGAGTTCAGAGGTACACTGCGCTTGCACATGGAGGCTCCACTGAGCAGCCACAGGGCCATCTCTCCATGAATCCAGCCTTTGCCTTAAGCTGGCCTCCCTCCAGCTGTTTTGGATTACTGGCTTCGGCCAGTGGGACATGTGGCCCAAAACATCTGGACGGGGGCCAGATATGGCCCAATCGGATTTCCTTTATAGTGGATTCGGTCCTACTTTAAGCATAGCTGATGGGTGAAACCTGGACATCGCCTTGAGCTTCACAAAGCTCTCTCCTAAATCTCATTTCGGCACCCCTTCCCAGTAACTGGAATTAGGGTTACGGCGCAATCAATATTTCCTTCCAACGAGTGTGCACGATGAAGCAAAATAAAATAAAATAAAGGCAGCCCAACAGCAGAGAAGGTTCTGATCCAGACACTTTTTGCTTCAAAGGGTCTAGCGAAGGAGTGGTAATTGCAATACCATATATTGAGGTTTGGGACCTCGGGCTGTCCTAAACTTGGACTGTATGGGTTTTTTGTAGGGTTTCCTATTAATTATCAGTGGGAATAAGGGTTAAGTCTACTGATTGCTAAGTATTTTGTCTTAAAACTAAGAGTGCAATTGCCCAGGCACCAACTCATCCGCAAGAACATCTAACATCCAAATGACGTTCCCACTGCCCTCAGCTCATCACGACCTAACTTACATACATAAAGTTTAATCAAAACGGTAGACATATATATTTCTTATTAAGTATACATACATTTATAATTTTTATATATATAAAAATTCCTATATATTTGGGGGAAAGGCGCAGGGAAATCTCAGGTTAGAAACTTTTCAGGAATAAAAAATATTGCGTACTTTAGGGGAAAACAACAGCAACCACCCCCGGGCCCAATCCACTAGGAACATCCCCTGAACGTACACCATTGAAATGCATTGCTGGTCTCCTTCCTTCCTGCAGGGCTCATGCAAAAGGCATTCCTAGTGGATCGTGGCCAAGGTCTCTTTGGCAAAAGAAGAGGGGTGCGTGTGTGTTTCCTTTGCAATAGGTTAAATAAAGCTTTGTAATAAATATACTCTGCTATGGTGACTAAGCTCTATGAGCGTAACACCCAATTGCACTCTGCTTCATTTACTACATTTCTCGGTAAGGACTCAGCTCCTTAGCAGGATGAAACACTGCCCCGCTCTTCTCCAGAGAGAGAAACATCTAAGCTCTGAAATGTGAGGGTTGGAGAACCATGCGGTGCAGCACTGGCTGGGCTAACAGCGTTTCAGACTGCAGGTTCATGCATGCATCCCCGCAAGAAGAAAATTAGTGTTTCGGGGTCCTTCTCCCTGATTAGCTAGCTCTAGAGGTGCAAGGATCCTGGCTTCCCAGTTCAGCTAGAGGATAACCTTCCTGCCATCTGGAGTGACACAGTTCCTCTGCGTTAATGGAGAGAGGCAAACCACAGTTGAATGATAAAACATTGGGTGGAATAGCCTGTAGCTCTTAATCTCCACTTAAATCTACATTCTGTCTTTAGCCAAAGGAAACCTATTGCCATTTTTTTGAAATGTGAAGACTGGTGATCTACCCTCCCCCTGATGTCCCTGTTTCCAGAGGGATCACGTCTGAGGCATAAGCTCTCCAGGAGGGGGCGGATTACCTTGCTATGGAATTTATGGCAAAGGGAGCGACCCCGCTGCTGAGGTTATAGCATTCTGCTGCAGGGCAGAGATTTCAAACCTTTGCCCACATTGACTTATTTGCAGAAGACCCCGTCCGCCAGTTGCAGCGGGCTCTAGAGTACACCTCAGGGGACACCTCTGCATGCAACACCGACTAGGCTGCTCTGAGTGTGTAGAGATGGCACGCAGGTCTTCCCTCTCGGAAGCTCGGCTGCCGCTACTGACCTTCCCATCCAAAGATCCCTCAAAAACTCCTGGGTCTCTGGGAGAGAGGTCGAAAGCGACTGCTGCAGTGCAGGTAAAAAGGTAAAGGACCCCGGACGGTTAAGTCCAGTCAAAGGCGACTATGGGATTGTGGTGCTCATCTCGCTTTTCAGGCCGAGGGAGCTGGCGTTTGTCCGCAGACAGCTTTCCGAGTCATGTGGCAAGCAGGACTAAACCGCTTCTGGCGCAATGGGACACTGTGGCGGAAACCAGAGCTCACGGAAACGCCATTTAACTTCCCGCCGCAGCGGTACCTATTTATCTACTTGCACTGGTGTGCTTTTGAACTGCTAGGTTGTAGTGCAGAGCTAGCTGATGTAGAACTGTACAGTTGGAGGGGGCCCACAACAGTCATCTAGTCCAACCCCAGTCGCAAACTTCTGGACAGGAGAATATCGCCCTCAGGGCCCTACTTTCATTTCCCACCTCTTATAGCGGGGGGTGTTCGTCTTTCAAACCAAGGAAGAGACGTCCCTGCAAGCTACACATGCCTGAGAACACAGTCTTTACTGACCCCTTGGTTGGCGCTGTGGGTTAAACCACAGAACCTAGGACCTGCCAATCAGAAGGTCGGCGGTTCGAATCCCCGTGACGGGGTGAGCTCCCGTTGCTCGGTCCCTGCTCCTGCCAACCTAGCAGTTCAAAAGCATGAAGTGCAAGTAGATAAATAGGTACCACTCCAGTGGGAAGGTAAACGGCGTTTCCGTGCGCTGCTCTGGTTCGCCAGAAGCGGCTTAATCATGCTGGCCACATGACCCGGAAGCTGTACGCCGGCTCCCTCGGCCAGTAAAGCGAGATGAGAGCCGCAACCCCAGAGTCGTTCACGACTGGACCTAACGGTCAGGGGTCCCTTTACTGGTCCTCTGCAACACAGACACAGGTGGGGAAGGGAAGCGCCGCTGCAGCACTGGCCCTGCATGAAGCACTCAGGGTCTGTGGGGACAGCACCTCAACCAAAACAGTGCCCCTTCTTCGCTGGGATCCCAGTTCCGGTACTGGGCTCCCACACCCAACGGGGAGAAGGATATTTGAAACTGGAACATCGCCCTCTTTACCTTCTAACTGCAGAATGTGTTTAATTCAACTTGGACCTCAAGGATGGAACATTTCTTTTGTTAGTGTTTGGATATTTAGAGGGTTATTTGGGGGGGGAGCAGGGGGCATAAGTCACTGCACTTGGCAAGTGCAATACTTAATACTGCTGCCGTACAAGGCTTATGGCGAGTTAAGTGTCTCTCAGGGACCTATCCGCAAATCGGACCTTTGGAATTTGCGAAATTTCAGCCCTTAAGAACTGCTGAGGATCAAATCTGTGCGAGATTTTTTATTCCAGCTGTAGTGTGAGCGTGTGTTTCTGGACTTAACCGTCCAGAGGTCCTTTTACCTTCCCCTCAGAAAATTCTTTTCCTTTTCCTTTTTCAGGCGGAGATTACAGTAAATGGTGTGCTTGTGGTTTCAGCTCTGAAAGCTGTGTTTTGGTCGTAAAAACCCAGCAAGCTGGGTCCATGGAGGTGCGACAGAGGTGAGCCTTGAGCGCCGTTTGGTCGTCTCTGCCAAGCACGTTCCCTCGCAAGCACCCGCAGATTCCCTAATCGCCTTTCCCATCCCTGAATCGCTGCTCTAACTCCTTACTCTGCATAGTTGTCTTTAAGGCACTAGTGAAATATTGCAATACGTTATCATATGAGGCTATAGAAATAGATATAAAGTGTCCCCGTTCGTCCCCTCCCCCATATATTAATGTGCAAAGAAGCTCAGGATCTGATGGCTCGTGTGAAGAGGAAAAGGAAAAGGCGTAAGCATCTGTAGCTGGAGTGTCGGAATGGATAAAATGCATAGGACAAGCTAATGGGTTTCGGATTTAGAGGAGATGAAACCAGAAGGGGATGGAGACAGCCGAGGACTTGGGGGGGAGTTCCATCTGCACTACAAACATCTACCAGTTTCATACCAGTTTAAGCATCATGGCATTCCTCAAAGCATCCTGGAAATTGTAGATTCGTGGGGGTGTCCTGAAACCTTTCTCGGAAAGAACCCCAGAGAACTACATTTCCCAGGGTGCCTTGCAGAGAGGGATTGCAGGCTCAAAGAGTTAAATCTGTAGTGTAGACTTGGGGGGGGGGAGAGACGCCATGATGTGGAGCCCCCAGCAAGCCGCTCTGCTTGTCCCAAAACCTTCCAACTGTGCGAGAGGGTGAGGATGGCGCGAGGCTCCCGGGGGCGTTCAGAGGTCGGTGCTCGACTTTGCCGTCAGGGCCTGGATCCGGGCAGAGTTGCACATCTTGCAGAGGATGTGGCCGTCCAAGGGGTAGCAGCCCTGGTTGTCGCCTTCGGACAGGCGGCCTCCGCAGTCCTGTACAAGAGGGTGAGAAAGATGCATTAAACGATTTCAGGCTTGCAGGCACCTTTTCACAATGACTCTGCAGTGGTATCTTGGTTCTCAAACTTACTGTATTTTTTGGTCTATAAGACACACTTTTCCCCCTTCAAAAATTAAGGGGAAATGTGTGTGCGTCTTATGGAGTGAATGCAGGCTCCTTGGCTTCAGCGATAGCAACGCGAAGCCTCTGAAGCGCAGAGGGAGAGCTCCCCCCGTGCTCCGGAGGCTTCGCGTTGCTTTCGCTGAAGCCGCCTGAAGCCCCCGGAGCGCAGGGAACTCCCGCTGTGCTCCGAAGGCTTGCGGATAGCCGTCTGAAGCCTGGAGAGCGAGAGGTATGGGTCACACCGATCCCTCTTGCTCTCCAGGCTTCGCTTCGCTGGAGAGGCGCTGCACAGTTTTCCCTCTCTGCGCAGCGCCCCTTCAGCGAAGCGGGAGGAGAAATGGAAGGGGCTCCGTTTCTCCTGCCACTTCACTGAAGGGGCGCTGAGCAGAGAGGGGGAGATTTTTTTCCCCCTGTTCTCCCCCTCCTATGGTCCGGTGCATCCTATGGTCCGGTGTGTCCTATAGAGCGAAAAATACGGTAATCTGTTCCGGAAGTCCGTTCCAAAACCAAAGCATTCCAAAACCAAGGTGCACTGCTTTCCCATAGCAAGTAATGCAAAACAGATTAATTCGTTCCAGACTTTTAAAAACAACCCCTAAAACAGCAACTTAAGGTTTCAGGCTTGCGCCAGAAGCAGTTTTAATCCTGCTGGCCACATGACCTGGAAAGCTGTTTGTGGACAAACTCCCTTTGCCTGAAAAGCGAGATGAGCGCTGCAACTCCATAGTCGCCTATGACTGGACTTAACCATCCAGGGGTCCTTTACCACTGATCTATGCACAGGACATCCTTTGCATGCGCAGAAGATACTGACCTCGCAGCGGTAGCACTCCACATGGAAGTCACGGTCCAAGGCCACAATGCGCACAGTCTCCTCCTGGCCTTGGGCGGGCATGATGGGCTCTTTGCAGACAGAGCAGCGGGGAGCGAATTTCCTAGGGAACGGAGAAAGTTTGACGTGAAAGCTCTGCTCATCGAGCCAAGCGGAATCTGAGCATTCTGCACTGAAGATCCAGGGCTCGAGCAAAGAATATCACCGCCCGAGGTTTTGATGTTCAGCAAGCGATGGGCGGCTGGTGCACTGAAAAGAATGCTGTAGTGTTTGCCCATTCTTTGGGGATACGTTTGCATTGGGGGAGAGAAAGGGTTAATAGGTTGACCAATAAGAAAGCCCGGAGGCGGAGCCTACCTGATTTTGAGGCTCAGCCCAGAGGTTTTGAAATTAGTTCAGTTGGTTCTTTTTTTTTGGGGGGGGGGAGATAGAGTCGGAGTGAGTTAGAGACAGGGAGAAGACTGAGAGAGAATAGAGTGACAGGGTTTCGAATATATTTTAGAACTTGTTTGTGTTTGAAATAAACTTTAATCTTCATTGTTAACTCTACCCTAAGGTCCACAAATGACAACACTTTGGAGGTCCCAGGTCGCAAAGTGGTTAGACTGGTCTCAACTAGGGCCAGGGCCTTTTCAGTACTGGCCCCGACTTGGTGGAACGCTCTGTCACAAAAGACTAGAGCCCTGCAGGACTTGACATCTTTCCGCAGGGCCTGCAGACAGAGCTGATCCGCCTGGCCTTTGGTTTGGACTCAGTCTGACCCTGATGTTTCCCTCTCCTTACGGTTTTGACCTCTCAGCTACTTTTAAAATGAGGCTGCATTTTAAATTGCATTTTAACCTGTATTTTAAATTGCCCCCCCATTATGTTTTTACTGTAATTTACTGTGTTAGCCTCCCTAAGCCCGGCTCTGGCCGGGGAGGGTGGGGTCTAAATAAAATTTATTATTTATTATTACCTGACTGTGACTCAATACGTCACCGGGGAACCCTGCCCCCCCAAAAAAAAAATTGGTGGCAGCGGAAGGATAAAGTAGTGATGTACAGGTCAATTGTCTGTGAAACAACCGAGGGCTTTGCACGAACGCCACAGATGCTTTTGGCCGAGCCGAAATGAACTTTCAGCACAATAATAAGATAATAGCAGTCCCTCCCACATCGTGTAGCTCATAAAAGGCCTAAACACCAACGCAAATGCAAACCTCTCCCCCTCCCCGAGCCCCCCCCAAAAGGCGAAGAGAAGCGCAGCCACCTGTGGAAATCCTCAATGCAGTGGATGTTTCCGCCAGCGTCCACGGTGAAGGGGATCCCGTCCAGGCTGCGCTGGCAGATCACGCAGGTGAAGCAGTGAGGGTGGTAAGCCTTGCCGGTGGCTCTCAAGATGCGCTCCATGATGGGCTTGGCGCAGACGCTGCACTGCTCCAGGGTGCTCTGCAGAGAGAAAAGGCAGCCGGAGACCGTCAGTCGCGCCAAGCCTGCAAATCTCCCCAGGCCCCTCTCTCCTAGACGTGGCATGCTCTCAGGCCTTGGATGCACGAACAATGCTCATTTTATTTACTCGTTGCATTTACTTCCCACTTCTCCCCAAAAGAGCTCAAGGGGGCGTGCAGAGTTCTCCCTCTTTGATCCTCACAACGACCCTGTGAGGTAGGCTAGGCTGAGAGGCAGGGGCTGGTTATGCCCAGGGAGATTCATGTTTCAGGGAAGTGGGAGGAAGGAGAAAAGAATAATATGATAGATTGAGGAAATATACATGTAAATGTATGGGGGGATGGGGAAGAAATGGTGTTGGTTTTGGTACCGTATTTTTCGCTCTGTAGGACGCACTTTTTCTCCTCCAAAAATTAAGGGGAAATGTGTGTGCATCCTATGGAGCAAATGGAGGCTCCTTGGCTTCAGTGATAGCAACGCAAAGCCTCCGAAGCGCAGAGGGAGCGCTCCTTCCACGCTCCGGAGGCTTCGAGTTCCTTTTCCTGAAACCAGGAGAGTCTTGCTCTCCAGGCTTCAGCGAAAGGAACCTGACGCTACCTGGAGAGCGAGAGGGGTCGGTGCACATCGACCCCTCTTGCTCTCCAGATAGACGCCTGAAGCCTCCGGAGCACAGTGGGAGTTCCCGCTGCGCTCCGGAGGCTTCGGGTTCCTTTCGCTGGAGGGTAGGTGCCCCTTCAGCTAAGGCGCAGCGCCCCTTCAGCTAAGCAGGAGGAGAAATGGAAGGGGCTCCGTTTCTCCTGCCGCTTTGCTGAAGGGGCATTGCGCAGAGAGGGGGGTATTTTTTCCCCCTGTTCTACCCCTCTAAAATAAGGTGCGTCCTATGGTCGGGTGCGTCCTATAGAGCGAAGAATACGGTACATCTGTATTGTGATGTAATATGTGAAAACCAATTAAAAAAGAAAGAAAGAAATGTGGACCCTGGTTTCCCAGGTCCCAGCCTGGCACTCTAACCACTACACCACGCTGCCTTCTCCTGGCAACCTTGAAATCGTTGCCTACAAAGACAACGTGGCTGGTTTTACATGTTTAAAAGGTGTCTTGGTTTTTAATTTCAACGTTTTTCTTTTCCACGGACACACGTCACGTGTGTTGCACTCACCCACGATGGTAACAGCCGCTTTTCATTGCAGTGCCGGCCTCTTGCAATGGGGCCATTCAATATTATTCAGAAACAGGATGCTGAGCTCCTCTTTCCACTGGACAGGGGAGGGTGTCGAGATGCACATGGCCAGTCACCCTTGGCCATCCGACATGGCGTGTCTCTGCAACTGGTGACTGGCCAAGCTGAACCAATCCGTTCATTGCGGCCTGTCGAGGGCTAGAAAACTGAGTGCTCCCACATCATTTCTCTAATTCCAGGCAGGGAGTTTGTCTGGTTCCAGACGGCAGCTGGCAAAGCTGCACTGGGCTTGAGGAATCACCCAACATGTATTGGTATTGAACTTTATTACGGCCACTGGCCCATCACACAACAGTTTCCCATACCAACATAATGTACTTAAAACTCCAATTTTAAAACCGCCAAAACTTACAAAAAACAGACAAGAACCAAAGCAAAACAAAAACAAAAGACCAACATCATACATTACACTAAATTTGTAACATAAACATCGCCCTCTACTCATAAATTAGTAGAAGACATCAATGGTGATATCACCTAATTACATCCTAAAACATAGATCATAGTTTAGAGGGATTATCCGAGCCGCACAGGAGTCCGTTTCTCTTCTTTAGGGATAGAACGCTGATCAAGAATCTGGCAACCATGAGTGATCTTAAGGGGTCATCATCATTTAATAGATATCTCAGTTTGGCTTCATTTGTATCATCGGCAATTCCCTTTAGATATTGAGCAAGAAACTTGCTCCTGGCCGATGAATGAAATGCACAATCAAAAATTATGTGATGCAACGATTCCGGTGCCCCACAATTACAATCACATAAGAGCGATATCTGTCCATTGGAGAATCTATTTCTCAGCACGTTCGATGGGAAGGTGTTGAATCTTGCCTTTACAAAAGCATATCTATGAGCCGAAGAAGTTAAGGAATTCAAATAGTTTGGGAGCCTTAAGAGGGGTAATAAACCAAGGTTTAGAGGTGAGCAGGTACCATTGCCCAAGACCATTTTCTGCTGCAAGTCCATCTCCTCTAGTTTACAGGCTACTGTTCTTTTAGCTGGAACTATATCCTGCTCTAGTAATTTGGATGGGGAGATTCCCATTGCCGTAATTTTCAGTTGTAAATTTTTTACCCATGGGCTCTGGAAATCATCTCTCCACATGCATTGTATCAAGTACAAGTTTGGGAGATTGTGCCATAGAGATAACCAGTGACAAAGTATGTGCTTCCACAGAGCGTTTTCCAGGGATACAATATTAAGTTCCATGCGTAGCGCTGTATTACTTACACAGTTGGGCAGTTTCAATATCCCTCTTAAAAACTGATTTTGAATAACCTCTAGGTGGGATAAGTTGACAAAAGTCCCCCAAATTGAGATGGCATAAGCAATTGTTGGGATCACCTTGGCCTTGAAGACTTTCAACGCCGATGGGATATGAAGGGCCCCATCGGTGAAGAAAAATCGCAAGATCGCCAAGGAGATAGCTTTGGCTCTATTTGTAACATAGGCTACATGGGCCTTCCATCTAAGGTTATGTTGTAACCAAACTCCCAAGTATTGGAATCTATAGACTTGTTCGATGACTCTCCCATCAATTCTCCAATTATGGAGTTTCCGGCTCTTTGAGAAAATTAGAATTTTAGATTTCTCATAATTGATTGTAAGGGAATTTGCATTACAATATGATCCAAAAATTTTTAAGGCCCTCATAAGACCTACTCTAGAAAAAGAAAGGATGACAGCGTCATCCGCATATAGTAACAAAGGGCAGCGATAAAGTGCTAGGCGGGGTGCATGAATCCTTTCTTGAGCCTCTATTAGGGGAGTCCTCATGTCGCTTATGAACAAATTAAACAGGAATGGAGCCAATATACAACCCTGTCGGACACCTCTGTTAATGGGAATTGAATTGGTGAGATCGCCCTCCGGGGTGAGTCTCACTCTAGCCGCTGAGTTCTCATGGAGTTTGATTATTAGCCAGAGAAGCCTTCTGTCGATGCCCCAGCGGGTGAGTTTTTCCCAGAGGATGCTCCTGGAGATACTATCGAATGCTGTCACCCAACATGTGCAGTCCTGATTTAAGCTTAACAGCACAAGAAGATCCTGTTGGATCAGACGGGGGGCGGGGGGCTGTGGGGGACTCCCTGGTCCTGAATGGGGTAACTGTGCCCCTGAAGGACCAGGTGCGCAGCCTGGGAGTCATTCTGGACTCACAGCTGTCCATGGAGGTGCAGGTCAATTCTGTGTCCAGGGCAGCTGTCTACCAGCTCCATTTGGTACGCAGGATGAGACCCTACCTGCCCGCAGACTGTTTCACCAGAGTGCGGCATGCTCTAGTTATCTCTCGCTTGGACTACTGCCATGCGCTCTACGTGGGGCTACCTTTGAAGGTGACCCAGAAACCGCAACTAATCCAGAATGGGGCAGCTAGACTGGTGACTGGGAGCAGCTGCCGAGACCACACAACACCGGTCCTGAGAGATCTTCATTGGCTCCCAGTATGTTTCCAAGCACAATTCAAAGTGTTGGTGCTGACCTTTAAAGCCCTAAATGGCCTCGGTCCAGTAGACCTGAAGGAGCGTCTCCACCCCCATCATTCTACTCGGACACTGAGGTCCAGCTCTGAGGGCCTTCTGGTGGTTCCCTCCCTGCGAGAAGCGAGGTTACAGGGAACCAGGCAGAGGGACTTATCGGTGGTGGCGCCCGCCCTGTGGAACGCCCTCCCGTCGGATGTCAAGGAAATAAACAACTATATGACATTTAGATGCCATCTGAAGGCAGCCCTGTTTAGGGAAGCTTTTAATATTTGATGAATTATTGTATTTTAATATTTTGCTGGAAGCCGCCCAGAGTGGCTGAGGAAACGCAGCCAGGTAGGTGGGGTATAAGCAATAATAATAATAATAATAATAGTAATACAGTGGTGCCTCGCAAGACGAAATTAATTCGTTCCGCAAGTTTTTTCTTCTTGCGAGTTTTTCGTCTTGCGAAGCACGGTTTCCCATAGGAATGCATTGAAAATCAATTAATGCGTTCCTATGGAGACCGCCTTCAGACCAGGTCCGGGGACAGTCTGTCCCCGGACCTCTTCTGAAGGCTGGCGGGGGGAGAAGGACTTTTCTCCCCACCACCAGCCTTCAGAACAGCCTTCTGAATGTTGGCGGTGGGGAGGAAAACCTTCCTCCCACCGCAAGTCTTCAGGACAGGTCCGGGAACAGAGGAGAAGGCGCGCTGCGCTTACCCGCTGTCCCCGGAGATTTCCCTATGGGCTTTCGTCTTGCGAAGCAAGCCCATAGGGAAATTCGTCTTGCGAAGCTGCTAAAAAATCGGAAAACCCTTTCGTCTTGCGGGTTTTTTGTTTAGTGAGACATTCGTCTTGCGGGGCACCACTGTATTGTTATTGTTACTGAGTCCAGCATCCTGTTCTCAAAGTGGCTGGCCAGATTCCCACAAGCAGAACCCGAGCAGAAGAGCAACTCTTCCTTCCCTGCGGTCACCAGCAACTGGGATTTGGAAACATTTCTGTCTCCAACTGTGGAAGATGCAGGACCCAAAGCAATGGATTCGAGTCACAGGAAAGGAGATTCCAGCCAAACATTATGAAGAATTTCCTGATGGTAAGAGCCGTTCAGCAGTGGCACGGACTCTCCTTCCTCGGAGGTTTTTAAGCAGAGGTTGGGTGGTCATCTGACAGGGATGCTTTAGCTGAGATTCCTGCATTGCAGGGGGTTGGACTAGATGACCCCTGGGGGCCCACCCAATTCTACAATTCTAGGATTCTATGAAATATTTTGTCCATTCACCCTTGTGTTTCCTTTAGTACGAATGCATCAAAATGTTCTTCGTGCAATGTTGTCTCCTATGATCTTCTTTTTTTAAAAAAAAAAGCCACTAGAATTTTTATTTGATTTTTAAAAATATAAACTTATAACAAAATCAATTAAAAAGCCATCTAACGAGATTACTCTGAATCTTGCGACTTCCTCCCATCCCTTCCATAGGTCCTAATGTCAATATTTACATCTGCATATCAGTAGATTATCAACAGTTTTATCCATCTAAATTGTCCGTAGTCTTTGCTACCTTACAAGTGAGATCAAAGTCCTGCAAACTCCCATCTCTTGCGGGGGCGCAATTAGTGCCAGCACCGTCCGTTAAGAGTTTGGGTGTAATCTTCGACACCTCCCTTTCCATGGAGGCGCAGATTGCAGCTATAACAAAGGCGACATTTTTCCATCTCCGCCAAGCTAAGCAGTTGGTCCCTTACCTCTCTCACCCTGACCTAGCCACTGTGATCCACGCGACGGTCACCTCCAGACTGGATTATTGTAACTCTCTCTAAGTGGTGCTGCCCTTGAGACTGACCCAGAAACTCCAGCGGGTGCAGAATGCTGCAGCGAGACTCCTTACGGGGTCTTCGCTGCGAGATCACATTTACCCGGTGCTATACCAGCTGCACTGGCTCCCGGTGGAGTACAGGATCAGGTTTAAGGTGCTGGTTTTAACCTTTAAAGCCCTATACGGCCTAGGACCCTCGTACCTACGGGACCGCCTCTCCTGGTATGTCCCACAGAGAAACTTACGGTCTTCAAATAAAAACATCTTGAAGGTCCCAGGCCACAGAGAGGTTAGGCTGGCCTCAACTAGAGCCAGGGCTTTTTCGGCTGTGGCCCCGATCTGGTGGAACGCTCTGTCCCAAAGAGACTAGGGCCCTGCGGGACTTGACATCTTTCCGCAGGGCCTGCAAGACAGAGCTGTTCCACCCTCCCTCAGCAATTTTCGCAGAGCTCTGGCCCAATGGTTGATTTGAATTAATTTTATAATGAATGATTTTAGAGTGTTGTTTGTGTTGTACTTTTGTACTGTTTTATTGTTGTTAGCTGCCCTGAGCCCGGCTTCGGCTGGGGAGGGCGGGACATAAATAAAATTTATTATTATTATTATTATTCATTTGCTTACAATTGTCTCCTAAATAAATAATAATTCCCCGCCCCCCATTCTTTTTAAAAGTTCTTGTCCTCTTAGTTCCCGAGCTTTCCAGTTAATTTTGCCATTTCAGCAAAGTCCATATCAACTTGGTTTGCCATTCTTCCCTGGTCAGGATTAGGTCCCTTCCAACTCTACAAGTCTAGGATTGTATGAAATATTTCATCCATTCACCCTTGTGTTTTATTCAAAATATTCTTAACGCCACGTTGTCTGTTATAATCTTCTTTAGAGGGCTGTGCAAAGAGCTATTCTGAATAATGCTTTTTTTCCAGGGCAGCATAAAGGGCATTTGGGATGACTTATTGGAACCAGGGTGGTCAGCCACCCAGAAACATTTGGGAACCACTGCTTTAGATTTAAAGGTAAAGGGACCCCTGACCGTTAGGTCCAGTCGTGGCCGATTCTGGGGTTGTGGCGCTCATCTCGCTTTATTGACCGAGCGAGCCGGCGTACAGCTTCTGGGTCATATGGCCAGCATGACTAAGCCGCTTCTGGCAAACCAGAGTAGTGCACAGAAATGCCGTTTACCTTCCCGCCAGAGCGGTACCTATTTATCTACTTGCACTTTGACATGCTTTTGAACTGCTAGGTTGGCAGGAGCAGGGACCGAGCAACGGGAGCTCACCCCGTCGCGGGGATTCGAACCTCCGACCTTCTGATCGGCAAGCCCTAGGCTCTGTGGTTTAACCCACAGCGCCACCCGCGTCCCAAAAATAGATTTAAATAAATGCAATTTGCCCTTGTGACTTTATTGCTCGGTCCTCTTCCCTCCTTGCACCCAGCTCGGTATCTACAGCAGTCTCTGTTTTTTATTCTGTTGTTCCCCTCCTCTTTCTCGGGAGGCGAATCGCCCTTGCTGTGGAATTTGCTTTGCTCCCACCAGGATGACAGGATAGACAAATTAATCCCTCCATGATGTAAATGTGTTCTGATGGCAAGCCTTCCTGAGCGTCAAGCTGCGATCTAACATCTTAACAGCTGTACACACAGCTCAGGGCAAGCGGCTGCTAGCTTCCTGCTCGGCCTCCGTGGCACATAGCTGCCGCACCTCTGTGTCAAAAGCTCTTTGCTTTCCTGGGGGCGAGACCAGAAGATTAAGACGCCCCAACCTCAAGTCCAAGGCTGAGAGGGAGCTGGCTGGGGTCCCTTTGGAGAGAGGAAAAGGCAACTCTGCACATGCTCGAAGGGATAAGAAGGATACTGGCAAGCTGGAAGGTGGGCAGAGGAGGGCAACCGGGATGATCAAGGGTTAAAAGCTTACTGGGAAATGATATACAATGAATTGAAAAAGATGTTCAAAATAACGTTTGTGGGGAAAACCAGAAGCTTTTCTTTGGGGAATTATAGGAACAGAACTACCTAAATTGTTTAGAAAATTATTCATGTATGCTACTACAGCAGCAAGACTGTTACTTGCCCCAAAGTGGAATGAAGAAGAAGTCCCAGCAATGGAAGAATGGGTACAAAAACTTATGGAATATTCAAAAATGGCGAAACTTACCGGAAGAATAAGAAATCAAGATAACCAACTTTTTATAAAAGAACGGAAATGGTTTATTGAATATTTACAGATAAATTGCAAGCAGATAAAAACATTGGCAGGATTATTGTAATAACCTGCAGTTTTATAAGAGTATATATTCAAAGTAGATTAAGTGAGCAAATTAAATGAATTTGGATATGCAGAAGATAGTTAAAAATAAATTTAAGGAACCGCAGAAACAGGGGGAAGGAAGTCACATTTTCAAATGTAAAATTGATTGTAAAACTAATGAAATGTATAAATAAAAACTTTTTTTTTAAAGAAATGATCGAGGGTCTGGAAACCAAGCCTGATGAGGAACGGTTGAAGGAGCTGGGTATGTTTAACCTGGAAAAGGGGAGACTGAGAGGAGATATGAAAGCCATCTTCAAATATCTGAAGAGTTGTCCCATGGAAGAAGGAGCATGCTTGTTTTCTCCTGCTCTGGAGGGTGGGACTCGAACCCGTGGCTTCAAGTTATAAGAAAGGAGATTCTGACTCAACCTCAGGAAGAACTTTCTGGCAGTAAAAGCCATTCGACAGTGGAACAGTCTCCCACAAGAGGTGGTGGGCTCTCATTTGCCAGAGGTGTTTAAGCAATGTCTGGATGGCCATCAGCCAGGAAATCTATACCTGCGATTCCTGCATTGCAGAGGGTTGGACTGATGACCCTTGGTGCCCCAACTCCACTTTCCTATGCTTCTTTGCAAACAGGTGCACGACACGGCAGCCCTGGGCCTGTTCCATGGGGTGGGGCACGTCAAGAATCGAAGAGACGACTCCTGGGTCTCCTGTCCGCTCCTGCAGGGACCAGACACACGTTCCAGACCTCAAACAAAGATATTTCTGTTGTTAGGCTTTGTTTTGAAAAGTACACCGAGGCCCCGAAGCCAGAAACAGTCTATAAAACTCTGCTCCGGCTAATCACCAGGCTTCTGGAAACATGTGCGGTCGTCCTAAGATTTAAACTCCAGTTACCCCTCACCGCAAACCGGTTCCCAAAGTGCCTCTGGGCAGTTGGGGAAGTTTGGCTATTTCTGCACCTCTTCATGGGTGGAAAAAATGAGGCTGCCAAGCCAGATTTTGGCAATGTGCAAGGGGGGGGGGGCGACGGCGCAGGCAGCCGGGGAGGTGGCTAGCGAGAGTCAACCTGCAGGCTTGCACAGCCTTCTGGCACTGGGCTTTTCGATCTCTGGAGGGCAGGCAAGATCACCGGGGAATGGAGAAGCTCTCCAGAAAAGCCACCCAGGTCTGAGCACATCACTCGAAGGAAAATGACTCCAGGGGGAAATCGACAAGGAGCAGGAACGCCTGCAGGCAACAATCGAAGCCTCATAGAATCATAGAACTGTCGAGTTGGAAGGGCACCTCAAAGGTCATTCAGTCCAACCCCCTGCAAATCAAGAATCTTTTGCTCAAATTCGAACTCATGGCCTTGAGAGTCTCACGCTCTACCAACTGAGATATCTCCGGACAACAATCGTTGTTTCAGCCTCTTAACTTTCTGTACGTTTCAAAACTATATTGTAAACGTTTCCTGGGTTTTTGTTTCATTTTATCCTTTTCTCGTTCTGTTTGTTTTTAAACTATCAGGCGGGGCGTAAATCTTACAATGCAGGTAAAATAAATAAATAAAAAGCACTCGCTGGGAAGTGGGTGGTGATTAGCCAGCCGGCAAGAGTGGCTCTGTAAGGTAGGGCTGAGCTCAGAAACCGTTTCCACTCCAACCGTAAAAGAAATAAAATAACAGGACTAAGGAGAATGGAAACTCTCTCTGTGTTTCTGTCTCTCTCCTGCCTCTGCCTGGTATATTAAATGCTATACGCTCTACATGCAATTATGGGGGGAAATGGCAGGAAATTGACCCATTTGGGCAAAAGCATCCCTGTCACGCTTCACGCTTTCTCGTTCCACGGCCCATTTGGGGGGTGAGCAATTTCTTTCCGGGGCAAAAGAAGATCTATCAGCAGCCGGTGTGTCTTCGCACAAAAGCGGCACTCAGAAACCCTCTCAGGTTCTCGCTTCATTTTCCTCTTTGTGTTGCTCAATAAAATTATAGCCAATGGCCATAAATATGTGGTTGCGACGCTGCCTCCTCGCAGCCCGCTTCCCTCCCTACAAAACATTACAATAATGATGGCTGCATCCGCAGCAGCAGTGTGTCTGGATTGAGGGAACTAATAGTCCCGCTCTGTTCTGCTTTGCTCAGACCTCACATGGACTCCTGCATTCTGTTCTGGGCAGCCCAATTTAAGAAGGGCATGGACAAGCTGGAAGGGCAACCAAGATGATTAAGGGGAATGAGACTTTGCGCCGGCCATCAGGCAATGCCTTTTTGCACCTGCCTTGCCTTCAGAACAGAGTTGAGTCTGCGTCAAGTCCTGGGGATTTGGAGTGTGTGTGTGTGAATTCAACACTGCTTAGTTTGTCTTTTGGTGGCTGGTTTGTTAACAAACAGCTCCGAGGGCCTTCTGGTGGTTCCCTCCCTGAGAGAAGTGAGGTTGCAGGGAACCAGACAGAGGGCCTTCTCGGTAGTGGCCCCCGCCCTGTGGAACACCCTCCCTTCAGATGTCAAAGAGAAAAATAATTACCAAACTTTTACAAGACATCTGAAGGCAGCCCTGTTCAGGGAAGCTTTTAATGTTTGATAGGTTATTGTATTTTAGTGTTTTGTTGGAAGCCGCCCAGAGTGGCTGAGGAAACCCAGCCAGATGGGCGGGGTATAAATTATTATTATTATTATTATTATTATTATTATTATTATTATTATTATTTGTGGAGCATGCGTTCTGCAATGCTTTCTGAATCTTATAATATGACTTTTGTAGCAGTTGTGCAGTTTAGCTTATTTCATTGGTTTGCTTGTTTGCTAATTGTGTTTTATTAGTTGAGGTTGTTTTCCTTATGTGATTCTTTTACAGATGATTAGTTAAGTATTGCATATGATTTATCCTATACAGTGGTACCTCTGGCTGCGAACGGGATCCGTTCCAGAGGTGCGTTCGCAACCTGAAAAAAAACGCAACCCGCCTCTGCGCACGCGCGGGTCGCGATTCGCAGCTTCTGCGCATGTGCATGACATCATTTTGCGCGAACAGAGAAACCCAGAAGTAACCTGTTCCGTTACTTCTGGGTCACCGTGGGACGCAACCTGAAAACGTGCAACCTGAAGCAAACGTAACATGAGGTATGACTGTATTTGTGATCTCCTATTATTTTATTATTTATTGATTGTAAGCCGCTTTGTGACTCGTGCTGAGTGACAAGGGGCATAGAAATATAAGAAACGGAAAAGGAATGGAAACCAAGGCTTATGAGGAGCGCTTGAAGGAGCTGGGGGTGTTTAGCCTGGAAAAGAGGAGACTGAGAGGAGATAGGAGAGCCATATTCATATAGCTCAAGGGCTGGCCCATGGAAAAGGGAACAAACTTGTTTTCTCCTGCCCTGGTAGGTAGGACTCGAACCCATGGCTTCAAGTTATAAGAAAGGAGATTCTGACTAAACATCAGGAAGGACTTTCTGGCGGCAAGAGCTGTTTGACAGAGGAATGGACTCCCTCAGAAGGTGGTAGACTCTCCTTCCTTGGAGGTTTTTAAGCAGAGGTTGGATGGCCACCTGTCTCGGATACTTTAGCTGAGATTCCTGCATTGTCAGGTCTCCCTTCCATCCCTAGAATTCCATGGTTCTATGAATTGTTCCCAGCTGCAAAATCTCCCCTTGATAAAAGGCCACTCCACACAGAATCCTATGAGAAACCTACATGTAACTAGAAGCCTGCAGGTCCTTGTGGTAGCTGCTGGTTTTGACAGCTGCTACAGGCACCAATGAGGGACGTGGGTGGGACTGTGGGTTAAACCGCAGAGCCTAGGACTTGCCGATCAGAAGGTCGGCGGTTCAAATCCCCGCGACGGGGTGAGCTCCCGTTGCTCGGTCCCTGCTCCTGCCACCCTAGCAGTTTGAAAGCACGTCGAAGTGCAAGTAGATAAATACGTACCGCTCCAGCGGGAAGGTAAACGGCGTTTCTGTGTGCTGCTTTGGTTCGCCAGAAGTGGCTTAGTCAAGCTGGCTACATGACCTGCACACCGGCTCACTCGGCCAGTAAAGTGAGATGAGTGCCGCAACCCCAGAGTCGGCCACGACAGGACCTAATGGTCAGGGGTCCCTTTACCTTTACCTTTACAGGCACCAATGGCACACTTTCCCCAGAAACCCACTCAGAACCATTACTGAATTACCTAATAGCAGCAAGTGGCTTTCTATTTCAGCAAGAGAGAGGTACAGATTAGTTATAGAAGTTCCTCTTTCTATTGCAGTTTCTTTGATCCTCTGTCTCCTTGCTGCAAGAAGTCATATGCTGCTGGAGGATAAGATAAGTGAGAAGGTTGGAAAGATGCTCTCCATGGGTGACTGTAGCAGCTGCTACAGTCAATATCTGTTACAGTCACCCAGAGGCTTTGGGGGACAATTTGAAGCATCATTGATGGGCTCACGTGCGGGCTGACCCCAAGGTCCACCAACCAGTTATGCGCAGAGATTTGAAGTATTCTGCAGATAAATCTCTCTTGATTGCTACATGAATCCTTTTCAGTTGTGAACACTGTAAGGTCAAGAGAGTTGGCTGCCACCAAAATGAAGAAATGACAGCATTGATGCTAAAAACAAGGGGGTTAAGAATGTAAGAAGGGCCTGCAGGATCAGGCCAATGACAATCTAGTCTGATATCCTGTTCTGGAAATCAGCTTGTGGGAAAGCAGCAAGGAAGATTGGAGCACAAGATCCCTTCCTGTGGTTTTTAGCAACTGGGATGAAGAAGAAGAAGAAGGAGTGGAAGAAGAGTTTGGATTTGATATCCTGCTTTATCACTACCCTAAGGAGTCTACTGGACGCAGGTGGCACTGTAGGTTAAACCACAGAGCCTAGGACTTGACGATCAGAAGGTCGGCGGTTCGAATCCCCGCGATGGGGCGAGCTCCCGTTGCTCTGTCCCTGCTCCTGCCAACCTAACAGTTCGAAAGCACATCAAAGTGCAAGTAGATAAATAGGTACCGCTCCAGCGGGAAGGTAAATGGCGTTTCCGTGCACTGCTCCGGTTCGCCAAAAGCAGCTTAGTCATGCTGGCCACATGACCCGGAAGCTGTACGCCGGCTCCCTTGGCCAGTAAAGCGAGATGAGCGCCACAACCCCAGAGTCGGCCACAACTGAACCTAATGTTCAGGGGTTCCCTTTCACTTTACCCTTAAGGAGTCTCCAAGCGGCTCACAATCTCCTTTCCCTTCCTCCCCCACAACAGACACTCTGTGAGGTGAGTGGGGCTGAGAGACTTCAGAGAAGCATGACTAGCCTAAGGTCACCCAGCAGCTGCATGTGAAGGAGTGGGGAGGCAAACCCGGTTCACCAGATTACGAGTCCACCTCTCTTAACCACTACACCACACTGGCTCCAGCTATGGAGCTCAAAAACAGCCATCCTGGGTAGTAGCCATCAACAACTCCAAGAATTTGTCTAATTCTTTTAAAGCCATCCAGGTTATTGGCAGCCCCTGCCTCTTGTGGGAGTGAGTTCCACAGTTTAACTTCATCAGCGGGACCGAGAGGGGGGTCCTGTCGCCTGGGCAGCCCAGGGCCTCCAGACACACTGCCCAGGCTTGCACCCCAAGCAGCGGGTGTTTGACTTCACCCCCAGAGGTGCACTCCGTTGCGTCTCGAGACAGATGGATGCCAACAAACAGCCTGAAGGACTATTCTTTTATCTGTTCTGATTCTTCAATGGATGCCCACTAGATCTAGCTTACGAGAGAATTTTCTCCTACCCATGTTCTCCCTGCTGCACATCGTTTTATGAACTTCTATCCTGATGCCTCTAACTCACCTTTCCCCTAGTCTAAAAAGTCCCAAATGCTGTAACCATCCTTCATAAGGGGGTCTCTCCATCCCATGGACCATTTTGTTTGCCTTTTCCTGAACCCTTTCCAACTCTTCTTTCTCCTTTTTAAGTCGAGGCGACCAGAACTGTACCCAGTATTCCAAACACGGCTGCACCAAAGGTTTGCATGATCTGACCACTCCCAGATCATTCATGCAGGCTTACAGGAACACAGAGGAGGTGCGGGATTATCCTGGAAGATTTCCCTGACCTCGTAACGGTTGTCCTTTTACCTCTGGACTCCCTTTTGCTCAAGACCCAGGAGCACCCAGTTCGTTACTGGGGGAAGGCCACAGAAGACCAGGGTTTCCGAGGCTTTTAATCCTGAATCTCTGCATGCCTGAGATGGAGTTTTGTGTCTGGGAACAGCAGAGGGCCTTCGCTCCCTGAGAAAAACGCAGCTCCAACAATGACAGCCAGATTAATTAAGCTCGTTAAAAGATCATAAAAACCCTCAGAGGTGGAAGCAAGCACAGTCTACGCTTGACTCTTTTATTATTATTAGCTGGGTGATAAAATCGCCAATTGCTGGTTATAAATTATAATGGCCAAAGCAGAAGCCGCTGGATGAAGGCGGGGAAAAGAAGATCTCTTGCAGAGACCCACCAGCGGCTCTCTCTCTCTCTCAGGGTCTTTGCTTCTGCATGAAAAGAGAAGGTTCTGGTGCCCGAATACTGAACCTCCCTGCTTTCGGAGGGAATTGGGAGAAACTCGATCCACTTCACACTTGCAAACATAAGAGCCCGTTTTGATCAGGCCAGCGGTCTACCTAGTCCAGCATTCTGTTCTCACTGTGGCCAACAAAACACCCTCATGGGAAGCCCACAATTTGAGCAGTAGGGCACAGGCACATAGAGCTGGAAGGGACCCTGAGGGTCATCTAGCCCAACCCTCTGCAATGCAGGAATCTCAGCTAAAGCATTCCTTGACAGCCGGCCATCCAACCTCTGCTTGAAAACCTTCAAGGGAGGAGAGTCCACCACCTCTCGAGGGAGACTGTTCCTCTGCAGCACAGCTGGACACGTGCTTACTTGAAAGTAAGTGCCCGTGTTTCCAGGCTTAGGGTTAGAAGCACAAATCTTGCATTCTGCGCATTCTGGGTTCGCTGTGGCTGGAGGTAGCCTGGTCACAGAAACGCAAGGACTTCAGCAGAGCCTGTTGGATCAGGCCAGTGGTTCATCTGGTCCAGCACCCTGTTCTCACAGGGGCTGAGCGGATGCCCCAAGGGGAAGCCAGAAATCAGGATTTGAACACAGGACCACTCAGGAGCAAATCAGGATTTGAACACAAGACCACTATCCCCTCCCGTGCTCTCCGGCAACTGAGATCCAGAAGCATCACATAACACAGGGCTTGAAAGACCTACATTGGCTCCCAGTCCGTTTCTGAGCACAATTCAAAGTGTTGGTGCTGACCTTTAAAGCCCTAAACGGCCTCGGTCCAGTATACCTGAAGGAGCATCTCCACCCCCAGTCACCAGTCTAGCTGCTGCATTCTGGATTAATTGCAGTTTCCGGGTCACCTTCAAAGGTAGCCCCACACAGAGCGCATTGGAGTAGTCGAAGCGAGAGATAACTAGAGCATGCACCACTCTGGCGAGACAGACAGCGGGCAGGCAGGGTCTCATCCTGCATACCAGATGGAGCTGGGAGACAGCTGCCCTGGACACAGAACTGACCTGTGCCTCCATGGACAGCTGTGAGTCCAAAATGACTCCCAGGCTGCACATCTGGTCCTTCAGGGGCACAGCTACCCCATTCAGGACCAGGGAGTCCTCCACATCCGCCTGCCCCCTGTCCCCCCAAAACAGTACTTCTGCCTTGTCAGGATTCAGCCTCAATCCATCAGCTGCCATCCATCCTCCAACCACCTCCAGACACTCACATAGGACCTTCACTGGGTCAAGAAAGGAGATTCTGACTAAAACTTTCTGATGGTAAGAGCTGTTTGAGAGTGGAACAGTCTCCCTCAAAAGACGGTGGTCTCTCCTTCCTTGAAGGTTTTCCGGCAGAGGTTGGACAGCCATCTGAAAGCGACCTGTGATTCCTGCATTGCATTGGGTAGGGCTAGATGACCTTTGGGCCCCTTCGATCTCTACTATTCTACGATTCTAGGAAATGCAAAAAGCGGCCTCAGAAGCAGCAAACGAGGCTGAGGAGAGTGGGATGAGAGCCGTCTGCTTACTTTCCCTCGCTTTGAGGTATTTTCCTCCCCTGCTGAAAAATCATCTCCCCCGAATACATTTCGCCATAGGGAGTGGGAGATATGAAGAGTCATCTTTTCCCTGGTGGAGTGAAAAATAGGTGGAGGAGAGATTTGGAGCAGGAAAAAGCACACGGAGGGAAGGCTTAAGCAGGCCAGACCACCACCACTGGACCACCACTGAGGATTTATTTGCTGGGGGGAAGTTGGAAAGATACACACAGGCAAGTTTGAATGCAAAGAGATAAGGGATACCACTGCAAGGCAGGCTCAGCCTTTGGAGCAAAAGAACCGGAGGAAATTAAGTCCATGAATTTCCCTCTCTTTCCCCTGACACCTGCAAGGTATTTCGAGGTGGGTGAGGAGGGAGGGGGCCAGCGGAAGATTCTGGCGGGCTCCAGGGGCCAGTGCCAGGTTGCAGAAAATTACTGAACATTAGGAAGAAAGGCGGACCAATGAGCTCCATTGGGATCTCGGAATTTACCCAAGAAAACGGAGCGCTTATTACTCCTGGGTTTGTGGCGCCTCGTGAATTATTTAATCATTGTTCCTTTGCAGGAGGAATATATTTATCTGCCCATTGGAGAGAGGGAGAGAGAGCGAGAGAGAGAGAGAGCACATACTGTTGCAATCTGTTTATATTAATCTTGAAAACACGATTACTATTATTTTACGAGATGAAGGAAGTGGGAAGAAGCAAGGGTGGGAATAGTAAACACAGCCTATAAGAGGCATAGGAAGCTCTCTTATACTGAATGTTGAGTCAGAATCTCCTTTCTTGTAACTTGAAGCCATGGGTTCGAGTCCTACCCTCCATAGCAGGAGAAAAGAAGCATGCTCCCTCTTCCACGTGACAGCCCTTGAGATAATTGAAGATGGCGATCTCCTCTCAATCTCCTCTAAACTACAGAGCCTAGGGCTTGCCGATCAGAAGGTCGGCGGTTCAAATCCCTGTGAAGGGATGGGCTCCCATTGCTCGGTCCCTGCTCCTGCCAACCTAGCAGTTCGAAAGCATATCAAAGTGCAAGTAGATAAATAGGTACCACTCTGGCGGGAAGGTAAACGGTGTTTCCGTGCGCTGCTCTGGTTTCGCCAGAAGCGGCTTAGTCATGCTGGCCACATGACCCGGAAGCTGTACACTGGCTCCCTTGGCCAGTAAAGCGAGATGAGCTCCACAACCCCAGAGTTGCCTGCAACCGGACCTAACGGTCAGGGGTACCTTTACTTTTATCTCCTCTCAACCTCCTCTTTTCCATGCTAAACATACCCCGCTCCTTCAACCACTCCTCATAAGGCTTGGTTTCCAGACCCTTGACCATCTCAGTTGCCCTCCTCTGCCCACCTTCCAGCTTGTCAACATCCTTCTTAAACTGTGGCGCCCAGAATTGGACACAGGACCCCAGACGTGGTCTGACCAAGGCAGAATAGAGCGGTACCGTGACTTCCCTTGATCTGGACACTAGTCTTCTGTTGATGCAGCCTAGAATAGCTTTAGCTGTTTTTTGCTGCCACATCACACTGTTGACTCATGTTCAGCTTGTGGTCCACCAAGATCCCTGGATCCGTTTTACATGTACTGCAAGTAAGCCAATAGGAATGCTCCCATGGACTCTTCAGAATCTGTCCAGTGACACATTACTGAATAGTGTCTATGGTTTTCCCAGTAGTGATGTATGGATGTGAGATCTGGACCATAAAGAAGGCTGATCGCCGAAGAAATGATGCTTTTGAATTATGGTGCTGGAGGAGACTCTTGAGAGTCCCATGGACTGCAAGAAGATCCAACCTCTCCATTCTGAAGGAAATCAGCCCTGAATGCTCACTGGAAGGACAGATCGTGAAGCTGAGGCTCCAATACTTTGTCCACCTCATGAGAAGAGAAGACTCCCTGGAAAAGACCCTGGTGTTGGGAAAGATTGAGGGCACAAGAAGAAGGGGACGACAGAGGACAAGATGGTTGGACAGTGTTCTCGAAGATACAAACATGAGTCTGACCAAACTGTGGGAGGCAGTGGAAGACAGGAGGGCCTGGCGTGCTCTGGTCCAGGGGGTCACGAAGAGGCGGACACGACTAAACGACTCAACAACAACAACAACCAAGCTGTGAATGGGATGTGAGCCTCTGTACTTGAACTTCAGTTCTTGTGTGCACCAACAGGGTGAATGTTGTCTTTGTGCGTATTGGTGGAGGTCTGGGAGTAGAATTTATTGAGTGAGACTGAATGGAGTCGTAGGGTTTCCTTTAATGATGGTGTCAATATAAAGAAGGATTTTGGTGTGATGTTCAGAATTTCGCAAGTTAAGGCTGTGCCTCAGCAAGAGGAGGATCTCTGAATCCAAAGATGTCTCAAAATATGCTGCTAAGTTTTTGAGATGCCATAAATTTAGTGTAGCTTTGTTCAGTGGTGCACTGCATAATGTTGTAGTTCCTCGTTTTTTTTCTGTTTGTTACATATTGCATTTATTATTTTGTAAGCTGCTTAGAGACTCTCATAAGCATTAAGCGGTATATAAATATATTAACTCGACTGATTAATCAAACCCCAAGGAGAAACTCACCCCACATTGGTTTTTACACCCTCCTGTCGGATCCATCTCCCAGCTCCTGACTTACTAAGCCCTGGAAACCTACGAGTTGAACAACAATTATTTGTGGAGTGCCAATAAATCCTTTTGCGGAAACATCGCGGGGCCGGCCTTGCTGCAACTGACGATTCCGTACGATCGACGCCGTATGAAGTCGTTGGAAACGTACGAAGGAGACGAGCGAGGAGGAGAACGCCCAAAGCCAACAGGATGTACGGCGCTGAAGCACGGAGTAAATGAGGAGCTTAAACTGCTTTTGTGTTGCCATAATTTAACATATCATTAGCAGCCGCGGGGTAGGATTTGTGGCTCCGGCGGGGAGCCTGTTCCTCACAATGCCTCCGCCACCCAGATTTGATGGCAGCCTCACTTGCGAGGAAAGGGACGCTCTGCAAAGAGCAGAACATCGTCTCCCACACCCCCATTCGCTCCCCGCTCCATCCCTCTCTCTCTCTGCCGAGGGCGCGAAATCGAAACGCGGCGGGGCAGTTTGTGCGGAGTTATGGAGCCATTCATTCCAGCAGACAGGCTGCTTTAAACACATCTACGTAATGGATAGGAAAAAGTGTTTAAGCAACAATAAAAAGAGGAGATTTAGTGGGATTAATAAAGGTGTCTCTTAAAGCAGCGTGTCACCATTAAGATAATTAACGGGGCATACAGGAGGGCTGGTTGGAACGGGGGTTTAGTATCCCTCGACCCAGATGATGCGCCAGGGCACTTTCCAGGTGCCAAAAACTTCTCCGGGAGGAAAGTGGGGAGGGAAAAAGCTAAGTCCGTAAAAGAGGGGTTTAAAATTTTAAGTGATACAGTGTGGATCTGGAACGCAAAGGTTAAGGGAATATTAGAAGGGCAATAATTCCATCTGATTAAACTTTTATCTGGAGTGGCTGTAAAATGTTCAGAATGAATTAAGGGTTTTTATTAACAGATGTAAGGGCTCCATAAAAAGGGTTTAAAAAGAATAAAGAATTTTAAAAAATGAAGTGATGGAGAGGGAAGGTCTGAAAGAAGAGGCAGGAGCATGAAGTGATAACCTGACTGCCAGTTTAGAAAAAGATGTGCATGTATATAGCATAAGAGCTTCAGCAAATGAGGATGCTTGTAATTCAAAGTAGAGAGCGATGCTTTACGGCAAAAGACACCCACAGTCACACGAAGAGCACATTTATTACCCTGCGCATCCACAGCCCTTTTCAGTATTCAGTACGGCTAACAACTCCTTTATTGTTATTGATATTTTGCCCCTTGCAACGGAGCACAGAAATGGAATAACAGATCTCACTTACAGCCCATGCATTTCCCCCATCCACAAACACTTAACGGAATTAAAAATTAATAAAGTACAAAAAAAAAAGATGACAAGGCAAAAGCTTCATTTTCCAAATTACAAAGGGGAAACTGTGGCCTGGCTGGCACCGGAGACCCTGCCTCTGTCGAAGCAGCTCTGTGAATTTCCACCAGCAAATGAAAGCAGATATACTAGAAGCTACAACCGTAGGCAGGTGAGCAGCTCCTGGGGTTTTTACACTGCAAAGCAGCCCGGGGTGATTTTAAGTGGGAGAGGGGCAGTGGGCTGCTTAACCCTCTCGCCTGCGGCTGTTTTCCCACTCCAAAGGGTCCTCTCCCAGTTGATTTCCCAGGCACAAGGGCAAAAGGGACGAGGGATCTATGAATCTCTCTTCCCTTGCAGAGAGAAAATCAGTTTGTGGAGGGTGATTGTGAGCAGATAAACGGCAGGAGGGACAAAGGTTAAGCACGGTCTTCCATCTGTGTTACCGTATTTGGGCACTTTCGGCTAATGTCACCTACAAAGTCACTTCTGGACCTCAAGGCCCCCCTTTTCTGCTGGGGGGATGGCTTCATTCTGCTCCATGAAGTTTAGGCAATGAGTGCAATGGTTCCGTTCTTCCCCACCATAAATCGTAGAGTTTATCTACTCCACAGGAATCACAGCTCATGAATGGCTGACTTCTAAATGGAGAGGGCACAAGAAACAGGCTGAGATGCTGCGTCTTGTGTCTCAGGGATTATAGGACAGAGAAGACATGGGGTCCTTCCTGCATCAGGGGTCATTGGGGGAGGGGCTGTTTCCAAACGTGCCTCCCTTGCCTTGTGTCGCCCAAGCTGGGCATGGAGGGCAAGGGTGTGAATGTGCCAGCATTTCTGAATCCTGGAGAGAGACCTTTGAAGATGAAATATTTTAAATAAATACATTAGAAACTACAACAGGAGCTCTCCCCTATGTTCAGCTGGTCCTGAGCTATTGACAGATTGGAAGAGTTGAGGAAACATGATGTCCTGTGCCCAGTTCTGGGCACCACAGTTTAAGAAAGTTATTGACAAGCAGGAAGGTGTGCAGAGGAGGGAGACCAAGATGATCAAGGGTCTTATGAAGCCATATGAAGAATGGTTGAAGGAGCTGGGGATGTTTAGCCTGGAAAAGAGGAGGCGGAGAGGAGATAGGAGAGCCATCTTCAAATATGGGCTGCCCCATGGAAGAGGGAGCAAGCCTGTTTTCTCCTCTGGAGGGTACGACTTGAATCAAGGGCTCCAAGTTACAAGAAGGGAGGTTCCGACTAAACATCAGGAAGAACTTTCTGAGAGTAAGAGCTGCTCCACAGTGGAAAGGACGCCCTCAGAAGATGGTCACTCTCCTTCGTTGCAGGTTTTTAAATATATATAAATAAAGGTAAAGGGACCCCTGACCATTAGGTCCAGTCGCGGACAACTCTGGGGTTGCGGCGCTCATCTCGCTTTATTGGCTGAGGGAGCCGGCGTACAGCTTCCGGGTCATGTGGCCAGCATGACTAAGCCACTTCTGGCGAACCAGAGCAGCGCACAGAAACGCCGTTTACCTTCCTGCCAAAGTGGTACCTATTTATCTACTTGCACTTTGACGTGCTTTCGAACTGCTAGGTGGACAGGAGCAGGGACCAAGCAACGGGAGCTCACCCTGTAGCGGGGATTTGAACTGCTGACCTTCTGATCAGCAAGTTCTAGGCTCTGTGGTTTAACCCACAGCGCCTCCCGCGTACACACACACAATTTTTTTTATTAATTTTTAACATATCATTTCCAACAGTCATTTAACATAACTTCTTATCTTATACAATATTTTAGACTTCCGTCAACAACCTCTGAAGATTTTTTGTTCTTTATCACTTATTCTGCATTTCTTAATTTCTCTATTACTTTTAATTATCATTAACTAATAATTCTCTTCATAGTCTTCCTTGCAATATTTCATATAATCCTCCTTACAGAACTTCTTGTAGTCCTACTAGCGTAATCTGCTTATTGCAATTGCTTTTCAAATAGTTTGAATATTTACTCCAGTCTTCTAAGAATCTCTGGTCCCGCAGGTTTCAAATCCTTCCTGTTAATTTATCTGATTCTGCATAGTCCATTAATTTCATTTGCCATTCTTCTTTCATCGGTAATTCTCCTTGCTTCCGTTTCTGTGCCAATAGTATTCTTGCTGCCGTTACTGCACATAAAAACAACTTACAGTCCTGTCTGTTAACATCCTCCGCTACAATGCCAAGTAAAAATGCTTCTGGTTTTTTCATAAATGTATATTTCAACATCTTTCTCATTCGTTGCAGGTTTTTAAACGGCAGTTGGATGGCCATATGTCACGGGTGCCTTAGTCGTGTTTCCTGCGTTGCAGCGAGTTGGACTAGATGACCCTTGGGGTTCCATCCAACTCGAAGATTCTGTGAAAGTTCTCAGCAACAGAACTTCTCCCTGTGGCCAGACACTCCCAGGAAGTGTCCCCAGGCAAGACATGAAAGCAACAGAACTCTCCATCAGAGCTCCATGTCCACCTGCCCTACACCTGGCAGGTAAAATGAGGGTTTGGGGGTGCCAACGATCAGCTGATTGGGAGCCCCTGCAAAGTCCCAGCTGTGTTTTTCTTTTGCAAGCACTGATGTTTAGTGCTTCCGGGGAGCTGCGTTCAGCACTCAAAGCCCTGGCGACCAGCTGAGTGCTGGATCTCCAAAGCGTAGCACTGTGGTGAGCTTGCACCTGCACAGTATTAATTTCTCACTGCGTAGGTGAAAAATGGATGTCACCGTGACATCAGGAGATCAGAGGGTGGCCAGCCTTCTTCAACTGTCTAACTTGGTGCATGGAGGGTGGGGAAGAGAACAACCCAGACCTTTGTCCAGGTCCAATTCCAGTCCACAATGACTGGTGGCCATTCTGCAGGGTTGCAGGACAGGGCAGGGATTGGAGCTGGGACTTTCAGCCGCTGTGCTAGAACATCGCGTGAAAAGAGGGACGCAGCATCTTTTGCGTCTCTGCTTTGGCAGGCGCCACAAGCAGCTCACCCAAACCGCATGGAGCTCTGTTTGCAAACGGCTGCATCTCATTACCCTCCATCCATTATTCTTTGGGGGTGGGGGTGGTTTGACTTTTCTAGCCTTGAGATTCCGCAGTCAAGGTGATCCCGCTGCCTGGGATAGAAAGTTCCTCCTGAGCACCTGCAAAAAGCTTTTCTCGTCCTCCATCCATGCTGGAATGTCCACTGTGTGGTTTCCCTTCTTTGCCTTTCTTATGGTGTCCATCCAGACCGACAATTCCCTCTCAGCCCACACCACAGGTGCGCCTGCTGTTCTCCTTAATTCGACCAACTTTGCACTTTGCAAAAGGCAAACATCCTCCTTGCTTTTTTTAAATTCCTAAATCCCCCCATCCCCCCCAACTTCCTTCAACCTCCTTCTCTGGTTTATTTCAAAATGATATCATTTCCTGTGGAAGGTTGGCAGTTTGAATCCCCATGATGGGGTGAGTTCCCGTTGCTTTGTCCCAGCTCCTGCCAACCTAGCAGTTTGAAAGCATGCCAGTGCAAGGAGATACAGTGGTATCTCTGGATATGAACGGGATCCGTTCCGGAGCCCCGTTCGCATCCTGAAGTAAACGTAAGGCACGACTGCGCGCCTGCGCATTCCTCCGCTTCCGCGCATGACGTCATTTTGAGCGTCTGCGCATGCGAAAGTGGCGAAACCTGGAAGTAACGCGCTCTGTTACTTCCGGGTCACCGTGGAGCGCAACCCGAAAATACTTAACTTGCAGCTACTTCAACCCAAGGTATGACTGTAAATAGGTACCACTGTAGAGGGAAGGTAAACAGTGTTTCCGTGCGCTCTGGTTTCGGTCACAGTGTCCCGTTGTGCCAGTAGCGGTTTAGTCCTACTGGCAACATGACTGTGGCCTTGTCTGTGGACAAACGCCGGCTCCCTCGGCCTGAAAGCGAGATGAGCGCTGCAACCCCATAGTTGCCTTTGACTGGACTTAACCGTCCAGGGGTCCTTTACCTTTTTACCTCTTTTTACTTTCTGACACTGGCAAAACAAAAGCCCCCAGCTCCCCCAAATTCAACCCTAAGCAATGTATTTGATCTACACCTGCAGAGGGAGCCAAGTGCCCGCAGAGGGTTATATCCTGAACGGGCTCAGGTGTTCTTCAGTTCAAAGAGTGTGAGAGGCATTTTAATGAATTTCATCTTTCTTCTCCCCACCCTTTTGTTTTTCAAGTAGTCACTCAGAATTCTTTATACTCTTTGGGAAACAAACATAATAGTCTTAATGATCCCACTGAGCAGTTAAAATTCAAATTACTGAGCGTTGGGAGCAGCACACACAGACAAGCACTTTCCGTAAATTACTCTCCAATTTGGGTTGTGATAAAAACAAAAATACAGGATTTTTTAAAATGTGCCTGCATATATATATATATATATATATATATATATATATATATATATATATTTCTCTAAATGTTCTTCTTGCATCTGATTTACATTCTTACTTGGCTGCTATTCTTCTTCATAATCTCTTTTATGGAAAAAACAGCAAATGAATTATATTATTTTAAAAATAGCTGTTCTTTACAGTATGGATCTGGCATCTGCTTTCTTTTCATACGCGAAGGCACAAACTGCAAGAAAGGTTTTCCTGTCCAAGCCCCATTTGACACCAAGAGAGTAGGAACATTGGATCTGGGCCCCAGAGAGGCTTGCCTTCAAACGACAGTTACTACTATTATTATCAATTCCTGTTGTTATTGTGAGGGTATCTGTATTTCGCTGTAAATTATTCCATTTGGGATCAAACCCTCTAAAACCAGGTGTTTTTTTAATAATAATAATAATAAGAAGAAGAAGAACAGGAAACTGGGAATAAAGCAGTGCGAAGCAACACAATTTAATATGTCAGCAAGACTTGGCAGGGGAACTCTTTTAGACCTGATCCTGCAAACAGACGACCTCCAAACAGATTCAGACCCAGCAAGAGACCACAGAGCCAGGGTGTGCCCTTAGTGGTTAGAGATTCGGACCTGGGAGAGACCTGTGTTCGAATCCTCACTCAGCTATGAGGCTTGCTGGGTGTGACATTGGGGGCCAGTCACTGACTCCCAGCCTAACCTCTACCTCACAGTGCTGTTGTGAGGAGTAAAAGACGAGGGAGAGAGAGCCACACACACCACCTTGAGATCCATTGTTCAGCCCGGACACTGAGGTCCAGCTCTGAGGGCCTTCTGGCAATTCCCTCCCTGCGAGAAGCGAGGTTACGGGGAACCAGGCAGAGGGCCTTCTCGGTGGTGGCGCCCTCCCTGTGGAACACCCTCCCACCAGTGGAACACCCTCCCACCAGATGTCAAGGAAATAAACAATTATCTGACTTTTAAAAGGGAAGTTTTTAATGTATGATGTTTTTAATGTATGAAGCGTACGCCTCCCGTTTCACCTTCCTCCTAGAAGCCAAAGGGGTCACCGATGAAGAAGACGCCAAGAAGAGGGCAATATTCTTCAGCATCTGCGGAGAGGAGACGTTTGAAATCGCCCGGGCTCTCCTTGCACCCGAAGACGTCGCTACTGTTCCATACAAAACAATAATGGAACAGCTGAAGGGGCACTTTTCGCCACAGCCCTCTGTGGTGGCTCGTCGGAATGCCTTCTATGCAAAGCGGCAAGCCCCTGGGGAAACCATAACTGGGTTTGTGACCTCTCTCCGCCAAGCTGCCCGGTTCTGCAACTTCTCAGAGCTGGAGAACATGCTTCGTGACCGCCTTGTCGGTGGCCTGAAGGATGAGAAGCTGCAACGACGCCTCTACGCTAAGAAGGACCTAACGTTCCAGGTCGCTCTGGAGGAGGCCCTGGCAACGGAAGCTGCCGAGAGGTCGACGCAAGAGGCACGGCCGAGCCAGCCGTCCCAACCGAGGGTCCACCACGAAGACCTCACCGACGACTCAGGATCCAACAGGGAGGAGGTGCACCGAGTACAGCAGCGCACTCAAGCAGCCCACATACCACAGCTGCCTCGACGAGAAGCAGGGAACTGCGCAAGCTGTGGAGACAGTCACGAGAGGAGGACCTGCCGTTTCCGCAACGCAGAGTGCAGGCAGTGCAGAAAATTGGGACACATCGCCCGGGTGTGTCGAGCTCGGCCCACCCAACGCCAGGCATCAGATGACCAATCCAAGAGCCCCAGGTCCCGGGGCTCAACACACCAAGGCAACTCGACGGAGCTCACGGACTTCCAGGTATACCAGTTGCCCCACCCCAACGTAGAGAAAATTTATGTAGAGGTACAGATAGAGGGGGCCCCATGCCGCATGGAGCTTGACACGGGTTCAACTCTATCCATAATCTCGGCAAGGACCTTAAGGAAACTGTGTCCTACTGGGGGTCCCAAACTCAGGCCGGCCCCATTCACCCTCCGGGACTTCCAGAAACGTAAGGTCCCCACAATGGGGGTGGGGACCTTCAGGGTGCAATACCGAGGGCGGACGCGGCAACTGGACTTGCTTGTGGTCAAGGGCCCCTACATTAGCTTACTGGGATTGGCATGGTTTGGACCACTGGGGCTAGCCGTCACCGGGGTGAACCACACTACCTTACAAGTGGACGTGGACGCCATATGCAAGGAATTTCCGGGGGTTTTTGATGGGAAATTGGGACAGTATACGGGCCCCCCCATTGCTCTACAGCTTGACCCCGCAGTACGACCAGTCAGGCTCAAGGCCCGCCGGGTCCCGTTCGCCCTGAAACCCCGTATAGACGAGGAATTGGACCGACTCGTGGAGCAAGGAGTGCTGGAGCCGGTGCCTAATGCCCCCTGGGAAACCCCAATCGTCACACCCGTCAAGCCGAATGGTTCGGTCCGCATCTGCGCAGACTACAAATGTACCATAAACAAGGCCCTCACGGCCCATGCATACCCAGTGCCAGTGGTCAGCCATGTCCTTGCCACCCTGGCTGGGTCGAAAATTTTTGGCAAGCTGGACTTGGCCCAAGCATATCAACAACTGCCAGTAGATGAGGCCACAGCAGAGGCACAGACGATTGTGACACACAGAGGAGCGTTCAGGGTAAAGCGGCTGCAATTCGGTGTCAGCGTGGCACCAGGCATATTCCAGAACCTAATGGACTCTCTCCTTAAAGGGATTCCTGGCGTCACCCCCTTCTTCGATGATGTGTTGATTGCCGGGCCCACACCAGAGGAGTTTGAGGACCGCCTCCGCACCGTTCTGCACCGTTTCCAGACGGCGGGTCTCAAGGTGAAGCGGGAAAAATGTCTACTAGGAGTGCCTCAGGTGGACTTTCTGGGATTTATGGTGGACGCAGAAGGGGTCCACCCGACTGGGGACAAGGTACGGGCCATTTGTGATGCCCCAGCGCCCAAGAACAAGACTGAACTTCAGGCCTTCTTGGGACTATTGAACTTTTACCATTCCTTCCTTCCCCACAAGGCGGCGGTAGCGGAGCCCCTACACAGACTCCTGGACAAGCGGGCCCCTTGGGTGTGGGGCCAGCGCCAGGAGGCCGCATTCCAGGCAGTCAAGGACTTGCTTGTCTCAAACTCGGTCTTGGCACACTTCGACGAGAGGCTGCCGGTGGTGCTAGCATGCGACGCCTCACCCTATGGCATTGGCGCTGTCCTGGGACACCAACTCCCGGATGGAAGAGAGGTACCGGTGGCATACTTTTCCCAGACACTCAACGCAACCGAGCGGAACTACTCGCAAATCGACAAGGAGGGTCTGGCAATCGTGAAGGGAGTAAAAAAATTCCATGATTTCTTGTACGGGCGGCCCTTCACCGTGGTGACTGACCACAAGCCCTTGCTTGGCTTGTTTGCCCCCGAAAAGCAGACCCCCCAAGTGCTGTCTCCTCGTGTCCTCAGGTGGTCAATTTTCCTTGCCAGCTACCAGTATGCACTGATTCACCGCCCTGGGAAGGCGATGGGCCATGCGGACGCCCTCAGCAGGCTACCACTACCGGAAACAGGCCCCGACCCAGCACCTGCACAAGAGGTTATGAGCCTGGAGCTGCTTCCCGACCGCCCCATTCAGGCACAAGAAGTTGCACACCATTCCAAGAAAGATAGGGTCATCTCCCGGGTCCTGGACTGGGTGTGGAGGGGATGGCCCAGCAGCAGCCCCGGGCCAGAATTCGCCGGCTACACAACCCGCAAACATGAACTGTCGGCCCACAAGGGGTGCCTGTTATGGGGAAGCAGGGTCGTTGTTCCCCAGCCCCTCCGCAAAAGGGTCCTCACAGCCCTACACGAGACACACCCAGGGGTAGTAAGAATGAAGGCCCTTGCCAGGAGTTATGTGTGGTGGCCGGGGATCGACGGAGAGATAGAGGCCTGGGTCAAACATTGCCAGGCCTGCCAAGAATCCCGCCCAGATCCCCCAAGGGCCCCAGTCCAGTCCTGGGAGTCCGCCCGAGCACCATGGTCACGCCTGCATGTGGACTTCGCTGGCCCCTTTCAGGGGAAAATATTCTTCATAGTGGTGGACTCCTACACCAAATGGCTGGAAGTCGCACTGGTACCGTCCACTTCTACGTCCGCAGCCATCCGGGTACTACGCAGGCTGTTTGCAACCCACGGGCTCCCTGACACTCTCGTCTCAGACAACGGGACTGCATTTACGTCAGGAGAATTCCAAACCTTCACAGCGCAGAACGCCATCCGCCACATCCGTTCGGCGCCATTCCACCCTGCCACCAATGGCCAAGCAGAACGCATGGTGCGGACCACCAAGGACACCCTTAGCCGCATGACGCAAGGGGATTGGGAGTACCGCCTTGCCACATTCCTCCTAGCACAACACAGCACCCCCAGCTCAACGACTGGCCGGAGCCCCGCTGAACTACTAATGGGTCGGCGCCTTGCAATCAGATTGGACCGCCTTCACCCCGATAGAGCTCAGGATGAGGTAGTGGTGGGGGAAGGCAGGAACCCCTGGACCTTCAAGGCCCAGGACCCAGTGTACGCAAAGAATTTTGGGGCAGGCCCAGCATGGGTACCCGCCACAGTCACCAGGGTCACTGGTCCCGTGTCGTACGAGGTGCTAACGGATGGAGGGCAATGCTGGCGCCGCCACTGCGACCAGATACGGCGACGATTCCCGGGAGAAAACCAGGAGGAGGAAAGGTCAGAGGAGTCCCAAGGGAACAGAGGGGCAGTGAGGCCCATAGAGCAGCAGGGGCAAGCAGGAGAGGCAGAATCAGTAAATACAGAGAGGACCCGCGAGGCCGAAAGGACACCGGAACCAGAACCACGACTGAGCGAGCCGGTTGCACCAGACCAAACAGGCCCATCACAGCCAGCATCCTTGGAACATGAGCCAGAACCTGAACCCCGGACCAGGGAACACCCCAGGCCGCAACGCACACGTAGGCCACCGGCGTACCTCGAGGACTATGAATGCGACCTCCCGGGCAGGACTGGAACTTAGAGGGGAGGGGTGTTATGTACTGAGTTGAATAGGATCCAAACTGCAGCAGTCTGATTGGTCCTAGAACAATAGGATTCAGAATGCAGCAGTCTGATTGGTCCTAGAACAATGCAGCAATATGATTGGTTGGCAGGAACCACCCAATCATGCTCCAGATAGAAGTGAATCCACAACCTGATTGGCTTACAGTAGAATTCCGGAATTAGCCAATCATGTGCAGCCCATTGTGTAAATAATGTATATAAAGCAGATACCTTGAGGGGACTTTCATTCATTCCTCCTCACCACTATGAGCTGAATAAAGAGCATGAAATCACTTTGCGACTCTGAGTATATTTCAATATGTTTTATTGTGGTTTTGATATTCTGTTGGAAGCCACCCAGAGTGGCTGGGGAGGCCCAGCCAGATGCGTGGAGTATAAATAATAAAGTTGTTTATTATTATTATTATTATCATCATCATCATCATCATCATCATCATCATCATCATCATCATCTACGGGACCACCTCTCCTGATACGCCCCGCGGACAACCTTAAGGTCCACTAATGACAACATTTTGGAGGTCCCGAGTCGCAAGGTGGTTAGATTGGTCTCAACTAGGGCCAGGGCCTTTTCAGCACTGGCCCCGACTTGGTGGAAACCTCTGTCACAAAACACCAGGGTCCTGCAGGACTTGACATCTTTCTGCAGGGCCTGCAAGACAGAGCTGTTCCGCCTAGCCTTTGGTTTGGACTCAGTCTGACCCTTAGGTTTCCCTCCCCTTATGGTTTTGATGAGGCTGCATTTTAAATTGCATTTTAACCTGTATTTTAAATTGGTTTTTTCCCCCCCATTATGTTTTTTACTGCAATTTTACTGTTGTTAGCTGCCCTGAGCCCAGCTCTGGCCGGGGAGGGCAGGGTATAAATAAATTTATTATTATTATTATTATTATTATTATTATTATTATTATTATTAGAATAGCCAGAGTTGTGTGGGAGCTGAGTTGGAGGTAAGCTGGAAGCAGGAGATGCAGAAATCTGCTTGCTCTGGGCTGGATCCTAATCTTGCTGGAGACGCAAGATCTGCTGAGTGTCAATGCTGCGAGGTATCACCACCTTGTACTCAGGTTGGATATACAGTGGTGCCCCGCAAGACGAATGCCTCGCAAGACAGAAAACCCGCTAGACGAAAGGGTTTTCCTCTTTGGAGGTGCTTCGCAAAATGAATTTCCTATGGGCTTGCTTCACAAGACGAAAATGTCTTGCGAGTTCCTGCAGGTTCCCCCCCCCCTTTTTCCCAAGCCGCTAAGCCGCTTATCAGCTGATCCGCTAAGCCGCTTAACAGCTGATCCGCTAAGCCGCTTAACAGCTGATCCGCTAAGCCGCTTAACAGTTGATCCGCTAAGCCGCTCATCAGCTGATCCGCTAAGCCGCTTAACAGCTGATCCGCTAAGCCGCTAAGCCGCTTATCAGCTGATCCGCTAAGCCGCTTATCAGCTGATCCGCTAAGCCGCTTATCAGCTGATCCGCTAAGCCGCTAATGGGCTTGCTTCGCAAGACGAAAAAACCGCAAGACGAAGAGACTCGCGGAACAGATTCTTTTCGTCTTGCGAGGCACCACTGTACATGTAAATAAAACCACATATATATTAAAGACACCACAGTCTCTGCTGACCTTCATTGCAATGAAACGAAGTCCTGGGCAAGTGCCTGGGGCTCCTGGAGTCTCTCCCCACGCAGAGATTGTGCAGGTGTGTAACAATGACGACAAATACACTAAAGGGGCTGTATCATCATCATCATCATTATTATTATTCCCGAGAGTGAAAAGGCGGGATACAGTGGTACCTCGGGATGCAAACGGGATCTGTTCCAGAGCATCCCGAAGCAAACGTAACCCGTGTCCACGCGTCTGCGCGTGCCACGTTTCGGCGCTTCTGCGCATGCGCGTGACGTCATTTTGACGGTCTGCGCAGGCGCGAGCGGCGAAACCCAGAAGTCACGCACTCTGTTACTTCCGGGTTGCCACGGAGTGCAATCCGAAAATGCCTAACCCGATGCGTATTCATCCCGAGGTATGACTGTACAAATGTAATCAAAATATACTGCACTTTTCCATGTATTTGATGAGGGTTTTTTTAAATTAAAAAAAGCTTAAAAAGTTGGGGTTAAGAGCCAGTGTGGTGTAGTGGTTAAGAGCTGTGGACTCATAATCTGGGAAACTGGGTTCGCGTCTCCGCTCCTCCACATGCAGCTGCTGGGTGACCTTGGGCTAGTCACACTTCTCCGAAGTCTCTCAGCCCCACTCACCTCACAGGGTGTTTGTTGTGGGGGAGGAAGGGAAAGGAGAATGTTAGCCGCTTTGTGACTCCTTAGGGTAGTGATAAAGCGGGATATCAAATCCAAAACTCTTCTTCTCTTCTATACAAGGATAGCGCATAGCGTTGATGTGTGATTGGCTGCCACTGCGACCCAGAGATTATTATTGGTGGCTGCAGCAAGGGGTAGTGTTTATTGGCTGTTGCTTCGTTAATTGTGCAGGCGATTGGCGGCTTGTGCCGGTGATGGGACAGATGATAAGTGGCTATCGTGACGCGTGCAAGCTCAGCAACTTTGGGCAATCCGCTCCCCCCCATTTTATTAATTTTGAGTCCCCCAAAATAGGGGGCATCTTAGACATGAGGGCGTGTTGTACATGGAAAAATACGGTATATATATATATATATCAGGGGAGGCCAGGTGAGCAGCAGAAAGGAAGACTGGACTTGCCTCATTATCCTTGCAAAAATGAGGGGGCGCAACAGGTCACCGGGAACAGAGATGACGTCGCAGGAGGAAGACAGTCCTGGTTGGGAGAATGTCATCAGGACATCGGCAAACGGCGGATTTGCCTAGCGAAGCCGTGTCCCCAGCCTGAGAAAGCCGCTCGTCCTTGGGCGACGTCCTTCTGATAAGTACTGAGGCTGGAAAGCTGACAGCTGGCACAAGGCGAGCATCGCGCTCGTCAATCTTTTATAACAGCGCATGCAAGGATATTGCAACTAACCTTCCCTTTCCGTCCCAAGACTGCTGCCGTGGCTCTGCTGCATCTTTTCGGACCTTTGGGGGGAGCGGAGGCAACGGGAGGAGCAGCTGGGGGGGGACATCAAGTGGGGGAATTGAGAGGCAGTGTGGCGCAATGGTTAGAGTGTCGGAATAGGACCCAGGACGGCAGGGTTTGAATCCTCACTCAGCCATGAAGCTCACTGGGAGACCTGGGGCCAGGTATCAGCTCTTAGCCCAAGCTCCCTGGTCTCTGTCCCTGGTCCTGAATGGGGTAACTGTGCCCCTGAAGGACCAGGTGCGCAGCCTGGGAGTCATTCTGGACTCACAGCTGTCCATGGAGGCACAGGTCTATTCTGTGTCCAGGGCAGCTGTTTACCAGCTCCATCTGCTATGCAGGATGAGACCCTCCCTGCCCGCGGACTGTCTCGCCAGAGTGGTGCATGCTCTAGTTATCTCTCGTTTGGACTACTGCAATGTGCTCTACGTGGGGCTACCTTTGAAGGTCACCCGGAAACTACAACTAATCCAGAATGCGGCAGCCAGACTGGTGACTGGGGGCAGCCGCCGAGACCACATAACACCGGTCCTGAAAGACCTACATTGTCTCCCAGTACGTTTCCAAGCACAATTCAAAGTGTTGATGCTGACCTTTAAAGCCCTAAACGGCCTCGGCCCGGTAGACCTGAAGGAGCGTCTTCACTCCCATCGTTCTACCCGGACACTGAGATCCAGCTCCGAGGGCCTTCTGGCGGTTCCCTCCCTGAGAGAAGTGAGGTTGCAGGGAACCAGACAGAGGGCCTTCTTGGTAGTGGTACCCGCCCTGTGGAACACCCTCCCACCAGATGTCAAAGAGAAAAATAACTACCAAACTTTTAGAAGACATCTGAAGGCAGCCCTGTTCAGGGAAGCTTTTAATGTTTAATAGGTTATTGTATTTTAGTGTTTTTTTGGAAGCCGCCCAGAGTGGCTGAGGAAACCCAGCCAGATGGGTGGGGTATAAATAATAGATTTTTTATTATTATTATTATTATTATTATTATTATTATTATTATTATTATTAACAGACCCAATCTGTGCATGGTAAGCTACACACCAAAGAGACTAATGATGACATTATTGGTTATTATGCACCCTTTGTTTTCTGCTTGCCACAGATTTGCCCACTCTCACCCCCAGCAAACCTGTGGCTGCCAGGTCTACTCGCAGAAATTAATATGCCACCTGCTCCCCCCCCCCTGCTTTTCTATTACTAGCAGGCAAACATTCTCCAAGCAGAGGTTTGCTTAGAGGGGCAGAGGAGTTCGCATCTCATTCCAAACAAACGGACTTTGAAAGCCTCCTGATTCAGGTTTCCTTCTTTTCCATGCAGTGGGGCAGTGCGGCAGAACTCAATTTAGGCTATTTGGCAGATAAGGTGCTGTAAGAATGGCGATTATGATCGCCTTCGTATCTCTGGGAAGGAAACGAGACGTTGGGCAATCTTTAAGGCTCACCGAACCCAAGCTCAGACATCCAGCTCAGGCATCCCAGCCGCTGATAAAAATATTGCTGAGTATTTAAGCAGAGGGTCGCTCTAGACGGCAGTTTTCTGCAACAAGTGCACTGGTGATGGAATCATATTTCACCTTAATTCTGCTTTATTAGCCGTTCCAATTCCCCAGCAATACCATTTTATTGCTGTCCGGAGGGGCACTCTTGTGCTATAGCGCAACCAAGGCAGGATGACTTCAGCTACCCAAAAGCAGAACATTTCTGGCATGAAGAGTTATGGGATTTCAGCAGAAAGTTACGCAGGCATGAACTGATTGGAAATGAAGCGGTATGTCTCCCCTTAAACTTTTGCAGATGCATTGAAACCGGAATCAACATATCCACAGTGGAAAGTAGATCTGAAATTTACAGATTGTTCTCTTTTGAAAGGAAACTATATGAAAATGATGTAGAGATAGTATATCACACCAGTACAAATAGCAAAAATGTACAAAACCAGGTCAAACATATGCTGGAAATGTAAAGAAGAAGAAGGTACTTTTTATCATATGTGGTGGGAATGCAGAGAAGTTAAAAAAAAATGTTATACAATGAATTGAAAAAAAATGTTTAAAATGACATTTATAAAGAAACCTGAAGCATTTTTGTTAGGGATTGTAGGACAAGACCTACCAAAAAAACCCAAAGAATCTATCTATGTATGCTACAACAGCAGCAAGATTCTTGCTAGCACAAGGATGGAAGAATGAGGAAATCCCAACGAAAGAACAGTGGCAAGAAAAACTGATGAACTATGCAGAATTGGCTAAGTTGACATACAAACTGCGTAATAAGGACAACCGTGACTTCAAGGAAGAATGGGACCTTTTTACAAATTATCTAAAAAGACAACAAAACGACTTGGACTCCTTGGCAGGTTTTGAATAAGCATCCACAAAGTTACCAGTTGAATATATGATAAATAAGGCAATGATATGTACAATTTTATAATATGCAGTGGATAATATGTGCGAAGAATCCAGGGAGGGGAGTTGAGGGAAGTCCTGGGGGGGGGGAGGACGGGAGGAAGGAGAGGAAGGGGAAAAAAGGGGGGAATGTAAATGGTTATATTGATTGATAATTTGTTTGCTAAAATTGTCCAATAAAATATATATTCAAAAAAAGAAGAAGAAACCGGAATCAACGTATGACGTCCCGATAGCATCACAGACACAAATCGTCATGAAAGCTCCATAGAAAATGATGTCTAGAGGGACTCGGGGCTTTGCAATGTTCAAAGCCCTTGGCTTGCATGACTAGAGTTGTCTTTACAACAATCTTGCAAGGGAGGTCATGTTGACATTTCCATTCCACCTTAAGGAACAGACATGGGATTGTTACATGTCACATGCCTGTTTACATTCCCGCACAGTATGCTGGGAACTTCCGTTATGTATAGCTTTTGCTTTTAGCTGTTCTCTCTGAGACGACATGAGAGAGAGACGACATGTTTCTTTGTCCTGATTTATGATGAATAAATCTGTAGTTGTAGTATGCTTCCACAAGCCTCACACCTATTCTGTGTGCACAGTTCAATCTGCTGATAGTGTGCCCTGGCTTTGAAGCCCGGGTCGCTGATTTACGTCGGCGCAGAAGTGATGGTCCATGCAGCAGGATGGCTGGAAGGGAACAGCCCGGCCGGGGCTAGCCAGCTGGCCTCCTGGACCTCTGCATGCCGACAGGTCAGTGCTGGACTCTCCTTCATTGGAGACTTTTCAACAGAGGTTGGACGGCCATCTGTCGATTCCTGCATTTTTGTGAATCTACGACTGCCCATATTGCACATGGGCTGGGAGGGGAAAGGGACTTGAGACGATACACAGTACAGAAATGGTGGGAGATGAAAGGTCCCTTTCAATCGGGAAAATCTGCTTCTGGTAGGGTTGAGCCGAGCAGCTGGAACGGTAGGAAACTATGGGAAACCCCACAGGGAAGAAGGAAGCAACTGGGGCAGAAAACTGATGGATGGGGAAAGGAAGAGGTACCTCCCTGCTTCTCCCCTTGGTTATCAGGCAGAGGTCCTTCTTGGTGGTGGCGCCCGCCCTGTGGAACGCCCTCCCATCAGATGTCAAAGAAATAAACAACTATTGGATTTTTAGAAGACATCTGAAGGCAGCCCTGTTTAGGGAAGCTTTTAATATCTGATGAAGCATTGTATTTTAACATTCTGCTGGAAGCCACCCAGAGCGGCTGGGGAAACCCAGCCAGATGGGTGGGGAATAATAATAATAATAATAATAATAATAATAATAATAATAATAATAATAATATCTCTGCTCTGGAGTGCCTTCACAGGCAGCGGGTTTTTCCAATTGAAAAAAAATGGTGCTTGGGCTATCCTTACAGAGAATCAAAGAAACTATGCGAGCTTTCCTGAAAGTCCTTCCCCACCCTACTTTGGCTAAAGGGCAGGGCATAAATTCTGCAACAACGGGCACAGGTGGCAGGCACAGGTTTGCTGCTGCTGCTGCTGCTGCTGGAAATCTAGATGGAAGGGATCCTGAGAGCCATAAGGTCCAGCCCCCTGGAATGCAGGAATCTCAACTTTGGGCCTCTTGGTGTGCTTAAATTCTAGGCGAGATCTGGACTGTCTGGTTCCGAGCTCACTCTCTTAGGCTGGAATCCTGACCCCACTTACCTGGCCCACAATAGGACTTACTGATGAGTAGACACAAGCAGGATTGCCCTGACAGTCATTGCACTGCATTCTCTCAATCCCTCCTCTCCTCTCCTCCCTCCCTCTCTCTGGGTGTCCTGTCACCGATTTTGCTACCTTCTGAAACACAGACTTCTTTTTGCAGCGCAGCTCTCCAGCCGTGGAATAGGTTCAAGAAATGCACCTATTATGGCAAAGTGTGTAACCTTGCTTTGCGAAAACATGTATCTTAGACACAATTGCATGCAAATGCCTGTCCGTTAGGAGACATCAGCACTAAAAGGCTGGTTTCTAAAGGGTTTTTTGGTTGTTGAAAGAAATACAATAAAAATTGCTAGTTGGTGCGAAGAAGCTGAACTTTGAAAAAATGAGAAACAGAGAGAAGCAGAGTTGCACAGATCCACACATTCCTCGTCCCACATGGCGACACGGACATGTTTCTGCTACCACCACCCCAGGTTATTTGTGAGACCGTTTTAGCATCCTGGGGGAGGCAGAGAGGGGCGGGAAGAGACCAGCAAGGCTTCTCAGACGATATGAATAATGGCAAACGGAGAGAGACTGAGCGAAGGTGCAGGCCAGATAATTGGAAACGCATTAGAAGATTTAGCATTTGCAATGCAAACCACGCAGGGCTGGCCGACGGCCGTTGTCCTGCTTTTCATCTTAAGCAACCAATTCCCCGTCTAGTTCAAGGCGAGAGTTGCGTTTGGGGGAAGGAGTGTTGGATTTACACCGATTTCTTTTCCTTCCCTACTCTGGAGTAAGAGGGTGGGTCTCAGGAGGGGGCTCTTGGCTGTTGAACCCACAGGAACATCAGGTACCACCTTCTGAACATTCCTCAGAACATTCCTTCTGAGGGATGATCAAGGGAGTTGGGCATGTTTAGCCTGCAGGAGTTGAATTCTGGTGCTGGAGGAGACTCTTGAGAGTCCCATGGACTGCAAGAAGATCAAACCTATCCATTCTGAAGGAAATCAGCCCTGAGTGCTCACTGGAAGGACAGGTCCTGAAACTGAGGCTCCAAGACTTTGGCCACCTCATGAGAAGAGAAGACTCCCTGGAAAAGACCCTGATGTTGGGAAAGATGGAGGGCACAAGGAGAAGGGGACGACAGAGGACGAGATGGTTGGACAGTGTTCTCGAAGGTACCAGCATGAGTTTGACCAAACTGCGGGAGGCAGTGAAAGACAGGAGTGCCTGGCGTGCTCTGGTCCATGGGGTCATGAAGAGTCGGACGCGACTAAACGACTAAACAACAACAAAGCCTGCAGGAGAGGAGACTGAAAGTTCGTATGACACCGATCTTCAAATACCCCAAAGGCCATCTAGTTCAATCTCCTGCAATGCAGAAATCTCAGCTAGCCATCCAACCTCTGCTTAAAAACCTCCAAGAAGGAGAGTCTGCCTCCTTTTGACCGAGTCCGTTCTGCTGTGCTTACCATCAGGAAGTGATGTTTAACTGCTGAATAGTTAATCCCTCAAATGCTCCGGAGGTTCAACTCACCACTGATGGATTCAAGTTACGAGAAAGAAGATTCCAACTAAACCATAGGAAGACCTTTGCGGTGGTGAGAGCCATTCGACGGTGGAATGGACTCCTTAAGAAGTTCTTCCATGGCGGCTTTCAAGCAAAGGTTGGGTGGCCCTCTGTCACCGATGCTTTAGCTGAGATCTCTGCATTGCAGAGGGTTGATGACCCTTGTGGACCTCTTTCAACTCCACATTTCTATTATTCCATTTTGTATTTGCATTTCTTTTGAATGTCCGGTTGTTCTTAAATGTCGCTAGCTTTCTGGAGCCCCTGGGGACCCTCGGTGGTTGCTTGCAAGATGTCCTTGCGGTGCTCTGGGACAATTGTCCTCGATGAGGGTTGTCATCCTGCCCCTCCAGCGCTCAAAGCCGCGCTGAGGATCAGGCTCACGCCGCCGGCCAATTACCATTCTTTTATGCTTTAACAAAGATTAGATGATAAATCTGAAAGCGGGCGAGAGGACGAGGATCCTCTTGCGTTTTCTTGCTCATCCTTTTATCTCCGAACGGAGGAAGCTTACTGAACCTTCGCCAGCAATTCACTCAGGCTAATGAAGTGCGTAAGTAATTAGATTAAATAATCTCAAAACCATTATTGGGCTGCCTGAGGCAGATGCACCTCAAAACTATGGCAGATTCGGGGCGAGACGGGAGGGAGGGCCTCCCTTTCCCTTTGAAAGATTTCCCCGCTCTCGTGAGCGCAGGATCGTGACCCTACACCAGGCCTCCTCCAAGACAGAGTCCTCTGGAAACTGTAGCTCTGAGGAGAAGGATGCCCTGGTCCATCTCATGTGGGTCACCAGAACTGCCTCCCCTTCCTTGTGCCTGAAGGAGACTCTTGTGATGGCTGGTCCACAGTCACCTTGGGGAGAGATGCCTCACAGTTGGAAACTCCATTAGCCCCAAAGGAGCCAACAGCTGCAGAAGAAGACTTTTCAACTGGCTAGGAAGTAGCACTCCAGGGATGGAGACCACCCAGCCCTAGAGATGCAGTGGAGCTTTTTTTGAGAGGTATGAGCTGCTGGTAGGGAGTGGTAATAGGGCCCATCCTCGGCCTTGCAGCAGCATAAAACAACAAAAGGAAGTTAAACTATGGAACTCACTGCCACAGGAGGCAGCGATGGCTTCAAAAGAGGATTAGACAATTCACGGAGGAGAGGGCTATTGATGGCTACTAACCATGAAGGCTATGATCTACCTCCACAGTCAGAGGCAGAAATGCTTCTGAAATCCAGTTGCTGGAAACCACAGAAAGGGAGAGTGTTGCTCTTGTGCTCAAAGCCTGCTTTCTGGTTTCCCATAGCGGCATCTGTCTGGCCACTGTCGGAACAGGAGGCTGGACTAGATGGGCCATTGGCCTGATCCAGCAGGCTATTCTTATGCTGTTGTGGGAGAGGAGGAGGAGGAGAACTAGAAGCAGAGGAGGAGGAGAACCAGAAGAAGACTCAGAACCTTGCTGAGACAACATAGATGTTTGGTCTCAGCTGCAGGTGAACTGTCCATGGTGCTGAATCTGATCTCCCTCCAAGTTGCTCATCTGGGGAAGCAGGATATATACCGACCTCCCCTCCCCAGTGACCTAATTCCTAACATAGGGGTGATGCGGGCACAAAACTTCATTGCTAACCCCCCCCCCCAATTGCAGTGGTTCGTGCGTAGCTACAATGTCCTCCTGGCTGATCCCAGGCTCTTCCAAAAGGTCCTAGGATCTGGGGTGCGAAGGTCCTTCCCCTGGGATAGGACTCTAAAGATGCTAGATCCTGTCTGTCTCAGCCAGAGGGAGGGGCTATCCTGTGAGTGACAGGCCTGGCCTCCAAACAACACAGGGGAACAGCTTTGTTAAGATGCTTGGAACCAAGTCAGGAGGTTGGTCCTTGTAACCCCAACTTGTCCAATCTGATAGGTGGCTTCAGATGTCTTTCTGAGACGTCTGCCAACCCAAGATCCTTTGAACTGGGATTGAACTTGGGGACTGACCGGGATTTGAGATAAATTTTGGGCTTTTCCCAAATTTTATGAACGTCCGCTGGCCAAGTGGGGCAGGGGCTCAATGACCCACAGGACTCCTTGCCTAGTTTGCTCTCCTTTCTGACCTCTCTGGGACTTTTCCACCTCTACTACCAGAGATGGGAAGAGCTGAATGTGAGGCCTTCTGCATGCCAAGCTCTGCCACATTCCTACATAGTCTTTCTCTTTGGGATTGAAGTTGCACAACGTCCTTTCTTCCCACCTTGGCCAATGAAATGAAAGTGAAATAAACACAGCTTCCCCAGGAACCTTCCTCCCAAATGAATTGTCCTTCCTTTCCAGTAAGACACATAAATGCAATGAGGCTGATCATAAACGTTTAGTTTTACGTTGCTGTAAATTTTTATCTAATGCTGAAGGGTAAGAGAAGCAGAGGCTACGGGACTTGACTTTGACACTGCTGCGTGGTCTCCCCTTCCTGACCACCGTATAAAGTGGGTTTCTTGACTCTTCTGTTGTGCAAAGGGCGGGGTTGGCTTACCTACCCAAAACACATGCTAAAGAGGTGATGGATTATATGGAATTGGCGGAAATGACTGGCAGAATCCGTGACCTGGGAGAAGAGTTGGTGGAAGAAGACTGGAAGAAATTTAAAGACTATCTTCAGAAACACTGTAAAATTAATGAATGTTAAAATGATGTTGGACTGAAAATAAGTGGCATTAGCAACAAAGTTAATAAGAATATGCAAAAATGAATTGATAAATGGATGAAAATATAGAGTTATAATATGTTAAGATATAGAGTTAAGATAAACGAAAGAGGGTAAGGATTTGCTGATTTGATTATTTAAATGGGAATACAAAAAGGGGAGGTGTGAGGAGGCCAAGGAAATAAGATAACGAGTTAGGGTTACAAAAATGGATTTGTTTTTATTTTCCTTTTCTTATTTTATGTATTTTTGTATGTTTCTTTTATTGTATTTCTTTCTTTTTATATGATCTTTTAAATTCATGTCTTTGTAAAACTCCAATAAATATCTTTAAAAAAAAACAACATGCTAAAGAGGAATCCATCAAAGGGTCCCCTTTTGCTCCAGAAAGGTGTAAGTCCATGACTTCATAGAATTGTAGAAATGGAAGAGACCTCTGGCCAGTCACTCACTCTCAGGCTAACTGACCTCGCAGGGTTGCCGCGAGGATAAAATGTGGGGTTTAGGAGCACTAGGTGCACTGCCTTGAGCTCTTTATCGAGAAAAAGGTTGGCTAGAAATGCAATAAATAGGCGTTCGTCATCCGGGTCAAAGGAGATACTTTATCCAAGTAGCTTAGCTGGACGCAAAGCAGCGTATGCTTTGGGGATTCCCAGAAATGAATTCCTCAGAAGATTCCTCACACCTGAGTCCTCCAGACAGCCAATGAGCATCAACATCGACAGGTATGACCTCCAGTGTCCTGTGCCACCCCCTTGCATCTTGGTGCACCCCAAAGATAATCCCATTGCACCCCAGGGGCAGGTACATCTCACATGGAGACCCCTGGTGTAAGTGGGGACTCGAGAATCAGAGAGACACAGAACATACAAACGGTCTTCTTGAATCTGAAGAGACACCTGTCAGTGGAGTGGTTAGAGCGCTGGACTAAGACCTGGGAGAGGCTGGAGTTCGAAACCCCACTTGGCCATGAAGCTCAATGGGGTGTGGCTTTGGCTACCACTCACTGCCTCTCAGCCAAGCCTACCTCTCAGGGTTGCTGTGAGGACTGAATGAGGAGGGGGACAGCCACGAGGTCCTTCAAGGAAAAGGCAGGATAGAAACACAATGAATGAACACCCAGCTCCGCCAGAAGCAGAGAGCGGTCGGAGGCACTTACGATGTAGCAGGGCTCGCAGTAGGCTTTCTTCTCCACAGCGTAGAAGGGCTGGCCCCGCAGTTTGTTGCCGCAGGTCACGCAGGTGAAGCACTCCACGTGGAAGACCTGGTCCATCGCGGTGCAGCCGGTTCCTTCTCCCACGACGTTCTCCCCGCAGCGGGCACAGCGACCTGGAGGGCAGAGAGGGGCCTGGCGTTAGGGGCCACTCATGGTGCTTGGCTGCGAAGGAGACCCCCATGGGAACGTAAGGGGGCATCAACTGGATCTGCATGGACAGGCGGAGTCCCCCAAACCCTGGGCGGCCCCCATGTGGAATAACGACTCAAGACAACGTGCTATGGGATTAAAATTGGCCACAACTTTATTATGTTTCAGATGTGGGTAGACCTTGGCTCAGGCATTGGGCGTTTATCCCTCCCATTCCCCCGCCGGGGATCTGGGGAACATCAGGGTTATCCAGTGTGGGGGGGGGGGAATGGGCTGGCTCTGGAGAACATATGTTCAAGCAGAGAGAGTCTGTATTGGCAAAACCTATTTGGTGTTTCACAACTTTCCAACTAGTTGCAGGACCTTAGCCAGACCTAGCAGAGTAAACGCAGAATCCACGGAAGCAACTGGCGACTTGGCTGCAGACAGGATAGATGAAGCAGGAACTAAGAACTTGTAGTTAGGTTTTTATATTATACACAGTGGACTATCTACAGGAACAGAACACGGATCTTTTGCTAGCTCTCTCTCACACAACTCACAACTCCTGCACTGACACACAGAACACTGAATACTGAACTAACACAATCCAGTTAGTAGGCCATTAATTATCACTCCCTTGAGAGAGCTTGACCAATCAGGGAGCTGTCTCCATGCCTCTGTTATCACCAGGCAGACTTACTCCTTCAGATTGCCTTCTGACTGTCTTCCAAACCTTAACTGACTCTGTGTGAGTAGCTGCACATACACAGTTTCCCAACAGTCTGCCCCCGTTATGCCGTTGTCGCAGGGGAGAGCAATGACAACCTCTAGGTGTACGGCCAAAGCCTCCCCTCAAACAACCCCTTTAACGGGGAACCCTGGTATTGCTGCCACAAAGAGGAGGGGGGCGTGTGCCACCACTGCACACCCCTCCAATTCAGGGAAGATAGACTAAAGGATTCCACCCAAGGCCTGATACCGTGAAAGTTGTGACGTTTTGCTACGGGAAAGCCAAACCTGCCAGTGCAGGGGAATTCCTTTCCAGCCCTTGAACAGTGACCTTGACGTAGCAGCGCCCGCGTACCTGTGGAGAAAAGGTTAACCTGCAAAAGAAGTCTTAACTGAGGGAGGGGAGGGGGGGAGAAGCCCTGGAGCCAACTGGCGATTCCCAGGTAAGATCCTCCCTCTACTGTGTGGGCAGGTGGTCCCTCCCCCTACCTGGCCTGATCACCTTGGCAACGCTTCCCCAGGCGGGATTGGGCAACTGACTGAGGTGGGTGGAGACCTCCAGGTATCCCACCTGGGGGGAGGCGAAGCCAAGCCTGTGCTAATGGTGCCGCATAGGTTCAGGGGCTGCGTGCGACCACGCAAAGGGCGCCTCCCATTTAATGTGGGGAGCGGTCATTAGCTGGAGGAAGAGGAGGCAGGGCGGAAGTTTACAAAATTAGACCCGGCACAGAGGAAGCAGATTGGGAAAGGTTTTCCTCTCTCTAGGCTAATACTAGAACTTGTGGACAAGTAATGAAGCTGAATATGGGAAGATTCAGGACAGAGAAATGGGAGGACTTCTTCGTGCATTGTGACTTGCAGTTATTTTTGCTGATTACAGTTTAGTAAAAACTGAGAAGTGTAAACTGTTTAATTATTATTTGCTAATATTTAGTTTTACTGTTTGCCTTTTTGTATCGGAGCAGATTGTTTATTATGTGTATGAACTTTGCTGTCTGCTTTGCTGTTTCTTCAGCTTGTAGATGCATAGTAATATAGAAAGGCGGTATGCATATTAAAAGTGAAATGAAATGCAGTGCATACTTAAACTTGGAACTTGCTCCCACGGGAAGCCCGACTGAAAAAATGACCCACAATTTAAGAGGAACAAAGCAGAGAGACACCTTTGTGCAAAGAGGGCGGAGCTTCATTCATTCACAAATTCTATAACAAACTAAAGACCAGCTCCCAAAGGTTTATACTAACCTGTGGACATATTTTACAGATGTCCAGTGTTATAGGTTGCGATGTATGCACAGGTTTTCACAATGCATTTTGGAGGAATGCTTGAGGAAATTTAGAGAATAACAATTAAAAAAAAGTTTTTTAAAAATAAAATAAATGTCAGAAGTACCCTGCTGGGTCAACCAAAGGGGTTGCTTGGTAAAGCCTCCTGCTTTCAAACAGAGACCAAGCAGGAGATTCTGAGCGTCTTAAAGAACAGGAACTTCTGCATGAAAAGGATGCTATCTCAGTTAGTTTGTTACATTGCTAATGGTGGTTTATATGTGGATTATTTTTACTGTGCATTTGCATTTCTTTTCTATTTTAAACTTTAATGCATCCTAGAACTCCGCACCCCCGTTCATTAGTCTGATTTAAATGTGGATTTTCTATTGAGTTTTGCATATCATTTTCATTGGTATTGCTTTATTTCTAGATTTTTGTAAACTTCTATTTCATGTTTGGGACACGGGTGGCGCTGTGGGTTAAACCACAGAGCCCAGGACTTGCCGATCAGAAGGTTGGCGGTTCGAATCCCTGTGACAGGGTGAGCTCCCGTTGCTCGGTCCCTGCTCCTGCCAACCTAGCAGTTCGAAAGCACGTCAAAGTGCAAGTAGATAAATAGGTACCGCTCTGGCGGGAAGGTAAACGCCGTTTCCGTGCGCTGCTCTGGTTCGCCAGAAGCGGATTCATCATGCTGGCCACATGACCCGGAAGCTGTACGCTGTCTCCCTCGGCCAGTAAAGCGAGATGAGCGCCGCAACCCCAGAGTCGTCTGTGACTGGACCTAATGCTCAGGGGTCCCTTTACCTATTTCATGTTTATAGAGGGTGGCATTCAAGTAAGTATAACACAGAGAGGACCCGCTGATATGAATGAACATGACGAAGTCCAGTCCAGTAATTTCTCCCATAACATTAAATCTCGTGGACACCCAAGGAAGCTGAATGCTGGAAGGTTCGGGGCAGATAAAAGTCCTTCTTCACACAGCACAGAGTGCCTTCTGGCGGTTCCCCTATTGCGAGAAGCAAATCTACAGGGAACCAGGCAGAGGGCCTTCTCGGTGGTGGCACCCGCCCTGTGGATTGCCCTCCCATCAGATGTCAAAGAAATAAACAACTATCTGACTTTTAGAAGACATCTGAAGGCAGCTCTGTTTAGGGCAGTCTTTAATATTTGATATTGTATTTTAATCTTTTGTTGGAAGCTGCCCAGAGTGGCTGGGGAAAGCCAGACAGATGAGTGGGGTATAAATAATTGAATGAATGAATAAATAAATAAATAACTGTGGAATGCCCTCCTGCAGGAGCCAGCGATGGCCATCACCTTGGATGGCTTTAAAAGAGGATTAGACAAATTCATGTAGGAGAGAGGGCTGTCGGTGGCTAATAGCCACAATGGCTCTGCTCTTCTTCTGCAGCCAGAGACAGCAATGCTTCTGAACAAGCCTCTTTGTATGGCGAGTTCCCACCCCCATCAGTGGAAATGACACATGACACAATTATTAAGGTTAATGGGCTAAATAAGGCCACAACTTTTATTGGTTACAGGTGATGAGCAATATTGGCTTAGGCATTGGTCCTAACCGACTATCTCCAGCTTCAGCAAGTCCGCTTGAAGTCCGGGAAGGGTTAACCACCAGTAGGGGGAGTCCGGCTGATGCACGTCAACTAGGAACTCCCCCGGGGTTAGCAATAAGGGGCGTGCCTTAGGCCCTCATCTCCATAGGCTTTGGACAGGGCCATGCCCCCCAGAATCCTTTATCGGACTACCCTTCAATATGGGGGGCAGGTGATGGCGCTACCTCCTCTCTTCCATCTACAGAACAATACCGATGCCTAACCGCCGATACCCAGAAAGTTGTGATGATTTGCTACGAGGTAGGCGAAAACCACGTGGCTGGTGCCAATTTGCCAAGTGGAAAAATTCCTACCAGGCCCCTCAACGGTGACCAACCAAGGTCCATAGCAAGGTCAAGGAACGGAAACCTTATAGGGCGGGAGGGTGGGAAAAGCAGGAACAGCTCATGAGCAGCAAAGAGGGAGATCCTGTCACATCCTGTCTTAAATAGGGCAGGCCACGCCCCCAGAGCCAGCCGATTGGCTGGCCAGGAGATGAAGCGGCTTGGAATCCCTCCAATTGCGCAGGGGGGCCGTGAAGCCCACAAGTCCACCTCCTTTGATGGGCCGAAGTAGATTTGCAGGAAACCAGAGAAAGGTGAGAGTTTCTTTTGAGCTCTGGTCCTGCTTCCCACTGTAAGAAGAGGATGCTGGGCAAGAAGGCCCTGTGGCCTGATCCAGCATGCTATCCTTACGTTGTTACATTCTAAACTGCCCTGTGATTTTCTGAAGGATGGGGGCACATCAATTTAATCAATGATAGCACTGTTCTGGTCCAGTGAGAGCTGGACCATAAAGAAGTCTGATTGCCGAAGAATGGATGCTTTTGAATTATGGTGTTGGAGGAGACTCTTGAGAGTCCCATGGACTGCAAGAAGATCAAACCTCTCCATTCTGAAGGAAATCAGCCCTGAGTGCTCACTGGAAGGACAGATCCTGAAGCTGAGGCTCCAAGACTTTGGCCACCTCATGAGAAGAGAAGACTCCCTGGAAAAGACCCTGATGTTGGGAAAGATGGAGGGCACAAGGAGAAGGGGATGACAGAGGATGAGATGGTGGGACAGTGTTCTCAAAGCTACCAGCATGAGTTTGACCAAACTGCGGGAGGCAGTGGAAGACAGGAGGGCCTGGCGTGCTCTGGTCCAGGGGGTCACGAGGAGTCGGACACGACTAAACGACTAAACAACAACAAGCAGTGTTCTTAAGAGGTCAGGCGAGGCATTGGAAGGAACGGACGAAAACTCTGAGATGATGCAGCAGCCAAAGCCATCCCTCCCTGCTCCTTTGGCTTGCAAGGAGATGCCTTCATCACGGTTACATGCGCCTGCTTCCGCCGCTCCCCAGAGCCCCCGCCACTGCTGCAGAGCGATACATGACGGAGAGCTGGAGAAACAGAACACGGCGTCTTTGAGCCAGGACGTCTTTCTTATGTAAATACATCAGACTGAAATATCCACCTAAGGGCTCCCACAGGTGCCATCAATAATCGCTGTTCCTGCGGCATCGCAGTGCGTGCAACCTGCCCCCCTCCCTCGCCGCCTTCTGAATTCTCGCCGCTTTCGGAGTCCCTCCGATAAGTGCGCTTTAGAGATTCATGGCACATCCCGGCTTTTGGACGGCCGGGAACCCACTGGCAGCGGACGTGGAAAAATCATTATTCCTAATGAAGAAATATCGATGACAGAACAGCGTTTCTAGTCAGCAGCCTAACAAGATTTCCGTTCCTGGTCCTTGTTGAACCCTCGCCCGCCCCGAATCCCGGCTACGGTGCGTGTCACGCAAACACACACAGAGCTTTGCTCTTATGGATTTCCCTTCCAGTCAAAGGCCACCGGTGACCACACTTTAATCTTTTAAGACCTTCTGCTCACGACAGCCATTTGACGGCGAGGGATAAGAATAGTTGGGACACGGTGTTCTGCGAAGAGGGGGAAAGAGAGCAGCGTTGGGTCTTCCTTTCTTCTCGTTGTTGAATGTTTTAACTATGCAATGCGGTCACAGAAGTCAAGCTGAGCTTGGGATAGCTCGGTCAGTAGAGCACCAGGGCCTTAAGCTCAGTGTCGTGGGTTTGAGCCCCACACTGGACCCAAAAAATTCCTTCATTGGGGTTGGACTAGATGACCCTCATGGTCTCTTCCAACTCTGTTCTGTGATTCTATGAAGGCTTTCAGTAGAGCTGGGAGGCCTGTAGACTTATGAATGTAAGAAGAGCCTGCTGGATCGGGTCCATGGCAAAGGGAAGCATACAAGCAGGATTCGAACACAAGGGCAACGCTTTCCTCTTGCGGTTTCCAGCCACTGATATTGAGAAGCATCGCTGCCTCAAACTGTGGAGACACAGCACAGCCATTCTGCTTTGTAGCCCTCCTCCTTCAATCCTCTTTTAAAGACATCCGCTGCCTCCAGTGGGAGAGAGTTCCACAGTTTAACTTTGTGGAGAAGCACTTTCATTTGTCTGTCCCGAATCTTCCAGCATTTAGCTTCTTTTGCTGTTGCTTTCTGGGAGGAGGGGGGGTGAGGCATTAGGGAGGGGGTGCTGCGTGAGTACCCCTGCAGAGCCAAAGTAGTGGTCTCACCAGTGTTCCTGAACAGTACCGACCTCCTTGCCCCTCTGGGTAAAAAGCAGTGATGCCTCTGCCGGGATGTTGGCGGGGTGACAATGCCCCTCCCTGCCAGCTCCTGGCCTGAATTGCTTTGCAGGCGGCTGGGCAAAATATTCCTTCATTGCAGGGGGCAATGGATCCCTTTTCACTATACAGTTCTAGGATTTTGTGATTCAACAGGGCAAGGCCACAGACTGCCTGCTTCCCGCCTGGTCAGGTTCAAGAAGATCTCGTGACTCCCAGGTAATTTCCCAGGGTTGATGTTTCAGATGAGTTTTCTTTGCAGAGCAGAAATGTTTGCTGCTCGGTTCATCCCAAAATACTCCAACTACGGCATATTTTGTATTTTAGGAGGAGAGAGATACGAAAGACATCGCTTGATGAAAGCACTCATTCAGCGCGCAAAATTGCATCTGATTGCTAATGCCTCTCCCTTTGCCGTGGCCTTCCGAGATCTCATCCTCCATTCCCGCACCGTTCCAAAATTATCCCAGAACGAGCGCAGCTAAAAGGCGCCCCCCTCTCCTTTCAAAAGGGAAAAGGTGTGGGTGGAAGTGTGGGGAAGAGAGAGACTAAGTGTAGGGAACAATCTACACCCAACGGAAACATGCCCACCCCCAAAATGACAGAGCTGATTGTCACACTGAAAGAAACAACCCATTGCTGAGGCTGGATTATCAGTTTTCATAACAATGGAGCATTATCCGGAGTTCTGAGTGCGACAGCAAATTCCAGCAGCACTGACATTCAATTAAAACCTCTGGTGGCTGTCAAGCGCTTCTTTCCCCCCCTGCCCCTTATCTGGTCCTGGGATTAACCCTTCCAGATCGTTTCTACACAAAGGAAAGTGATCCTTCAGCAACCGCAGGTGCATGTGAATCACAGGACCACCTTTGGGCAGGGGGCATACACTCTTTCCCCTTGCCAATGCAGGAAAGTGGGGTCAGGGCTGGTGGTCTTCAAACAAAGCGATGACCAGCCTGGGAGGTGCTGAATAGCCAGCAGCAGGGCTGGCTTACCCATAGGCGCTAGGGGTGCAGGGCACCTGGGTGCGGGGCTCTCGGGGGCGACAGGTCGAGAGCCCGGGGCTGAGATTTGGAGTCCGGGGATTGAAGAGCCAGGCCAGCCGACAGCTGCTGCCGAGCGGAGCAGAGTGTGTCGGAGCGCCACAGGTTTCTTTTTGCTGTGGGTGTGTGATGGCCTGGGACTCAGACTCGGAGGCTGAACCTGAGGAATCCCAGCCTGCATAGGAGTCCCCGTCTCCAGAACCAGCTGAGCCGGGGCTGGGGCATGAGCCTGAAGGGTCCTCACCTGTGCTGGGTCCTCAGGTGCAGGCACCAGCTGAGTCTGCTCTGGCTCCTGAGGTGATGGAGGACCCATTGCCTGCAGGTGCTCCACTCCCAGCCCTGTCAGGGGAAGGTGAGGCTGCCTCTGGGCCCGGTAACCCTCCAGCCTCTCCTGAGCTGCAGAGGCTAAGTTCCCGCAGGAGGAGTGCTCACCTCCAGGCCAGGAGAGGCGAGTCACCAGAGGATCGGGGCCACCCTATGCCTCGGGGCAGATAAAAGCCAGCCAGCCCCAGTCCCAGGTTGCGGGAGCAACGTTGTTGGTAACCTGTTCCTGCCTGCACCCTGTCCTGCTCATCTGCCAGAGTTCCTGACCCCACCTGACTCCCCGCCTTGGACCCCGCTTCAGCTTTGACGGACGGCCTCCATACTGCACCCTCGACCTCAGACTGGACTCGGACCTTGGTTCTCAGTTAGCTTCTGAGGGTGCTGAGGCAGCTGGCCAGTTCTGCCCTCCTGCGCACCTGGGATTGAAGGGCCGTCGAGAGAGAGTTGTGTGCGGCATGGGAGAGAGTTGTGTGCCCCCCTAAAAAGCTCAACAACTTTGGCCTGCCCCCCCAATTGGGGACACAGGGCAGTTTTTTGCACCCCAGTGTTGCATATGCTAAATCAGCCCTAGCCATCAGCTTTACAGGGTGAATTGTCTGACCCCTTGAAGAGCAGGGGGCTGCAGCACCACCCCTGGGCCATCTGCAGAGGGGGCTCTGCAAGACAGTAGAGGCTCCTCTCCTCCAGAAAGCTGCCCCAGGGGCACAAAGCCCAATCTTCGCAGGTAGCAGCAGGTGTGAGATCACAGTTAGGAATGCCCCATCTTAAGAAGTCCCAGCATATAGGAAAACAAGAAAGATACAGAACACAAAGGGCTGGAAAACCATTCATGCCTCCCTGGTGTGTAAGCTGTATGTTTATAGGGATTTTATAACAGGGGGCAGGGAACTTTCAAAAGTGCCAGTCCCCCCAGTATTCTGAATTACTGCAGTCAAATCTCTGGCCTGACCCCTCCCTGCTACGGCCATTCTTATGGTCTTAAGAACATCAGAAGGGCCTGCAGGATCAATCAAGTGGCCCATCTAGTCCAGCATCCTGTTCTCACAGTGGCCAGCCAGACAAATTCAGGGAGGAGAGGGCTTTCGATGGCTACTAGCTCTGCTCTGTGACCACTGTTGGAGTCAGCGATGCTTCTGAATGCCAGTTACTGGACCCCAGTTTCTCTTGCCCTCGGGTCCTCCTTGAGGGCTTCCCAGAAGAGGCATCTGTTTGGAAACTTTGAGAATAGGGTGCTGGACTAGATGGGCCATGGGCCAGACCCTGCATGGTCTTCTTATGCTCTGATGTGTTGCTTTTAATAATAATAATAAATTTTATTTATACCCCGCCCTCCCCAGACAAGACCAGGCTCACGGCGGCTAACACCCGATATAAAACAATTGATCGAAATACAACTTAAAAACAAGATTAAAATACATTAAAATGCAGCCTCATTTCAATAGAAACTAAAATAAAAAAACTTTGGGGGGATGAAAACGTCAAATCTTCACCAAGGCCAGCTATTCAGACTGGTCCTACGTGGGCCAGAAAAAAACCAGGGAAGTCCCCAAATAGGAGTTCCATCACAGAAGGAGAAAGGAAAGAGGGGGAGGGGATCAAAATGACTCCAAGCCAAAGGCCAGGCGGAACAACTCTGTCTTACAGGCCCTGTGGAAAGAAATCAGATCCTGCAGGGCCCTGGTCTCATGAGGCAGAGCGTTCCACCAGGTTGGAGCCAGTGTTGAAAAGGCCCTGACTCTGGTTGTGGTGGTCCTTTTCACCGCTTTAAGACCCCCAGGAAGGGTGTTATAAAAGGCACAGAATTAATAAGCCAACGCTCTTTCGTTTCTCTTTCACCTGGTCATGGCTGCCCCCCCAAGAACCCCAGCAAGACTCATTCTTTCAGGGAACCCCCCCCCCCCAGCATCTCAGCAGACGTCAAAGAAGTTTGCTCCACTTGTGGCTCCCAATCTGCAGTTGCTGGAAACCACAGGAAGGAAGAGGGTTGTGCTCAGATCCTGCTTGCAGGTTTCCCGCAGGTTGGCCACCGTGGGACCAGAATCCTGCACCAGATGGGTCACTGGCCTGATCCAGCAGGCTCTTCTTATGTCCTTGTGTTCTTCACACCAGCCTTGAAGTAAGATCCGACTGCAACCCTGCTGGGGTTCTGATTGTGACTTGTCAGGGCTGCATGACAACCGTCTGTTCTTCCCGTCAGGCAGCAAAATATCTGCAGCTGGCCCTGGAAGGTCTTAAGCAGCCTTTTGAAACCCTGACCGCTTGGTTGATGCTCCAGCCTTGCAACCACCCACCTCCTTGCCCGGTAGCTCGCTGTCAGCTCCCAAAGCAAAGCGGAATACCCCCTCCCCAATGCTGACAAGTCGGTGGGCTAATGCAATTTCCTCCTCTAATTTGTATTGGCTCGGACTCCATCCCGAATGTCCATGAGAGTCGCCTCTCATTTCCATCAAATGGAAGAACAGGCAGGACTCAGGAGCCATGCGACACGGGGCTGCCCTGCTTCTGAGCTCAGCCTCCAACCCTCCAAGATGAAATGGGGAGGGTGGACTGGGTGGGCAGCTTGTGTGGGTGCTGCAGAGACCTGAGGTGTTTGGGTGGAGGGTGTGTGTTCACTGGCAGACCTCGGGGTCTCAAATTTCAGCGGCGCCCTGGGCAACACCAACATTTGCTTCCCCACCCCCCTTGCACTCCGTTCTAAAGTATAGTTGCGGTTCCCTGTGGCGCTGCCAAGACTTTGCACCCAGTGCAAGAGAAGCAGTCACAGTCCTTTGGTGTGCTGAAGGACAAAATGCAAGAGAAAGCCACTTCCGCCCTACAGAGGAGGTGGAGTTGCGGGCTTCACGGCCCCACCATGCGCGGCAGCTAGAGCCCAGCCCTGCACAATTGAGGGGATTCCCAGCCGCATCACACCCTGGCCAGCCAATCGGCTGGCTCTGGGGGTGTGGCCTGCCCAATTTAAACCAGGACGTGGCCTCCCCGCCTGCCAGCTGTTCCTGTTTTCCCACCCTCCCGCCCTATAAGGTTTCCATTCCTTGACCTTGCTATGGACCTTGATTGGTCACCATTGAGTGGCCTGGTAGGAATTGTTCCACTTGGCAAATTTGCACCAGCCACTTGGTTTTTGCCTACCTCGTAGCATATCGTCACAACTTTCTGGGTATTGGCGGTTAGGCATTAGTATTGCTCTGTAGTTGGAAGAGGGAAGGTAGCGCCATCACCTGCCCCACATATTGAAGGGTAGTCCGATAAAGGATTCTGGGGGGTGTGGCCCTGTCCAAAGCCTATGGAGATGAGGGCCTAAGGCACGCCCCCTAGCGGTGACCCCAGGGGAGTTCCTAGTTGATGTGCATCAGCAGGACTCCCCCTACTGGTGGTTAACCCTTCCCGGACTTCAAGCGGACTGACTGAAGTTGGATATAGTCGGTTAGGACCAATGCCTAAGCCAATACCGCTCAACACCTGTAACCAATAAAGCTGTGGACTTATTTATCCCATTAACCTTAATAATTGTGTCTTTATTTCCACTGGGGGGGGGGGGAGCATCTAAAGCAGGAATGAGGGATGTTTTCCCCCTCCCAGTTAAGAACTGCATTTCTTCCTAGGTAGTAAGAATGTAAAAAGAGCCTGCTAGACCAGGCCAGTTCTGATCTCATGGGCCGACCAGATGCCCCAAAGGGAAACCTGCGAGCAGGATCCGAGTGCGAGAGCCCTCTCCCCTCCTGCAGTTTCCAGCAACAGAAGCACAGCTGCCTCCGACCATGGAGGCGAAGCAGAGGCATTGTGGCTGCCAGCCAGTGATAGCCCTCGCGTCCTCCATGAATTTGTCTTCATCCTGCTTTCAAAGCCATCCAAGTTGGTGAGCATCCTTGCCTCCTGCGACAGGCGGTTCCACAGTTCAACTATGTGCTGTGCCAACATTAGCTTTGGTGAACTAAGCCACGGCTTAGCACGATGTGTGAACCAGAAGTCTGAGAATCAAAGAACTTAAGGAGAGCCTGCTGGATCAGGCCCGTGGCTCACCTGGCCCAGCATCCTGTTCTCACAGTGGCCAAAAGGGATACCCAAAAGGGAAACCTGCAAGCAGGACCCGAGTGCGAGAGCCCTCTCCCCTCCGGTGGTTTCCAGCAACCAGGATTCAGAAGCATTGCTGCCTCTTGACTGTCGAAGGAGAGCTTAAAAATGGGGGGGGGGGGCTTGCATGCTGCTGGTGGTGTGCAGGGCTAGGACGCCCCCTTTCTCTTTCTGCCACCCATTTTCTCCTTCTCTCCTTCTGCCACCCCCTTTCTCTCTCTCGTTCTCCTTCACCCCCATTCCTTCCCTGTGTGATGGCCTGGGACTTGGGCTCAGACTCGGAACCAGAGGAGACTCAGTCTACACCGGATCCTTTGCCTCAGGCATCACCTGAACCAAGTCTGGGTCCTGATCCTGAAGAGTCCCAGTCTGCACAGGTTCCCCTTCATCAAACACCAGCTGGGCTGAGTCAGGGGCCTGATCCTGCCCTGGCTCCAGATGCTGGGATGACCTCATTGCCTTCAGCTGGGCCATCACTTACAGCTGCTCCACTACCGGTTGGGTCAGGGGAGGCTGAGGCGGCCCCTGGGTCTAGTAACCCACCGACGTCTCACAAGCTGCAGAGACTGAGGTCTGAGAGAAGGAGAGACCTGAGTACTTGCAGGAGGAGTGCTCACCTTTGGGCAAAACAGGGAGGCGAGTCGCCCGGGGATCAGGACCGGCCGTTACCCCGACAAAGATAAAAGGCTGTCGGACCCCGCCCCAGGTTGCGGGAGCAACATTGCTGTATGCCAGAACCTGCCTGAGATCCTGTACCTGACTTTGCCTGGTTTCCTGCCTCGTGTCCTGCCTTGGCCCTGTCGGACTGATTCCTCGCGGAACCCTTGGATTCAGTATTGGACCTGGACCGCGTTTCTCGGGTTACCGCCGGGCCCAGCACATCCTGCCCAGGGGAGGGAAAAATCTGTCCTTGCCAGAGGTCTGTACTGACTGTGTGGGGAGTGCTTTGCCCCTCTTTCCAACCCCTTTTGGCTTATTTCCCTCCACACACACCCCAAAACCCCCACATTGACCTCATTCTCTCTCTCTCTGCGCAGGACAGGGGTCATGTGAAACTGCTCAAGCCCCAACACTCATCCTGAAAGTTAGCTGGCCTTTCTGAGTGCTCAAACCGTCGCTGAAACACCTGAGCATCTTTCCCGAAACCAACTTTAGCAAGCATCCTCACCTGAGCCACGAACTTCAGCCCCAACCCACGACCTTAAACCTCCACAGTTCCCAGAGAGACAGGATGCCTGCATCCCTAAATAAATGGTCCTTTTAAAGGGATGAGCTTCCACCCATCTCTCAAGCACAACAGTCCCCTTTGGGGGGCATCCGAAACACAACACCGGGGGTGGGGGGGGAATCCCCCGTGATGTGAGAGGAAGGAAAGTCTCTGATGGGAGCCAGCGCCCCACCATTTGAGCAGAGGCTGACCCGCCGAATGATCCTTGCTGGCTTTTCGAATGTAATTATTTGGAACAAATTATTTCCATGACTTAATACAATGCCTTGGAGCTCTCCAGTAAGGTTAATTAGATCGCTGCATTCAAAACCTATCTGCTCTCAACCGACTTTTAATATGCTCTGATGCAGCTTTCTAAATTTGACCTAATGATACGATTAGTGGGCGGCTATCTGGCCTGCTACGATTACCGCAGCACTGAATCCCCGAGGGGTTGGGGGAAACATGTTGGATGCAAATTAGAGTCAATGTCGCTGGGCCGTCCCCTCTCTGCTTTCATTTTTTGGCTGACCCCCACCCCTCCTGCACCCTGGGACAATGGGCCTCTACTGTACAAAACTGTATCGTGGGTATGGCCAAGTTCATTAGCTCTGGTAGCTAACTAATTTTTATTTTTTATTTTATTTTTGCACCATGCACCAATGGCTTGTGGAACTCTCTGCCACCAGAACATGGGAGAGGTTGGAGCGCTTACCGAAGTATTCCTGGGAAGGCGGGTTTTCCATGTCGTACAGCATCTTCTTGGTCAGGTGTTCCAGCTCATCCTCCGGTCTGAACAAAGGAGCATTTGAGGCAGGGTTGGGACCGCCATGTCCACTCTGGAAGAGGAAAAAGAAGCAAGTTTTGACGTTTCCTTTTGGACCAGGGGCATGCTGTTGAGCAAAACTGTACAGGGACTGATAAGTAGGCCCATGGAGGAAAGGTTATTTATTACACATATGGCAAAGCAGCCAAATGCACGACAATTTCTTCTAAATATGGTGTCAACTGGTGGCATCTGTAAATAGGCAAGACCTCTGTCCCTCCCCCATCTCTTTCGTTGCAATCAGCTGAAACTGCAACACCATTAAAAAATCAAATAACCCAGTTTGGGATTATGCAGGGATCACACAGCAGCCTGACGGTGCTGCAGAGTAAATCGCAATCAACGTCGTCACAAAGCCAGTGGAGAGCGAAGGCATTGGTGTACGAACTAGCCCTGCCCTCACTCTGAATGGGCATCTTCACCTGAAAAAAAATTACCAGGGGGTGGGATGCAGGTATTCACGAGTGGCTGCATGGTCCACTTTTCAGAGGCTCATGGACCACCACAATCTATTCTGAATTATGGTAATGGAATTTTTCTGAATTTGGCCTCCTTTGCCCCCCAAATCTTCTCTGATTAGACACAAAAAGAGAGAGACAAAATGTCTGCCTACACCATGGCTTCCTCGTCAGACCTACTCTAATCATTAACGGACCCCATCTCTTAAGGGCAATACTTTCAATTATACTAAAACCAGCTGATTTGCATGTTCTCTGCACTCAGACTCCCCCCTCCCCCTGGCCAAAGAGCTCTGCAGTGCTCAGAATGTGCGCAGTTGGAACCAAATCTACATCAATCTAGTCCCAATTTGCATAATGTGACTTTTTCGCATAGTTTGGTACAAAATTGGGTGAGGGAATTGAAAGATTTTTTTAAAATAAGAAAAAAACACGGTTTTGCTGCACACAGGCAACATTTTGGGAAATCTCCCCTTCGGCATTGATGTTCTTGGATTTTATCGTGATTTAACAACGGCGAAAACATTTCTTTGTGTGCACTTATTATGTTCACCATTTAGGAGCTGAAAGCTTTTCCCCACGCCCAAACTGCGCTTGCTTGTAAGTGCAGGTCTCTTCATACTAGCAGCAAACAGATTTTAGACGATGTGTGAGGTTTTCCGTAACCCCCCCCCCCAACAACTCTGTGATATCCCATCATCATCATCATCTTCATCGTCACTGTCATTTCTAAACTGCCCTTCATCCCATGGGATCACAGGGCAGCATATAATAAATAATAATACAAAAATTTTATTTATATCCCACCCTCCCCAGCCGAAGCCGGGCTCAGAGCAGCTAACAACAATAAAAGTAACACAGTTTATATAAAATCACAATCAATTAATTGGCACGCATTCTAGAATCAATTCATTCTAAAATCAATTCAAAATCAAATTAATGGCAACCACTGGGCATTAACCAACATTTGTCCACAATTCCTCTTCACTGAATAAAATGGACCTTATCATGGTCCTCTTTGTCCAGCATTGAAGAGCAGGTCCTCTCCACCTGGGTCTCCATTACCCCGAGGCTCTGAGGGTGAAGGGACTCTCAAGAGGGGCCCCTTTGCCAATCTCAGCAGCTGAGAGGGTCTCTAGGGAATCACTGAATCTTAAGAGTTGGAGGGGACCCCAAGGCAAAATGCAGGAATCTCAGCTAAAGCCATCCAACCTCTGCACTAGGGAGCGGGTGGCACTGCAGTCTAAATCACTGTGCCCCTTGGGCTTGCGATCAGAAGGTTGGCGGTTCGAATCCCCGCAACGGGGTGAGCTCCGTTGCTCTGTCCCAGCTCCTGCAAATCTAGCAGTTCAAAAGCACACCAGTACAAGTAGATAAATAGGTACTGATCTGGCAGGAAGGTAAACAGTGTTTCTGTATGCCCTGGTTTCCGTCATGGTGTCCTGTTGCACCAGAAGCGGTTTAGTCCTGCTGGCCACATGACCCAGAAAGCTGTCGGCTCCCTCGGCCTGAAAGCAAGATGAGCGCCACAACCCCAGAGTCGCCTTTGACTGGACTTAAACGTCCAGGCGTCCTTTGCCTTTACCCTCTGCTTAAAAACCCACAAGTAAGGAGAGTCCACCATCTCCAGAGGGAGACCGTTCCTCTGTCGAACAGCTTTTACTGTCAGAAAGTCCTTCCCGATGTTTAGTCGTAATCTCCTTTCTTGTAACTTGAAGCTGTTGGTTCGAATCCTACCCTCCAGAACAGGAGAAAACAAGCTTCCTCCATCATCCATGGGGCAGCCCTTCAGATATTTGAAGATGGCTCTCTTATCTCCTCTCAGTCTCCTCTTTTCCAGGCTAAACACCCCCAGCTCCTTCAACCGTTCCTCATAAGGCTTGGTTTCCCTGACCTTTGATCATCTTGGCTGCACACCTTCCAGCTTAAAAGATAAAAGGAAAGACTTCTCCACACAGAGCAGAGTTAAACTGTGGAACTCACTCCCACAGGAGGCTGCGATGAGGAGGAAGCCTTTTCGGTATTTGGGGCCTGAGCCGTTTGGGGCTTTAAAAGCCAAAATGAGCACCAGAGATCGCAATAATCCACTCTGGAAGTTCATAAACTCTTACAACTTTGATTTCTTCCATCTCAGCACTTTTGTTAACATTGGCTTTTGAGATGCCGGTTTTAAGGAGGAACCCAAGGCCAAGGAGCCAATGGCTGCCACCTCCCCCAAAAGCGCTGGTCAATTTAGCGGAAATGACTGGCAGAATCCGTGACCTGGGAGAAGAGTTGGTGGAAGAAGACTGGAAGAAATTTAAAGACTATCTTCAGAAACACTGTAAAATTAATGAATGTTAAAATGATGTTGGACTGAAAATAAGTGGCATTAGCAACAAAGTTACTAAGAATATGCAAAAATGAATTGATAAATGGATGAAAATATTGAGTTGTGATATGTTAAGATATAGAGTTAAGATAAACGAAAGAGGGTAGGGATTTGCTGACTTGATTATTTGGATGGGAATGCAAGAAGGGGAGGTGTGAGGAGGCCAAGGAAATAAAATAACGAGTTAGGGTTACAAAAATGGATTTGTTTTTATTTTCCTTTTCTTACTTTATGTATTTTTCTATGTTTCTTTTATTGCATTTCTTTTTTTATATGATCTTTTAAATTCATATCTTTGTAAAACTCCAATAAATATATTTTAAAAAAAAAAAGCGCTGGTCAATTTAAGAGATCCTTGAGTTTTCTTCTTCCAATTTCTGCTCTGAACCTTCCTCATAACAACCCGGCTTCCGCTTTCCCACGGCTCACTGGGTTTAGCGCCATTCGCTTTCGGCTCATCCCACCCTTGCTCTCCCTTCGAAAAGAGGGGGGCCGGAGGAAGGAGAGGGGGAGGAAGACACCTGAGCAAGTGATAAACACCTTGGGGGAAGTGGCAGCGGCATTCAGAAACTGTGCCGCAATGAACGCCCCGCGGCTCCGGCAGCGCCAGATACATTCATTTTTTCCTGTCCATTTGCAAACGATGTTCCAGAGGCTCCTTTCTTGGAAGGAAAATAACTTCAATTATGTGTTCTCAACCAAAGAAACATGGAAATTATCTTCCTTTCAGAAGGTAGAATTAGCTCAATTTAGAACTGAAAAGCTGCCAAAAAACATCCCTTGCTGATATTTACTTTCCCCCCTTTTTTCGTGTGTCCCCCCCCCCTTTGCCTCCCGCTTGTTCAGATGCACATCATATCTGCAAGGTTGTTTTTGAGGAAGATGGCTTTCGGTATTAGTGTGGCTTGGAACAGAACTCAGGATAGTCCAGCCAGTGCTCTTAATCTCAGGGTCACGGGTTGGAGCCCCACGCTGGGCAAAAGATTCCTGCCTTGCAGGGGGTTGGACTAGATGACCCTCGGGGTCCCTTCCAACTCTGCAAGCCTAAGATTCCATGAAATGGTGTCCCAGGCCCTGCCCTGTATGCTCCCCGCTTTCTACCTGATATACCCAGGTTGCCCTCTTCTCACAGCACCTAGCATGACTCCATACCGGTCCCAGCTAGCTTGGGAGTTTGGAGATGGGCAAGGATAATAATAATAATAATAATAATAATAATAATAATAATAATAATAATAATTTATATCCCGCCCTCTCCAGCTGAAGCCGGGCTCAGAGCGGCTAACAACAGTAAAATAATAGAGCATTCTAAAATCAATTCATTCTAAAATCAGTTCAAATCAAATTGATGGCAACCATTCGGCTAGAGTTCTGTGAGGATTACAAATGGAGGGGGTCAGGCTGTGCCTTGGCCAAAGGCCTGGTGGAACAGGCCCTTGCAGGCCCTGCGGAAAGATGTCAAGTCCTGCAGGGCCCTAGTCTCTTGTGATAGAGCGTTCCACCAGATCGGGGCCACGGCCAAAAAGGCCCTGGCTCTGGTTGAGGCCAGCCTAACCTCCCTGTGGCCCGGGACCTCCAAGATGTTTTTGTCTGAGGACCATAAGGTCCTCCATGGGACATATCAGGAGAGGTGGTCCTGTAGGTACGAGGGTCCTAGGCCATGTAGGGCTTTAAAGGTTAAAACCTTGAACCTGATCCTGTACTCCACCGGGAGCCAGTGCAGCTGGTATAGCACCGGGTGAATGTGATCCTGCGGCAAGGATTCCGTAAGGAGCCTCACCACGGCATTCTGCACCCACTGGAGTTTCTGGGTCAGTCTCAAGGGCAGCCCCACGTAGAGCGAGTTACAATAATCCAGAGTGCAACTCGGATGGTTTCTGGGACTTGGAAAAGCGGGTGAGAGGAGTCAGGATATAAGGTCAGGCTGTGTTTTGCTAGCCCCAAAATGGAAAACGAGTGAGGTCCCAACCAAAGAAGAATGATGGGATATTCACAGCTTGCGGACCTAACATATAGAATAAGAGAACAAGAAGCACATACCTTTAAAGAAGATTGGAAAAGGTTTATTGAATATATGGGAGGAAACTGTGCATATTTGAAAACGTGGGCAGCATAAAGGTAAACTCAACAGTGTAAATAAGCTTGGATGGATGTAATCATGGGATACTGAATGGTTTAGTTTATGTAAAATATGCAGGGATTTATGTTATGAAAACTGAACCATGGAAAGAAAAGAAGGGAAGTCATTGATATTTTAATTTAAATGAATATTCAAAAATGTAAAGCAGAAAATTTAATAAAAATTAGGGGGGGAAGGATATAAGGGCAGGGGGTCTCTAACGTTGGACACCCCCAGACTGCTTTTGTGTGGTGGTGGGCGTCTCTTGATAGTTTACATCTACATCTATAAGCACTCAGTCTTTTGGTGTAGCAGCACTTACAGCTTTGGAACTCCCTGCCTCTTGATACCAGGCAGGCTTCTTCACTACTGCTCTCCTTTCGGTGCCTGACAGAAACATCCTTGTCTAGAGGAGCCTTCCCAGAAAGCTGACGCAAGCTTTAATCTGCTTTTAAAGGTAAAGGGTAAAGGGACCCCTGACCATTCGGTCCAGTCGTGACCGACTCTGGGGTTGCAGCGCTCAACTCGCTTTACTGGCCGAGGAAGCCAGCGTTTGTCCGCAGACAGCTTCCGGGTCATGTGGCCAGCATGACTAAGCCGCTTCTGGCGAACCAGAGCAGCGCACGGAAACGCCGTTTACCTTCCCGCCGGAGCGGTACCTATTTATCTACTTGCACTTTGACGTGCTTTTGAACTGCTAGGTTGGCAGGAGCAGGGACCAAGCAACGGGAGCTCACTCCATTGCCGGGATTCAAACCGCCGACCTTCTGATCGGCAAGTCCTAGGCTCTGTGGTTTATTCCACAGTATCACCCGCGTCCCACAATCTGCTTTTAGTCTACTGTTATTTTAACTTTTCAGAAGCCTTGAATTATAGCCGCTAATTTTTCTCATTTTGAATTCTGGTGCTGGAGGAGACTCTTGAGAGTCCCATGGACTGCAAGAAGATCCAACCTCTCCATTCTTAAGGAAATTAGCCCTGAGTGCTCACTGGTGGGACAGTGTTCTCGAAGCTACCAGCATGAGTTTGACCAAACTGCGGGAGGCAGTGGAAGACAGGAGGGCCTGGCATGCTCTGGTCCATGGGGTCACGAGGAGTCGGACATGACTAAATGACTAAACAACAACAACAATTTTTCTCATTGATAATTCTCTCTCTCTCTCTCTCTCTCTCTCTCTCTCTCTCTCTCTCTCTCTCTCTCTCTGTAATCTGCTTTGAGTTCTGTTTCATTTCTGCAACCAAGCAGTGTGTGAAATGAATGAACAAGAGAGAGAGAAAACTGCCAGAAGCGGGTTGGGCTGGATGACCCTCAGGGTCCCTTGCAACTCTACAGTTCGACGATACAGTGAGACCGTCCCCTGTCCCCTGGCAGCCTCTGAAGGAGCCTCAGCACTCTCTGAGCAGCTGCCAGGCACTCAGCTGGATGGAGGGCGGGTGCAGGATTAGCCCATTCTTCCTCTGCACAGGCAAACACTCGCTGGGGCTTACTCTGCCTTATGGATAACCCAGCCCTGCAAATGTGACTTAAGCCTCTAATGACAGAAAGGGCTTCATCCCCACCGGCAGCCATGCCTTGGAGACGCTCACACGTCTCCCTGCCAGGGAACAATCCACAATAACGTCTTCTTTTTTTTGAAGGCAGCGGCTGAGCCAAGTTCCACACTCTGCACAAGGGGGAGAAGGCCAAGCCAAGAGCCTGTCAGGCATATTATCATTTATCTCATCCAATGTACTTATAAAAATGATTTCCCGTTTGGCCGGCGCCCTCGGAAGTTTCTTGGCAAAGTCCCAACGCTTCGGGCGACCGAACCGAGGCTGTGTCTTTGAGTGCAAGGGCAGCCCTGCGGACGAAGCGTTGGGATCCGGAGGCCCTGAATTCGAATCCCACCTCCGCCTGGTATTTATTAGGCACCTTGGTGCTCTCCCTCTCTTCCTCCGTGCAAAGTCGATTCCCTATTTTCCGTACAAGTGAAGGGGAGGAAAATAAGGACACGGGCTCCTTCATTCTTTGCCTTGCTGGCCGGCAGATCACAGCAAACATTGTCTTCAGAAACATCTGTCGGTGTAAGAAAATAACCCAAACCAAACGCATTTGTTTCTAGGAATGACCACACAATGGAGAGAAGCTGCTGCTTTTTCTAGACATTGTTTGAACAGGAAGATGTGAAATGCAAACTGGAGGAAGGATGGCCAATGTTCAGTGCTTACCAGTACCACCTATGCTGCCTGCAAAGTCTCAGGAAATCTCTCCCCCCCCCCCAAAAAAAAAAATAATAATCCACAAAACGTTGTTTCCTCTACCTGCTCAGCCTTCTGCACTGGCTTGCCCTCTCCTATGTTGAACATGCCCCCTTAAACATGCACACAACACAAACAGATGCCAGGATTGGACATGGCCCTCTGCACATGGCTAAGAGCTGCTTCACCTTCTCCCTGTCAATGCCCCTATTGCCTCCCTTTCCATTTCTATCGCCTCATTTCGCAACCCTTCTCCATCCATCCTGTCTCAGCACCTTGGTCATGTCTACAGATGGCAGGACCCCCAAGGAGGGGCTCTGTGGAGAACTGGCTGCAGGCGCCAGGCCTGTTGGCACACCAACTCTGTGCTACAAAGACATCTGCAAACGCGACACGAAGGCTGGCAAATTAAGATGACTCCCTGGTCCTGAATGGGGTAAATGTGCCCCTGAAGGACCAGGTGTTCAGCCTGGGAGTCATTCAGTGTATCTGAATAAGTGTGAATGCACATGAAAGCTCATACCAAGAACAAACTTAGTTGGTCTCTAAGGTGCTACTGGACAATTTTATATATATATATACACACACACACACACACATTTCTACTGCGTCAGACTAAGGGATGTGGGTGGCGCTGTGGGTTAAACCACAGAGCCTAGGACTTGCCGATCAGAAGGTCGGCGGTTCGAATCCCCGCGACGGGGTGAGCTCCCGTTGCTCGGTCTCTGCTCCTGCCAACCTAGCAGTTCGAAAGCATGTCAAAGTGCAAGCAGATAAATAGGTACCGCTCCGGCGGGAAGGTAAACGGCATTTCCGTGTGCTGCTCTGGCTTGCCAGAAGCGGCTTAGTCATGCTGGCCACATGACCTGGAAGCTGTATGCCGGCTCCCTCGGCCAGTAAAGCGAGATGAGCGCCGCAACCCCAGAGTTGTCTGTGACTGGACCTAATGGTCAGGGGTCCCTTTACTTTTACCTTTACTGTGTCAGACCAACACAGCTACCTAGCTGAATCTCCCTTATCGGTCTCTACAGCCACAGCAGGCGCTGCAACTCTTCAACATTTAACTTCACCCCAAAGGTGCAATGCTCCATTGTCTCCAGAGACAGATGGATGTCAGCCAACCAACCAACCAACCGTCTTTGGAGTGTTTGTTTTGAAACTGCATGTACCTGTTTATCTCATATTATATTTGAATGTAATGGATTTTATTTTACATCATCGCGAGCTGATGAAGAGTTACTATCGAAACAGTTCATCATCCGGAAAAAAACTGTTCCATTACTGCACGGTTACAGGATGGCGGCTGTTGAAAGGCATGTTTGCCTCTTTGATACTGACGGACGACATTTTCTAATTTTGTTCATGCCGCCTTGATTGACTTCTATTATTTGTGACTCCGTTACCCGGTTTCGGTTGGCGAACTGTGAAATAACACATGTTACAAATGTTTTGTTAGAACATTATTAGGCGCGTGTTGCCTGCGATGGTTCAGAGTTGTCTGTTTTGCAACACAAGGGATTTCCTTTGCTGGGAGCCTTTTTCGGCCGAATGGCAGCGTATAGACGAGCCGGAACGTACCGTAACCTCGGCTTCTTCGGCCGAAGCTGCACTGGGCGCCACCTCTGCCACCCTGCGCACGCCTAGTCCCTGCCAGCAATTTCTTGACCAATTATTGAGATCAGTTCATTTGCAGCTGCCTCCTCCACCACCACCCCCTTGCGCTGCAGGCAGAGTGGCAGCAGTGAGCACAGATAAGCCGTTGAGCGCCAGGGAATGTTTTGACAGCTAAACATGGATCTTGTTGAGTTGTCTCTTTTCCTCACTTCTCCCAAAGGCCATGCATTTATTGACTCATCAGCCCAGTCCCCCTGATGTCCTCTTAGTCAAATCTGGAACTGTATTTATCTTTCTTTCTTTCTTTCTTTCTTTCTTTCTTTCTTTCTTTCTTTCTTTCTCTCTCTCTCTCTCTCTCTTTCTCTCTCTCCTTCCTTCCTTTTTAAAAATCTTCATTTCATGCAAAAAAAGGGCCCCTTCCCTCGTCTTTATTAAAAGCGGCCAGACAGTGGCCAAAGTGGAGATAATTTTCTGTTTCCTCCCTTTACACGATATATTTGTTCCTATCGACAGCAACACCCATTTGTGAAATACTAACTTGTCTACAAATGTGTATAGATAAATAAATTCCCTCAATCAATTAAAATCTGGATTCTTACCCAGAGGTGTGGGCCACATTTATATAAGTTGGAAGCCATTCAGAGTGACTGGGGCAATTATTATTATTATTATTATTATTATTATTATTATTATTATTATTATTATTATTTTCAAGGGGTCACATGATATTGGTCAACTAGCCCAGAAGCAAAAGTGGATAAGGCAACGAGTGGGCATCTTACATTTGTACAGCAAGCTGCAGTTTCTATTCCCATTTAAACACCCTCTCTATCGCCTTCTCCAGGCAACAAAGAGTCGCTGTGTTACTATTACTCTTATTAACTTTAGTTAAAAGGAAGAGGAAGAGGAAACGCAGTAGAAGTTTATTAAATGATGCCTGACATGGGGGAAGTGGACAGAAAAAAGTTTTTCCTCCCTCTCTCATAACACTACAACTCGTGGACAACCAAGGAAGATGAATGTTGGAAGATTCAGAACAGATGATACCATCTCCATTGAAGTACTTGGAACAGATGATATGATCTCCATCATTATCAGCTCCATCTGGTATGCAGGATGAGACCCTCCCTGGCCGCAGACTGTCTCGCCAGAGTGGTGCATGCTCTGGTTATCTCACTTGGACTACTGCAATGCGCTCAAGTGGGGCTACCTTTGAAGGTGACCCAGAAACTGCAATTAATCCAGAATGCGGCAGCTAGACTGGTGCCTGGGAGCGGCCGCCGAGACCACATAACATCGGTCTTAAAAGACCTACATTGGATCCCAGTACGTTTCCGAGCACAATTCAAAGTGTTGGTGCTGACCTTGAAAGCCCTTATGTGCTCGGAAACGTACTGGAATCCAATGTAGGTCTTTTATCGGCCCAGTACCTGAAGGAGCGTCTCCACCCCCATCATTCTACCTGGACACTGAGGTCCAGCTCTGAGGGCCTTCTGGCAGTTCCCTCATTGCGAGAAGTGAGGCTACAGGGAACCAGGCAGAAGGCCTTCACGGTAGTGTCATGCCCTCCCATCAGATGTTAAAGAAAGAAACAACTATATGACATTTAGAAGACATCTGAAGGCAGCCCTCTTTAAGGAAGCTTTTAATGCTTGATTCATTACTGTATTTTAATATTTTGTTGGAAGCCGCCCAGAGTGGCTGGGGAAACCCAGCCAGATGGGCGGGGTATAAATAATAAATTATTATTATTATTATTATTATTATTATTATTATTATTATTATTGAGAAAATGAAGCCCTTCTTCATGCAGTGCATAGTTAAACTGTGGAACTCCCTGCCACAGGAGACAGTGATGGGTTTAACTTGGGTTAAAAGAGGATTCAAGAAATCCATGGAGGAGGAGAGGGCTTTCAGTGGCTACTAGTCAGGATGAATCTGCTCTGACTCCACAGTTAGAGGCAGCAATGCTGGAGACCACAGGAGGGGAGAGTTGCTCTTGGGTTCGAATCCTGCTCGTGGGTTTCCTATTGAGGCATCTGGTTGGCCCCTGTGAGACCAGGATGCTGGACTAGATGGGCCATTGGCCTGATCCAGTAGGCTCTTTTTATGTGCAAATGGCCACTTTCTCTGGCAGTCAAACTATAAGAGAGCAAAATACCAAACAACCTCCTGCCTTTCAACAGAAGTGACCCCATCCTTCCTAAGGGGGAAGCCTGCCAACCCTTTGGGGACTGTGGCGATCCGTGGCGACATGTGTGTCGACGGCTCCAGCCACACTGCAGCCCCGTGCGCCGTTCCGTGCATGCGCCCGGAGGAAAGAACATGCGATCCGCACAGCTGTGCCGATAATGAGATCGGATGCTGAGCCGCTCTCCCCGGTGCTGCTGGTTGCTCTGGAAACACTACGAGCTGCACTTCTCTCCTTTTCGCCGGCTCCCCTGACTATTTGTACCTCTCTCTCATTAAGCACGTAAGCAGGAACCTGGCTCACGCAACCTGTTCCAGATGACGGGGTGGGATTTGCCTGACGGCGGACGCATGCAGACCTCTTCTTTGGCATCCTGGTCTACACAGGACGGCATGCAGGGCACAGGTGGTGGCCAACGGAGGGCAAAACAGGAGTGCAGCCTGAGGAATGTAGCAGCGTAGAGTTGAAAGGGACCCTAAGGGTCATCTAGTCCAACCCGCTGCAATGCAAGGATCATTAGGCCAAAACAAACAAGATGAATTTTAACAGGGAGAAATGTAAAGTATTGCACTTGGGCAAAAAAAAATGAGAGGCACAAATACAAGATGGGTGACACCTGGCTTGAGAGCAGTACATGTGAAAAGGATCTAGGAGTCTTGGTTGACCACAAACTTGACATGAGCCAACAGTGTGACGCGGCAGCTAAAAAAGCCAATGCAATTCTGGGCTGCATCAATAGGAGTATAGCATCTGGATCAAGGGAAGTAATAGTGCCACGGTATTCTGCTCTGGTCAGACCTCACCTGGAGTACTGTGTCCAGTTCTGGGCACCACAGTTCAAGAAGGACACTGACAAACTGGAACGTGTCCAGAGGAGGGCAACCAAAATGGTCAAAGGCCTGGAAACGATGCCTTATGAGGAACGGCTAAGGGAGCTGGGCATGTTTAGCCTGGAGAAGAGGAGGTTAAGGGGTGATATGATAGCCATGTTCAAATATATAAAAGGATGTCACATAGAGGAGGGAGAAAGGTTGTTTTCTGCTGCTCCAGAGAAGCGGACACGGAGCAATGGTTCCAAACTACAAGAAAGAAGATTCCACCTAAACATTAGGAAGAACCTCCTGACAGTAAGAGCTGTTCGACAGTGGAATTTGCTGCCAAGGAGTGTGGTGGAGTCTCCTTCTTTGGAGGTCTTTAAGCAGAGGCTTGACAACCATATGTCAGGAGTGCTCTGATGGTGTTTCCTGTCTGGCTGCCTGGAAGAAATTCCTAGTCCACCCCAGTGAACAGGTTAAATGCCTCCTAACAAACCAAGGCTTGCTTCCCATGTGTTCTTACCCCAAAGTTGTCTGGTGTCACACGCTGAAGATCAGGCCCTAAAGCAGGGTGCATTCCTTCCTCCCCACCTCCTAGTTTTGTAGTCCTGCGAAACAGACCAGGGTTGGGGTCCTCATTTCACCTGCAAGCAAGTATTGAGGTGGTTGGAGAATTCCAAGCCTATCGCACCCTGACTGAGAATTCAACAGGGCCATTAAAAGGTGTGATGCATCCTGAGAGGTATTTAGCCTGTCCAGCAACATCTGCAGGGCCAAAGGTTAGCTGCCTTTGATGTGCAGGGGGCTTTGCAAGAGAAATACCTGCCATACAGTAGAGTCAGAAGAGGCAACGGGTGGAGGGAAAGGGGATCAGCCAGGCTGCCATGGGTTGAAGATCCTTATGCATCTCTGACCAGAGGCCATCCAACCTCTGCTTGTTGTTATCATGGTATCTCCCCTGCCAGGTAAGAATACTTATAGCAAAGCACTGGAAGACTCAAGATTTACCCACTCTGGAAGAATGGCAGATGAAGTTGATTGACTGTATGGGACTGGCAGAAATGACCGGCAGAATTTACAGAAACAGACCAGGGAGAAGAGTCGGCAGAAGAAGATTGGAAGAAATCTAAGGACTATTTACAGAAACACTACAAAATTAATGAACTCTGAAAAGATGCTGGATTGAATTTTTGTGGTCTCTAGCTGTTATGATAAAGATAATAGGGATTAAAATTGTTTAAGTTTAAGTCATAAAATTGTTTAAGTCATAAAATTTAAAAAGTTGAGTGGAAAATAAGGTGTTATTTTAAAAAGGAATGTTAAGAGATTAGGATTTGCTGGATTAACAAGTTGAACTAGAAAACAAGAAGGGGAGGTATGAGGAAGTCAAAGAAACATGTTATTGAAAAATTGTTACTGAAATTGACTTGTTTTTAATATTTTTCTTTTTCTTTTTCTTTTTGTGTTTGTATAAAAGTGGAAAATCTAATAAATATTTATATAAAAAAAACAACAACCTCTGCTTGTTGTTGTTGTTGTTGTTTAGTCATTTAGCCGTGTCCGACTCTTCGTGAACCCATGGACCAGAGCATGCCAGGCACTCCTGTCTTCCACTGCCTCCCACAGTTTGGTCAAACTCATGCTGGTAGCTTCGAGAACACTGTCCAACCATCTCGTCCTCTGTCATCCCCTTCTCCTTGTGCCCTCCATCTTTCCCAACATCAGGGTCTTTTCCAGGGAGTCTTCTCTTCTCATGAGGTGGCCAAAGTCTTGGAGCCTCAGCTTCAGGATCTGTCCTTCCAGTGAGCACTCAGGGCTGATTTCCTTCAGAATGGATCGGTTTGATCTTCTTGCAGTCCATGGGACTCTCAAGAGTCTCCTCCAGCACCAGAATTCAAAAGCATCAATTCTTCAGCGATCAGCCTTCTTTATAGTCCAGCTCTCACTTCCATACATCACTACTGGGAAAACCATAGCTTTAACTATACGGACCTTTGTCGGCAAGGTGATGTCTCTGCTTTTTAAGATGCTGTCTAGGTTTGTCATTGCTTTTCTCCCAAGAAGCAGGCGTATTTTAATTTTGTGACTGGTCTTTTAAATGGATTTTAAGTGTGGTGTCTTTTATTTTTTCCATGTTTTTCTATATTCATATTATTGTTGCTAAGACGTAGTTTATTGCATTGTCCCTTTAAATTGTTGAAAGCTGCCCTAAGTGGGACATGGTCATGAGAAGGGAGGGATAGAAACATGCATTAAGAAATAATCTGGAAAAAATATTTGGCTGAGTTGGGAAGAAGCAGAGAGACACATACCAATTTTGGGATGGGGAGGGACAAACAAACATCAGATTCAGTCCCCCAAAGCAATGGGACATGTCCCGTCCCACCCCAGCTGACTCCATGCAAGCCAGTCCAAAACCTCTCAAAAATTATTTGTTCAGTTAATAATTTTACTTTCTTTGTGTGTTTCATCATCATCATCATCATTATTATTATTATTAAAATTTCTGTACTGCCCTTCATCCGAAGATCACAGGGTGGTTTACAACATAAAACTACAAAAATACATACCATAATAACAAACAAACAATACCAAACTGTGTGTTTCTTATTTAGTGTTGCCAGGAGAGCTTTGAGCACCTACAAACTGGCACACAATTTGTTTTACAAGTGCACTACTTTATTCCGGTCTGTGTGTTTGTGTGTCTTTACCTTCAAATTCTTCCAAATATAACTCATGGATGTTTTGCTTTGGAATGCATGATTTCTACAGTATTTTACTGCGTGCTTGCATGTTTGCAATGAGACGTGTTCTCTGAGGCCAGGCTGCTGCGCCCCTCTCTGAGCCTGCGCTGGAAAATCAATCAATAACATTTCCGCAGTCCCGAATGCAGTTGCCCTCACAACAACCTTGCGCAGCAGATCATGCGCATCACTGCAGATTTGCAAATGAGAGAGAGAGAGACCTCATTCAAAACATCAACATTTGTCCGTGGCGGAGGCGGGAATTTGAACCCGGGACTCACCGAGGCAAGCGTGCTCACCTTAAGAACCTAAGAAGCCCATGCATCAGGTCAATGGCCCATCTAGTCAGGGAATCATAGAATCAGAGAGTTGGAAGGGACCCCCAAGTATCATCTAGTCCAACCCTCTGCAATGCAGGAAGCTGGGAGAGATCATCAGGGGGTTTGGACTGTGTGTCCATTAATATGCAGATGATACCCAGCTCTACCTCTCTTTCAAATCAGAACCAGTGAAGGCGATGAAGGTCCTGTGTGAGTGTCTGGAGGCAGTTGGAGGATGGATGGCGGCTAATGGATTGAGGTTGAATCCTGACAAGACAGAAGTACTGTTTTGGGGGGACAGGGGGCGGGTGGGTGTGGGGGACTCCCTGGTCCTGAATGGGGTAACTGTGCCCCTGAAGGACCAGGTGCACAGCCTGGGAGTCATTTTGGACTCACAGCTGTCCATGGAGGCGCAGGTCAATTCTGTATCCAGGGCAGCTGTTTATCAGCTCCATCTGGTACGCAGGCTGAGACCCTCCCTGCCCGCAGACTGTCTGACCAGAGTGGTGCATGCTCTAGTTATCTCCCGCTTGGACTACTGCAATGCGCTCTAAGTGGGGCTACCTTGGAAGGTGGCCCAGAAACTACAACTAATCCAGAATGCGGCAGCTAGACTTGGGACAGGGAGTGGCCACCGAGACCATATAACACCAGTCTTGAAAGACCTACATTGGCTCCCAACACAATTCAACATGTTGGGGTTGACCTTTAAAGACCTAAACAGCCTCAGTCCAGTATGCCTGAAGGAGCGTCTCCACCCCCATCGTTCTGCCCGGAGACTGAGGTCCAGCGCCAAGGGCTTTCTGGCAGTTCCCTCATTGCGAGAAGCAAAGCTACAGGGAACCAGGCAGAGGGCCTTCTCGGTAGTGGCACCCGCCCTGAGGAACGCCCTCCCACCAGATGTCAAAGAGAACAACAACTAGCAGACTTTTAGAAGACATCTTAAGGCAGCCCTGTTCAGGGAAGTTTTTAATGTATGACATATTAGTGTATTTTTGGTCTTTGTGGAAGCAGCCCAGAGTGGCTGGGGAAACCCAGCCAGATGGGTGGGGTACAAATTATTATTATTATTATTATTATTATTATTATTATTATTATTATTATTATTATATCTCAGCTAAAGCATTCATGGCAGATGACCATCCAACCTCTGCTTACAAACCTCCAAGGAAGGAGAGTCCAGAACTTCCTGAGGGAGACCGTTCCTCTGTCAAACAGCGCTTACTGCCAGAAAGTCCTTCCTGATGTTTAGTCCAACAACATCTGGGGACCCACAGGTTGAGAACCACTGCCCTAGACAGTGCACTGCCCCAAACATTTGTAGGGCACCACGTTGGCCAATGCTGGCCTACACTATGCTTTGCAAATCCTCTTCAAAAAATGTTTCCGGCTCCTGATTTGTTGGCGGATCGCAAGGCAGACCGGACCAGCTCCAAGATCAACATAGACGTCTCTAACTATGATTTGGCACAATATCTCAGCTGAACTCAACTCCTGGCTCATTTTGCACCACTTTGTTGAGCTGCGTAGGGCTCGGCGCCACACACTGGAGCCCAGGTGTCAGGAATTCAATCATCACGGGGGAGAGCATAGAACCGTAGAGTTGAAAATGACCCCGAAGGCCATCTAGACCAGCCCCCTGCAATGCAGGAATCTCAGTTAAAGCATCGGAGACAGATGGCTATCCAACCTCTGCTGAAAAGCCTTCAAGGAGGGAGAGTCCACCACCTCCAGAGGGAGACTGTTCCTCTGTTGAACAGCTCTTACTGTCAGAAAGTCCTTCCTGATGTTTAGTTTGAATCTCCTTTCTTGTAAACTTGAAGCCATGGGTTCGAGTCCTACCCTCCAGAGCAGGAGTGGACACACCCTGGAGACAGGCTCCCTCGCTGGCTTCTCCCAAAACCTGGAACGCGAAGGATCCATGCACAAAAGGAGCACGGCTAAAGAATCCCGCAAGTTCTACCACACACGGTGGACACGCAAGATAACAAAAGGATTCTGGGAGATGATTTATAATGAGTTGAAAAAAATGTTTAAAATAACGTTTGTGAAACAACCAGAGGTTTTTTTATTAGGGATTTTAGGTGCAGAAATACCAAGGGAGCAGAAACGACTATTTATGTATGCAACGACAGCAGCACAGATGCTACTGGCCCACAGATGGAAAGAAGATAAAAGTCCCAGCCAGAGACGAATGGATGATGAAGATGATGGACTAGGCCGAAATGGCGAAACTGACTGGGAAAATCAGAAACCAGGAAGAGAAGAACTTTAAGAAGGAATGGGGGAAATTTGCAATGTATTTAAGAGAACACTGTAAACAACTAAAAACTTTTGCAGGATTTGAGTAACGCTTGTAATGAAGGATAACTATAAGAAAACGCATTATTGACAAAATTAACAAAAGATAAATGAAAATTAACAGTGTACTAGATAGATTAAGTGGTAGATACACAATGGAGTGGCGAGAAGTCGTTGGAAACTTAAGAAGAATGCACTGTGATGTGATGTAACAAATATTATCACTCTTATTGCTATTTTGGTTAATCCATTTGTTTACTTCTTTTTAATCTAAATAAAGCATTTGGGGGGGAAATATGGTAGAAATGGATTATTTGAGAAAATAAGAGAAGCAGTTAGAAAAAGATTGATCATGGTAACCATGGAGGGGAGTCAAAGGATTCAGGGAATTCTAAATGATGACGTTGATGTTTAATGTTTGCATTTAAATTCGCAAACCTAATAAAAAAGATTTGACTCGAGAATTCCACAAGTTGTGGCCCTCGCCCCCCCCCCCCCCGTCGCCTGCCCTTTCCCCCTCTCTGCACAGCTGGCCAGGGCAGCTCCAGAGCTCTTGACAGCAGAGCAGGAAGGCGCAGGATCCTGCCCCCCCCTCCAACCCCTGCCTTTGTAATTAGACTCACAATAAATGCAGGAAGCCATGCGCAAGGAACACAATGTTCACAGCTGCCATTCACAGCTAAATAATTAGTCAATATTGGGCTCCCAACGCAGCCCCCGGCGCTCATGCCAATCTGGAGGGGGGGAGACACTTGTCCTCGCGTCACACCAGGCCGTCCTTCGCTGCTGTTCCCGTAAGCCGGCATCCTGGCCTCGCAGGAGACAGGGCCGACCCGCTGCTAATCCAGCGAGATTCCTAAATGCAAAACTCGGCGGGGGTTGAGTCGGGGAGGGTGGAGAGGCAGAACCCTCGAAAGCCGCACGCACACGCAGAAAAAGACCTTTGCATCTCTGTGCCGGCCGACTCTTGGAAAGCTCGTCTTCTTTTTCCTAAAAAAAAAAACAACTCGCCGCAGAACGCTGCAGCACGATTGCTGACCGAGCCGTGACCTTGGCAGCAAGCAGGTGCTCAGAGATCCGTACCGGTTGCCTGTTTGCTGCAGGGCCAATTCTGTGGTGTTGCTCTTAGTATATACAGTGGTACCTCTGGTTACGTACTTAAATCGTTCTGGAGGTCTGTTCTTAACCTGAAACTGTTCTTAACCTGAAGCACCACTTTAGCTAATGGGGCTTCCCGCTGCTGCCGTGCCGCTCCCTCTTCCATGGGATATTTGAAGATGGCTCTCCTATCTTCCCTCTGTCTCCTCTTTCCCAGGCATACTCAGCTCCTTCAACCATCTCCAAACCCTTGATCATCTTGGTCACTAGAGACCGTGCTGCTTTTATGACATTTATTTGCACATACATACAACCTGAGCATAGGATGGAGAGGCTCACAGCATCGACACTGCAACAGATCTTGCAAATCCATTAGTCACAGCTTAGGATCCAGCACAGAGCAAGCAGATCTCTGTGTCTCCGGCCTCCTGCTTGCTTCCTGACTGGCTACTCTCCTACCTAGTAGACAGGTGCATCCTTCCTCCATCCCCTCACCTATCAGTCGTAGCTCTTGCAACCCAGCTTATTCCTTTGGGATGCTGATGAGGACACTCAAGTGACCAGCTAAGGTCCTTGACTTACAAAGACTCTTATTTGACCAGTTCAGCAACAGAATCATCTCTTAGATTCTGACCTTTGCTAATACAGGACCGCAAGAATGGGAAGGAGCTCAGGCCATCATGCAGACTGACCTCCCGAACCTGCAAGACAAAACTTCTTTTTGCTGATGTTTATCCCTGTTTCAAGGAGGAAACTGAAAACTCAGGGCTGCCGCCTTCTCCTTAAAAAAAGAAGAAGAAATGATTTACCTAGCAGCTTGAACTCAAAAGTCTGCAGGCTTTTTATTTCCTTAAGAAAATAATTTGTTTCCCCTACGTGCTCACACCCATGCAACGCGGACTGCAATTACAGGAAATGCAACAAGGAATTCAGTTTAGTCACTGGAAAATGGTTCATCATCGGCCACCAATACTGGGGTATTTTTTCCCCTTATAATTGGAGGGGTGGGTGTGTCTGTGTGTCAACAGCTCTGCCTAGTCACTTACCTAGTATTGCCTCCCAGACTTTGGGCTGGCATACGAGCCCCCAGATGAACTTGTCTCGCGTCAGGGCTGCTGACACCTTATCGATGTGTTGCGTCTCCCAAGCCCATCCCAGAGTTCATTAAATGTAGATAGCGCCCTTCTTTTAACTGCCAGGCTAATGTTTATTAATGAGGCGCGCAGCATCCGAGAAGATGGAGAGCTTCCCTGAAAGGCTACGACAGGCCCGGGAGAGCCCTCCGTCCTCGTGGCTGAAGCACACCTCAGGAGCTTTCAAAATTAACACACTTATTTATTTTAATTCCTCACTGTCTGGCCCTGTTAAGGGAACAGGCTCGGGCATTTAACAGCATCAGACAAAATTCCGTTCCTGCGTCACTTCTGGTCTGTCTAGTTTAGCTGTTGCCTAAATGGTTTTAGACCACATATTTAAGAGTGCAGGCTGGTTCCGACCGCACAGGGCTTAGAGGCAGCAAGGAATACAGTAAGGGCTACCCCAGGAGACCCCACATGAATCATAACCCCCCGATTCCCATCCTCCATTCTTTTTTAAAATAGCAAGTTTACGGCACTTGTAAAACCTGAGATATGAGATAAGATCTACAGGCACAGTTCTTCTCATGTCAACATCCTTCTTAATTTGTGGAGCCCAGAATTCAACAAAGTATTCCAAGTGTGGTCTGATCACGGCAGAATAGAGGGGGGACTATTACTTCCCTTAGGATGTGGGTGGCGCTGTGGGTTAAACCACAGAGCCTAGGACTTGCCGATCAGAAGGTCGCTGGTTCGAATCCCCGCGACGGGGTGAGCTCCCGTTGCTCGGTCCCAGCTCCTGCCAACCTAGCAGTTTGAAAGCACGTCAAAGTGCAAGTAGATAAATAGGTACCACTCCGGCGGGAAGGTAAACGGCATTTCCGTGCGCTGCTCTGGTTTGCCAGAAGCGGCTTAGTCATGCTGGCCACATGACCAGGAAGCTGTACGCCAGCTCCCTCAGCCAATAAAGCGAAATGAGCGCCGCAACCCCAGAGTCGGTCACGACTGGACCTAATGGTCAGGGGTCCCTATACCTTTACCTATTACTTCCCTTGTCCTGGACACTCGACTTCTGTTGATGCAGCCTAGAATAGCATTCACTTTTTTTGCTGCTGCATCACACTGTTGGCCCCTGTCAAGCTTCTGGTCCACCAAGACCCCTAGATCCTTTTCACATGTACTGCTAGTAAGCCAGGTGTCCTCCATCCTATATTTGTGCATCTGGTTCTTCCCGCCTAAATGCAGAACCTTAACTTGGTCCCTATTAGTTACAGCTAGGTAGCTGTGTTGGTCTGCCGTAGTTGAAACAAAATAAAAAAATTCCTTCCAGTAGCACCTTAGAGACCAACTAAGTTTGTCATTGGTATGAGCTTTCGTTTGCATGCACACTTCTTCAGAAATTCATTTCGTTAGCTTGCGCCCAGTTCTCCAATCTGTTAAGGTCACCTCGAATCGCAATTCTGTCTTTGACAGCATTAGCTACCCTTCCCAGTTTGGCGTCGCCTCATTTCTCCTCCCAGTCTCCTCTTCTCCAAGCTAAACAGGCCCAACTCCCTCAACCGTTTCTCATAAGGCTTGGCTGCCAGACCTTTAACTATCTTGCAGCTTGCCACTATATAGTCCGATATTTGATTTGTTTTCCAGAACTGGCTTTTACATGACGCAAAAGAACAAACATAATTTGGAAACTAAGTGTTAGGGAAACAGGACACTGGAGCTGCCATGTGAATAACAACAACAACAGAATAGTAAAAACACAATAAAACATCAAACATTAAAGGTCCAGCGCTGAGGGCCTTCTGGCGGTTCCCTCACTGCGAGAAGCCAAGTTACAGGGAACCAGGCAGAGGGCCTTCTCGGTGGTGGCGCCCGCCCTGTGTCACGCCTTCCCACCAGATGTCAAAGAGATAAACAACCACCAGACTTTTAGAAGTCATTTAAAGGCAGCCCTGTTTAGGGAAGCTTTTCATGTTTAATAGGTTATTATATTTTAGTGTTTTGTTGGAAGCTGCCCAGAGTGGCTGGGGGGAACCAGCCAGATGGGTGGGGTATAAATAAATTATTATTATTATTATTATTATTATTATTATTACTACTATTATTATTTTATTAAATACTTCCCTAAACAGGGCAGCCTAGATGTGCCTTTGGCTTGATTCAAGCACAGGTCTATTATCCTGTTCTGTCTCAGTTCAAGGCATTTTCCTATGTTCCAGTTGCAGACAAGAAATCCTTAGGACGGCCATTCCATTATTCTCCATCTTCTCTCACTTGGCAACCTTTCGTCCTACCTTTGCTGGTTCATCTGATGGAGACTTCGGATACTCTAAGCCAGGCTTCCTCAACCCTCCCGATGTTTTTGGCCTACAACTCCCATGATCCCAATCTAGCAGGACCAGTGGTCAGGGATGATAGGAATTGTAGTCTCAAAACATCTGGAGGGCCGAGATTGAGGAAGCCTGCTCTTTTTGTTGTTGTTGTTTAGTCATTTAGTCGTGTCCGACTCTTCGTGACCCCCTGGACCAGAGTATGCCAGGCACTCCTGTCTTCCACTGCCTCCCGCAGTTTGGTCAAACTCATGCTGGTAGCTTCGAGAATGCCGTCCCACCATCTCGTCCTCTGTCGTCCCCTTCTCCTTGTGCCCTCCATCTTTCCCAACATCAGGGTCTTTTCCAGGGAGTCTCCTCTTCTCAGGAGGTGGCCAAAGTCTTGGAGCCTCAGCTTCAGGATCTGTCCTTCCAGTGAGCACTCAGGGCTGATTTCCTTCAGAATGGAGAGGTTTGATCTTCTTGCAGTCCATGGGACTCTCCAGAGTCTCCTCCAGCACCATAATTCAAAAGCGTCAATTCTTCAGCAATCAGCCTTCTTCATGGTCCAGCTCTCACTTCCATATATCACTACTGGGAAAACCATGGCTTTAACTATACAGTCCTTTGTTGGCAAGGTGATGTCTCTGCTTTTTAAGATGCTGTCTAGGTTTGTCATTGCTTTTCTCCCCCTTTTAATGCCACACGATGGCCTGTGGTGCCATTTTACTGAATTACCCGCAATCTCTGATTAGCAAGCCTTAAAAGGAGAGAGGCGCCCAGGCTGAGACGGGAACGGATAAAAACGTACAATAAACAAAGCTCAAAGGTTGGTTTCGTAAAAGTCAACAATTTGCTCTTGCTGTGGGTTCCTCTTCCCGGAAGCCGCTAAGGCGTGCAGCGGCTAAAACCCACCGCCAAGAATAGCTGGGGAGGTTTTCTAAAATCAACACCTTCCGTTTACTGGTGGCCCCAAGAAATGAGGGTAAAACAGGTTAGGAAAGGAGGACTTCGCATGGATGTCCCTGATGGCTGAAAACGGTTCCTTCTTCTTTCAGGCATCCACAAATATTGCACGGACGAGAATAAGACTGAATAGCCCTTACCTTAATGATTTCTCAGAATGACCAAAGAAGCCATTAGTTTAGAGGGCAAACAATTTTGAGGAGACATGATAGAAGTTCATAAAAATTATACATGGCCCCAGAAAAGGGGACATCCAATAATGCTTGGATGAACATCTAATGTTTACTGGATGGATTTCCCCCCAAATTGATTTCTGAATTCTGAATTTATTGTTATTCAAGTTTTATACTGTATTTTATGCTGTTTTTCGTTGCATCAATTAAGTGTTTTAAATTTGTTGTTAGCCGCCCTGAGCCAGGTTTTCTGAACCAGAAAGGGTGGGGTATAAATAAATAAAATGTTATTTTATTATCATAAAGGTTGGAAGATTTAGGACGGATAAAAGGAAAGTCCTTCTTCACACAGCGCAGAGTTAAACCGTGGAACTCCTTGCCACAAGAGGCCACGATGACCACCAACCTAGATGGCTATAAAAGAGGATTAGACAAAATCATGGAGGAGGAGAGAGCTATCGATGGCTACTAGTCAGGATGGCTCCAGAGTCGGAGGCAGAAATGCTTCTGGATCGTAGTTTCTGGAAACCCCAGGAGGGGAGAATTTATCTCTTGCTTGTGGGTCTTCCTGTGAGAAGAGGATGCTGGTCTAAATGGACCACAGGCCTGATCCTGCTGGATGTTCTGATGCCTACCTCCCCCCGCTGCCTTACCTGTTCCTGTCCTTCGCACCATACACACAAAGAGAGGAAGCCCCAAGCAAGATTCACGAGTCCTTTAGGGAAATACAGAGGCATTTTCTCAACCAAGAGAGAGCAAGAAGTGAAGACATTTGTTGGGTTTTAAACTCTGCTCGTTGGATTTGCACTGCGACGGGGCCACGTTCAGCCTGGACACTGCGATCCAGCACCGAGGGCCTTCTGGCGGTTCCCTCATTGCGAGAAGTGAGGTTACAGGGAACCAGACAGAGGGCCTTCTCGGTGGTGGCGCCCGCCCTGTGGAACGCCCTCCCTTCAGATGTGAAGGAAATAAGCAGCTATCTTCTTTTAAAAAGGCATGGGAAGGCAGCCCTGTTTAGGGAAGTTTTTAATATTTAATGCTGTATTGTTTTTAACACTTGATTGGAAGCCGCCCAGAGTGGCTGGGGAAACTCAGCCAGATGGGCGAGGTATAAATAAATTATTATTATTATTATTATTATTATTATTATTATTATTATTATTAAATATTTATTAGAGTTTTCCATTTTATACAAACAAAGAGAAAAAAGAAAAAAGAAAAAATAGTAAAAACACATAAAGTTCACAACTTATTTTTCAGTAACATATTTCCCTGACCGCCTCATACCTCCCCTTCTTGTATTCCAGTTCAAATTATTTGTCCAGCAAATCCTTATCTCATAGCATTACAGTTAAAAAACACCTTATTTTCTATCCAACATCTTAAATTATTGTGGCTTAAACTTTTACTTATATATATAAAAAAAGAACCATTTTTTCATATTCTTTTATACCATTACAGCTAGACACCACTTAATTTCAATCCAATCCAATATTATTATTATTATTAGTTTGGTGCTAGTGGAAGACACCCCCGTGCAGCTCAATAATGGGTTACTTGAGAGACAGATGTGGGAACTGTAGTTTTCCAAAGATGCTGAGAGGTGTTAAGGAGACCCCCTATCCCCTCCCCCAGAGACCTACAATTCCCAAAGTTCCCCAGGAAGAAGGCTTGATTGTTAAATCTCCTGGGAATGGCAGGGGTGTCTCCAAACAACTCTCTGCGCCCTAAACAAACTACATTTTCCAGGAGTCTTTGGGAGCAGCCATGAGAGTGAAGAGGCATCATAGTGCTTGACATGTGCAATGTCTGCCCAATGGAGGGTCACCTCTTTGCGACATTGATCTGCAAGAGGCAGCATTGGGTTTCTGCCGCAAGCTCCAAGCACCGGGAAGAACACTGCAGCAGCTGTGTTGCCATACGAGAAGAAAGACCATCTTCCGAAAAGCTTCCCCTCTGGACAAATTTTCTGGATCTGCTTCTTAAGAGGCCAGTCTCTCTCTCTCTCCCCCCCCCCCCGACTTGCTATTTGCGTGCGTGCGTGCGTGCGTGTGTGACACAGACAGGGTGGAAGGAAAACTTGTTGACAGCTAAAAGGTAAAAGCAAATATTGTATTTTTAGAGCACCGGGCTGACTCTGACAGGCGCCTTGGCTTGTAAGTGCCCAGGCCTCTAACGCTGAGCTGAGCCGCCGCTTGAAAAATAAAGGGAGAAACAGAGAGAGAGAGAAAAAAAAAAATACAGCCATTACATTTCCAGGGCACAATGAGTCTAAAATAGAAGATAAATAATTTTGCAGAAGCTGCCATCGCTCCTGGAGACTGGGGTGGGGGAAAAGAGGGGGGAACCACCCCAGAAATTCAAACACCTCCAAACCTTCAACGCTTTGATCAATTTCCTTCTCTGTTTAACTGAGGCTTTTAACTTTTTATCATACCCAAAACGAATAATAATAATAATAATAATAATAATAATAATAATAATAATGGGATAGGTTGGATAATGGGATGCAGGTGGTGCTGTGGGTTAAACCACAGAGCCTAGGGTTTGCCGATCAGAAGTTCGGCGGTTCAAATCCCTGCGATGGGGTGAGCTCCCGTTGCTCGGTCCCTGCTCCTGCAAACCTAGCAGTTCGAAAGCACGTCAAAGTGCAAGTAGATATATAGGTACTGCTTCAGCGGGAAGGTAAACGGCATTTCCGTGCATTGCTCTGGTTTGCCAGAAGCGGCTTAGTCCTGCTGGCCACATGACCTGGAAGCTGTACACCGGCTCCCTCGGCCAATAAAGTGAGATGAGCACCGGAACCCCAGAGTCGGCCACGACTGGACCTAATGGTCAGGGGTCCCTTTACCTTCACCTTATGTTGCATAATGAGAAGAGTCTGGCTTTCCCCGGGGGGGGGGGGCAGGCTGCAGTTTTGCCAGTTCTGCCACTGAAAGGATGGAAACCCACAGCGGATGTCCCTGGTTCAGATCTCTCCCCAAGCAACTCACCAGCTGCCCAGAGGCAGCCTGCTCCTCCCCCCACCAATGCAACTTGGCAATAATAGTCCCTACCTTGCAGGGTTGTTGCATGGATAACTGGGGAAAAAAATATACCGAGCAGAATATTCCTTGTTTTCAATATGAACCTCAAATATTGCCCTTTTGGACTTACTCAAACGCAGGTCTACTACCCAGCCAACAGATCCAAAAGTATGCAAGACACTGATGTTTACGGTGGGCACTGTCTAGAGAACAATTCAAATTCTTCCTTAAGCTAATTTAATTTTTTATATACTCCTTTTCATAGGGCACCCAGCCCTCTCAAGGCAGCTCATGCAACAAGGTAGATTAAAAGGGCAAAACACACACACACACACAACGACAACAACAGTTCAATTGAAAACCCAGCAGTAAAACAGAAAAAAATAAGATAAAGGGGGAAATAGCGGGGGGGGGGGGACAGCACTGGTGCTTTATTTGCACCTAGAAACTCTGGACCAGCTTCAGATTAATCAGTTAAAAGTGGATAGAAACAAGAGAGGTATTTGGAGGCAATTTGAAAGCAGTCAATAAGGCTGCCAAGAGAACTTCCCAAAGAAGGAGGCTCCATAATGATGGGTTCAAAACAGAGAAGTCCCTCTCTGCGGTACTTGCCAGCCTGATGGACTGTATTAGCAAGAAGAAAGTGCAGAGAGAGAAGTTTTTCCTCTGTTTCTCGTTAACACTAGAATTTGTGGACGTCCAGTGATGCCGAATGCTGGAATATTCAAGACAGACAACAGACAGGAATTATTCGTGTAGCGCATAGCTACTGTATTTTTGCTCTATAAGACACACCTGACCATAAGACGCACCTAGTTTTTACAGGAGGAAAGAGGAAATGCCCCGGTTTTTTGAGGATCAGCTCAAAGTTGTGCAGCTTCTTTTGCAAAGGGGAAAAGCCCCCCTTTTTAAGGATCAGATCAAAGTTGTGGAGCTTACTTTGCAAAGGGAAAAAATCCTGTTTTTATGGGGTTCAACTCACAGTTCTGCAGCTTCTTTAGAAAAGGAAAGGGAGCCGTTTCTACAGTTTCCAGACAGATAATCTAATTAGCCAGTCACATGCAGAACATTCAACAATGGAGGCATGGGAAAGGGGGTGGAAAGGGAGCCAGCGATCGACCACACATTCACTCCATAAGACGCACAGACATGTTAGGAGGAAAAAAGTGTGTCTTATGGAGCGAAAAATACGGTAAACTGTGGAACTCACACAGGAGGCAGTGGTGCCAGCATCAACCTGGAAGGCTTGAGAAAAGGTTGAGACAAATTCATGGAGAAAGAAAAAACTTATCAGCTGCTATGAGCCAAGATGGCTCTGCTCTGAATCGGCCTTGGTCCAGTATATCTGAAGGAGCGTCTCCACCCCCATCGTTCTACCTGGACACTGAGGTCCAGCGCCGAGGGCCTTCTGGCGGTTCCCTCACTATGAGAAGCCAAGTTACAGGGAACCAGGCAGAGGGCCTTCTCGGTAGTGGCACCCGCCCTGTGGAACGCCCTCCCACCAGATGTCAAAGAGAAAAACAACTACCAGACTTTTAGAAGACATCTGAAGGCAGCCCTGTTTAGGGAAGCTTTTAATGTTTGATGTATCACAGTATTTTAATGTTTTTTTGGAAGCCGCCCAGAGTGGCTGGGGAAGCCCAGCCAGATGGGTGGGGTATAAATAATAAATTATTATTATTATTATTATTATTATTATTATTATTATTATTAATCCCAGTTGCTTCTGAATCCCACTTGTTGGACACCATAGGAGGGGAGAATTGATTGTGCGTGTGAATGCTGCTTGGGGGTTTCCCAATGGGGGGATCTGCGTTGGCCCCTGTGAGAACAAGATGGTGGACTAGATGGGCCACTGTCCTGACCCAGCAGGCCTTTCTTATGTTCCTACAATGTCAGGTGAAGTCTCAGGCGCCAGGTAGCAGCTCGCTTGCAGGTTGCCGTGAAACCTCAGGCAATGTCTCACTCTGGTGCTGCAAAGCATCGAAGCCACTAGGTCTTTTTCTGTGTTTGTTCAACTTTGTGTCCCGCTTCCTCAAACAATGCGCAGGTTAGACTACAACCTAAAAACCAGACAAATTTACTTTGATGGTGACCAGACCAGCTTCGCAGCTCCCACCATGAACATCGCAGTTTAGCAGACGGAGAGGCATCGCCAGTGCTTTTTTCCTTAAAAAACGTTCAGGCGTACTCTCATTTTGACTCAAGAAAATCACCATGTTCTAGTTCAACTCGGGGAAAATAAATACAGTAAATGGATAAGGTAAAGGTAAAGGAACCCCTGACCATTAGGTCCAGTCGTGGCGACTCTGGGGTTGCGGCGCTCATCTGGCTTCATTGGCCGAGGGAGCCGGCGTACAGCTTCCGGGTCATGTGGCCAGCAGGACTAAGCCACTTCTGGCGAACCAGAGCAGCGCACGGAAAAGCCGTTTACCTTCCCACCAGAGCAGTACCTATTTATCTACTTGCACTTTTTTTGTGTGCTTTCGAACTGCTAGGTTGGCAGGAGCAGGGACCGAGCAACAGGAGCTCACCCCGTTGCGGGGATTCGAACCACCGACCTTCTGATTGGCAAGTCCTAGGCTCTGTGGTTTAACCCACAGTGCCACCTGCGTCCCTTCTGGATAAAGTACTGTACAATTCACAAAATGCTTAGGGGTATTCGTACCCCCAGAAAAAACCCACCTTACTGCAAACCCAGCTTAGGCTGAAATTGAATTGCATGAGAGATTTAAAACAATATATACATTTCTATATATATTAGGCTGTACGGAGGCACACATGCCCCTGAGTTTGCATAGGCATCAAAGGCAAGGTGCAAGCAGGAGCGTGGCAAGAGGCTCTCTTCTGCGTGACCTGCTTTTGAATAAACAATGTTATATTCCACAGTCAATTATCTCCAAAGTACAAAGTGTTCTGTTACCAAAAAAAGACAGTGAGCAGCGGCTGGTCTGAGAGGGCGCATCCGCGCACCGGAGCGAGCGCTTAATCTTTTGTGTTCCCGTATAATTTTATACAAATGGGGTTGGTTTGGAGGCCGCAGACAAGATCCTGCCATTCCCCTTTTAGCCCTATTATTCTGCAAAGCGTCTAATTGCAGGCTTTGGCGAGAGGTGCTGGCATTGCTAGGGAAATGAGAGAAGGTACGCTTTGCACGGCTCGGTAACAAGGCTTCCGAAAGGAAAGTGGAAAAACAAATCATGGCTTGTGCGCATCGAACGGAAGGGGCCTAATAAGGCCCACAGGACAAACACTCCCCGTTATTACAGCTTCGTTATGCAAGGAAATGCCTTCTGAAAATGTCTGGTTTTCGGGAACGCTGGCTCTCAAAAGCAATCAGAATCTGCAAGGCCAGATGCCCTCTTTCCTCTCCCCCTGTGCGGGCATCAGAAATGCAAGAGCATCTTGGAAGAAATGCTGGTCAACAGGTTTGTCTGCTCACTTGCACAGGAGCCCTCCTGCCATTTTCAGCAACCAGGACTCAGAAGCATTGCTTCTTCCAACTGTGGAGGCAGACCATAGCCATCGTGGCTGTTGTTTGGTCGTTTAGTCGTGTCCGACTCTTCGTGACCCCCTGGACCAGAGCACGCCAGGCACTCCTGTCTTCCACTGCCTCCCGCAGCTTGGTCAGACTCATGCTGGTAGCTTCGAGAAAACTGTCCCACCATCTCGTCCTCTGTCCTTCTCCTTGTGCCCTCCATCTTTCCCAACATCAGGGTCTTTTCCAGGGAGTCTTCTCTTCTCATGAGGTGGCCAAAGTCTTGGAGCCTCAGCTTCAGGATCTGTCCTTCCAGTGAGCACCCAGGGCTGATTTCCTTCAGAATGGAGAGGTTGGCTCTTCTTGCAGTCCATGGGATTCTCAAGAGTCTCTTCCAGCACCATAATTCAAAAGCATCAATTCTTAGGCAATCAGCCTTCTTTATGGTCCAGCTCTCACTTCCGTACATCACTACTGGGAAAACCATAGCTTTTACTTTACGGACCTTTGTTGGCAAGGTGATGTCTCTGCTTTTTAAGATGCTGTCTAGGTTTGTCATTGCTTTTCTTCCAAGAAGCAGGTGTCTTTTAATTTCGTGGCTGCTGTCACCCTCTGCATTGATCATGGAGCCCAAGAAAGTAAAATCTCTCACTGCCTCCAATTCTTCCCCTTCTATTCGCCAGGAGGTGATGGGAGCAGTGGCCATGATCTTCGTTTTTTTGATGTTGAGCTTCAGACCATATTTTGCGCTCTCCTCTTTCACCCTCATTAAAAGGTTCTTTAATTCCTCCTCACTTTCTACCATCAAGGTTGTGTCATCTGCATATCTGAGGTTGTTGATATTTCTTCCAGCAATCTTAATTCCGGCTAGGGATTCATCCAGTCCAGCCTTTCGCATGATGAATTCTGCATAGAAGTTAAATAAGCAGGGAGACAATATACAGCCTTGCCGTACTCCTTTCCCAATTTTGAACCAATCAGTTGTTCCATATCCAGTTCTAACTGTAGCTTCTTGTCCCACATAGAGATTTCTCAGGAGACAGGTGAGGTGATCAGGCACTCCCATTTCTTTAAGAACTTGCCATAGTTTGCTACTAGCCACCAATGGCCCTCTCCTTTCTGAATCTGTCCAAGGCGGCAGCAAAGGAAGTTGGCAGCTGAACTGCTGAACAAAGACGATTTGGCGTAGAGGAAAGAGATTTATTAGAAATTTGCAGCAGAAACAGTTTTGATGCAGGGTATTATCTGTTAGCTGCTTGGAGCCTCGAGAAGAAGGGCAGGAAATATTAGATTTTATATCTGCATCCATATGAAAAATGTAAGAATCAAAGAAAACTAACAATGAATCTTCAGAGAGTTCTTCTAGGGCTTGCGGCTCCAACTGGACCACTCCTGATTCCTCAGCTAACTGGAAAGATGAATCTGAAGAAAACTTGTCCCAAAGTTAAGTTAAGAGGGAATAAGAAAGGAGCATCCAGGGACTGGGCCTCTTGCACATTCATGTGCAGCACATTGCTAGCCCCCAAACAACCCACAATAAAGCTAACACTATTCTAGGCTGCATCAACAGAAGTCTAGTGTCCAGATCAAGGAAAATAATTTTCCCACTCTATTCTGCCTTGGTCAGACCACATCTGGAATACTGTGTCCAATTCTGGGCACCACAATTTAAGAAGGATGTTGACAAGCTGGAAGGTGTGTAGAGGAGGGCAACTGAGATGATCAAGGGTCTGGAAGGTTGCACTTCAAAGCTGCAGGTTTCAGTTGCTGTCTTGCTGTTCTCGGAGACGTTCTGCCCTCGCCTGCTCCAGGAACACACTGAGTTAATTAGCTGAATTATCTGCTTGAAGCGCAGGCAACCCCACGTTAAGCATCATCAGAGCTGCTTAAGCGCTCCTCAAGAGGAGAAGAAATCCAAAATCAACTCTGAGCGGGTGCTGCCCCATTGGGAAAGCCACAGGCAAAACTCTGGATGCGACCCTTTGACTTGGAACCAGAAGTTTGCTTAGCACCTTCCATGGACTGACTAAGGCCTTTTGTTCATGCAGGCTGGATTGTTTGCGGAGCTCCAGCAACCCTGTGCACAGAGTCATGGGATTGTAGAGTCGGAAGGGGCTCCCAAGGGCCATCTAGTCTAACCCCCACAATGCAGGAATCGCCACTAAAGAATCCCTAATGGGGTCATCTAACCTCTGCTTAAAAACCTCCAGTGAAGGACAGCAAGCACAGCAGAGGCACAGGGGAGCAGGGTGACACTCTGGGGCACACGGCAAGGTGATGATTCGGCACATGCAAGGTGTGTGCACCTGGTCTGCAAAAAAACCCCTTCCCCTCCCTATGTTGATGTTATTCATATCACCTGCACATACAAAACACATTTTCACGGTGGCATCAAAGGAGCAACAACTTTTCAGCCTGCGAAGGTGGAAATGGAAATTCCGATTTGCACACCGAAACGCTGCTGGTTAGATGGGGATGACTGCAAGTGCTTAAGATGGACATGGAAATCCCGGATTTGCCAAAGGGCAGGCAAAGCGGCTCTTCCGAAAACAATGTTTGCAAGGGTAAAAGCAACACACAGCCACACCTGGTCCTAAATCATATAGCAAGGGTGAACTTGCTGGCGCCTTTGTTTGCGCAGAAGAGGATGGGCTCTCCAAAGTTTATCCCACTTGAAAATCTTCTAGAATCATAGAATTGTAGAGGTGGAAGGGGTTGGCTTTATATATGGACCATGGGTTAGGAACATAAGAAGAGCATCTGGTGGATCAGGCCAGAGGCCCACCTAGTCCAGCATCCTGCTCTCAAAAAGGCCAAAAAATTGACTGCGTGAAATCCACAAGCAGGGTTCACACACAAGAGCAGACTCCTGCCCTATGGTTTCCTGGTCCTGAAAAGCACTGCTGCCTCCAACTGTGGATATGTGGAGCTCTTTCAGATTACTTTTCTTTGGATGAAGACTTTTAATATTTTGTATTTGCATGTTTGGATTTGTGCGTGGGGCTTCCTTCGCGCTTGAACCAGAAGCTGCAGTTAGGGCAGGATGCTGGAGCACATTTGCTAACAGGAGGAAGGGCTGACAGGCATATAACGCTCCTGCTCAGAGATCTTCATGGGTTGGTGATTTGCTACCAGATCAAGATCAAGATGTTGTTATTAGTATATAAAGCCCTTAACAACTCAGGACCAGTTTGCCTACAATATCATCTCACCCAACATTTGCCCCCTTGACCGCTTCAGTCGGTGGAATTTGTACCTCTACAGGGGCCGCATAAGACCTGTTCCACATTTGTAAGAACTTAGCCATTTTGTGTGGCAGCTCCTAGACTTTGGAACTCCCTGCCAATTGACAACAGGCAAGTGCCTTCACTGCACTCTTTTCAGAAACCTGCTGAAACCATTCCTGTTTAGACAAGCCTACCTAGATGCTTAGACAGTTGGTGCGAGTCCTAAATCTGTTTTTAGTCTATAGTTATTTTAACTTTTTGCATTGTTGTTGCTAATTCTCCCTGTTGATTATTGGATTGTGTTGTCTTTTCTTGTGAACTGCTTCGAGGGTTCTGAGATCAAGCAGCCTATAAATTTGATGAAATAAGTCAACAAATAAATAAATAACTGCTGTATTACTAATTATCCGAATGTGTTTCACACGTCAGGCTGTCTTCTTGCGAATCGCTTTGGGGCACCTCTGAATGCGTGAAGCGAAATACAGTGGTACCTCTGGTTGCGAACGGGATCCGTTCCGGAGGCCCATTCACAAGATGAAAAGAGCGCAACCCGCAGGCTGCGATTCGCTGCTTCTGCGCATGCGCGTGACGTCATTTTGCGCGTCTGCACATGCGCGAGCAGCGAAACCCGGAAGTAACCCTTTCTGGTACTTCCGGGTCGCCGTGGGACATAACCTGAAAGAACATAACATGAAGCGGACGTAACATGAGACATGACTGTACAGAAATCCAATAACCAACTCAACCGGCCTGTGGGACTCAAGACCCATGCCCTTCCCCGTTCCCCACACCCATCGCCGGGGTCGGACACTGCCTCTTACCTTTGGCTGCAGCAGAGGGGGCTGAGGCCCGGCGGCCGGTTCCGTGATGTAGGTTTTCTTGGCTCCGGATGCCGGGTACTGCCCTGTGGGATTCAGGGCCGCAGACCCGGGAGAAGGGTATGTCGCCTCTGGCTTCCAGGCATTTTGCGGCACGTAGGATGGATCCGAGCCAGTCCTCCCTCCGTAGCCTCCGGGGTGGGCCGGATCTTGGTAGCGGCCCTGGGGGCCCCCGTATCCATAGCTTGGCTCTGGGTGAGGGGCGGTTTGGGGCGTGTAGCCGTAATCCGTGGCCCGGGGCTGAGACGGCACATAGGGCGCTGGACCCAGAGAAGACGCTGGTTGAGCCGCTTGGTTGGGGGCCAGACTGCTATACTGGGGGGCTGGTGGCTGGAAGTGGGGGGCCGGCTGGGCCGACTTCACTTGCACGTTGAAGGTCGGGCGGTTCGGGGTGGAAGCCGTGCTGTAGGACGCCGGAACAGGCTGAGGTTTCAAGGTGCCGACCGGGGTCACAGGGATGGGCTGAGAGCCAGGCTTGGATGCTGATTTCTTGGTGGCCGTCAGGGGAGGCTGGTTTGGGATGACCATGCGCTTGTGGCCAGTGACCGGGGTGGCCATCGGCGGCGTAGCGATGGGAGATCCGCCCGGAATCCCAGAGCCCTGCATGTGGGAAGAGAGACACCAGCAACAGACCATTAATTTAGGTCAGGAATAACCTGCGCCTGAAGATTTGTCCCATTATGTACTGGTTTGTCCAAGCTAGGGACACGGGTGGCGCTGTGGGTTAAACCACAGAGCCTAGGGCTTGCCGATCAGAAGGTCGGCGGTTCGAATCCCGGCGACGGGGTGAGCTCCCGTTGCTTGGTCCCTGCTCCTGCCAACCTAGCAATTCGAAAGAACGTCAAAGTGCAAGTAGATAAATAGGTACCGATCCGGCGGGAAGGTAAAACAGCATTTCCGTGCGCTGCTCTGGTTCGCCAGAAGCGGCTTAGTCATGCTGGCCACATGACCCGGAAGCTGGGGTTGGGATAGATGACCCATAGGGTCCCATCCAACTCTAAAATTCTAAAATTCTGTGATTCCCTGAAACACCATTCTTTTTTAAAAAAAATATTGGAAATTTTACAACATAACACAAACCCCCCACAAGCCCAATACAGAAATCCACCCTCTCAGCCACCCTCTCCGCTCTCTCAGCCAATAAAGCAAGATGAATGCCGCAACCCTAGAGTCGGCCACAACTAGACCTAATGGCCAGGGGTCCCTTTACCTTTACCTTTTGCCCAAGCTAAAAGAGCTTAAGAGCAGCCTTGTTCATGAGGTCCCAACCAAAGATCTTATTCTGGGGCAATCAGAATAAGATCCACTCTTTGACTGCTGATTCTGGACCCTAAACCGTTTTTTCTATCACTGACTTTTTGTGCTGTGTATATTGCAATGTTCTTTTGCTGCTATGGCTGATGGCTGACGCAAAAAAAGTTTCGTTCATCATTCATGAGTTCCTGCAACTGGACTTTGGCTATCTAAAGATCAGTGAACTGTCCAAAAGTAGAAATGGGTCCTATTTTATACATTTCTCCTGGGTGACAGAACCAGTTAACAAAGGGAAGAAAAATAAAATATATACAGTGGTACCTTGGGTTAAGTAGTTAATTCGTTCCGGAGGTCCGTTCTTAACCTGAAACTGTTCTTAACCTGAAGCACCACTTTAGCTAATAGGGTCTCCCGCTGCTGCTGCACCACCAGAGCACGATTTCTGTTCTCACCCTGAAGCAAAGTTGTTAACCTGAAGCACTATTTCTGGGTTAGCAGAGTCTGTAACCTGAAGCGTATGTAACCTGAAGCGTATGTAACCCGAGGTACCACTGTATACAGTCGTACCTTGGCTCCCGAACGCCTTGGGAGTCGAACGTTCCAACTCCCAAGCAATCAAAAACCGGAAGTGAGTGTTCTGGTTTTCGAACTATTTTCGGAAGCTGAACGTCCAATGGGGCTTCCATGGCTTCCGGTTGGCTGCAGGAGCTTCCTGCAGCCAATCAGAAGCTGCGCTTTGGTTTCCGAACATTTCGGAAGTTGAACCGGACTTCCGGAATGGATTCCATTTGACTTCCAAGCTACGATGGTATAATTAGTTGTAAATAGGGAAAAGTGGACATTTCCTCCCATCTAGAGTCACCACTCACCCCAGACATTAAAACCCCAGGATTAAATTATATTTAAGATGCTTCTTGCATTGCAAGGGGTTGGGATAGATGACCCATAGGGTCCCATCCAACTCTAAAATTCTAAAATTCTGTGATTCCCTGAAACACCATTCTTTTTTAAAAAAAATATTGGAAATTTTACAACATAACACAAACCCCCCACAAGCCCAATACAGAAATCCACCCTCATTAAACGTGAACATAACATACAATAAGCATAACATACAACAATACAAACAACCAAATAAAAGACTTCTTTTATCCTGTATCTCGCCTCCTTATTTACTTCTTATAAGCTGTTTCCTTTATGAATAATTATTAAGATTTTTCTAATTATAACTTAAATATCCACAAAGTCTCCTGCAGACATTAATCGAAACAAGTCCAGGTATCTATTTTAGGGAACAGTTTTGTGAAGTATTCTCTGCATTTTCCCCATGCTTTTCGAAACTCTTGTCTAGTGTGATCTCTAATTGCCTCTGTTAATCTAGCCAGTTCAATATACTCTAACAGTTTGTCTTGCCATTCCTTTTTTGTTGGCACAATTTCTTTTTTTCCCAATTTTTAGCAATTTTCATTGCTAAAAATTCCTGAAACACCATTCAGGGCTGATGCGCGGTCTTCATTTTGGACTCTTGGGAGAAAGGTAAAAAAAATAAAAATCCAGGTTAAGCCAGGTTAATTTCCCTCATTTCTTTCATTTACAAGTTGCATCTGCAAAAAAGAAAAAGTGATTTGCCAGGAAGGAGAGATCAAGCTACAGAGAGATCAAGCTCTGCCTCCGCTGCCTGGGAGCAGTTTTCAGAGCGGGGGTTTAGGAAAGGGGTGTTAGATGCAGGGGAAAGTTTGGCTCACCTTTGCTTTAAACCCGGCGATAAAGCCACATTAAAGAAAAATGAAGGTCTTTTTGTATGTGTTTTTTAAGAGCTAAAAGGCATTGCCGGCTACTGATGTTTAAAAAGAAAAAAATCGATATCTCACTAAGGCAGAACAAAGCAGCCTCTGTCAAAGAGCCAAACTTGAAGGCAGAGGGATTTGGGATGGGGGGGGCTCAGAAAAGGGAAAGGGATTAATGCCAGGAGGAGGAGAAGGCATCTCAAGAAAGGTGCGGTTGGAGGAAGCAACAAGGAAATACCAAGGCACAGGTTTGCACCCTGAAATATTCCTTTTATTTGTTCTCACGGATGTGCGTGTTTCGTGTCAGCCTGTGCTGAACAGCTCGTGCAAACACATTCCCTCCTTGCAGAAAACCAGATTCTAGCAAGGGGGGTTATGAGCTGCCCTTCTCCTTGACATGCTGGCTTTCTAGGTGCAAGGACATATTTGCAAGGAGCAGAATTTGGGCCTGTGTGCATCACCGCCCCAGTCCTCCTGGCATCAGCCTGCACTCTGAAATAGCAGAGGGACAGATTGGGTCTGTTCATTTTTTATTGGTGTCTTGTATTCTTCCAATCAGGACACGGGTGGCGCTGTGGGTTAAACCACAGAGCCTTGGACTTGCCGATCAGAAGGTCGGTGGTTCGAATACCCGCGACAGGGTGAGCTCCCGTTGTTCGGTCCCTGCTCCTGCCAACCTAGCAGTTCGAAAGCACATCATAGTGCAAGTAGATAAATAGGTACCGCTCCAGCGGGAAGGTAAATGGCGTTTCCGTGCGCTGCTCTGGTTCGCCAGAAGTGGCTTAGTCATGCTGGCCACATGACCCGGAAGCTGTACGCCGGCTCCCTCGGCCAGTAAAGCGAGATGAGCGCTGCAACCCCAGAGTCGGCCACGACTGGACCTAATAGTCAGGGGTCCCTTTACCTTTTTATTCTTCCAATCAGTTGACCACATTTCCATATTTTTCAAAAGAAAGAAGTCCTCATGGAAATGTTAGCATTTTAAAGCGCCCTGGTCCTAATCAGCAGGTTTCTGTACGCTGTTTTGCCCGTTCTAATGCATTTTTGTACATTATCTTGACATATATTTTTAATGCACACTTTCCCTGGAGACATAAATTACACAGTTTTTTTTGGCAACAGGAACGAGGCAAACATCGCGAGATAGCTGTGTCCCTATGTGGACAGTGGCCAACACACTGAATCCCAGGACGCAGGAACATAAAAAAACTCCACAGCCTGCTGGGTGAAGCTAGTGGCCCATCTAGTCAAGCATCCTGTTCTCACAGTGGCTGAAGAGCTGCCCCAATGAGAAAGCCTCAAGCAGGATTCGAACACAAGACCAGCCCTCTCCCCTCTGGGGTTTCCAGCAACTGGCATTCAGGAACAATGTTGCTTCTGGCTAAGAGCCATCCATAGCCCTCTCCTCTTCCATGAATTTGTCTCATCCTCTTTTAAAGCCATCCAAATTGGTGACCATCCCTTCCTCCTGTTGCAGGGAGTTCCGTAGTTTAACTGTGTGCTGTGTGAAGGAGTCCTTTCTTTCATCTCTCCTGAATCTCCCAGCATTCAGATTCATTAGGGTTGCCATATTTCAAAAGAGTTAAAATCCGGACACAAAAGTTGTTGAACATTTTTTGGCAAAATTATTGAGCTCCCTCCCCCCTTTATTTGGCCAAAAATATGAAGTTTTTGGGCTTTTTAAAAAGGGAAATCACAAAAAATGACACTTCCAACATGGGTTGCCCTACGTCCAGATTTTCCCAGACGTTTTTGCTGATTTCCGCCTGGACGCTGCTTCCGGCTGCAGTATTCCAGATATGTCTGATAAATCCCAGGTCCATGGCAACCCTAGTGTCATTGGATGTCCACAAATCCTAATGTCAGCTTCCTCCCTTGTAGGGTGACCAGTGCCGGATTTACATATAAGCTAAACAAGCTATAGCTTAGGGCCCCACTCTCTTGGGGGCCCCCAAAAAAATTAAAGGGAAAAAACCTGGATGTACATTTCCAAAATATAAGATAAAAACAAATAAAATAAAACCTACATCCAGCGTTTGTGTTGTGTAGCCTCCTATGTTGTAAGTTTTGGGCCCATCTGCTAGCCTGCTCCCTAAAATATCACTGCTTTGCTCCTTTCTATATATAGGGTGCCTAAATTCTTCTTTTTTAAATGCTTTTTATTGATTTTCCAAAACAAAAATAAATAAAACATATACTCTTACATTCAACATTTATCGCGCCCGGACTTCCCTCCTTCCCTACATCGGCTTTCACAATTAACATCCACTCTTACAGATTCTTATTTACAGTCTGTTCACATCACAAGATTTATATTAACCCTGCTACAGTCTTTAAGCTTCTACAATAAATCTGTGTATACTCAACAAATTTACTCCATTCCTCTTTGAACTTTGTTACTTTTTGGTTCCGAATCTTATAGATCATTTTCGCCAATTCTACGTATTTCGTCTGCCACTCCATTAAAGTTGGGATTTCCCGGGTTTTCCATTTTTGAGCCACTAGAATCCTAGCGGCAGTCGTGGCATACATAAATAATTTGTGGTCCTCTTTTCTTAATTCATCCCCTGTTATCCCTAGCAAAAAAAGCCTCTGATTTCTTTGGGAAGGTGTATTTAAAAACTTTTTTCATTTCGTTATAAATCATGTCCCAGAAATTAGGGTGCCTAAACCTAGACAGCATCTTTAAAAAGTATAGACATCACCTTGCCAACAAAGGTCTGTATAGTAAAAGCTATGGTTTTCCCAGTAGTGATTTATGGAAGTGAAAGCTGGACCATAAAGAAGGCTGATCGCCGAAGAATGGATGCTTTTGAATTCTGGTGCTGGAGGAGACTCTGGAGAGTCCCATGGACTGCAAGAAGATCAAACCTCTCCATTCTGAAGGAGATCAGCCCTGAGTGCTCACTGGAAGGACAGATCCTGAAGCTGAGGCTCCAAGACTTTGGCCACCTCATGAGAAGAGAAGACTCCCTGGAAAAAAACCCTGATGTTGGGAAAGATGGAGGGCACAAGGAGAAGGGGACGACAGAGGACTAGATGGTGGGACGGTGTTCTCGAAGCTACCAGCATGAGTTTGACCAAACTGCGGGAGGCAGTGGAAGACAGGAGGGCCTGGCATGCTCTGGTCCAGGGGGTCACGAAGAGGCGGACACGACTAAACGACTAAACAACAACAACAACCACAAATTCTGCATGGACTGGTTGCAGGGCAACATGTGCAAATGGCTTGAGATCTGTCCAGGACAGCTGGGCATATAAAGGGCCCCATTACCTTCAGTGGCTTAGGGCCGCGTCAAACCTAAATCCGGCCCTCAGGATGACCCTGGGGCTACATGTTTACTGGTTTGCTGCTGTTTGCTTTCCCGGCTAGGTGGGAAGAAGCAATTCAGAAGCACAGATGTCCTCAGAAGCTGGAAATGCACAAATAATAGAACTCAGTTGGGTTCAAATTTATTGCTTTTAACCACAGGTCATTCGCAATATAAACAGGGGAAAGAGACGTAGTAACAAATGTTATGAGGAATAAATCAGAATGAAGCATAAATCAATAAGGAGGGGGGAGAAACTTAATTAAGGCCTGGCACTCGACCCTACAAACTGCATAATCACCGAGGCTGGCTCAGCCAGATATTTACTTTGGTTTTAATTTCCATCTTGCCATTTCCTATTTTTAGTTCTGAATGCAACTGTTAACCACAGCAAAACATTTCGAAAATGAAGATAACTGACATGATGAAGCTTCTCTGCTCTACTGTCTATGTTTGACTTGGAGAGCGCCATTACAGCGGTTGCGGCTGATTAGATTCTGGTTAAATAAATAGGAAGTCTGCCTTTCAAACACAGCAAAACCAGTGGCAAACAAGGTCTTTCCCTCCAAGATCTTGTCTTAGCGAACAGCAAGGAGGCCATGCGATCACAGGGAAGGATGGCTCAGAAATTTGGCGGCATTAAACCGCACATACTGAAAATCCCTTTATTAATCCCTACAGATGTTTTCTGCCGTCTGCCTGATCTGTACCTTCTGAAATAATACATGAAGTGAACTCAGAAAAATGACTTCGAAACTCAGAAAAATGCTTAAGCGAAAGTGTGTACCTTAGGTGAAAATATGTGCATCATTTGCACTTTGGAACTGCCTGCCACTTGACAAAGGCAGGTGCCTTTGCTGTACCCTATTTGGCTCTTTCTTTAAAAAAACAAACCATTTTTAAAAAAAATATAACTCTACCTTGTATTAGTGTTGATCTGTTCTTAGGCTTTAGCCAACTTTTAAAAGTTAATTCATTTAAAAATCACTTCAGTGCTGCAAATGGTTGCTTTTAACTGCATTTACCCATAATTTTATCACCTCTTTCTCTCTCATTGTAAAGTGCTTTGAGAGGTTGGCTTGGTTTAGTTTAGTTTTTTTTTTTATTAAAAAAAAAAAAACTAAAACCCTGCAGTGTGTATGAATCCTGTGAAATGAATGGATAAATAAAATGCTGGTGGATTTTGGAGGAACTTAAAAAAGAGAGAGAAAGAACTGATATTGAGATGTGGAAGAAACCAAAATCGGGAGATTCATCCATCCATGTACTTAGTGTCCCACTTTTGAATAAAAAATTCCCGTTTTCTCTTTCAACAACAGTTTCTTTTCACAATGCATGAGAAACAGAGGGGGTGGCAGAAAGAATTCTCTGGAAAGCATACATGTTTCTGCAAATGCAAGGCGTTTCCACCCCTGCTTTTGTGTCGGTGACTCAGCACTGGCGGAAACCGAAAACGAGCTTGTAGGCACATCTGGTCCTTCCTGCACAGAAGACAGAAGGTATGGCACAGGTGTGACCTCCAGAAACCCAGAGGGGCCCTAATTCAGCACAGTACATAGCAACTCCCTGGTCCTGAATGGGGCAACTGTGCCCCTGAAGGGCCAGGTGCACAGCCTGGGGCTCATTTTGGACTCACAGCTGTCCATGGAGGCGCAGGTCAATTCTGTGTCCAGGGCAGCTGTCTACCAGCTCCATCTGGTACGCAGGATGAGACCCTCCCTGCCCGCAGACTGTCTTGCCAGAGTGGTGCATGCTCTAGTTATCTCTCGCTTGGACTACTGCAATGCGCTCTATGTGGGGCTACCTTTGAAGGTGACCCGGAAACTACAACTAATCCAGAATGCGGCAGCTAGACTGGCGACTGGGGGCGGCCTCCGAGACTACATAACACCGGTCCTGAATGACCTACATTGGCTCCCAGTACGTTTCCGAGCACAGTTCAAAGTGTTGGTGCTGACCTTTAAAGCCCTAAATGGCCTCGGCCCAGTATACCTGAAGGAGCGTCTTCACTCCCATCGTTCAGCCCGGACTCTGAGGTCCAGCTCTGACGGCCTTCTGGCAGTTCCCTCCCTGTGAGAAGTGAGGTTACAGGGAACCAGGCAGAGGGCCTTCTCGGTGGTGGTGCCCGCACTGTGGAATGCTCTCCCATCAGACGTCAAGGAAATAAGCAACTATCTCACTTTTAAAAGACATCTGAAGGCAGCCCTGTTTAGGGAAGCTTTTAATGTTTAATGCTGTACTGTGTTTTTAATATTTGGTTGGAAGCCGCCCAGAGTGGCTGGGGAAACCCAGCCAGATGGGCAGGGTATAAATAATAAATTATTATTATTATTATTATTATTATTATTATTATTATTATTATTATTAATAATTTATTTATACCCCGCCCATCTGGCTGGGCTTCCCCAGCCACTCTGGGAGGCTTCCAAAAGAATATTAAAATACATCAAACATTAAAAGCTTCCCTAAACAGGGCTGCCTTCAGATGTCTTCTAAAAGCCTGGTAGTTGTTGTTCTCTTTGACATCTGGTGGGAGGGCATTCCACAGGGCGAGTGCCACTACCGAGAAGGCCCTCTGCCTGGTTCCCTGTAACCTCACTTCTCGCAGTGAGGGAACCGCCAGAAGGCCCTCGGTGCTGGACCTCAGTGTCCGGGTAGAACGGTGGGGGTGGAGACGCTCCTTCAGATTAACCATAGCATGCCACTTCAAACAGCTGTGGCCTCCTCCCAAAGCACCCTGGGAACTGTAGTTTGTTCAGGATGCTGAGAGCTGCTAGGAGACCCTGCTCCATCCCCCTCAGAGAACTACAATTCCCATAGCTCCCAGAGGAGAGGGGTTGACCGTTAAACCACTCTGGGAATTGTAGCGAGGGGGGAGGAAACAAGGGTCTCCCTAACAAGTCTCAGCACCCACTTAACAAACTACAGCTCCCAGGAAGTCATGACTACTTAAAGTGGTCTGATCTTGCTTTAGAGGGCTGGATTTGTTCTTTGCATAGAGGATATATTTATACCCGCACCCGAGCAGGGAGGGTGGAGGGAGAGAGCCCCTCTCCTCCCTCTAAACATAAATGAGATGCAAGTTATATAATAAAAGCCATATAATAATCCATTCAAATAACAAGCGTCCTGAAGGCCATTCTGCTGATTTCAAGCCTTTTGTGCCAGAAAAGGGAAATTCACGAGGGGATGAACTTCAATTAAAGCTTTGGCTGCCTTTTTATCTAACGCATTAACACGGGTAGGCCATTAATTTCGCCGCCATCAAGGATTAGCTTTGGTCTCTGAAGCCACCTACAAAGTCTTGGGCCCCAGATCCCCGCGCTGTGCAGATGGGCAACAGAAAAAGAGTCTTGGACCTCAAACGTGCGCTTATGCCTTTACCGGATGCGTGCCTCATGTTCCCAGGGCAGCTTGCAGCAGAAGTTAAGAGGCAGACAAGCAAAATTAAGAAGCTGGAAGTGGGAAGATTCGGGGCAGGCTGAAGCAAGTCCTCCTTCACACAGAACAGGGTGAAACTACGGAACTCCCTGCTGCAGGAGAAAGTGGCGATGAAAGAGGATCAGACAAATCCACGGAGGGAGAAAGCTATCAATTACTACAATGCTTCTGAATATCAGTTGCCATTGCTGGAAACCACAGGAGGAAAGAGCTGTTCCTGTGCTCAGATCAGGGCCGGATTGAGGTTTGATGAGGCCCTCAGCTCCTGAAGGTAATGGGGCCCTTTATATGTCCAGCTGTCCTTTGTCAACAACAAATTGTAGCTGCCTTTTGTGTTGAATACATGCTATATGGTAATTTATGGACCTCATAGGTATCTCAAGCCATTTGCACATAACAAATAGGAACCTACACAACACAAAACACTGTTGCTGTAGGTAGGTTTTATTTTATTTCCTTTTTATCTTATATTTTGGAAATGTACATCCGGGGTTTTTCCCCTTTATTTTTTTTGAGGGGGGCCCCAAGAGAGTGGGACCCTAAGCTAGAGCTTGTTTAGCTTATACACGGGTGGCGCTGTGGGTTAAACCACAGAGCCTAGGATTTGCCAATCAGAAGATCAGTGGTTCGAATCCCCGCGATGGGGTGAGCTCCCGTTGCTCGGTCCCTGCTCCTGCCAACCGAGCAGTTCGAAAGCACGCCAGTGCAAGTAGATAAATAGGTACTGCTCTGGTGGGAAGGTAAATGGCGTTTCCGTGCGCTGCTCTGGTTCGCCAGAAGCGGCTTAGTCATGCTGGCCACATGACCCGGAAGCTGTACGCCGGCTCCCTCGGCCAGTAAAACAAGATGAGCGCCACAATCCCAGAGTCGGTCACGACTGGACCTACTGGTCAGGGGTCCCTTTACCTTTACCTTTAAATCTGGCACTGGCTCAGATTAGAGGCAGATTGGTCCAACTGGTTTGGTTGCTCTGGGCACAGAGCCTCAGGGTGCCACCAGAGACGACACAACTATTATTTGGAATGGACTGTGAGATTGGGGGTTGGGGATGCACAAGGCACCGCTGAAATTTGAGGCCCCAAGACCTGCCACTGCTCAGATCCTGCTTGTGGGTGTCTGGCTGGCACCTGGTCCGCCCCTGCGAGAAAAGGACACTGAACTATTTGGGCCACTGGCCTGATCCTGCAGGCTCCCCTTTCGTTCTTACATTATCCCAGAATAGCATCTGAAAAGCACATGGAAGAGTGGGAGGCAGGTCTGTGTTTCTGTGTTTATGTGATGGGGAGGAATGGTACCCTCTCTCCCCCTTGGCAACATTTGCATCGGAAAGAAATCACGAAAACCGGGTGCAGCGCTAAAGCTCCCAAGAAAGGGACAAACCCTGCAGCCCAGCTTTGCTCTCTGTCTCTCTTTCTCCTCTTCAGTTGTCTTGAAGCGAGGCCGCCAGGCCCAGGCTCCCTTCCCTTCCTCCTGCGCTGCGACGGCAGATGGCGAAAAGCAAAAGCCTCGAGTTCTAATTCATATGGAGGGGCCCGGGGGAGGCCTGATACGGCCTGCTCAAGCTGCAGGCAGCATTTGCGTCAACCCCCCCCCCCGCTCCAGGTCTGTGGCACCTTTTGTTCCGAACACCACGAGCCAAGCGTGCGAGGCCTGATCCTTGCACGCTCCTCGCCGAGGTCCTGCCACAAAGATGAGCACAACTGTTAAGGGCGCAGGTCCCTGCTGGGGTCGCCGCGTCAGAATCGCCTCCCCGGGAACAGACGTCAGAGCCGTGCTAATTTCATTAGACCTCAGCCGGAATAGATGGCGGGGATTAGCCTGCCAGCCAGCGCTGGTTACTGGGGTAACCTGGGATCTCTCCCCGCCATGGATGCGACCGAATTAACGAGAGCAAGGTGGTGGTGGTGTGTGTGTGTGTGAGTGTGTTTTCATAAAAATCCTACGCATGAAGGGAAGCAGAAGGATGTTGCCGGGGAGCACTGCTGCGTCAGTGATGCTCGCCGGCGAGATGGAACGGGAGCCGCCGCGATCTGTACGTACAACATTCCCCCGAGGCGCAGGAAAGTAGACAGAGCCTGCGGAAATAATTAATGCTGGCAGCCGCTGAATGCCGTCACCGCTACTTAGTCGCACTACAAGCGGGGGGGGGGGGGGGGAGAGGAGAAGCCGTGACATTGGCAGGAAGGATCCTCGGCAAGGGAGAATCCTGCACCGATGGCTTTCCTCTCTCCCTGCAGCCATTGAGCACCCGTCCCCACTTGCAAGGAAGAAGCAGACCGTTCAGGGCCGAGAAGCAGGCTGCAATGCTTCTGGACTGAAGGGATAGATCAGTTTGGTAGAACATGAGGCTCTGAATCTCAGCGCTGGGGGTTTGGGCCCCACTTTGGAACTGGCATTCAGGTGGAGGAGCTGGTGGAAATACAAAAACTGGAAATTTGTGAACATGATTGTGATGATGAATTTGTAAAGGAAAAATTTAATAAAAAATATTATATAAAAAAAGGAACTGGCATTCAGGAGCAGTGCTGCCTCTGAGCATTGAGGCAGCAGCTAGGAGCCATCCATAGCCCTCTCCTCTTCCATGAATTTGACTCATCCTCTTTTAAAGTCATCCAAATTGGTGGCGACCCCTTCCTGCTGTGGTGGGGAGTTCCATAGTTTAACTCTGTGCTGTGTGAAGGAGTCTTTTCTTTCATCACTTCCTCCTGTGGCCCTCCTGTGGTTTGGGCCCCGCACAGTCCCTTCCAACTACAGTCATACCTCATGTTACATTTGCTTCATGATACATTTTTCAGGTTGCATCCAGCGGCGATCCGGAAGTACCGGAAAGGGTTACTTCCGGGTTTCACCACTCATGCATGCGCAGACGTGCAAAATGACGTCACGCGCATGCGCAGAAGCAGCAAATTGTGACCCGCGCATGCACAGACACACAGACGTGGGTTGCGTTCTGCTCATGTTGCGAACGGGCCTCTGGAACGGATCCCGTTCACAACCAGAAGTACCACTGTATAATTCTATGAAAAGGATCCCAGAGTTGGAGCAGCAGCAGGGGAGGGAGAGGGATCTGGTGCTCGGATCTTGCCTGCAGGTTTCCCACAGGGACAACTGGTTGGCTATTGTGAGAACAGCAGACGTTTTTAGGGTGCTCTCCACGCCAGGAGGAAGGCAGCACTGCTTGGAACGGTTTTGTTCCTTAAGCTCTCTGCTCCCGACCTCTCTGCTGCTGGCCGTGAAGAAAATGCACATTTGCACAACCACAGAGGATGCCAAGGTGCTCTGCTTGTGTCCTGAGCTGTGCAAATGTCTGGTGATCCTAGAGGCTGCTTGGATTTCTAGTGAGCGAGAATGGCCTCTGTGATGGGGCACACAAACATCTTTGTGGCTCTATAAATGTAAAGGTAAAGGGACCACCAACCATTAGGTCCAGTCGTGACCGACTCTGGGGTTGCGGCACTCATCTCACTTTATTGGCCGAGGGAGCCAGCGTACAGCTTCCGGGTCATGTGGCCAGCATGACTAAGCTGCTTCTGGCGAAACTAGACCAGCGCACGGAAACACAGTTTACCTTCCTGCCGGAGTGGTACCTATTTATCTACTTGCACTTTGACATGCTTTCGAACTGCTAGGTTGGCAGGAGCAGGGACAGAGCAATGGGAGCTCACCATGTCGTGGGGATTCGAACTGCCGACCTTCTGATCGGCAAGCCCTAGGCTCTGTGGTTTAACACACAGTGCCACCACCGTCCCTCTATAGTCTGTTTTTATTCTGAGACGGATATCATAATAACAATCATCGTCATCTCAACATCCCACTCGCTTGTGCAGTTTACTACAGACTAGGAAATTTCCCCTTCTTAGTGATGGGTGGAGAGGTGGGGGCTTTCATACAAGGAGGAGCTTTGTGGGTTCAGCAGGTGGGCAGCCAGAACGTGCCTCCATTGCAATGCTTTGCTTTTTTTATCTGCAGAAATCTCTGCTACCTTTACACGTATGCCTGCAAGTTGAGGGATCTGGGTTGGGGAGATGGAACATATTCATGCAGAAATCATCTTCTGGCACTGAAATTATTAGAGGCAGAGACAAGCTGATGGATACATAGCAATTACACGCCCGACCCGATGCTACATTTAATTATCTGCTCCCTGGTAAGACGCTTCACCACCATCTCCAGCGATTGTGAGCCAGATTTCCAGAGGGCCTCGGCGTGGTTGCCTTGTGCTTCACCAAATGGCTAAACACAGGGATTTGGCCCAGTTCTCCCCCTCTGACGACACACCGCTGCAATTTCGTTCCCCTGAACGAGATCCTTGCACCAAAGGAGAACGGCTGGGTAATCAGCACAAGAACAGAATGAGAGGCTCGGTTTCTCATAGAATTGTAGGATTGTCGAGTTGCGGGGGACCTCCAAAGGTCATCTAGTCCAACCCCCTGCAACGCGGGAATGTCAACTAAAGCATTCACGGCAGAGGGCCAGAGGTTGGCGGTTGGAGAGGTTGGAGCTGGCTGAATTATATGCTGGGCTCCACCTGACACAGTGCCATTTTGATCTGAGCTGCTCGCTTGCTACTGAGCTGGCCACATTTTGATTCTCTGGCCCCATATCTGCACAAACCTATTATCCCAAAATACAGATGTGCTTTTGCACTTGCAAGACTGGATGTTTTGCCATCTGTGGTACCTGAGGGTCGATTCCAAAAAATCCCGCCTGAGAAACGTCTTTGCCCCTGTGGAGATGGCAGCACTGAAACAGCGGCACATGTCCTCCTGTCTTGTACTCTCTACAAAGACCCGAGGAACCAGATCATCACCCCACTCATACTAACCATCCCAGGGTGCTCAACCACTGCCACAATGTGGTTTCCCAAAACCCATTCCTTCACTTTCTTCTATCAGATCAAAATGAGCAGATAACAGCAAAGGCTGCGAGGTTCATAGCAGGGGCAATGAGAATAAGGGCCACTAACTGATGGCTGGTTCAGGACTTTAAATTGTGCTGCTAAATTTCCTTTTCTACATATACTGTAATGTTTTATTGTTGCTATGGCCATTGGCTTATGTGAATAAAGTTTTATCTTCTTATGGGAGAAGAGTAGATTCTATATTCATTTCCAATTTTGTTTGGAAAAAGAAGTCAGAATAAGGAAGGGAAATATCAAAATACAGTGTGGTCGCACCTTATGTGCATTTAGCTGTCTCAGCCAAACATTTCCATTGCCTTTTCTGTGTTGGCTCCCCATTTGTGGAAGTCTCTCCTCGGGGAAATTAACCTGGCACCTTCGCTACATATCTTTAGGCGCCAGCAGACAAAGTGTCTCTCTTCAACAAGGCGTTTGGCTGATGGACATTCTATGGCTTTTTAAATGTACTTGTGGGGGTTATTGGTTTGTTTTTCTTTTATTGTATTCTTATTTTGTATTTTTCTGTTCTGAACGGCAGGACAATAGATGGGATGTTGGCCCCACTGATCTGTTTACCTCTCTCACACCCCAGGTTAGGATTGCGGCCTTAGCAGGTGGCTTTCCACTAATATATAAACGTTGTCTGCTCATTCCTCTAAGATACAGCCCCCCCAAATCATATGTAACCGCTATATAGAAAAGATTTTGTTGTTGTTGTTTAGTCATGTCCGCCTCTTCGTGACCCCCTGGACCAGAACACGCCAGGCCCTCCTGTCTTCCACTGCCTCCCGCAGTTTGATCAAACTCATGCTGGTAGCTTCGAGAACACTGTCCCACCATCTCATCCTCTGTCGGCCCCTTCTCCTTGTGCCCTCCATCTTTCCCAACATCAGGGTCTTTTCCAGGGAGTCTTCTCTTCTCATGAGGTGGCCAAAGTATTGGAGTCTCAGCTTCAGGATCTGTCCTTCCAGTGAGCACTCAGGGCTGATTTCCTTCAGAATGGAGAGGTTGGATCTTCTTGCCATCCATGGGACTCTCAAGAGTCTCCTCCAGCACCAAAAGACTTTACAACCCAACAAAAGAGACACATTTTTGGAACAACTCGGATGGGCACAGAGTTAAGCAATGGACCCTGTTCCTTTCCAAGCCAATCTAAATTTGACACCCTCTGTTTGACTCACTTCTGAATCCCAATTCCTGGAAACCACAGGAGAAGAGAGGGCTTTTGTGCTTGTATCCTGGTTTTCCTGTTCGGTGTCTGTGGAACAGGATGTTGAATGAGATGGGCCTGCTTTCGCCTGATCCAGAAGGCACTGCTTAAATTCTTTTGTTAGATGCTTGCCCATCAAATGGCAGCTTCGTGTGGCTTGGGGAAAGTTCTCCTAGACACTGGGAGCTCTTGAGATAAACAGGCCGTGCCTCTCCCTGCTTTAAAAGGCTCACCCCCTGCCAAGGTCCCCATAACCACGAGGGTCTTTTGCAAGACGTGGGCCTTCCCAGCCACCACCCATGATTTTGGTGGGTGCAGCTGTCCAAGCTGGTCAGAGAGCATGGGAAGGTGCCCTGACGCTAAGAACTTTGCATCTCCGACCCAGAAGATGGTGTGGAGTTTGTACTGTCCACCAATTTCTTGAGACAATCATTGCAAGGCATCCCTCCCTTTGCGACAATCCAACCTGTTCCCTCGGAATCAGATCTGGCCAGGACAGCAACTGGTGCAAGCAAAAAGGGCCCGATTCTCTTGGGTGGTTTTCTTCCTGGACTTCCAACCCTGATCCCCGTCAGAATTGGTGCTTGAAGAAAACCAGTGAAAATCAGGCTTCCCTCAAGTGGGTGAGATAAAGGAGTTATTTTTACTTTAAAAAACCAGCCCCTTTCCCTTCCCTTCCCCCCCCTCTCTCTACCCCCTTAGCTGCTTTCTTTACCATTCTGAAGGTGCAAATCAATGCTCTCTAGGATTTGGGATGACTCCGCTGCCCCTCACTGTCATTGAGCACGCTTGAAAGTGCATTGGGGGGGGGCAGCTGAGTTCAAATCAATCAGCTTCGCCTTTCTTCTGCCCCCTCCCCCCCTCCGGCAACCCGGGGAAACATAACTCAAGAAGCAGCAAATTCATAAGCTCACACACGGAACGTGCTGCCCGCCTAGGAGATGATCCATCTGGCAAGCTGACACAGTAATAAGTCTGCCTAATTGTCAGGTCAGGCATAATACTGTGCATTGCTGTCAGTCGCTTCGCTGCAGCTTTGTACTGGAGATGTAAAACTCCTTGTACTGTGTGTATGTTGCGTGGGCAGGCGGGGAGATAAATCAGACAGACAGAAGGTGGAGGGGCGGGCAGGGCAAGCACAGGGGGGAGGGGTAGCCAGCAGAGGAACGAGCCAGGAGGCAGGCAGGAGCTGGAGACAAGGGTCCACAGAATCACAGAGCTGAATCACACCCGAGGGTCATCTAGTCCAACCCCCTGCTATACAGGACTTGCTGTCAGGGACTGGTCCAAAGAGGAGGAACAGTGGAGTCCGCTGCTCCCCTCCTCCAGCACTTCCCGGAGAAGAGGGAGACAGTATAGATTTAGAACAGTGGTTTGCAGAAGGACATAGCTCAGAGGCTGCAGAGGGGAGAAGGTGGGAAATATTGCGGTTAAGAACCTAATTCGTTCTGGAGGTCCGTTCTTAACCTGAAACTGTTCTTAACCTGAAGCACCACTTTAGCTAATGGGGGCCTCCTGCTGCTGCCGTGCCATTGCTGCGCGATTTCTGTTCTCATCCTGAAGCAAAGTTCTTAACCTGAAGCACTATTTCTGGGTTAGCAGAGTGTGTAACCTGAAGCGTCTGTAACCTGAAGCGTCTGTAACACAAGGTACCACTGTATTTGGAAAAATGCAGAATGGACCAACCCAGCTCAGCATGTAAGGCTGATACTCTTATACAGTGGTACCTCGGGTTACAAACGCTTCAGGTTACATACGCTTCAGGTTACACACTCCGCTAACCCAGAAATAGTGCTTCCGGTTAAGAACTTTGCTTCAGGATAAGAACAGAAATCGGGCTGCGACGACAGCAGGAGGCCCCATTAGCTAAAGTGGTGCTTCAGGTTAAGAACGGTTTCAGGTTAAGAACTGACCTCCAGAACAAATTAAGTACTTAACCCAAGGTACCACTGTACAGACCTATGGGCCACCTAGCTCAGAAGACTCATACACTGACTTGAACTGGCTCTCTGGAATTTCAGGCAGTCCTGGGTGGAAATGTCATTGGGGACAGAGCCTAGGACCTTCTGTATGTAAAGAAGATGCTTTGCCACTGACTTATGGCCCTTCCTGTGGTTACTGGTCAATAAAGTGCCTGCTAGAATTCTGGTGCTGGAGGAGACTCTTGAGAGTCCCATGGACTGCAAGAAGATCAAACCTATCCATTCTGAAGGAAATCAGCCCTGAGTGCTCACTGGAAGGACAGATCCTGAAGCTGAGACTCCAATACTTTGGCCACCTCAGGAGAAGAGAAGACTCCCTGGAAAAAGACCCTGATGCTGGGAAAGATGGAGACCACAAGCAGAAGGGGATGACAGAGGATGAAGTGGTTGACAGTGTTCTTGAAGCTACCAGCATGAGTTTGACCAAACTGCGGGAGGCAGTGGAAGACAGAAGTGCCTGGCGTGCTCTGGTCCAGGGGGTCACGAAGAGGCGGACACGACTAAACAAAAACAAAGGCAGCCTTATCCCCTTTTTGTCCAGTTAGTTTAGCCCTGTCTACTCAGATTGGCAGCTGCTCTCCAAGGTCCTGCACGCTGTGCTCCCTTAAGTGGCTGGTGACTGATCCTTGGATGTTCTAAATGCAAAGCAGCTGCTCTGCGACTGAGTCATGGTCCCCCAGAACTCAGGTGTGGGATTGGTCTGCTTTGGAAATTAATAAAAGCAGGTTTTTTAAAAAATGAGGGAGGGGGAACCAGAAGAAAGGAACAGAGATGCTTGCTGCTTCTGTTGCAAGACAGAAGATGGAGCAAGTTTGTTTTCTGCTGCTCCACAAAGGAGGACCAATGGCTTCAAGCTGCAAGAAAGGACTAACTAGACAACAGGAAGAACTTTCTGTTGGTAAAAGCAGTTCTATGGAAGGTGGTTGACTCTCGTCTGTTAGGGATTCCGAGATGCCTGCATAGAGGGGGGTTGGGATAGATGACCTTTGGTGTCCCCTCGAAGTCAACAGTTCTAGGGTTCTATAAAAACACAAGTTGCAGCGTCCTGAAACCAGCCCGATCCCTTCCTCCCTTCTGGATGGGACCAGTTCCTACTTCTCTCATCCAGAGAGAGAGAGAGAGAGATAAAATGAGTTTTGGTTTCTCCTCTTGAAGTCAATGAAACTTTAATATATACAGAAAGCAAAGGCACGTCCAGACATCCGCAAACAGATCTCAATATGTTCCAGGCAGCCAGCGCTGCAAAAGGCAATCAATATATTTTGTGTTGTTTCTTTTTTAAAAAAGCAAGCCCAGGGAAGAGAGAGGGAGGGAAGAGGCACAGACGGCTCTCTGACAAAGTGTCTGAGAGACGCATCCTCCACCCACAGCTAAACTGTTCTGTACTGAGAACATCTTGCAATTGTTCCAAAGCAGTCTGGAGCTTTAAAAGCGCATCATGTATTTATTCCTGCCAGGAGGGAGAAGGGTCTGGCAAATAAACAGTGCCGCAGATGAAACGCTTTGCCTTTCCTCCCCTCCGTGAAACACTCACATGCCACACAGGACAGAGACGCCGTCTCACTGGGGGACTCACCAGAGCTCAGGCCCCGAACCCATTTAAAGCTCCAGGTCACAAAGGAATAATGCAGCGCTACTGAGCATATGCAGAGTGCCTTTTCATCACAAAGCTAGCCAAACGCATGTCCGAAATTGAGAGGAGAACGTCCAGATAAAAGGTAAAGGTAAAGGTAAAGGAACCCCTGACCATTAGGTCCAGTCGTGGCCGACTCTGGGGTTGCGGCGCTCATCTCACTTTACTGGCCGAGGGAGCCAGCATACAGCTTCTGGGTCATGTGGCCAGCAGGAGTAAGCCGCTTCTGGCGAACCAGAGCAGCGCACGGAAACGCCGTTTACCTTCCTGCTGGAGCGGTACCTATTTATCTACTTGCACTTCATGCTTTTGAACTGCTAGGTTGGCAGGAGCAGGGACTGAGCAATGGGAGCTCACCCCGTCACGGGGATTCGAACCGCTGACCTTCCGATCAGCCAGCCCTAGGCTCTGTGGTTTAACCCACAGCGCCACCTGCATCCCATAAGGTCCAGATAGGGGAGGGCATATAACCAGGAGTTGTGTGGCAGTTTGAGTGTCGGACTAGGACCTACGAGACTGGGGTTCGAATCTTCACTCAGCCATTACCTCGACGGCCAGTCACTCACTCTCAGCCTGGCCTACCTCTCAGGGTTGTTGTGGGGGTTAAATGTGGGAGAAGGAGAACGATGTACGTCACCTTGTAGGGAGGAAAGGTGGGGTGTAAATGCTCCTTCTCAGGTGTGCAAACCAGGGAGAGGGGAATGTTATTGTACCCCCACTCCTCCCATCCTTGAAAACAGGCCAGTCTGTTGGGGCAAATGACTACGGGGGGGGGGGGGAGACTGCTGGATCCATCAAGGGGCACTGGCTCTCCCAGCTGCCTAGCCCCCCTCCCTCGGCAAGGGACCCTTAAAAGGCGAAGCTGCTGCCTAAGTTGTTTTTTATCACCATCATCATCATCATCAAAATTTGTATACTGCCCAACATCCAAAAAAATCACAGGATGGTTCACAACATAAAAATGCAAAATGAGAACACAAAATGCACAACCAAAACAGGAGCAAGCCAAGCCAATAAACACCCCCTCTCGCAAAAGGCCATAGATCGTTTAATCAACCAAAGGCTTGGGAGAAGAGGAATGCTTTTGCCTGGCACCTAAAGAGATGTAATGAAGGCACCAGGAGAGTCTCCCCGGGCAGAGCATTCCGTAAATGGGGAGCCACCACAGAAAAGGCCCCGTTCTCGTGTTGCCACCCTCTGGGCCTCTCGTGGAGGAGTCACATGAAGAAGGATCTAGAATAGATGATTATCACTAGGGCCATATGGGGAGAGGCAGACCTTGAGACATTACAGTCCTGAACTGTTGAATTGTCCAGGAAACTGATTGGCAACCAGTGTAGTTATTTGCTCAAACTGTCTTGCCCCAGTGGCTGCCAAATTCTGCACTAGCTGAAGTTTCCGAACTGTCTTCAGAGCAAGCCACACAGGTTTTCTTCTTCTTTGGTGATCCCTTGAAGCCGAGTAAGATTGTCTTCCATAAACACGGTTTTAACAATGAGTCCATAAGTGACTGTGGAGGCCAATTCTGGATCCACACGTCCTTCCACAGTGGGGACATTGGTTTCTGGGCGGGAGTTGATCATGGTGTGGATTTGCCAAGCGTGCCTTCCTCTTAGCACGTTTCTCCCTTGCGTCCTGAGTTTGTGCATCTTCAAAGCCCATGACACCTTTGGTCAAGGCTGTTCTCCAACTGGAGCGCTCGCAGGCCAGTGTTTCCCAGTTGTCAGTGTTTATACTACATTTTTTTAGCTTTGCCTTGAGACAGTCTTTAAACCTCTTTTGTTGACCACCAGCATTACGCTTTCCATTTTTAAGTTCGGAATAGAGTAGTTGCTTTGGAAGGCGATGATCAGGCATCCGCACAACATGACCAGTCCAACGAAGCTGATGTTGAAAAATCATTGCTTTGACACGGGTGATCTTTGCTTCTTCCAGTACATTGATATTAGTTCGCCTGTCTTCCCACGTGATGTGTAAAATTCTTCAGAGACACTGTTGATGGAATCTTTCGAGGAGTTGGAGATGGCCTTTATAAGTGGTCCATGTTTCACAAGCATACAACACATTGCAGTAATCTAACCAAGAGCTTACAATTGACAACAGAAGTTAGGCTTTCCCTGTCCAGCACAGCTGGGCCACCAGCCGAAGCTGATGGAAAGACCTCAGTGCCACTGAGACCACCTGGGCCTTGAGTGACAGCAAAGGAAGTACCCCCATTTTTGAAATGTTGTTTGTCAATTTACATAATTTGCATTGTTTGGATTCACATTCGTTTGCTTGTTGTGAGCTGACTAGGGGGACTTTGGGGGCCGAAAGGCAGAATATAAAGAGAAAGGCAACATAACATAATATAGGAAATGAATTCGGAGACTTCCAAGTGATAGCTGCAGAAACTAACCCTCACTGTTTTATGCCAGGGGTGATTGTTGTTGTTGTTGTTTAGTCGTTTAGTCGTGTCCGCCTCTTTGTGACCCCCTGGACCAGAGCACGCCTGGTTTTCCCAATAGTGATGTATGGAAGTGAGAGGTGGACCATAAAGAAGGCTGATCGCCGAAGAATGGATGCTTTTGAATTCTGGTCCTGGAGGAGACTCTTGAGAGTCCCATAGACTGCAAGAAGATCAAACCTCTCCATTCTGAAGGAAACCAGCCCTGAGTGCTCACTGGAAGGACAGATCCTGGAGCTGAGGCTCCAAGACTTTGGCCACCTCATGAGAAGAGAAGACTCCCTGGAAAAGACCCTGATGTTGGGAAAGATGGAGGGCACAAGGAGAAGGGGGCGACAGAGGACGAGGTGGTGGGACAGTGTTCTCGAAGCTGGCAGCATGAGTTTGACCAAACTGTGGGAGGCAGTGGAAGACAGGAGGGCCTGGTGTGCTCTGGTCCAGGGGGTCAGGAAGAGTCGGACATGATTAAACGACTCAACAACAACAACAATAAACGATAGCAAGTGAAACTGCTTTCTCTGCTGTTTGCCTGAGGCTGATGGGAGAGACAGTCCAAAACAGCTGGATTACTGTGGTTTCCCACAACCAGTATTCAGAAGCTGCTTCCAGATGTGGATACACACAAGTGGGGAAAACAGGGGTTCAGGCCAAGGTAAGGGACAACATAAAGTATAATACATAAAGCAAATCAGGTTCAACAAATGTACCCACAATTACAAAACATACAGTGCAAACTCCAGAGTTATCAGCGTAAGTCCAAAACTAAAATGACATTTTTTTTCAAATCTCTGGCACAAGAAAGTTCCTGGAAGTGGCGGAGGAGCTGTGGCAAAAGGACTGGAGGCCAGTAATCCCAGTTTCAGAGGAAAACTCCTTCTTCAGCTGAGAACGATACACAACAGCAACCCAAGCCAAACCGTAAGAAACAAACTTTCCGAGGCTGTGAGCCTGCTGACTCACCCTGTCAGGTTAGTAAGGTCCCGCAAAGGGTACAAGGGAGGTGTCTGCTGCAAACTGGCCGGCACAGCATAGAGGGAGCCATCTAGTGAGCATTTATAGGGAACATAGAAGAAATAAGAGAGGCTTCTGAAAGAGGCATTCCAAGAAGCAACCCAGATCAAAAGAAGCATTCAGCCCATGCGGCGCAATCGTGTCGAAGAGATGAATGAACTTAATTTCTTGTCTTAAGAGTATTGATTCTGTTGTATGGGTCAGATTTCAATCACCAAACGGCGAAAAATTATATATGCTTTTTCAGAAGGTGATGTTCCACCGGAAAGGAATTTATCAAGGCACTCCTAAAGTGGGTGGACGCGGGTGGCGCTGTGGTCTAAACCACTGAGCCTCTGGAGCTTGCCGATCAGAAGGTTGGTGGTTTGAATCCCCATGACGGGGTGAGCTCCCGTTGCTCGGTCCCTGCTCCTGCCAACCTAGCAGTTCGAAAGCACGTCAAAGTGCAAGTAGATAAATAGGTACCACTCTGGCGGGAAGGTAAACGGCATTTCCATGCACTGCGCTAGTTCACCAGAAGTGGCTTAGTCATGCTGGCCACATAACCCAGAAGTTGCACGCTGGCTCCCTCGGCCAATAAAGTGAGATGAGCGCCACAACCCCAGAGTCGGCCTTGACTGGACCTAATGGTCAGTGGTCCCTTTACCTAAAGCGGGATGTACAGTACTTTTCTGTGTATAAGACTAGGTTTTTCTCTTTAAAAATTATGCTAAAAAGTAGGGGTCGTCTTATACATGGATAGTGCATAGGGTGGACGTTTGATTGGTTGCTGCTGCGGTTGCCAGTGGCTATTGGGCGTGTTATTGGTTGCTGCGTCAAGGGCTAGTGTTGATTGGCTGACGCTGCGGCAATTGGGCGGGCGATTGGCAGCTTCTGCTGGCGAAGGGACAGACGAGAGGCGGCAACGCGTGTTGGTGAGCGATTTTTGGCAATCCTCCCCCCCCCCAAAAAAAACATGCTCAATAACTCGGGGCGCCTTATACATGGAAAAATACGGTATGTTTTGAAATTGCGGGTACCTTTGTTGAACCTTACTTGCTTTATATATTATACTTTATATTGCACCTTACCTGGGCCTGAACCCCTGTCCCCCCCACTTGTGTATATTTTCATACAGTGGGGTCCCCCCTTTTGTGCCTCCAGCTGTGGAGGCAAAGCATAGCAATCCTGGCTAGTTGCCATCGATAGTTCTCTCCTCCTCCGTGAATTTGCCCAATCCTCTTTTAAAGCCATCTCAGTTGTTGCTCATCACTGCCTCTTGTGGGAGTGAGTTCCACAGGTTAACGGAGGACATTATTCTATCTATCCTGCATCTTCCAAGTTTCAGCTTCATTGGGTACCCACAAATCCTAGAGTTAGGGGAGAAGGCTTCCCTCTTCTTCCTTTCCTCTTCCTCTTCTTCTTCTTCTTCTTCTTCTTCTTCTTTTTCTTCTTCCTCCTCCTCCTCCAGAAAAATATCCCCAGAGTCCCATCCCTCCAGGGCAGCCCCTTCCACTCTCCTTATGGGCGCACAAACAGAAAACTGCTCTTCCGAAGCCCTGGCTTCCTGTGTGACTCATCCCTGCCACCCACCTCACCCCGGTTTCACCCCACGGTGCTGACACAGGCACCCTGCTGATAGCAGAGCTGTTTCCAGAGTGTTTTCAGCCTGGGGGATTAGACAACAAAGAGGGGCTGGTGGGGGGGGAGAGAGAGGCAACACAATTTGAAGCTCAGATCGCAGGAGCGACAGCGGCAGTCAGAAGGGAAAGATTCTCTGGCACAGCGACCAAGAGAGGCTGTTGCTGCTTCTTTTTAAGCAAATTGCCTGGTTTCTCTTCACAGGTATCTGTGCAGAAGCTCTGTGCATAGCACTTAAACATGGAGGGGAAAGCAAGGCTGCGCCTGCTACCATCACCCTGGCCTGCAAGCGTTCACAGAATCATAGAATCTGAGAGCGGGAAGGGACCCCGAAGGACATCTAGTCCAACCCCTTGCAATGCAGGAATCTCAGCTAAAGCCCTTTGTGGCTTATGGCCCTCGTACTTACGGGACCGCCTCTCCTGGTCTGCCCCACAGAGGACCTTAAGGTCCATGAATAATCATAGTTTAGAGGTCCCGGGCCCTAAGGAAGTTAGACTATCCTCCACCAGGACCAGGGCCTTCTCAGTGATGGCTCCGACCTGGTGGAATGCTCTGTCCCATGAGACCAGAGCCCTTCAGGATTTAACCTCCTTCCATCAGGCCTATAAGACAGAGCTATTCCACCTGGCTTTCAATTTGAACTCAGCCTAATCTTTTATTTCCCTTCCTTCCCTCCCCGTCCCCTTTTTATGAAGATTACACACTCTGGGATCCCACAGCTAATTCTCCCCTGGTCTCCTCGCTGGCCCAAATAGGACTAATTTAGCCAGCTAGCCCAAGTGATCATCTAATGTTTATTGGATGGATTTGCCCCCTAAATTGATTTTTGAATTCTGAATTTATTGTTATTCACGTTTTATACTGTATTTTTATGCTGTTTTTGTTGCATCAATTAAGTGTTTTAAATTTGTTGTTAGCTGCCCTGAGTCCAGTTTTTGAACCGGAAATGGCCGGGTATAAATAAATTATTATTATTATTATTATTGTAAACAGAATAGAGGCATGGAACACCGATGTGGTCGGAACCAGCGTGCTGCTCTACGTGGTATTTATGAAAAATAAAAATAAAAATACCTTGCCACTTTTTCAGTCTGTTTTGAATGCAACAGGCAGCATGCAACTCCCTACGCCCCCAGATCAAGCCCCCGTCCGAGAGAAGAGGCTGATTGTGGACGCTGGGCCCTGTCTGCCATCTCTCCCCAACTCTGACCTGTTGCGTCCGCGGCTTGTAAGGCGAGCTGTTCTCCAAGTCGGCCAGGATGCTGGTCAAGGAGTCGATTTCCGCGTCCAGACTGGAACGCCTCTCCTCCAGGGTCTTGCCGCCGGCGCTGACCTAGACGAAGGGGAAAGGAACACACAAAGAAATGAAGGAATGCCGTGGAGAAACCATTTGGCATTAAGGGTATAAAAAATGAGGAACTGACAGGTGGAGTAAGAGGTGAATTTATGGCCTGTGGGGTCTTCTGCACAGCCCATTTTTTTTTGGGGGGGGGAGTTCTCTTCATTCACTGGACCATAAAGAAGGCTGATCGCTGAAGAATTGATGCTTTTGAATTATGGTGCTGGAGGAGACCTATAAAGCCCTAAAGAACCTCGGTCCAGTATATCTGAAGGAGTGTCTCCACCCCCATCATTCTGCCCAGACACTGAGGTCCAGCTCCGAGGGCCTTTTGCCAGTTCCCTCCCTGTGAGAAGTGAGGTTACAGGGAACCAGGCAGAGGGCCTCCTCGGTGGTGGTGCCCGCCCTGTGGAACACGCTCCCACTAGATGTCAAGGAAATAAACAACTATCTGAGTTTTAGACACCTGAAGGCAGCCCTGCTTAGGGAAGTTTTTAATGCCTGACGTTTTATTGTGCTTTTAATTCTGTTGGTAGCCACCCAGGGTGGCTGGGGAAACCCAGCCAGATGGGCAGGGTATAAATAATAGATGATGATGATGACGACGACGACGATGAAGATAACGACGACAGTTCCTCTGTGATAAAAACAACTTGGAATCCAAAGAATTTGGAAACAATCTAGGAAAAGGTGATAATAATGGCGACGTCTCACCAATAACCTGAGAACAACCAGGAAAAAAATGCTGCAGTATTGTCCACACTGGGCTGGCAGAGTCTCAGGCAAGAGATGATCCCAACTCTACCTGGAAAGGTCAGGATTGGAACCCAGGACCTTCTGAATGTCAAGGAGAGAACTCTGCCACAGAGCTCCCCCTCTCCCCAGCTTAAGAATGCAGACGCGTCTCTCTAGGGGTGGGGTTACAGTGTGTTCTGGGCCGGCATCGCAGGGTGTGATTCTGCAACGCCTTCAGCAATTTGAAGGGTGGTGCTTTAAGCTGCCTCATACCAGACCAGGCCGTCGATTGAGTTCAGTGTTGTCTACACTGACTGGCAGCAGCCCACACCCCAGGCAGGGGGCATTACCTGGGTCATTCTGCATTCAACGCAGATGCTCTGCTATTGCGCTACAGCCCGCCTCATTCATGCACGGTGGAGAACAGGGGTGTCAAAAGCATGTCCCCATTTTGCTCTGAAAGGAGCTGGGAACTTTGTTCTGCACCAGAGGGTTCTCCTGAGCGCCTCTGGCTTGTTGGGTGGTAATAGAAGGCGCTTTTGGGCAGCAGGGGGGAGAAGTTCTTGTGGGGGGGGGACGCTCCCCTTGCCCAGCCGTTCCACCAAGGCGCTTTGGATCTCAGGCAATGAAGCATCAATTTACAACCGCTGTCAAGACACTGATGGGTTATTTAATTCCCCAATAATAATAAATTATTGGAAAAAACGAGGAGAGCAGAGTAAGGAAGGAAGCAGTCTGGATGCAAAGCTCCTCTTAGGCTTCTCATCCAATGGCATTTCAGGCCCAGCTCAATCGAGAGGAATCGCTGCTCTGCTGGTTAGCAGGGCGACTTGGGTACATTCTCACAGTTGACTCAAGAGGGATCATGTCCCCATTTTTAAAGGGCAGCGGCCGCCATGCCTTGCTCCACTGCCCCCCCCCCCGCCTCCTTCTCAGCACACAAATATGCAGCACATCTTATCTTCATCACATGCACGAAAGTGGGTCCAAAAATGTTGGTTTGCTAACAGTGTTTCATAGATTGACATTACTTCGCCCAGAGACACTGGGCAATAGATATAAGGACACAATATAGATCTTAACCTCTGGGAGAAACTTTGGGAAAGCGCCCCGAAATTTACTGCATGTTATACACCAAAAGAGAATTATTTGAAAATGATTCATAGATGGTACCGAACGCCACGTAGGTTGGCTAAGATTTATGAAACAGAATCAGATATGTGTTGGAAGTGCAAAGAAGCAGAGAGAGACTTTTTTCACATGTGGTGGACATGAAAAAAGGTAAAAGTATATTGGGAAATGATTTGTAATGAATTGAAAAACATGTTTGAAACTACTTTCCCCCCAAAACCAGAGTCCTTCCTGTTGGGAATACCCCTGACAGAAATTCCTAGGTGTCGGAAAATGCAACAACTGTGGCCTCTGTTTCGTTAGCCCCAACTAAAGAGGATTGGCAACTTAAATTGACAAAATATGAAGAACTTGCAGATTCAACACGTAGAATAAGAGAGTAAGAAGAACATATATTTAAAGAAGAGTAGAATACATTTATTAAATATCTGGAAAATAACTGTACACACCTGAAAACGCTGGCAGCAATAAGGTCAAATTCAACAGAGTAAATGATTTTTGATGGATGTAGAAGTGGAAAACTGATTTGAATGGTTACAGTAAAATATTCAGGAATGTACGATACTTAAAATGAACCATGGAAGGAGAAGAAGGGAAGTCACTGGATATTTTGAAGTTCGCAAAATGTTTATTTTGAAATGTAAAATTGAAAACTCCATAAAATTATATATAAAGAAGAATTCTAAAATGAAACCTACCCTCGGGGGACTTTAACCCTGCTTTCTGGGGAATTATATTAATGAATCAACACTGGATGCATTTGGCCAATAGCAAATGCAGGAAAAACAAGAGACCCATGGATGTTATCTCGGTCGCAGGGAGGCGGAATAACACAGAGAAACTACTTTGCACATCAAATCGGTTTATGTTGTTGTAAAGACAACTCATTATTGCTTGGCTAGAATTAAAGCTGCATCTGGCTTGGGAATTATCCTGTTTTGGGGGGAAACCTCTGTGTCTTGGGGTGTGTTTTTGGCGTTAGAGGGAATAGGAGGTGGTGTGGCATCTTCTGCCCCCCCCAAAAAAACCCAGTTCCTTTGCCCCCCACTTGCGTCCCATCTAGGGATGAAGATCAAGACCCAGGCCCATCCAAAAAGGTCATTAAACCTTTTCCCGGCAGCAGCACTCTTTCTGACGGAGAACAGCTCCAGAGGATATTGCCTCTTCTCTCCCCTTTTAATTAATAAAATTACAGCCCAGAGCTCATTATCGATAATTATGGCCACTGCGAGAGCTTCCCGTTTCTTTGCTGGCTCCCACCCCCGCCGACCTTAATCCTGTTCCAAATGCAGCATGAATTAGCGTTTAATTAGCCATTAAATAGAATTAACGGTCTCTGGCGGCAAGGTGGCACGCCGAACAATCGGAGGAGGAGGAGAAGGAGAAGGGAGGCTTCCTGGCGCAGGACAAGTCCGGCAGCCGCGACTGGGGGGAGATTCTCAACAAACCAGAAGCTCTCATTCTCAGCCAGTCGACAGAATGACACCAAGGGGTCAGGCAGAGACACCATCCGCATGCGCCCATCGCCGCAGAAAATATTTCTGACGGGAATTCCATCTTCGCCCTCCATGACTGAGCCGTGGGAGAACTTGCCCTGCCAAGTCTCATCTTCTCAGAGAATTGAGACCCCCAGGGGTCATCTAGTCCAACCCCTGCAATGCAGGAACGACGCCTAGAGAATCCCTGAGAGATGGGCACCCAATGTCTGCTTAAAAACCTCCATGGAAGGAGAGTCCATCACCCAGCGAGGAAGTTCATTGTAACATCAAATGGCTCTTACCGTCAGAATAATATGAGAATAATGATTTATTACTTATACCTTGCCTATCTGGCTGGCAAAGATTATCTGAAGAAACCCCATGGGGCGGTTGGGAGATTATTATTATTATTATTATTATTATTATTATTATTATTATTATTATTAATAGAATTTATATTTTGCCCTATACCGGGGGGGGGGGCCTCAGGGCGGTTCACAGAATAAAATCAAGATATAAAACCACAAAATACATAATAAAAATAAAAATAAACCAACCCAATATGCCTCCAACAAAAAGCACATTTTAATAGGGCATAGGATGACCATCAGATCAACCAAAGGCCTGCTTAAAAGGGAACATTTTTACCTGGTGCCTAAAGGTGTATAATTAAGGCACCAGGTGAACTTCCCTGGGGAGCCACTGCAGAGAAGGCCCTGTTCTCGTGTTGCCACCCTCTGGACCTCTAGAGGAGGAGGAACACGAAGGAGGGCCTCAGAAGATGATCTCAGGGTCCAGGGAGGTTCATACGGAAAGGGGTCTCCTTGAGGTATTGCAGTCCTCAGATAGACTTCATAAGGCCCTCCAATGTTGCTATTCTTAAAAAAGGGGGCGGTATGAAAAGGGGGCGCAATACCGATTGAGGCGGGTGGGAAATGCAATCCTTTATGTAAGATTTGCAGACTGAAAGCAACAAAAGTCATGAAATCCAAATACAGACATCACATTGGTTTACATGATTTACAATTTATTTACGGCTATTAGCCCATAAAATATGTACAAACATAAAAACACAGGGACATAAAAACAGATATATCCGACAACAGAAGGTGAACACCACGATGCAAGGGTGGGTCATTGAGCAGAGCCAAGTGACAGCTTGGGGCCAGGAGAGCTCCAAGGTACGGATCACAGAAAAGGAAAACTGAAGACGAACTCCGACATGCACTCTCATCATAACAGTCCGATTAGTTTTGATGTTGTTGTTGTTTTTTGGTGGTTTTTGAGTGTGAGATAACCGCATTCAGAAATCTCACCACCTGCAGAGTTACAGAAGGATCTGTATCCTGCAAAAGCAGTGCGGCGTGTGACTCAACAGGCCTGCCAACCAAGCGCAGTAAAGCAGGACCCAGGAATTTAGCCCTGGCTATGCTATGTAGGGGACAGTTGAACATTATATGTGAAAGAGAATCAACAGTTTCCCCGTCACACACGCATAGCGGAGACACCAAACCCTTGGAAAATCTGTGGCATCACATTGGTTTCCGTTCCAGACCTGGGGTGAATAAGGGAACACTGGCAATTTTCATTTCCATTTCCATTCCTGTTTCTGTTTTTGCTTTATCCAGTCCTCTTTCAAAGCCATCCAAATTCTCCAACATCCCTAGATGATGTCCCTGAGCACCATTTGCTGGGAGTGTGAATGGGAAAGAAGACTCCCTTGCACCTATTCTGCTTGTGTGCATCCCAGATACATCTGTCTGGTCACCACGATACAGAGAGAGGCTCTGCTGGAGGAGGTGGCCTTTGGGTCTGATCCTTCAGGCTCTCCTGACGTTCTCGGAGGAAGCGAACCCTTCTCATGCTCCGAGCAAAAATTCGCCTTTCTATCAGAGTTCACGTAAGGGAGTTTTGCTTTGCGTTCAGGAGAGGCAAGAGGCAACAGTTGGGTGAGGGAGCCCCCAGTGTGATTCAATATAAGGCAGCCTCTTCTGCCCCAGATGTGACCAGTTCAACCAGGCCTTGGGCTGATTCATATCTTACAGCCTTTTAAACAGATCTGTGGGGAGGAGGGCTATTGTATTGTTCTTTGAGTTCCATTATTTGCTGTGTTTTATCTTAAAGAACAGCATCTTAAAAAGCAGAGACATCACCTTGCCAACAAAGGCCCATATAGTTAAAGCTATGGTTTTCCCAGTAGTGATGTATGGAAGTGAGAGCTGGACCATAAAGAAGGCTGATCACCAAAGAATTGATGCGTTTGAATTCTGGTGCTGGAGGAGACTCTTGAGAGTCCCATGGACTGCAAGAAGATCAAATGTCTCCATTCTGAAGAAAATCAGCCCTGAGTGCTCACTGGAAGGACAGATCCTGAAGCTGAGGCTGCAATACTTTGGCCACCTCATGAGAAGAGAAGATTCTCTGGAAAAGACCCTGATGTTGGGAAAGATGGAGGGCACAAGGAGAAGGGGACGACAGAGGACGAGATGGTGGGACAGTGTTCTCGAAGCTACCAGCATGAGTTTGACCAAACTGTGGGAGGCAGTGGAAGACAGGAATGCCTGGCGTGCTCTGGTCCAGGGGGTCACGAAGAGGCGGACACGACTAAACAGGAAAGCTTCCCTGAGCCACTCTAAGCACCATCACTGTATCTCCGCTGCAACCTGGTCAAATCTTCTCTTTTAAATTGTTCTATCACTTTCCCTTCCACCACGGGAAATCCATGCAGCTGACAGCATAGAAATGCCAACCATCCAAATAATGTCAAATAAAACCAGCAGCCAGTAACAAAACGAAGCTGCTTCTGAAGTGGGAGGAAGCTCCCTGGATCGAAACACAGACCATCCACAAACCTATAATGTGTGACAGTAAGCATAGTGACCACTTCAGCCTCAGATCTGAAATTGCAAGGTACTGGTCTGCACTGCAAGGCTGTTGTTGCAACGCTTCATTGGGTCATGCACATGCAAGGCTTTTGGAAAAGCACTGGCTAAATGCTGCAGATGGGTATCATCTTCCTTGAGTTTGCAATGGAATAAAATGCCTTCTACTTCTTGGCCGCACCTTTGCAAATCCCTCACCCTGCCGACCCCAACTTAGTGATGTTCATGAGACACCTGGATGGAAACTGACCATTAAGGATATAAGAAAGGCTAAGCTATTTAAACCTGGCAAGAAATGAAACAGAAATTAAAATATTTGAAACAGAGTTTGCAAATTAAGTAGGTAGATTGCTAGTATGGGGGGGGGAATTAAAAAGGAAAGGAAGACTAACATTATAAATAAAGTAAATACAAGTGATGGTTTAACATAAAATGAGAAAGCCTTAAGACTGGAGTTGTTTAGATACTGTTCTAAGAAAATAAGAAGAGGCCTGTTGGTCAGTCCAATGGCCCATTTAGCATCTTGTTCTCGCTGTGGCCGACCAGATACACCAAAGGGAAACCCACAGGCAGAACTCAAGCACAATTCCTCCACAAATTTGGCCATCACTGCCTCCTGTGGCAGGGAGTTCCACAGTTTAACTACAAGCCGTGTGAAGCAGCTCTTTCTTTTGGTGGTCACCACTGCCACTGTACAGCACCTAGCACCATGGGCACTTGATTCGCCTTGACCACAGCTGGGCACCACAAGAACCCCATCCGTGCCCTTGGCAGCACTATGGGTGCCTTCTTACCTGAACATTGAACATGGCTTCATCAGGAGGAGGAGGAGGAGGAAGAAAGGCACTGGGCGGCGGCGGAGGAGGATTCCCAAGATCGTCAGAAGGAGGTGGAGGTGGTGGTGGTGGTGGGAAGTCACCTATGGATGACAGGAATAATAATTTTATTATTTGTACCCCACCCATCAACCATCAAGCTGAACACAAGATAAATACAATATCCCTCTAGGCCACAGGCTCTCCCAGGGTTTGGCAGGAAAGGAAGGCAAGTGTGGAGGGAACATTCGAGGGCAATCAAAGAAACCTTGAAACATTTCAGTTTAATCCCAGGGATTAAAATTGTTTAAGTCATAAAATTTAAAAAGTTGATTGGAAAATAAGGTGTTAGTTAAAAGGAATGTTAAGAGATTAGGATTTGCTGGATTAACAATTTGAACTAGAAAACAAGAAGGGGAGGTATGAGGAAGTCAAAGAAACATGTTATTGAAAAACTGTTATTGAAATTGATTTGTTTTTAATATTTTTCTTTTTCTTTTTCTTTTTGTGTTTGTATAAAATTGGAAAATTCAATAAATATTTATAAAAAAAAAAGAAACATTTCAGTTTAGTATAGGACAGGATAATATCAAAGTAATTTGGGGGGATATACAACCAGAAACAGTATCTATATCTTTCTTCAAGAGCACTGGCTGTTCTTCTACAGTTCTCCACGACATATTGCTGTGAGCAGAGATTTCCAGCTCTGACAAATATGAAAGATCGGAAAATACAAAGGCTTCTTTGTGTTGATGAGGAGAAGAGAGTTGGTTTGTCTCAAATGAGACCTTCTATAAATGGGATTACCCGGCAAAAGCAAGATCACACCTCTCATTGGGTTTGCATAAAATACTCAAGCTACGTCTGCAAAAGGCTCATTGGAAATTATATTGTGGGAATGATTCATCTTCTTATGTAGCTGCGCTGTTTTATACTTTCTGGGTGTCCTGTGGCCGTTGTGTTCTGTGTTGTAAACCGAGCACTGCTGGGAGCTGTTCCTTTTTGTTTTCCGATGTATATCTTATCAATACAAAATTCAGTGTGGCATGAGCAAATTTTTATTCTGAAAGTGTGCTTCAGAGAAAAAAGTCTGAGAAGCAATGCTCTAGCACAGGCACGTCCAACTCCCAAGAGCCTGTGATCTACTCATTGATGGCAGTGATCTACCCATTGCCAAGAGTTGTTGATCTTTTTTTGGGGGGGGGGTTGATCAGAGTTGTTGATCCTTTTTTGGCAAGGGGTGCCCCAGCGTTGTTGAGCTTTTCTGGGGGATCGATCGGGAGCACCCTGGAGATCCCACGATCTACCTGGAACCCCCCCCCCCATGATCTACGTGTTGGACATGCCTGCTCTAGCAAAAGCTGGGAGCCTCAGACCCTGCAATTGCCATCTGAGATCTTTCACGGTGTGCCTGTTACAGTGGACCTTTCCGGATCCCTGCTAAGCAAGCTGGAGTTCTTAAAAAGCTCTTTCTGTGGCATGGAAAGAGTTTATAAGCCCTCCACTTTGCCTATGGGGCTCTGGGAAAGTTGCGGGATCCCACAAGATACCGTGGGGCCATCTGAGATCTTGGGAAGCCCGTGAGAGATCTCCCACGGCCTCCCAGAAGCCTCACACAACTGCCACAGAGCCCAGTAAGGAAAGGAGAGCTGTCAGGGGGACAGTGGCATAGCGTCAGTTGCCTGTGCCCGGGGCAAGGTGCGAAAGAGATGGGGCACTTCAACTCGCTTGTAGTGTGCTCACAGGAAGATCCACCTGTCAGGCCCAGAAGCCGCTGTGCTGCTGGCCTGTTCCCGTACTGATGAGCCTTGCCTGGTTGTTCTCTGGCAGCCCCGGGGCAGGAAGGATGTGGGGGGCACCCAGGACAGCAGCAACCTGTTGCACATGGCAGCGGCGTTAGCCATGGCATGAGAAGCATGTGGCGCGCTATCACGAGATGCTGAAAGGGGTGGGCAATGAGAGGAGGCTCCATCCTGGAAAGGGAGGGCCTGGCTGTTGGCATGCACCCAAGGAAACAGGGGCAATTGGCAGGCCCCCAGCCGGCGCCAGCCCACTGGTCGGGGGGCCAGGCATACTCCGGTCCTTGGTGCAGCCTAAATCTGCGACCCAGGCTTTAGAAGACTGAGCACGCTATTCAGCAGAGAAAACGCTGCGCAGACAGAAGCGGCTCAAGAGGCTGTGTGAGCATATTTATAAGCAGGTTTTATTAAGCATAAGGTAAAGGTAAAGGGACCCCTGACCATGAGGTCCAGTCATGGCCGACTCTGGGGTTGTGGCGCTCATCTCACCTTATTGGCCGAGGGAGCCGGCGTACAGCTTCTGGGTCATGTGGCCAGCATGACTAAGCCGCTTCTGGTGAACCAGAGCAGCGCACGGAAACGCCGTTTACCTTCCCACCGGAGCGGTACCTATTTATCTACTTGCACTTTGACGTGCTTTCGAACTGCTAGGTTGGCAGGAGCAGGGACCGAGCAACGGGAGCTCACCCCATTGTGGGGATTCGAACCACCGACCTACTGATCGGCCAGACCTAGGCTCTGTGGTTTAACCCACAGCACCACCCGCGTCCCTTTTTATTAAGCGTAGATCAGGACAAAAAGAAACATGTCCTTTGTGTCCAAAGCAAAATAGAAAGCTATACACAAACGGAAGTTCCCAGCATAGTGTGCTGGAATGTAAACAGACATGTGACATGCAACAATTCCACACGTCTGTTCCTTAAGGTGGAACAGAATTCTCACTGCCTGCCTGGTGGCCTGCTATCCACTCACAGCCCATCCGGCCGCCCCCGGAGACGTCCGCTCCATGTGTCCTGCTGCTGCTGGGCCAGAAAAGGGAGCCACCTCCCTCCCAGTTTTGTAGCATCTTTGGCCCACTTTCTGAATTTCCACTGAGGGAAATTGCCCCCCAATGCTAAATCTCCAGAGGGGGAGATCCCAGGGCGTCTTCCTGAACTTGTGTGACGTTACCTTTGTGTGCAAATCCCCAGAACGTAAACCCCTCGCATAAATTGCAGGCCTACTCCGTACCTGTGCGGCATTCAGAACACACACTGCACGTTACCGGTGCCCGACTGAGACCCTGGGGATGGCCAGGGGGCCACTAAATAAAGATGGTTTTATTACAACCTTGACAGCTTGGCGGACGTTTTCTCCCCTTCCCCATAAAGTTCTGCGCCTCTGGTGTTTGCCTCTCTTGTGCCGAGATATATTCCGGTAGGCTCCCGAACACACGCTGCGGCTGTTTATAGAGATTTGATTATATACATAAATAATATTGATGTCTGGAACAAGCAGCCCAAGCCGTGATTTAGGAAGCCTTGTCGCTACCAGATGGTTGAAGACGCGGCTCGAGTCTAAACAGGCTCTCCGGGGGGCAGCTTCTCACATATCCTCGCCGTGAGCTTGTCGGCTCTGGTTTTTGTCTTTCAGGTGAGGTACCCTCCTGGAAATCCAAGCTGTTGGAGAGGAGCTGCTCGCAGGATGGGGAGGGCAGCGACAGGTTTTCTTAACAGCAAGGCTAACATAAGCATGGAGAGAGATCCATCCCTGCTTTGTGTTGGTTTCTAGGTAAAGGTAAAGGGACCCCTGACAGTTATGTCCAGTCGTGAACGACTCTGGGGTTGTGGCACTCATCTCACTCTACAGGCCGAGGGAGCCGGCGTTTGACCACAGACAGTTTTTCCAGGTCACGTGGCCAGCATGACTAAGCTGCTTCTGGCGAACCAGAGCAGCGCACAGAAACGCCGTTTACCTTCCCACCAGAGCGGTACCTATTAATCTACTTGCACTTGGACGTGCTTTTGAACTGCTAGGTGGGCAGGAGCAGGAACCGAGCAATGGGAGCTCACCCCGTCATGGGGATTTGAACCGCCGACCTTCCGATCGGCAAGTCCAAGTGACACAGTGGTTTAAATCACAGCGCCACCCGCGTCCCTGCGTTGGTTTCAGTCGACACCTAATTCAAAAATGCCCAAGTGGCACAAAGGAGGCCAAATACAGGAATTTGCAAGGGGGTCAAATACCAACCAATCTGAAATCATCATCACCATCATCATCATCGTTTATTATTTATACCCCGCCAATCTGGCTGAGTTTCCCCAGCCACTGGGGGCAGAGCTGGTGCCCAGTGTATATGGTTTTTGTGCGCATATGTGAAATCCAATCTCCTCTGTCTCCAAAGGTCTCTTCATAAAGTGCATGCAGAGCGAGGGTCCATACTCTGAGTTGGCTTTTTTTTGGGGGGGGGATTGCAGAGAGGACTCATTTATTTTTATTGCTGCCTGTCACTATTAGGTATGCAACATCGCTCTACCCTTTTCAGCGCTTGATAAAAACATTTTTGTTTAGGCAAACTTAAGTTTAGACAAGCTGCTGTTTAGAAAGTGATTGGGAGTTTGAGCCACATCAGCAAGGCCGAGAGAGGGCTTTTGTCACCTGGGCAGTCCAGGACCTCCAGAAACACTGTCCAGGCTTGTGACCTGGAGAGGTCCCTTTGGTGCTGCTAATGCAGCAAAAACAACACAGGAGGAAGCAGTTAAGAGTTCCTGGTCTCTGCAGCCACAGCTGGTGCTGTGATTCTCTAGCAATTTGACTTCATCCCTGGCGGAGTCTCGAGAAGCATCTTCACAGCCCCAAATGGAGACAGGTCAGCCAGCAATAGAAATATTATCCTAGCCCTTTGTTCGAAGCTATCAAGACTAAAGCAGCTTTAACCTTCTCCAGCATCTCTTAGCAGGGAGGAGAGAAAATTCGGAAGCAAACAAGACATTTTGGGGGATCTCATTAGAAGGGCTGGTTCGTCTGCTTCTTATCTGGGGCAAATTACTCCAGGACTCGTCATCTGATGCGGCAGGAATGGCAATTAGCCTTCCTGTTGTTTTCAAGCCCGTCAAGAGGCGAAATCAGTTAGGCCGCGAGTGTGCCGGCAAGATGAGATGCTGAATTAGGCGCTCTCAGCCGGGAGGCAGGCACATTAGCACCCCACTGATCCCGACAGCGAACCAGGAATCTGGCTTTTAAAAGACTTTTCTTCAAACAGCACAGTATTTATCCGCAATTAAGGCACCCAAACGGAAGGCGTTCTGGCCACGCGGATTCTGCAGAGGCTGTTCCAGGCGGTATAAGCTATTTTGGCAACACAGAGTATAACCATTCTCTCATCAGTACCGTGACTGGCCCTGATCCACCATACGGACTTGCAGATTTCAAAGCCAGCCGGTCCCTTGCTCACCTGCGAACCACATCGGTCGCAGTGGGTGGCGAGATTTCCTCCGAAGGAACCAGACTTCCCCAAAATAGCAAAGAGTGATGTACAAATTTGTCATTTCCGGTGTCTCCCAAATTACATTTCTCCAAGTTTAAGTTCAGCTCTCCATGTTTCAGTATCCCTTTGCAATATTGGTGGTGGACTCTCCTTCCTTTGGGGATGCGGGTGGCGCTGTGGTCTAAACCACTGAGCCTTGGCCTTGCCGATTGGAAGGTCGGCGGTTCGAATCCCCGCAACGGTGTGAGCTCCTGTTGCTCGGTTCCTGCTCCTGCCAACCTAGCAGTTCGAAAGCACGTCAAGGCACAAGTAGATAAATAGGTACTGCTCTGGCGGGAAGGTAAACGGTGTTTTCGTGCACTGCTCTGGTTTCGCCAGAAGCGTCTTAGTCATGCTGGCCACATGACCTGGAAAAACTGTCTGCAGACAAATGTCAGCTCCCTCAGCCCATAAAGCGAGATGAGCGCCACAACCCCAGAGTCGGCCACGACTGGACCTAATGGTCAAGGGACCCTTTACCTTTACCTCCTTCCTTGGAGGTCTTTAAGCAGAGCTTGGATGGCCATCTGTCAGGGATGCTGTAGCTGAGATTCCTGCATTGCAGGGGGTTGGACTAGATGTCCCTCAGGGTCCCTTCCCACTCTACCACGTTATGATTCTGTAATCCTTGGGGGTCTCTTCCAACTCTACAATTCTCTGGTGCTATCATCAATCTTTCTTTCTTTCTTTGGTGATCACTCGTAGCCGAGTAAGATTGTCTTCCATAAATACAGTGGGTTTTTGGAAGACCCCTGTGTGTGAATTTGTTTTATGTGTGTAGATCAGTGCACGCTGACCAACACACAGTCTTCGCAGTAGGGCTCTGTTCCGATGGCATAAAGTAGTCACAACAAACTGGTAGATTCCTATCTGCTGCAGCCTTCATCCACCTTCACAGCTGTTGTAACATACCGCTTGTTATCATCCGCCTGTTCTGCCATTGAGGACTTCTTGGCTCATTCTTTGTCTAGCTCCTTTCCTTTGAAGAGTTTTGGATTTGATATCCCACTTTATCACTACCTGAAGGAGTCTCAAAGCGGCTCACATTCTCCTTTCCCTTCCTCCCCCACAACAAACACTATGTGAGGTGAGTGGGGCTGAGAGACTTCAAAGAAGTGTGACTGGCCCAAGGTCACCCAGCAGCTGCATGTGGAGGAGCGGAGATGCGAACCCGGTTCCCCAGATTACGAGTCCACCGCTCTTAACCACTACACCACACTGGCTCAACATTTGGCACACTTTGTCCTTACCACCTTGGGTGACCCTGCTGGGAGTACGAGATTCCCGACGGCTTCACTCACAAGGGTCATAGGAACATGCAAGCCCACTCACCGCGACGAGGTGATGATCCAGCGAGTGGGTATCAATGCTACCAGCCAACGAACCCATCCAGCTAGCTAACTAACTACAAAAGCATCCCGTTGAGGGTGCTCCTTGATCAATCATACCTGGTTTGATTCCCAATCCCACACCCTGCTCGGCCACAGAGACACACACCTTCCACCAACCCCTGGCCAGGCTCAGCTTTGCTGCCACCCAGGGGAGAGTTTTTAAAGGCCAATCGTCGCTTCGGCTTCCGTGCAAGGTCGGGACACGCGGCAAAGTGGGCTGATTTTAAATCAAGGCCATTGAAGCCACTGCCAAGGGAAAAGATGACCGAGCCGTCGCAGATCGAACACAGCAGACAAAAGCTTTCATATCACTTCAAACGCAAGGCTGTTCACACATTCGGCGGTGGAGCACTTAAAATGCACCCACCTTCTGAGGTTGCCCACCGTCGCTTTCAATTGCACAAGAGTGCTTTCTGCACAAGCTCTGTGTCGATTTATGTACTTATTACTAGAAGTCATAGGTAGCCTTCATTCTCTCCCAGTTCCTGAAGAGAGAGGGACAAACAGATGCCCTTTCTTTTGGCTTTGATTGTGTTCCCAAAGCGCTTTTCACTTCTGATCCTATTACAATGCCCGTCCTGTTTTATTAATCCTATTATAGTCTCCGTCACGTTCCCAGAAAGTGCCAATTCTACAGCGTGGCCCAGTCAGGAGATATGTGAGTGTGGGGTTCCCACCTTCCCATTTTAGCCTCACAACCTCACAACCCTGTGAGGTAGCTTAGGCTGGAAGACTGGTGAGCTTTATGGCCACCTGGGAACTAGAACTCTGGTCTGCTAGGTCCTGGGCCAGCACTCTAACCACTACACCACACTTCTCTTGCCAGTTGGGGCTGCTGGAGTTGAGGTTCAAAACATCTGGAGGGCACCAGCTTGGTGAAGGGTGAGCAATGGCTCTTAACTCTGCACCGAGTTTACCAATTCTGTGCTATAGTTCCCAGAGAGACAGGGTACCCCCCCATGGGTGGAAGCTCTGAGGATGCCCAGAGCCAGTCTGCCTTCTTCTTCTCCCCTCCATCACTGACAGCACATTAAAGAGATGCAGCCCAATTGGCAGAAACCTCCCAAAGATATGATAATAATTACATGAAATAAGGTTTAAATATTGCCTACGTGGAAAACATCCAGGCTAAAACTCAGGATAAATAACCGTGATACCCTAGGAGGTAGGTCACATATCAAAAGCAAGGAGCTTACAGGAAGCGAAAGTGATAATGAAGTAACTTTTCTTACGGGAGATAAAAGGAGAAGTGCGGTTCCACACACACACACACACTCCTTAATTCTTCCATGCAACGTTGTAATAATAAAGCAATTTGTTTAAGTAACTCCCTCGCGACACCATCATTCTAAGAAGCCAAATGTTGAACAAACAGAAATCCGCTCTGCTGTTTCCAGCTTCAGAAGTCGATAATTTGCCCTCCGCCGAAGGCGTATGTGGATGTTTTCCTCCCGTTCCTGAAGCCGTCAAATTCCGGGTGGATTAGGGCAGTGAGACGTGCCGGGAATATTCCAAGTGGATGGTTACCCAATCGAAAAACACTCGGCTTCGCCCGGGCACACATGGCAGGCCTCCACTCAGGCGTGTGCAAGGGACTGACGCATCACTTAGGCCAGATATGAGCAGCAGCCAAGGCGGTTTTTGAACATGTGCGTGGCTGATATTTAAGCCATACGCTCTGGGCTTGCAAGTTAGAAGGAGATCTCTGGGTGAGCTGAGAGCAGAACCAGAAGTTTTATGGGCACACTTGCTGGTGAAGAAGAAGATGAAGATGAAGAAGATGAAGAAGATGAAGAAGATGAAGAAGAAGAAGAAGAAGAAGAAGAAGAAGAAGAAGAAGAAGAAGAAGAAGAAGGACCTTCTGACAAGAGATGTTTGACAGTTGAATGGCCAACCTAGGACAACTGGAATTTTTTAAGCCAAGGTTGGATGGCCACCTGTCATGGATGCTTTAGTCGAGATTCCTGCATTGCAGGAGGTTGGACTAGATGATCCTCGGAGTCCCACCCAACTCTACAATTCTATGATAGAAGATGAGGAGGAGGAAAAAGAGAAAGAGAAAGAGTAGACAAGGGTCACACAAACCCCCACTCCTAGCATGAGTCCATCCATGACTGTCCAGATCAGTGAGAGCTTGATGTGATGGCCTGGGACTCAGGCTCGGACACGGAACCAGAGGAGTCTTGGTCTGCACCGGATCCTTTGCCTCAGGCATCACCTGAACCAAGTCTGGGGCCTGATCCTGAAGAGTCCCAGTCTGCACAGGTTCCCCTGCAACAAACACCAGCTGGGCCGAGTCAGGGGCCTGAGCCTGCCCTGGCTCCAGATGTGGGGATGACCTCGTTGCCTCCAGCTGGGCCATCGCTTACAGCTGCTCCACTACCAGTTGGGTCAGGGGAGGCTGAGGCGGATTCTGGGTCTAGTAACCCACCAAAGTCTCCTGAGCTGCAGAGATTCAGGTCTGAGAGACAGAGAGACCTGAGTACTCGCAGGAGGAGTGCTCACCTTCAGGCGAAACAGGGAGGTGAGTCGCTGGGGGATCAGGACCGGCCACTACCCCGACAAAGATAAAAGGCTGTTGGACCCCGCCCCAGGTTGCGGGAGCAACATTGCTGTATGCTAGATCCTGCCTGAGATCCTGTCCCTGTCCTTGCCTGGTGTCCTGCCTTGGCCCTGTCGGACTGACCCCTCACAGAACCTCCAGATTCTGGAAGGTCCTGGACTGCATTTCATGGGTTACCCCCGGGCCCAACACACTTGAGTTTTGGAGAGGAAGCAGGTAGTGTCCGGTGAAGAAGAGAACAGACAGAACCATGGACAGCTCCAATTGCCCCTGCTAAAGCAGCTCTGGGAGATGTTGCCTTTGCTGAAAGCCAAGTCTGAATGAAGCCCTTATTTAGGCTGACCAGGCCTGGAGGGTGGCAGGTAGGCCAGGGAGAAGCTGGCTAGCTGGCTGGGTGCTTAAAGGGGCCGTGTCTGGTTCTACAGCCACTGTCTTACAGAAGATCAGATAGCAAAGACAGACTTGTCCTCTGAATCTAGTTCAGCAGTAGAGCTGGGCCTTTGGCCCCAACTGGGAGGTACCGGTGCTTCTCTCCCAGAGGAAACAGCCTGAAAATAATCCAAATTATCCTTTGTGGGTCACCATGGTATAAGACACCCCCTTTGGTCTTCTGGGCTTGGCTATGGAAAGGATGGGCGTTTGCCAGAGAAACAGCTTCTGCAAAGCTTCAATTCAGATGCCACAGCCCTTCTCTTTCTGACCGCCCGCCTTCTACGTCAATTGCCTTTTCTGTTGCCTGCATGCATCCCCTGCCAAAATACTCACACAAACACCCTGCAAATTCCACAGCCCTATTCTTGACCCTAAGAACGGAACATAAGAACTTGACAACAGCCCTGCTGGATGAAGCCAACGGCCACACTAGTCCAAAATCCTGTTCTCATCTTGGCCGACCAGATACCTATGGGAAACCAGCAAGCAGGATTCGAGCGTAAAAGCAGCATCTGGTCAGCCACTGTGAGAACAGGATGCTGAACTAGATGGGCCACTGGCCTCATCCAGCAACCTCAAGGCCCCATCCCCACTTCGCTTTCAGTAGTTGCAGGAACTTCTCTAGATTACCATATTTTTCGCTCCATAGGGCGCACCAGACCATAGGGTACACCTAGTTTTTTTGGGAGGGAAATAAAGAAACCCCCCCCCCAGCCCCAAAGAGCAAAGAAGCCAAGATAGCGAGCGGGATCCATCCCGCTCGCTGTCTTGGCTTCCTCTTTAGCCACGTGCAACCTCTCCAGCCGGGAGAGGCTGCGCCCGGCTTTAGCAGAAGTCAAGACAGCGAGCAGGATGGATCCCGCTCGCTGTCTTGGCTTCATTTTTAGCCGCAGGGCTGAGGCGGGGGAAGCCCGAGCTTCCCCTGACCCCAGCCCCCAGAACAGGCTGCTATCCACAAGCCTTAGGAGCCCGGCGGGAACTCCCGCCGCGCTCAGAAGGCTTGCGGATAGCTGCCTGAAGCCTGGAGAGCGAGAGGGGTCAGTGCACACCAACCCCCCTCGCTCTCCAGGCTTCAGCGAAAGCCTGCATTCACTCCATAGGACACACACACATTTCCCCTTCATTTTTGGAGGGGAAAAAGTGCATCCTATAGAGCAAAAAATACGGTACTTCCTCCTTCCCTTCCTTCACATTTGAGCAGCGCAAATGGAGAAAAAGAAAACCCACCTGCCCCAGCTGTCTGGTGCTCATCAGCGATCGATCCCCACTTTGGACCTGACACTTGACACCCCGCCAGCCCCCTCGACTGCAGGCTGAAAGGCTCTCTCCCTCTCAAGAGTTCCAGCCAGGGTGCTCTTTCCCAGAAGCCAAATGGTCCGCAGGCATCTTCACAGAAGCTTTTAGGCAATCGGGGGTTTGGTTGCTTCACTTCAAGAGGCCTGAAGGAGAGAACACTCCTATCTACTCAAGATCTTTCAGGGTTTTTTCCTCCTCCCCAATGGCCCTCAAATCCAACGGAAATACAGTCATACTTTGTGTTGCGTTAGGTTCATGTTGCGTCTTTTCAGCTTGTGAATGCAGTGTATACTTCCGGGTTTTGCCACGCATGCATGTGCAGAAGCATTTTGTGTGCTTTGCGCATGCGCAGAAGTGTTCTGTGTGCTCTGCGCATGCGCAGAAGCGTTCTGCGCGCTTTGCACATGTGCAGAAGCCCTCTATCGCACTCCGCACTTCCGCAGAAGCACTGCTCTAGTTGCGGACTTTTCGGGGTGCCAGCACCCTGGAACGGATCATGTCCGCAACTAGAGGTACCACTGTATGGTTCTGCAATGCCGTATAGATGGGGCTGTTTTTGAAGAAAGTTTGGAAGTTTCCATCCTGTATAAAATGCAGCTGCCCAGATGTTTCTCCATTGGAGCAGGGGCACGTGGAACAGATTGTTCCGAGACCACAGCTGCCGCCCTGGACCCCTGTTCGCTTTGGGGACCAATTTCAAACTGCTCCTTACGGCCTTTAAAGCCCTTCACAGTTTGGGGCTGGTTTACTCCATCACCTGCACCCCTAATTGAATCTGCCCATCGCTGAGATCAGCTCAGAGGCCTCGCTTCTAAATCTGCCACTTGTGGGGTGTCAAGTACAAAATCGATAGCCAACGAGCTCCAGAAATCATGGCCACGTGGATTTTCTTTTTCTCCACTCAATTGTGCAGCTGAAACTTTTAGAAGACGTCTGAAGACATCCTTGTATAGGGAAGTTTTTAGTGTTTGATATTTTATCGTGTTCTTATATTTTTTGGAGCACCCCCCCCATAGTGATTGCGGCTACCCATTCAGCCGGTGGGGTACAAAATAGCAATAGCAATAGTCAGTGTTTTTTTTTTTCTGGGGGTACGCAGGGGTATGCATACCCCTAAACATTTTGTGAATTTTTGTACTTTTGTCCATTTACTGTATTTATTTTTCCTGATTTGAACTATAAAATGGTGGTTTTCTTGGGTCAAAATGAGAGTACCCTTAAACATTATTTTATTTTTAGAAAAAAGCACTGGTAATAGTAATGTACAATTACCCCAGCTGGAACACACGGCAGGACTTTTTTTGGTGGTGGCCCCCTTGTTTATTGGGCTGTTTCCTGGGTTTGTCTGTGGCCTAAATCTTGATTCAAACTGAGTCTCAGATGTGTTGGATGAACACAGACATGGAGCAGGTAGACGAGTCAGGCAGGGTGGGGAAACCACGGGAAACAGGGCTAGGAACTACCCGATTGGTGGCTGATCCTTCCCAGGACCATAGGAAGCTGCCTAATGCAGAGTCAGACCACTGGCCCATCTCACTCAGTATTCCCTACACTGACTGGCAGCCATGGATTGCAGGCAGAGATGTTCTCCCAGCCCTACCTGGATATGCCACTGGGGACTGAACCCAGCAGCCTCCACTTGCAAGGCAGACGCTCGACCCACTGAGCAGGCTCTTCTCCTGTCCTTACTCAGGTCCCTTAATTTCAATGGGTCTACTCGTGAGTAGAGCACAACTGGAAGCAACCAGGGGAGAGTGAAGTAGGCTAGGCTGTACTGATCAGCGACACCACACTCTTCTCGGCGGGAACATTTAATATTTCATGCGATTTGGAAGTAGCTTAAATTCCCCAATGAATTTTTCATGCCCCTCCATATACGGTTTCACCTTTGCAAAACTTCCTGTTCTACACCCTCCCCTCTCCAGTTTGCCTTTGCACAGCTTCAAAAGGATTCCTGTCTGTGCACCATCCCTCGGACTGCTAAGACGGTCACTTGTTCTCCTGCGGTTAATTGGTTCTAGAGCGCTTTTGCTAAAGTGTATATATATATAAAAATAAAAAAGAAGTCGCCCTTTCCATTGCAGTGTTGTTGAGTCATTTAGTCATGTCCGACTCTTCGTGACCCCCTGGACCAGAGCACGACAGGCACTCCTGTCTTCCACTGCCTCCCGCAGTTTGGTCAGACTCATGTTTGTAGCTTTGAGAACACTGTCCCACCATCTCGTCCTCTGTCGTCCCCTTCTCCTTGCACCCTCCATCTTTCCCAGCATCAGGGTCTTTTCCAGGGAGTCTTCTCTTCTCATGAGGAGGCCAAAGTATTGGAGCCTCAGTTTCAGGATCTGTCCTTCCAGTGAACACTCAGGGCTGATTTCCTTCAGAATGGATCAGTTGGATCTTCTTGCAGTCCATGGGGCTCTCAAGAGTCTCCTCCAGCACCATAATTCAAAAGCATCCATTCTTTGGCGATCAGCCTTCTTTATGGTTCAGCTCTCACTTCCATACATCACTACTGGGAAAACCAGAGCTTTAACTATACAGACCTTTGTTGGCAAGGTGATGTCTCTGGGAGGGAGCTATGTAATGTATTAATTTTGCTTTGAGGCAGGATAGACTAGATGACTTTTGTGGTCCCTTCCAGCTCTCCAATTCTATGTCCCTTCTATGTTTATGTCCACGAAAGAAGCAAAATCAAGTAATTAGGTCATATTGGATTAACCTTATTCATTTGTATACAACGGATTGGAGTGGAGTTGTTTGCTGTCCATGTCTTTTATCATGGGACAGATTTATAACGAATTGAAAAAAGATATTTAAATACACTTTTCCGAAAAAGCCGGAAGCTTTATATATATATCATGTCAAAACTAATAGTCATACCAAACAAAAGATAATTTGTCTTTCTTACTTTGGGCCCCAAGTTTTAAGACGGCTTTAAAAGAGGAGGAGGCAAATTCCTGGAGGAGGAGAGGGCTGTTGATGGCTCTGCTCTGAGTCTACAATTGGAGGCAGAAATGCTTCTGAAGACCAGTGGCTGGGAACCCCAGGAAGGGAGAGTGGCTCTTGTGTTCGAATCCTGCTTGTGGGTTTCCCCATAAAGGGCATTGTTCAGCCACTGTGAGAACAGGATGTTGGACTAAATGGGCCATTGGCCTGACCCAGCATATGCTCTCCTGATGTTCTGATGATGTTCTCCCATGGTTGGCAAAGCGCTGGGCAGCCCAATCTTTCTGTAGGATGTAGTCACCCACGTGGCATCTCCCCTTACAGTGATCATTCAGGCAGGAGCAAAGACCTGATTCCTTCCTTCCGTAAGCACTAACCCCAAGAATTAAAGCTTCCATAATAATTGTGATATGAAACGATTGCTGCTTTCGGCTCTCCTCCCCTCGGAAACGCCACACATGGACAGATGGGATGCCTATCATTAGAAATGGCATGGACGGAGGACGCTGAGAATCCTTCCCCGGCCCCCAGTAAGGTCATCTCATGCCATCCTCGTCGAAAACGTCCTCAAAAGCAGCGCCAGAGTATTTGCACAACAGAAAAAAAGAAGAAAAAAGCTCCTTCTGTTCTCAGTTCATCGGCTGGGCAGCCTCTGGGGCAGGCCCCCCTTCTGCTGCTTCCATCCCTCCGCAGCCTCATAAAATAAGAGAATTTTAAGCTGAAAGGGACCCCAGGGGTCATCTAGTCCAACCCCTGCAATGCAGGAAGTCTCAAAGTTGTAAAAAGAGCCAAGGCATTTCAGAGGGAAGCGAAAGGAGCTTCGGTGAGACATTTGGTGACATTTCAGGGATGGAGGGGGTGGTTTTCTGAACCGAACAATGAACTAACCACACTGTTTGTTCTTTAGTCGTTTAGTCGTGTCCGACTCTTCGTGACCCCATGGACCAGAACAGGCCAGGCCCTCCTGTCTTCCACTGCCTCCCGCAGTTTAGTCAAACTCATGCTGGTAGCTTCGAGAACACTGTCCCACCAACTCGTCCTCTGTCGTCCCCTTCTCCTTGTGCCCTCCATCTTTCCCAGCATCAGGGTCTTTTCCAGGGAGTCTTCTCTTCTCATGAGGTGGCCAAAGTCTTGGAGCATCAGCTTCACGATCAGTGAACACTCAGGGTTGATTTCCTTCAGAATGGAGAGGTTGGATCTTCTTGCAGTCCATGGGACTCTCCAGAGTCTCCTCCAGCACCAGAATTCAAAAGCATCCATTCTTTGGCGATCAGCCTTCTTTATGGTTCAGCTCTCACTTCCATACATCACTACTGGGAAAACCAGAGCTTTAACTATACAGACCTTTGTTGGCAAGGTGATGTCTCTGGGAGGGAGCTATGTAATGTATTAATTTTGCTTTGAGGCAGGATAGACTAGATGACTTTTGTGGTCCCTTCCAGCTCTCCAATTCTATGTCCCTTCTATGTTTATGTCCACGAAAGAAGCAAAATCAAGTAATTAGGTCATATTGGATTAACCTTATTCATTTGTATACAACGGATTGGAGTGGAGTTGTTTGCTGTCCATGTCTTTTATCATGGGACAGATTTATAACGAATTGAAAAAAGATATTTAAATACACTTTTCCGAAAAAGCCGGAAGCTTTATATATATATCATGTCAAAACTAATAGTCATACCAAACAAAAGATAATTTGTCTTTCTTACTTTGGGCCCCAAGTTTTAAGACGGCTTTAAAAGAGGAGGAGGCAAATTCCTGGAGGAGGAGAGGGCTGTTGATGGCTCTGCTCTGAGTCTACAATTGGAGGCAGAAATGCTTCTGAAGACCAGTGGCTGGGAACCCCAGGAAGGGAGAGTGGCTCTTGTGTTCGAATCCTGCTTGTGGGTTTCCCCATAAAGGGCATTGTTCAGCCACTGTGAGAACAGGATGTTGGACTAAATGGGCCATTGGCCTGACCCAGCAGATGCTCTCCTGATGTTCTGATGATGTTCTCCCATGGTTGGCAAAGCGCTGGGCAGCCCAATCTTTCTGTAGGATGTAGTCACCCACGTGGCATCTCCCCTCACAGTGATCATTCAGGCAGGAGCAAAGACCTGATTCCTTCCTTCCGTAAGCACTAACCCCAAGAATTAAAGCTTCCATAATAATTGTGATATGAAACGATTGCTGCTTTCGGCTCTCCTCCCCTCGGAAATGCCACACATGGACAGATGGGATGCCTATCATTAGAAATGGCATGGACGGAGGACGCTGAGAATCCCTCCCCGGCCCCCAGAAAGGTCATCTCGTGCCATCCTCGTCGAAAACGTCCTCAAAAGCAGCGCCAGAGTATTTGCACAACAGAAAAAAAGGAAGAAAAAAGCTCCTTCTGTTCTCAGTTCATCGGCTGGGCAGCCTCTGGGGCAGGCCCCCCTTCTGCTGCTTCCGTCCCTCCGCAGCCTCGTAAAATAAGAGAATTTTAAGCTGGAAGGGACCCCCAGGGGTCATCTAGTCCAACCCCTGCAATGCAGGAAGTCTCAAAGTTGTAAAAAGAGCCAAGGCATTTCAGAGGGAAGCGAAAGGAGCTTCGGTGAGACATTTGGTGACATTTCAGGGATGGAGGGGGTGGTTTTCTGAACCGAACAATGAACTAACCACACTGTTTGTTCTTTAGTCGTTTAGTCGTGTCCGACTCTTCGTGACCCCATGGACCAGAACAGGCCAGGCCCTCCTGTCTTCCACTGCCTCCCGCAGTTTAGTCAAACTCATGCTGGTAGCTTCGAGAACACTGTCCCACCAACTCGTCCTCTGTCGTCCCCTTCTCCTTGTGCCCTCCATCTTTCCCAGCATCAGGGTCTTTTCCAGGGAGTCTTCTCTTCTCATGAGGTGGCCAAAGTCTTGGAGCATCAGCTTCACGATCAGTGAACACTCAGGGTTGATTTCCTTCAGAATGGAGAGGTTGGATCTTCTTGCAGTCCATGGGACTCTCCAGAGTCTCCTCCAGCACCAGAATTCAAAAGCATCCATTCTTTGGCGATCAGCCTTCTTTATGGTCCAGCTCTCACTTCCATACATCACTACCTGGAAAACCATGGCTTTTACTATACGGACCTTTGTCGGCAAGGTGATGTCTCTGCTTTTTAAGATGCTGTCTAGGTTTGTCATTGCTTTTCTCCTAAAAAAAGACCCCACAAAAGTGTTGAGGGGTCTCTCACCAACTCTCTGGGCTTGTTAAAACAGGTCTTCCGGCTTAGAGCCACAGAATTTTGCCACCAGCCAAGGTTTCCAAGAAGGCCACCATCCAATGGATTTTGGGTTGGGTGGGTGGATTAAGCAATTGAAACTGATCAGGGGGCAATCAGCAGGACCCTGTGGCTATTATTGCTATTATTACTGCATTTATTTATATACTGCTATTTCCACAGATGGATGGCGGAGCAAGTTGGAGCAGCCAAACTTGGGCTTCAGAGCTGCAGAAAGCAAAGGGACCTTTTTCATCACGAATTAGTAATATTAGGCAACAGACAACCCAGGCAGGAACAGGCTGAAATGTGGTTGCCATGGGGATATACATATAAGGGTCACGATTAAAACAGCGCTAACATTTATTCGCCATCTCAAATTGGCTTTCTCCTTGACCAACCCAAAGCAACGTTGAGTGGGAAATGTGTGAGGAACAGGAGGGGGATGTGAATAAATTTCACTGTCGAGATGCCCTCTGCCCACTCAGCCACCTTGCCAATTCCCCAGTTATTGCTGTAAAATAAGGCGAGAGTTTTCGCCGATTAAGAATGCCTCGACTTCTGTGTGAAGTGGCTTTACTGACACTCTGTGATGTCAGCACATGGGCCACACATTATTATTATTATTATTATTATTATTATTATTAATATTATTATTATTATTACTATTCCACCCTTCACCCAAATGTCACAGGGCTGTTCACAGTGCTGTGGTGTCACCATTGTGGAACAAATTCACTTCTACATCACTTTGTTTGTTACCCGAAGTGTGCATGCACACTTGTGTATCTGAAGAAGTGTGCATGCACACGAAAGCTCATACCAAGAACTAACTTAGTTGGTCTTTAAGGTGCTACTGGAAGGGGAAAAAAATTTTTTTGTTTTGTTTTGACTATGGCAGACCAACACGGCTACCTATCTGTAACTGGAACTATGGAAGGCACCACATTGAGCTGCATGAAATGGAAGTCCATCAACCTCACCAAGAAACTTGCACAGGTACAGAATGATATCTTCTTTCTTACTAAATGCAAGAACCTGGACATTATACCCAAGGGTCTTAGAATTAAGAACCCTCTACAATTGACGTATCCCACTGAATATGCAAGAAAACTATGCAACACTTTCTCTAAGAAGCTGCTCAAACATCTGATCTGTGTATCTGAAGAAGTGTGCATGCACACGAAAGCTCATACCAAGAACTAACTTAGTTGGTCTTTAAGGTGCTACTGGAAGGAAAAAAAAATTTTTTGTTTTGTTTTGTTACCCGAGTGAGGGGTAACAACCTTTTACACGGAACCAAGGAAATTAAGTCAAGTCCATGATCCAGGAGGGACCCGGTGTTTATTGTAGCTATTGCAATGGGGCAGAGCCCAGCTTAACATGGTGGTTCAGGATGAGCTGCCAATTAAGGTCTGCCTCATGAGCCCCTCATTGTCTCCCTGCTTATTTAACTTATATGCAGAATTCATCATGTGAAAGGCTGGGCTGGATGAAACCCAAGCCAGAATTAAGATTGCCAGAAGAAATATCAACAACCTCCAATATGCACAACCTTGATGGCAGAAAGTGAGGAGGAATTAAAGAACCTTTGAATGAGGGTGAAAGAGGAGAGCACAAAATATGGTCTGAAGTTTGACATCAAAAAAATAAAGATCATGGTCACTGGTCCCATCACCTCCTGGCAAACAGAAGGGGAAGAAATGGAGGCAGTAAGAGATTTTACTTTCTTGGGCTCCATGATCACTGCAGATGGTGACAGCAGCCACAAAATTAAAAGACGCCTGCTTCTTGGGAGAAAAGTGATGACAAACCTAGACAGCATCCTAAAAAGCAGAGACATCACCTTGCCAACAAAGGTCCATATAGTTCAAGCTATGGTTTTCCCAGTAGTGATGTATGGAAGTGAGAGCTGGACCATAAAGAAGGCTGATCACCGAAGAATTGATGCTTTTGAATTCTAGTGCTGGAGGAGACTCTTGAGAGTCCCATGGACTGCGAGAAGATCAAACCTCTCCATTCTTAAGGAAATCAGCCCTGAGTGCTCACTGGAAGGACAGATCCTGAAGCTGAGGCTCCAATACTTTGGCCACCTCATGAGAAGAGAAGACTCCCTGGAAAAGCCCCTGATGTTGGGAAAGATGGAGGGCACAAGGAGAAGGGGACGACAGAGGACGAGATGGTTGGACATTTTTCTCGAAGCTGCGAACATGAGTTTGGCCAAACTGTGGGAGGCAGTGGAAGACAGGAGTCCCTGGCATGCTCTGGTCCAGGGGGTCACAAAGAGGCGGACATTGTAAATAAGTTTCTAAGTTTAACTGACAAACCTTCAAGCCAGTCCTATTACTGTTGTTAAATGTTTACAATGTTCTGTCAAATAAATAAAAAAATCACTCCAGTCTTTTTCAAACTTTTTCAAATCCGCTGGTCTCGGATTTTCCCGGACAGTCTTGCCAGCTCTGTATGTTCAATCATCTTGTTCTGCCATTCTTCTGCTGTTGGAGTTTCTTCCTGTTTCCACTTCCACTAAAAGAATCTTTGCCACTGTTGTTGCATATAAGAATATAGTATGATCTTTCTTAGGGATCTCTTCTCCTAAAATACCTACCAAGAAAGCTTCTGATTTCTTATGGAACGTGTTCTTAAACACTTTCTGAAGTTCATTATAGATCATGTCCCAGTATGATTTCATGGGGTTAGATACGGTTTCTTGCTTATGGACCAGAAAGCACAAGGTTGTAAAATGCAGGCCCACAGGAGTCTCACAGAAATCAAACTTCTCCTTTCATGTATTCTATCTAAACGATTAAATGCAATTAAGAGTGAAACATTAAAACATTATTAAAATCAAAAAAATATATACAACTTGGGTCTCCAATTCTTCTATCACCATGATACCATGAGAGCACCCCTTCCACAGACACATGTTTAAGAAGCCGTAGAATGATTGCCAAATATATTATTATGATTTGGCATTACACCTCCAGGAGGTAAAATTAAAATTCTTCCATTTCCCGAGAGCAGCTGATGTGCTTTTCAATCAAATGTCGACTTACAAAGCTAAGTGTTGTTAAATGCTGTCACATTGCAAAAATAATAGCAGATTTGAATTCCTCGTGCCCCAAAAAGGCATTATTAAGACCTCTCACTGAATAAATTTGCAAAAATTAAGTTTCATCCCATAAAATGGCACATCCTAGAATGGTACCCATGCACAACTTTAAGGCGTCGGCATCTCTGCACCCAGAGCCTTCTGGGACATACTTGACACTAGACATGACTGTGTGTGTGTGAATTGTGGCTGCAGAACTGTGACTGAATTATAGGCCTTGAGTCTCTGTCAGGGAAAGCGATGGGGTATGAAACAACAACAACGTATGGGGAGATCTGTGGCAGGAATGGGCAATCTTTCTTTCCCATGACCAGGTAAGCAGGAAGATTTCATTTGCTCTGTGTTTTAAAGGAAATGGACCCAAATCGCACCCCCTGGTGCAGTGGTGTAGCGTGGGTTGTCAGCACCCGGGGCAAGGCAAGTAATTTGCGCCCCCTAACCCGTGGATTTGCGCCCCCTAACCCTAACCCCCAGATGTTGCACCCGGTGCGACCGGGCCCCCCTGCACCCCCCACGCTACGCCACTGTCCTGGTGGAATACAAGGATCAGGATGCAATTAAGCTTCAGATTTTGCACTCCTCTGCATTTTGCAACTCAGCTCTCAGCGTTAAAAAAGAAGGCAACACACATAACACGCACACACACACACACACACACACATGGCCCGACATGCATTAAAAGCCCCTCTTTTACGATAAGAGATATTTCTCACACCATAGGATATGTCGGGAAATCGAGATAAAATGCACATTTAAAATACACGGAATCGTATTTAATTACATAATCAAACAAGTATTTAAGCATGAATTATTTGCATCCATATAATTATGATTATTATTCACCCACCCTTTACCAAAAGAATCACATGGATGAAAAATACAACATTAACACTTTAAAACGAATTGCAATTGCAACTAGAGTTGGGTATCTTTCTGCATGGACAGGTTTGAACTTGCATGCTTTATTTTTTTTAAAAAAAAAACCACAACCCAAAAAATGCAAATTAATTCAGAAATAGGATGGAAGAGGCTTATATGTAACTGCCGCTGATCCCCCCCAGCATGACCAGACGTCTCTCCCGAAGAGCTATTGAGGAACCACAAATCTCCCACAAACGCCACATGACGACGGGATTGTCCCTATAAGGCATCTTGAATCCTCAAAAGAGCTACTGCTTCTGTTTATTAACAATCGTGGGGAAATCCTAAGCAAATTCCTAACACTTCTGAGCACTGTCGCTTTTTAATAGCTTTGTGCAAAGTTTCGCATCGGGGTTTTCCCCGTCTCAGTTCACACAAATCACAGAGCAGATTTTGGATCTTCCCACTGTCTGTGTGGGGTAGCTGGGGTATAAATTTGCATTGGGGGGGTGTGGACTGCAAATCATTTACTTTCAGCAATGCAAATAAACAATTTGAGGAGTCTTTAACTTCTCCCCCAAGCCAAAGAACTTGCCTCTAAGCATGTTTCCACCCAGATTCTCCCATCATCGTCTGTGAAGAAGAAGAAGAAGAAGAGTTTGGATTTGATATCCCGCCTTTCACTCCCTTTAAGGAGTCTCAAAGCGGCTCACATTCTCCTTTCCCTTCCTCCCCCACAACAAATACTCTGTGAGGTGAGTGGGGCTGAGAGACTTCAGAGAAGTGTGACTGGCCCAAGGTCACCCAGCAGCTGCAGGTGGAGGAGCGGAGACGTGAACCCGGTTCACCAGATTACGAGACTACCGCTCTTAACCACTACACCACACTGGAGGGGAAGGGGCTTCTGCATTTATTTATTACTTTGCATTTATGTCCCATCCTTTTTGTCCAAGGAGCTCAAGGTAGCAGACATGATTCTCCCTCTTCTCATTTAATCCCCAGAACAGCCCGTATAGTTAAAGCTATGGTTTTCCCAGTAGTGATGTATGGAAGTGAGAGCTGGACCATCAAGAAGGCTGATTGCCGAAGAATTGATGCTTTTGAATTATGGTGCTGGAGGAGACTCTTGAGAGTCCCATGGACTGCAAGAAGATCCAACCTCTCCATTCTGAAGGAAATCAGTCCTGAGTGCTCACTGGAAGGACAGATCCTGAAGCTGAGGCTCCAAGACTTTGGCCACCTCATGAGAAGAGAAGACTCCCTGGAAAAGACCCTGATGTTGGGAAAGATGGAGGGCACAAGGAGAAGGGGACGGCAGAGGACGAGATGGTGGGACAGTGTTGTCAAAGCTACTAGCATGAGTTTGACCAAACTGCGGGATGCAGTGGAAGACAGGAGTGCCTGGCGTGCTCTGGTCCAGGGGGTCACGAAGAGTCGGACATGACTAAATGACTAAACAACAGCCCTGTGAGGCAGGGCAGGCTGAGAGGTGGAGACTGGCACACAAAGAGATGCCCAGTGGGGATTTGAACCCTGGTCTCTCCCAGGTTTTAGGGACCAGACATGTTTTCCCTCCACACTTTCTAAGCACAGGTCCACACTTTCCGTGTCCAAGCAATTTTAGGGGGGTGTCCTGTGTTTTCACTGTTCTTTAACGCTCTCAGCGATCCACAGAAAACCTGAACAGCATTAATGAACGGGTTTTTCTGGGTAACGTGGTGGGACAAAAATAAAGACATGGCCTGGGATACCGCAGGCCTTTGCCCAGGAAGCAGGGGCAAAAGGTAAGCGTGGATGGGTCCTTTGGCTTTCACTCTAACCACTACGCAACACTACCTTCTCAAACTTCGCTTTGGTGCAAAGCCAGGGACACACTGCAATTTATAAATGGGCTTTCAACATAGTGGTACCTTGGTTCTCAAACGCCTTGGTTCCCAAACACCAAAAACCCAAAAGTAAGTGTTCTGGTTTTCAAACATTTTTTGGGAAGCCGAACATCCGATGAGGCTGTCGGCTCTTGTTTCTGGGGCGCCTGCACCAATCAGAAGCTGCGCCTTGGTTTTCGAACATTTTGGAAGTCAAACAGACTTCCGGAATGGATTAAGTTTGGCGCTTTTGTTTTTGCTATTAATTTTGCATTTTTGTTTTTGAGGCTTTTTTGGTTCATTTGTTTTTGTGACTGTGTGGATGATAATTTTTATCATCTACAATACTGTCTTATTTATTTTATAGTACAGTACATTGTTTATTAGGGACACGGGTGGAGCTGTGGGTTAAACCACAGAGTCCAGGACTTGCCGATCAGAAGGTTGGCGGTTCGAATCCCTGCGACGGGATGAGCTCCCATTGCTCGGTCCCTGCTCTTGCCAACCTAGCAGTTCGAAAGCACGTTAAAGTGCAAATAGATAAATAGGTACCGATCCAGCGGGAAGGTAAACGGCGTTTCTGTGTGCTGCTCTGGTTCGCCAGAAGCGGCTTAGTCATGCTGGCCACATGACCCGGAAGCTGTACGCCGGCTCCCTCGGCCAATAAAGCGAGATGAGCGCTGCAACCCCAGAGTCGGCCACAACCGGACCTAACGGTCAGGGGTCCCTTTACCTTTTTACATTGTTTATTGCTTTCATTTTATGGATCAATGGTCTCGTTAGATAGTAAAATTCATGTTTAATTGCTGTTTCAGGGGTTGTTTTTGAAAGCCTGGAATGGATTAATCTGTTTTGCATTGCTTTCTATGGGAAAGTGCGCCTTGGTTTTGGAACGCTTTGGTTTTGGAATGGACTTCCGGAATGGATTAAGTTTGAGAACCAAGATACCACTGTATTTGAATAAGAATGATATGCAGAGGCACATCAGAGATTGACAGTCCGAAATCCGACTTCAAATCAGAACATAGAATCATGGAAGTGGGAAGGGACCCCCAGAGTCATCTAGTCCAACCCTGGCAATGCAGGAATCTTTCACCCGGCGTTGGACTCGAACCCACAACCCAGTGATTGAGAGTCTCCACTGAAATTTAGCCTTCACCCATTTGGCATTCCTTCCCACTCCCAAAACAATTTATTAATAAATTGCGATAAATTTCCTCCTCCTCCTCTAGGCCCTGATCCCGTCCCACTCAACCCTCAGACTCGTCCATTGTCCCCAGACGAGTATCGTATTTTTCGCTCCATAAGACACGCTTTTTCCCTCCTAAAAAGTAAGGGGAAATGTGTGTGCGTCTTATGGAGCGAATGCAGGGGGGAGGCAGGCAGGAAAAGCCCCCAAGGGCCACACACACGCTCCACCCCCACCTCGCAGAAAAGCCCGCAGGAGCCGCGCACCCTTTAAAGAGCATGCCGCTCTTCGGGGCTTTTCCCCGAGGAGGGCGATGGGACTGACGCGGCCAGTCAGTCCCTTCTCCCTCCTCGGGGAAAAGCCCCCAAGGAGTGCGGCTCTCAGTCCCTTCCCGCACCTCCCGGAAAAGCCCACAAGAGCTGCACTCCCTTTCATGAGCCGCGTGGAGCATGTGTGCGGCTCTTGGGGGCTTTTCCCCCTGAGGAGGGAGAAGGGCAGCCCGTCAGTGATGGGCTGCCCTTCTCCCTCCTGGGGAAAAGGGAAAAGCCTGCAAGCGCCGCACACATGCTCCACACGGCTCATGAAAGGGAGCGCTGAGCAGAGCCCGGGATGCATACAGGCTCTGCTCAGCGCTCCCTTTAAAAATATTTTTTTATTGCATTCCCCTTCTAAAAACTAGGTGCGTCTTATGGAGTGAAAAATACGGTAACTTTCCCTTCAACCCAACAAACCTCCTGCCTGACCCACAGCAGTTGCGCTGACCGCCAAGACCCCAGCACCACCCCACACTCTTCCAAAGCCGAAATGCTTATGAAGCGTCCATGACAGCAAGACTGTGCCAATGCAGATGGGAAACCACAAGCCTGCCCTCCACCCACTTCACAAACATACACACACATGGAATTTCTAACATACCTAAACCAACCTGCAAATATATTAGTTGGTTCCACCCTGCCCTCCCCCTTGCAGAAATAGGTAGTCGTTTTTTAAGTGTGTTGCAGGGGGTTGGACTAGATGACCCCGGGGGTGCCTTCCAACTCTACAATTCTGTGATTCTACGACTGAGCACACTAATTGGTACCCTTGCGGGTGCCGCAACTGTGCTTTTCACCTCTCCTGCTCTCTTCCAGCCGCTTAGTTGAGCACTGCAGGTTTCATGGTGTGGATGGGTCAATCATTGGCAGACCACGTCCACCCACCTGTCCAGGTGCCCTCTCTGGCAGAGACAAGAAAATGAGAGAAGATGCACCGGTCTCCATAGGAACGAGGGTGCAATCGGAGAGAGTGACGAATACCACGCCAGGCAGACAAAAGAACCTATGGATTTAATTGTGGGCTTATTTTTTTTTAAAAAAAAAATAATAATAAAAGCAGCAGAGAGAAAGAGAGAGACAGAGACAGAGAAAGCTGTGAGGTCTGATTTAGAGTTTGCAAAAAGTTGGCGACTCTCGTCTGAGAAGCAGGACTTGTGCAAAGGAGAAAGGACAGAGCCAAAGATGGAGTAGGTACCCAAGGACAGGATAGGGCCCGAGCTCAAATGCATAGGAAAAGAATTGTGGGCAGGACCCCAAAAAGGTCTATATGGGGCTTCCCTTGCACATGATCTGAAAGCTGCAGTATGTGGGAATGTTCAGGGTGGCAGGAGAGTATATATTGTTAATTAATATCCTTCCTAACTTGCGCTAGCAAGTTTCTTTATGTAGCAGAGTTACATTCCCCTTTTCATCGACAGCAGATAGCTGGTTGCAGGCTCGTGTGAGCCTCTCACTATTATACAATTCAGTCTGTCTCAGACTGAATTGTATAGTTCCTGGCAAGTTCCCTTTAAATCCCTCTTAAAATAATAAAGACGCCACTATCTTATTCAAAGTCAATAAAAGAAGTTTACTTACATCAGTTCACAGTTGGATTCCTGAAGGCACTTAGTTACAAATATGTACATGTGGATCTGCCCCATATGGGTGAATAATCCCTGTGCTTCTGCTAGTTGAGAGCTAGCAGAGCAGTCCTAGCTAAAAGCTGGTCAAACGAAGAAGGAAATCAAAAAGAGAGAGGTGTGATGTGACTCGTACTTTTGTTACCTGGACAGGTTAGGTCACACCCACCTTCTATCACATGCAAAAGGAAGGATGCTCCAGCCAGGAGGAACAGGAAGTTTTCGACTAGCTGGACCAAACATTCCCTCGCATGTCTTCTCTAGCATTGCAAGGAAGCAATGATTCTTCAACATCAACTTTGTTGGACTGGTCATGTTGTGCGGATGCCTGATTATTGGCTTCCAAAGCAACTGCTCTATTCCAAACTTAAAAATGGAAAGCGTAATGCTGGTGGTCAACAAAAGAGGTTGAAAGACTGTCCCAAGGCAAATCTAAAGAAATGTAGCATAAACACCAACAACTGGGAAACACTGGCCTGTGAGCGCTCCAGTTGGAGAACAGCATTTACCCAAGGTGTTATGGGCTTTGAAGACACTCGAACTCAGCACGCAAGGGAGAAACATGCTAAGAGGAAGGCACGCTTGGCAAATCCACAGCGGGATCAACCCCCACCCGGGAACTAATGTCCCCACTGTGGAAGGACGTGTGGATCCAGATTTGGCCTCCATAGTGACTTACAGACTCATTGTTAAAACCGTGTTTATGGAAGAAAATCACCAAAGGGATCACCAAAGAAGAAGAAGACTTGACTGCCTCTCATGGATCACAACCCACACAGTTAGTGCGGGATTCTGCAGCACAATTGCTGATTGGGGTAAGGCCTTGCCAGCATCTATTTTTCGCTCTATAAGATGCACCAGACCACAAAACGCACCTAGTTTTTAGAGGAGGAGAACAAGAAAAAAAATATTCTGAATCTCAGAAGCCAGAACAGCAAGAGGGATCGCTGCGCAGTGAAAGCAGCAATCCCTCTTGCTGTTCTGGCTTCTGTGATAGCTGCGCAGCCTGCATTTGCTCCATAAGACGCACACACATTTCCCCTTACCTTTTAGGAGGGAAAAAGTGAGTCTTATAGAGCAAAAAATACGGTAATTCCCACGCTCAGAAATCCACACAGGTTTCCCGTTTGCTATTTGGCCAAGCTGAAGGTGTCAGTGTTATATTAAGTATATTATATAAGTATATTAAGCCCTTGACAACTTGGGACCAGTCTTAACCCGTACGGGGCCAGTCGACCACTTCCATCTGTGGAACTGGTCCTGCGACAGGTGCCGCAGAATTTGCATTTAGCTCTTTCGGTGTGGCAGCACATGCACCACGAAACTCCACGGAAGAAGAGGTCGCAACCCAAGCATCCATGCCAAATGCTTAAAAACCTCGGAGGAAGGAGAGTCGCCCCACTTTCCCAGGGAGTCCGTTCCACTGCCCATCAGCTTTTGCTGTCAGAAAGTTCCTTCCTAATGTCCAGTCGGAATCTCCTTCCTTGCCATTTGTATCTGTTGGTTAGGATCCTGCTCTCTGGAGCAACAGGAAGTATGCTTGTTCCTAGTGCCACATTTATGTATAAGCTAAACAAGTTATAGCTTAGGGCCCTGCTCTCTTGGGACCCCCCCCCCCAAAAAAAAAAAAATAAAGGGAAAATTGCAACTGGATGTATATTTCCAGAATATAAGATAAAAGGCAAATAAAATAAAACCTACATACAGCAACAGTGTTTTGCGTTGTGTCGGCTCCTATGATATAAGTAATGGGCCTCCTCTGCTATCCTGCTCCCTCAAATATCACTGGTTTGCTCCTTTCTATATATAGGGTGCCTACATTCTGCGTGGACTGGTATATACTTCTTAATTGTATTTCACTATTAATATACTTCTTCTTAATTGTATTTCAGTTGAACAATTGATAAAATACATATTTTGTTATGTGCAAATAGCTTGAGATACCTATTAGGTCTATAAATTACCATATAGCATATATTCAACACAGAAAACAGTGACAATTTGTTGTTGGCAAAGGACAGCTGGGCATGTAAAGGGCCCCATGACCTTCAGGAGCTGAGGGCCTCATCAAACCTCAATCCAGCCCTGATAGAGAGAGAGAGGGAGAAATTAAGCCCAGGTCACAAATAGCAAAAATAAGAAACTCATTCAGCACGGAGGGTGGGGAATGTGGCCGAGCCGATTCAGCTTTGCAGAAGTTCTGCATTTGGCCGTGGTCACACTGCCTGGTAGCTCTGAGGAAGCTTCTCCCTTCTTGGCCTGAGTCACCGCCGCCAGCCTCCCGGGGCTCTCTCTCTCTGCAGAGCAGCGAGGGGAAAACATCCGGAAGTCTCTCTTACCGGTAGTCCTAAAAATAGCAAAGGAAAGTCTTCTCTTGCTGAAGACCGGGGAAGAAAACTTTTTCTTTCTTCGCTCTGCCAATGAGGCAAGAAAGGGAAGCTTTTCGGCATTGGTAGCCGAGCTACTGCTCAGTAGCCAGTGTGCTCTCCTGGACATTATTATTATTATTGTTATTAAGGTAAAGGTAAAGGGACCTCTGACCATTAGGTCCAGTCGTGGCCGACTCTGGGGCTGCGCACCTGGTCCTTCAGGGGCACAGTTACCCCATTCAGGACCAGGGAGTCCCCCACACCCGCCCGCCACACCATCGCTCCTCAGAGGCGGAAAGCCAAAATAACAGCTTCAAAGGAGTCCTTTGGGATGTTCAGCAGTGAGTGGAGGAAAGTCTGAGAAAGATGGGGAAAAAACTCCTGTATTCCCAAACAAACATCACCTTGTGAACTTTTCCAGCTTTTCCTACATTATTTATGTTCTTCTTCTTGTTGTTGTTGTTAAATGTCTTCACTGGATTCCCCCTTCCCAAATTATACTAACCAACCATTCATCAATGTAAACACCCATTTCAAACAGAACTAACCATTTTCATTTACAGTGGCACCTTGGTTTACAGATGCTTCAGGTTACAGACTCCGCTAACCCAGAAATAGTACCTCGGGTTAAGAACTTTGCTTCAGGATAAGAACAGAAATCATGCGGTGGCAGCACAGTGGCAGCGGGAGACCCCATTAGGTAAAGTGGTATCTCAGGTTAAGAATAGTTTCAGGTTAAGAACGGACCTCCAGAAGGAATTAAGTTCTTAAACCGAGGTACCACTGCACACATTTTCTTTTCCAGGGTGCCAAAGATCAAATTCATTGGAAGTCTAACCTGATGTACCATGCGATCGCATCTTAACACACATTTAGACCTGCACAATTTCAGCCGAAGGAGGGCTGGTTGGAATGGCATATTCTAAATAATAATAATAATTTCTTATTTATACCCCGCCCATCTGGCTGGGTTTCCCCAGCCACTCTGGGCGGCTTCCAACAAGAGATTAAAAACACAGTAAAAGATCAAACATCAAAAACTTCCCTAAACAGGGCTGCCTTCAGATGTCTTCTAAAAGTCAGGTAGTTGTTTATTTCCTTGAGATCTGACAGGAGGGTGTTCCACAGGGCGGGTGCCACCACCGAGAAGACCCTCTGCCTGGTTCCCTGTAACCTCACTTCTCGCAGTGAATCCAAGCAAGGCGCATAGCTTAAAAGACCTGGGGTCACCGGATGTGTTTCTGTCAAATTGTCCGCCTTGCTTGGGGGTCAAGGCACCAATTCTGGGATGTTCCCGTGAGATCAGGCAGGGGCATTTGAGTAAGATCTTGCACCAGCATCCTTAGTCTCCCAAAGCCCATTTGCTGAACAGGCTTTGCTCTCCACGGCAGAGACCTTAAAAGCTCTTTTTGTGCTGGGTCTGCTTGCGTTACCAGGCACAAAAACAGCTTTTAAGCTCTCTGGGGCCAGCTCTAAGGTTTGGGTATATGCATTTTTCATGGAAAACCCTGGGAGCCAAACTCCTGCATAAGATGCAGCCGTGCTGCATCACAAATTGCAATACTGTATAGAGTGTGAATGCACCATAGAATCACAGAATGGTAGAGTTGGAAGGGATCCCAGAGGGACATCTAGTCTAACCCCCCTCCCCCTGCAAGGCAGGAATTGCAACAAAGGGTCCCCCGTCCAGTGTGAAACCATACCAGGCCCTGCTTAGCTTTTGCAAATGTACTGGCAGTTTTATTGCTGCACCACTAGGAGGTACTTCTGACTTGCACTTAAAGCCCGCTCTTCACGATGAATGAATGAGCTCTGCCTATATTTTACTCACAACCCTTTAGAGTCAGCACAAGCTAGAAATGAGAACCATTTCCCCGACAAATCGTCCTTGAAATTAGGGAGTGGAGCAGCTCTGATTTGCATAGTTATTTTATCCATTATCTCACACTACTGTCAAACCACTCCTTAATAGGAGGGACTTGGGGGGATTGCCATTGTGAAATTTGCCTGTTGTTAGCAAGAGACCTATTTGTTCCTACTGCTAGTAACACTCTCTAAGGATGGCAAATAGTCTCAAGCTACCACATACCCTGTAATGGGTATTTGTACAGCTACGCGTCCTTCCAAGCACTGCATTATCTTTGGGCATGACCACCAAATAGGTAGATATGTCCCTGTGTTCCCTCTTCCAAAAGTCCAAGAAACCACGGGTTAGACTCTGGAACTCTTTTCCACTAGATTTATTGGCAGCCACCAACTTGGACAGCTTGAAAAGATGAGACAGTTCCATGCAGGATGGCGCTACCAATGGCTATGAGCCACAATTTTTTCATCTCCGCCAAGCTAAGCAGTTGGCTCCTTACCTCTCTTGCCCTGACCTAGCCACTGTGATCCACACGACGGTCACCTCCAGACTGGATTATTGTAACTTGCTCTACATGGGGCTGCCCTTGAGACTGACCCAGAAACTCCAGCGGGTGCAGAATGCTGTGGCAAGACTCCTTACGGGGTCCTCACTGCGAGATCACATTCACCCGGTGCTATACCAGCTGCACTGGCTCCCAGTGGAGTACAGGATCAGGTTTAAGGTGCTGGTTTTAACCTTTAAAGCCCTATACGGCCTAGGACCCTCGTACCTACGGGACCGTCTCTCCTGGTATGCCCCACAGAGAAACTTACGGTCTTCAACAAAAACATCTTGGGGATCCGGGGCCACAGGGAGGTTAGGCTGGCCTCAACCAGAGCCAGGGCATTTTCGGTTGTGGCCCCGATCTGTTGGAACGCTCTGTCACAAGAGACTAGGGCCCTGCGGGACTTGACATCTTTCCGCAGGGCTTGCAAGACGGAGCTGTTCCACCAGGCCTTTGGCCAAGGAACAGTCTGACCCCCTCCTTTGGTGATCCTCATAGAACTCTAGCCCAATGGTTGCCATTAATCTGATTTGAACCGATTTTATCATGAACTGATTTTAGAATGTTGTATCATTTTACTGTTGTTGGCTGCTCCGAGCCCGGCTTCAGCTGGGGAGGGCGGGATATAAATAAAGTTTTATTTATTTTTATTTTATAATGGCTCCTGTGGGTGATTATCACAAGTGGCGTGAGTTGCTCTTCTGCTTGAGTCCCGCTTTTGGGGTTCCCATTGGCGCATCTGATTGGCCACTGTGAGGTCAGGATGCTGGTCTAGAAGGTCCTCTGGCCTGATCCTGCAGCATGCTCTTCTGATGTTCATTGATGGGGCAGCACATCGGTCTAATATCTCTTTAAGAATCGGGAGATTGTGAAGGAGAAATAAAATAAAATAAAACCGACTATTTTGGGTCTCCTGAAAGGCTTAGAAGGAGCTGCTGCTTTCTGACATTAAAAGCATTTTCTCTTTGCTAGAATGTTGTACCTTCATTAAGCACAAACACCACGGGTAAATATAGACAGAGTAACCTTTATCTTTTTTCAAAACAGGTTTAATATAGCCGAGGAGAGATGTACTGGCAGTAGCTGTTCTCAAAAACACAATTTTCATGCCATCACTAAGTATGTCAGGATTTTTAATTTCGCTTCCCGCCCCCTTTCCAAGATCTTCCCCCCCCAAAAAAACACACACACACACCCTTTTGCTCAAATTAATATCCTGTGGTTCACAAACAGGACACTGTCTGGATGAATCACTAGGCATGAGGTTGCAATGATGGCGAGGCGAAAACTTTAAATATAGCATCTGGTTGGGGTGCTGGCCACTAATTTGACATGGTTTTCAAAAGAGATGGAGCTCCAGACTTTTAAGGGCCGTGCCCCCCCCCCAGCCCCTACTCCCCCCAAAAGATTTTGGGGCTGCAAGAAAGCAGGGGAGGATCAAATCCCCATTTATGCAGGATTAAGCATATCAAGGGGACGCGGGTGGCGCTGTGGGTTAAACCACAGAGACTTGGACTTGCCGATCAGAAGGTCGGCGGTTCGAATCTCCGTGACGGGGTGAGCTCCCGTTGCTCAGTCCCTGCTCCTGCCCACCTAGCAGTTCGAAAGCACGTCACAGTGCAAGTAGATAAATAGGTACCGCTCCAGCGGGAAGGTAAACGGCGTTTCCGTGCGCTACTCTGGTTCGCCAGAAGCGGCTCAGTCATGCTGGCCACATGACCCGGAAGCTGTACGCCGGCTCCCTCGGCCAGTAAAGCGAGATGAGCGCCACAACCCCAGAGTTGGCCACGACTGGACCTAATGGTCAGGGGTCCCTTTACGTTTACCTTTAAGCATATCAAGAGCTCCTTGGGGTGCCTGTTAAAAGAATGAATGGAGCCACTGGTCCATAGAGCTTAGTACTGTCCAGGCAGCCCCCCCCCCAAAGTTTCAGGCAGGGAGTCCTTCACAGATTTATCTGGAGATGCCCTCGGGGATTAAATCTGGGGCTTTAGGCCAGGAAAGCAGTTGCTCTGCCACTTGGCTATGGTTCCCCCTCCCTCAATGAACAGAGCCAGACCTTTGTCCAATCTAGCCCAGTATAGTCGTACCTTGGTTCTCTAATGTATAATGATGATGATGATGATGATGATGATGAGGATGATGATGATGATAATAATAATAATAATAATAATAATAATAATAATAATAATTTATTTATACCCCACCCATCTGGCTGGGTTTCCCCAGCCACTCTGGGCGGCGCCCAACAAAATATTAAAATACAATAGTCCGTCAAACATTAAAAGCTTCCCTAAAGAGGGCTGCCTTCAGATGTCTTCTAAAAGTCTGGTAGTTGTTTATCTCTTTGACATCTGGTGGGAGGGAGTTCCACAGGGCGGGCACCACCACCGAGAAGGCCCTCTGCCTGGTTCCCTGTAACTTGGCTTCTCGCAGTGAGGAAACTGTCAGAAGGCCCTCGGAGCTGGACCTCAGTGTCCGGGCAGAACGATGGAGGTGGAGACGCTTCTTCATATAATCCATTCCGGAAGTCCGTTTGAAATCCAAAACGTTTGGAAACTGAAGCGTGGCTTCTGATTGGCTGCAGGAGTTTCCTACAGCCAACTGGAAGTCGCGCCGGACATTTGGCTTCTAAAAAATCGTTCAGAAACCGAAACACTCACTTCTGGGTTTGCAGTGTTCGGGGGTCGATTTGTTTGGGAGCCAAGGCATTCGGGATTCATTGCCTTTTCTGAGAGCAAGTTCACATTTAAAGCACACCCAACAAACACACATCTGAAGCGCATATGTCTGTCCACCCCCCCAAAAAAAATCTGGGAACTGTAGTTTCCCCTTTCCAGAGATACAATTCTAGCACCCTGAACAGACTTCACTTGCCAAGATTCTTTGGGGGAAGTCATGTGCACTGGATTCGCAGCTCCGAGGGCCTTCTGGCGTTTCCCTCCCTGCGAGAAGCGAAGTTACAGGGAACCAGGCAGAGGGCCTTCTCGGTGGTGGCGCCCGCCCTGTGGAACACCCTCCCATCAGATGTCAAGGAAATAAACAACTATCTGACTTTTAGAAGACATTTGAAGGCAGCCCTGTTCAGGGAAGTTTTTAAATGTTTGATGTTTTATTGTATTTTTAATATTCTGTTGGGAGCCGCCCAGAGTGGCTGGGAAAACCCAGCTAGATGGGCGAGGTATAAATAATAAATAATAATAACAATTATTATTATTATTATTATTATTATTATTATTATTATTATCATTATCATCATCATCATCATCATCATCTAGACCAGCGGTTCTCAACCTGTGGGTCCCCAGATGTTGTTGGACTAGTAAAAGGTAAAGGGACCCCTGACCATTAGGTCCAGTCGTGGCCGACTCTGGGGTTGCGGCGCTCATCTTGCTTTATTGGCTGAGGGAGCCGGCGTCCAGCTTCCGGGTCATGTGGCCAGCAGGACTAAGCCGCTTCTGGCGAACCAGAGCAGTGCACGGAAACTCCTTTCCCGCCGGAGCGGTACCTATTTATCTACTTGCACTTTGACGTGCTTTCGAACTGCTAAGTTGGCAGGAGCAGGGACCAAGCAGCGGGAGCTCACCCTGTCGCTGGGATTCGAACCACCGACCTTCTGATCGGCAAGCCCTAGGCTCTGTGGTTTAACCCACAGCGCCACCTGCATCCTGTTGTTGGACTACAACTCCCATAATCCCTGAGCTCTGACCTTGCTAGCTAGGGGTGATGGGAGTTGTAGTTCAACAACATCTGGGGACCCACAGGTGGAGAAAGGCTGATCTAGATAGACCGTGTTCTCGAAGCTACAGACATGATTTTGACCAAACTGCGGGAGGCAGTGGAAGACAGGAGGGCCTGGCGTGCTCTGGTCCAGGGGTCACGAAGAGGCGGACACGACTAAACGACTAAACAACAACAACAAGATAGACCAATTGATCTCACTCTGTATTAGGCAGCTTCCATTGTTCCTATGGTGCAGCCACACTTGAGCCAGTCCCGATTGCCACGCCTGAAAAGGGATATTGCACTTCTTCAACAACGAGATTCTGGCATTGCAGAGGGTTGGACTAGATGACCCTTGGTGTCCCATTCAACTCTACAGTTCTATGATCCTAGGATAGTCCTAATAATAATATTACTAATACGTAATAGTGGTAAGCAGCCCTGTGATCTTCGGATGGTGGGATAGAAAACAACAACAACAACAGGGAATCTTTTTCTAGGTGGGGAGTTACAACCTGGGCTTGCAGGAGGGCCTTGTCTTGGCTTAGTCTTCAGGCCCCTGCAAATCACCAGCCAGCTCCATTATCCGTTGCGCCAGCAGGGAGCAGATGCCATTAGGCAAAAATCAATGACTTCTGGAGGGCTCTTCAGAATCAGCCTTAGCCGTTCTAAGGAGAAATCTCCTGCCCCTCCTGAAGTCTCCCCCTTCGACTTGCAACTTATTCCATATATATCTGCGTCATTCAGCCGTGTGGGTTTTTTGCTGCTGCAGCGGAGCACAGACCATGAGTAAGCTCCTTTCTTTCCCCCTTTTTCCTTTCCTCTCTAATGTAATTTAAACTTTTGAAATGGTACACAAAGGAAATTCAATACCGCTCTCACAAAGCCCCTCGTTTTTGGTTGCAATACATCTGTGGGATATTGAACCTGGGCAATATTAAACAAAACCTTCAAATAGAGGATCAAAATAAAACAAGATTCAAAAATCATAGTTATAATTTACTTATAACTAGTTGCAGCCATAACCAAAACCAAAGTCAACCAGCTACAGGAGTGACATTTGCACTTCAAGGATGTTATTATTATTCTCTGGTTCTTATAGTTTGCACAGGTCCTCCAAGACAGGTAAGTAACAGTGTCAGGTTCTAGAGGTGATGAGTTAACTGGGTAATGTACTTTCTTTCTTGTGTGTTGCAGATAAGATGAGGGTTTGGCATGAAAAGATTGCAGAGATTATTTAAACTAAACTAACCATGCTATATGCTGGCAAAGGGAATTATTGGTGTTCCAGTGAGCAAGTTCTCTTTGACTGACCCATGTCGCTCGCTTTAAGAATGCCGTAAAGCAGAGTGGAAAGGACTTTTTAAAAACCCGTGTCGGTTTCCAAATGCTTGGGGGGGGGGGAACCAGGGAAACCTCTTTCCCAATCTTTATATCAGAATGAGCAAGAGCAGCAGAGGATAGCTGCCATTATTATTATTAGTAGTAGTAGTGAGATAAATTCTATATATTTGCCCAGATTTTCAGCAGAGTACAGCCTTGTGCAAACTAATTGAAACAAAGCATGTTTTCTATCTTACTGGTACAGTGGTACCTCGAGTTACATATGCTTCAGGTTACATACGCTTCAGGTTACAGACTCCGCTAACCCAGAAATATTACCTTGGGTTAAGAACTTTGCTTCAGGATGAGAACAGAAATTGTGTTCCGGCGGCGTGGCAGCAGCAGGAGGCCCCATTAGCTAAAGTGGTGCTTCAGGTTAAGAACAGTTTCAGGTTAAGAACGGACCTCCAGAATGAATTAAGTACGTAATCCGAGGTACCACTGTAATCCTGTACTCAAAACAAACACGAAAAGTCAGTTGATCATTATGGTGTCGGAAGCCTGCAGCCAATAGAAGGAATGATGCGCTCGCCACAATATATTGAGGTTCTACGAAAGAGAGTTATTCCAGAGCTGGAAAAGAGGTATCCTGGTGGTACTGGGATGTTGCAGCAGGACCTAGCCCATCGGAAGTGGTGAAGAAATTCATGACAGAGCAGCAAATACAGGTACTTGATTGGCCAGGGAATTCCCCGGACGTAAATCCCATTGAGAATTTGTGGGCTATATGCAAAAGTCGCCTCCGTGCTGTAGACTGTACGACTCTGGAGAAGCTCATTCAGGTGCTGATTCAAGTGTGGTACAGGGATCCGAAAATCAACAGAGACTGTTCGAAACTAGTAGACTCCATGCCAAACCATGTTCAAATGCTACTTAAAAATAGCGGAGGTCATATCCGTTACTAATATATGTATATGTGAGTTTTGTATATGTATATGTGAGTTTTGTACAATAAACAACATTGTTTGTTTCAATTAATTTGCACAAGGGTGTACAATGTCAATCAGAAACACGCCCATTTTTATGTTCCAAAAGGAAAACATGATTCTAAAATCTTGCAAGTTCATTAAAAGAAAAATAATCATGTTTGCAGCATTTCAGTTTTTTGTCTCAGAACTACGTAGAGTCCCAGATGTAAGTTCAGCATTCACCTTCGAGTGGTGATCCGAGGAAACTTAATTCGCCCAAATTGCAGACAATATGTACAAGTGAGCATCAACATATAAATCCCTATCAGACCAAGTGTTTGGAAACTTTTGACTGCCAGTCCTCCATCTTTTTAAGTTTCTAGCTCTTATGCATTCACACATGCACAATTTTATTTGTGCAACGACTTCCCGCAGTTCGAGCCCTGCTCACGGCGGCTTACAACATGAAAAAATGCATAACTGCAACATAACGAAAGTACTCATTAACAATATTTCAAAACCCACAAACGAACTGTACCATTTCTGCATAAATCACAATGTCTAAAATAGAGACACAATAAACCAACAGCAACGGCAGAAATAACTCCCTGCCAGAAAAACGACAACCCACAACTAATCCCCCGGCCTGGTGTCCCTGAAAGATAAGGTGTGTGAGAAGTATTTGGAAGATGCAGCAAGTTTTCTCCTGCTCTGGAAGGTAGGACTCGAACCCATGGCTTCAAGTTACAAGAAAGGAGATTTGACTAAGCATCAGGAGGAACTTTCTGAGGGTAAGAATCGTTTGACAGTGGAACAGACTTTCTTGAGCAGTTGTGGACTCTCCATCCTTGAAGCAGAGGTTGGATGGCTATCTGTCATGAATTCTTTAGCTGTGATTCCTCCATTGTAGTGGGTTGGACTAGATGACCGCTGAGGTCCCTTCCAGCCCTGCAATTCTATGACAGCAGTTTCCAAAGGGCAGTTGAAAGCCGACAGAAGCATCACAGCTGGCCAGCACAGCATAAGCAGGGTTTTACCCTAGCGGGGTAAGGCAGAGAAGCTCAAAGGAGCAAGAAGAATGAGGAATGAACGGAATTTGTGTCTGTCTCCTCCCCCCCCCAAAAAAAATTATTTGGGTGCAGCCGAGCAGAAAAGAAAGAAAAGGCACCGAACGCTCACAGAGACTGATATCGTATGCAGATGGCGGGGGGGGGGGGGGAGAAATCCTCCGTTTCTTTGGATACAAGTTTGTAAGAAGAATCCAGATGGCTTCTATCGGCGTAACTAACCGACAGAGTAAGAAATAGCAGTTCTATTCTTGAGCTAATTATGTTTCTGGAAGGAGAAGGGAAATCCCATCCAACATCGCAGAGATAGTAAGCGGCTTACAAGAAAGGGGCAGAATCTCAGGCCCACAGGTGCGCCTGGGACCTCGTCCCACAAGCCAAGACGCCTTCTTTGCATCTGGTCACTCTCAATTCCATCCCAGAGTGGTGGGGACCCCCTGTCCCTCCAGCCACCTCCATTTGGCCCCCAAGAGGTCGTTTGCCCACCAAACACACCCACCTGCCCCACAACTGATCTCCTACGTGGTGTCGGGCGTGGGGCAGGGAGAAACACAGCTGGTGTGGGGCTGGATGAGACGCAGGAAGCAGGTGGAGCCCCCCAAATCCTACTTGGTCACTGTCGGCACCCACGCCAACCTCTGCAAGCCAATTTCGACAGGTGGGCTGGTGGGTCGGATGCCAGATGGTTGGTTGACCCCACCAGCCAAAAATATCCCCCCCCCACCTCAAGGCTCTCTTAATACCCTTCAAGTATAGAATTGGCGCTTTCTCACTTTTCCATTGTGGGGGGTTGAGTTAGATGGCCCTTGGGGTCCCATTAAAGTCTGCAGTTCCATGATTATATTATTACATTTCCTCTTTCAGTTTTCTAGCCCTTATGGATAAGGAAAGATTTGGAAAAGGTGTGGGCAGGCCCTTGTGGAATCTCAGAAGGCCACAAAGGAGGTGAGAGATGGGCGTAAGAGTGCTCTGCACAACAGTCACGAAATTAAAAGACGCCTGCTTCTTGGGAGAAAAGCAATGACAAACCTAGACAGCATCTTAAAAAGCAGAGACATCACCTTGCCAACAAAGGTCCGTATAGTAAAAGCTATGGTTTTCCCAGTAGTGATGTATGGAAGTGAGAGCTGGACCATAAAGAAGGCTGATCGCCGAAGAATTGATGCTTTTGAATTCTGGTGCTGGAGGAGACTCTGGAGAGTCCCATGGACTGCAAGAAGATCCAACCGATCCATTCTTAGGGAAATCAGCCCTGAGTGCTCACTGGAAGGACAGATCCTGAAGCTGAGGCTCCAAGACTTTGGCCACCTCATGAGAAGAGAAGACTCCCTGGAAAAGAGCCTGATGTTGGGAAAGATGGAGGGAACAAGGAGAAGGGGATGACGGAGGACGAGATGGTGGGACAGTGTTCTCGAAGCTACCAGCATGAGTTTGACCAAACAGCGGGAGGCAGTGGAAGACAGGAGTGCCTGGCATGCTGTGGTCCAGGGGGTCACGAAGAGTCGGACACGACTAAATGACTAAACAACAACAAGCACAACTCTGTGTCACTTCCACAAGAAACAGAATAGAACATGCAAATCTGGAGCGGTCAGACCATAATTTTTACCTGGACACAAGATTTGAATCACTTTGGTGAGAAGCTGCAGTTTGTTTTATTTATGGGTACATTTGATTTGGTTTTTACCTCCCCACCAACAGGTTCTTAGAGTGCCTTGCAGGGAAGTTTAAAAAATTGAGATAACGAAAGGATAAAAATGCCACAATAAAAAGGAACCGTATACCTCAATTGCCACTTTCCTTCCTTCCTTCTATCGACACTGACTCCCCTTCTCTCTCCATCACAGTGGTATCTTGGTTCCCGAACGGCTTGCATCCCGAACAAATCGGCTTCTGAATATTGCAAATCCGGGAGTGTTCCGGTTTGCAAACGTTTTTTTTAGAAGTCAAATGTCTGCTTTGGCTGTTGCCATTGTTTCCAGGGCCAATCAGCCAATCAGAAGCCGCGCCTTGGTTTGCAAACATTTTGGAAGTCAAATGGACTTCCAGAACGGATTGAGTTCGGGAACCAAGATACCGCTGTATTTATTACTGTTTCACAGACTTATCGTACGTTATTGCTGTTTAATATATGGAGGCATCCTACGAACTATGGCAACCAACAATTCTTACCTTCCCCTTCAGCCGCTCGGTAGGGATTGTACTTCGGTTTGGGGGCCACGACTGGTGCAAACTTCTTTGGGGTCTGCTGAGTGGATATGGAGATGCTGGGGGTCCCGAAAGAATGGGTGGTCTCCATCCTCGCGGTCACATGGCCCACGGGCTCGCTGGGGTTCTTGGGGGGCAGCCATGATGGGTGAGACATCACTCAGTACTGGGGAAAGAGAAAAGCAAGAAGACCGTTGGCTTGTGGATTCCATGTGATGTAAGAATTTGAGACCCAGAGTATGAATTTTGTTGATTTCAAAAATGTTCCAGTGTTAAGTGTATTGGACCTCTGGCTAGAATGTCTTACGCTTGTTTTTGTGTGCCTGCATTTTAGGACTCGTACGCTGCATTCCTTCCCTATCTGACCCCGAAAGCGGCAGAAATCATCACTTGGGATGTTTTGCTAGGTCTGTTTTGAGTTAGCACCAGGGTGAAATCCGGCATCTCCTTGAGAGTTTCCAAGGAAAAGATAGGAACTGGAATGACAACAACTCTGTTGACGGCCTGGTCGCTAAGGAAACAGTGATAATACAGCACATTTGAGACCCAACTGGTCTGGCACCCCAAGGTAATTATGGGGGTGAAGTTAGCAGTATGTTACTTGTTTTGCTGCTCATGACCTGTAACCTTTCTTGATGCATGTAGAAGGATGCTTGCAGATGTTTCGATGTTTTGTGACTCTCTGTGTGCTGCATCTGAGCTCCTCTCTAAGCTTTGTTCTGATTTCCAGCCACTGATATTCGAAAGCATTGTTACTTCTGACTGTGGATTCTCCTCTTCCACAAACTTATCTAATTCTCTTTCATCCAAGCTGGGGACAACCATTGCCTCCTGCAAAAGCCAGTTCCCTAGTTTAACTACATGCTGCGTGAATCCTTCCTGTTATTAGCATTAGTATTATTTCCCAAAAAAAGCAGAGACATCACCTTGCCAACAAAGGTCCGTATAGTTAAAGCCATGGTTTTCCCAGTAGTGATGTATTGAAGTGAGAGCTGGACCATAAAGAAGGCTGATCGCTGAAGAATTGATGCTTTTGAATTATGGTGCTGGAGGAGACTCTTGAGAGTCCCATAGACTGCAAGAAGATCCAACCTCTCCATTCTGAAGGAAATCAGCCCTGAGTGCTCACTGGAAGGACAGATCCTGAAGCTGAGGCTCCAATACTTTGGCCACCTCATGAGAACAGAAGACTCCCTGGAAAAGACCCTGATGTTGGGAAAGATTGAGGGCACAAGGAGAAGGGGACGACAGAGGACAAGATGGTTGGACAGTGTTCTTGAAGCCACAAACATGAGTCTGACCAAACTGCGGGAGGCAGTGGAAGACAGGAGTGCCTGGCGTGCTCTGGTCCAGGGGGTCATGAAGAGTCGAACACGACTAGACGACTAAACATTATTTCCATTTCTATACAGTCATGGGACGCGGGTGGCGCTGTGCATTAAACCACAGAGCCTAGAACTTGCCGATCAGAAGGTTGGCAGTTCGAATCCCCGCGACAGGGTGAGCGCCTGTTGCTCGGTCCCTGCTCCTGCCAACCTAGCTGTTCGAAAGCACGTCAAAGTGCAAGTAGATAAATAGGTACCACTGGGGTGGGAAGGTAAACGGCGTTTCCGTGCGCTGCTCTGGTTCGCCAGAAGCGGCTTAGTCATGCTGGCCACATGACCTGGAAGCTGTACGCCGGCTCCCTCGGCCAGTAAAGCAAGATGAGCGCCGCAACCCCAGAATCGGTCACGACTGGACCTAATGGTCAGGGGTCCCTTTACCTTTACCTATACAGTCATACCTCATGTTACATCTACTTCATGTTACGCTCTTTCAGGTTACATCCGGCAGCAACTGGAAGTACTGGAAAGGGTTACTTCTGGGTTCGCCACTCGCGCATGCGCAGAAGCACAAAATGACATCACACACATGCGCAGAAGCGGCGAATAGCAACCTGCGCGTGTGCAGATGCGCCGCTGCGGTTTGCGCTCTTTTCATGTTGGAACGGACCCCTTTCGCAACCAAAGGTACCACTGTCCCACCCTTTATCAAAAGATTTCAGGGTGGTGTACAACATTAGAAAGCGAATGTTCCAACATTTAGCTACTTTGGATGCCCATGAGTTTTAGTGCAATGAGGGAGAGAAAAGTTTCCCCTCTCCACTTTTTTAAAATTTGTGAATATATACATTTTTGGAACTGAAATTGCAAGTTCTGTGCTCCCAAGGAAGGAGCAATGTTGCAAAATAACAGCAGAACATTTTCGATCGTGATGGGGGATAATTTTGCTCTTTGGGGCATCTGGTTGGCCCCTGTGAGAACAGGATGCTGGACTAGATGGGCCAATGGCCTGATCCAGCAACCTCTTCTTACGGTCTCATGGGGAAGCGCTCCCCCATTTGCTTTTGTCTGCTGCCCCACATCAGCAAACTTCTCTGCTACAACCCCGAACTGCTGATATAAGGCTGCGATTTGAGAGCAGCGATGGCGTCTTGTCACCTAGATCTCGCCCTCTCTCTGCTTCTGCATGACTCAAAAAGGAGAAGAAGAAGAAGAAGAAGAAGAAGAAGAAGAAGAAGAAGAAGAAGAAGAGGAGGAGGAGGAGGAGGAGGAGGAGGAGGAGGAGGAGGAGGAGGAGGAGGAACGAAAGCAAGCTGGCCCAGATCACACATAGAGACGCACCAACACGCACACACACAATTCTTGGCAGCCGATCTCCCTCAATATTTCTCAGGTTTCATCCGCATGTGGCTCTCATTAGAACCTTCAGTTGTCTTTTGATGGTTCCTCCCAGCAGATGTGAACTTATTTAGCTACAGATCTGTCTCGTTATTCCATCTCCTGCTCAAACAGATGGCTTGCTCTTTTCTTCTGCGAGCGAGCAAATCTTCGAGTAACGGCAAAAAAAAACAACAACCCTTCAGGAAGCCTCCCTTAAAAGGCGCCACATGAAAAAGAGAAGCATTTGCCAGCAACGGCCAGGCCGCCTCCCCAACAAGAGAGACTCAAGAGGGACCCTTTGTTCCCGGTGGTTTCACTCTAAATACAACCACTTCTGCTTATTCAACAATTACAGTCTCGTAAGTGGACACATGTTCGTTCCTCAACGGCGAACGCAGCCAAGACTCGCTTTGCAAGGAATGAGACACAAACTTTGCAAGGAATGAGGTGCCTTGTGGCTCCTTGGGGATGGATATAGGCAAGACAAGCTTTTCAAGAGATGCCCCCTTAGCTCCCCATGCTATTTAGGGTGAGCAAACTTAATGAATTTACAACTAAGCCATCACCCAATGACTCCTCAGCATCACATTGTTGTAGCTCACTCAACAATCTAGGCCTTCCGTAGAGAGCTCTTTGTTTTTCTATTTCAGGTATTCATATCCTTCCTTTCCTCCAAGTTGTGATTCAAGGTGGCACACCCGAAACGGCCTCGGTCCAGTATGCCTGAAGGAGCGTCTCCACTCCCCCCCACCATCGTTCTGCCCGGACGCTGAGGTCCAGCACCGATGGCCTTCTGGCGGTTCCCTCCCTGCGAGAAGCCAAGTTACAGGGATCCAGGCAGAGGACCTTCTCGGTGGTGGCACCTGCCCTGTGGAACACCCTCCCACCAGATGTCAAACAGAAAAACAACTACCAGATTTTTAGAAGACATCTGAAGGCAGCCCTCTTTAGGGAAGCTTTTAATGTTTGATGCATTACTGTATTTTAATATTTTGTTGGAAGCCGCCCAGAGAGGCTGGGGAAGCCCAGCCAGATGGGCAGGGTATAAATAAATTATTATTATTATTATTAGTGTACAGTCGTACCTTGGTTGTCAAATGCTTTGGTACTCGGACATTTTGGCTCCCGAATGCCGCAAACCCAGAAGTGAGTGTTCTGGTTTGCGAACGTTTTTTGGAAGCCAAATGTCCAACACAGCTTCCACAGCTTCCGTTTGAGTGCAGGAAGCTCCTGTAGCCAATCGGAAGCCATGCCTTGGTTTTTGAACCGTTCTGGGAGTCAAACCCACTCCCGGAACGGATTAAGTTCGACAACCAAGGTACCACTGTATTTGTTTTCATGTTGTAATCCACCTTGAACACAGTTTTAACTATGCAAAGGTGGCATAACATCTCGGTTGGGAGTCCTGGAAGACCTGCTGCCCGCCTTCTCCACTATTTTCCATCTTCATTTTAGATACTGTGATAAATGTGAAAACTGTTTGGTTTCGGTGCACATTTTCTAAACGTTTCATTTATTGTGTTTGGCTACTTTTGTTACGTTGCACTTAGGGATTTTTCATAAGCAACCTTGAGCATGGCTTGAATTACTGCATGGTGGCGTACATATAAAACAATGCCTGCATGTAAAAACATCAATGCAAAATATAGAATGATGAAAGCAACAATTGAAAATGCATTGCAAGGTTTTTACAACCAGCAAGTAAAATATAGTGTGCTTTGGCAGCAGCCCGGCGGTCAGCACTGTCAGCACCTTAGTTTCCAGAGGAAGATCTCAGCCTGTCAGAAAAAGAATAACAAGGAGGGAGCCAATCTAACCTCTCTTGGAAGGGAATCCCACAACCTGGGAGCCACCAAAGAAAAGGCCGTGTCTCTTCCTTCGCCACCATCCGTGCCTCCGATGTTGGAGAGACTGTGAGAAGCTGCTCACTCAATGATCTTAGCACCCAGGCAGGTTCATAGAGGGAGATGTATGCATGCACATCCCTTAAAAAAAAAGGGATGCCAAAGCACTGTTCAGAGCGTAGGCAACTTTCAGATTGATGCCAAACAGCTGGAGGATGGGTGACCCTCCTCTAGGGATGAGGCTACCGGGTGCATTTTGAACAGTCCTTCCTCATGGCTGGCACTACTCATGCCGAGCATGTGACTGAACCAGGCTCTGGGGATCAGACGCATGTGAAGATGAGTTGTCTCAGACCACGCACCACATATAGAAACCTTTCGCCCCGCTCAGCGTCGGCTCAAGTGCAATACTGATAACGCAGCACAGTCAGCTCACACTTCCAGCCCGCCAGCCGTCAAAGGCTGAGTAATCGTTGGAGGAGAGATCGCTTGTTAAAATGGGCACAGGAGAAACAGCTGAAGGCAAAAGCTGGTCTGCATCCAGCAAGGAGGACATCTCTCTTAGGCTGTATACCTTGGTTGTACCTTGGTTCTCAGACTTAATCCCTTCCGGAAGTCCGTTCCAAAACCAAAGCGTTCCAAAACCAAGGCATGCTTTCTCATAGAATGCAATGCAAAATGAATTAATCCGTTCCAGACTTTTTAAAACAACCCACAAAACAGCAATTTAACATGAATTTTACTAGCACTCAGACAAACACAAAAAAAAAAAAAACACACACACACAAGCCTGCTGAAGCTCAGCTGCTTGTGCTGGAAGGGGTTTGAGTCTCCTCACTGCCCACAAGCAATGGCAGCCAGTTTGGTGGGGTCATAGATTCCTGGGCTGCTTCCTCCCCACCACACCCCTCTCTCTTTACTTTCGGGAATGAGTTTCTAGAAGTGCCGAAGGACACAGAAATGAAACTCGTGTTTTAGGAAGCAGAGAGAATGGACTGGAAAGCAAAACCCCGTCTGGGGAGGAGGGAAAATCTCGCTGCGGTTTGGAGGGGCTCCCAACTGGGGGAAGTGGCCCGTTGCAGCAAGGCTGAACTCTGGCTTAATATGGAAATGCAAGCAATCGAGACTTGGATCTGAAACCCAGTTTGGGGAAGAAGGGCTGACGGGAACGGTTTCATCTGACAAAATCTGTACTGGAAGCCTCGAAGCATCTCGGAGGTGGGGCGGATAGGAATTGGGTGGAAGGGAATACACGCCGCCCCCCAACTCAGAATGTCAATCTGCAGATCTGCAACCTTTAGCACCAAGAGTCAAGGATTAAAAATGCAAGAAGAGCCTTGCAGGATCAGGCCCCCTGGTCCATTCGAGTCCAGCATCCATATCTCACAACGACCAGCCAACCAGATGTCCCAGAGAAAACCCGCAAGCAGGAACCTGAACACAAAAGCACTGCATTTATCTGCCTTGTGAGTTTTAAAACAAAACACCCTTTAATTGAAATGCAAAACAGCGATAGGGATCAGGGGCAGCTAGTCTGCACTGTTGCAGCTGATGCATTCTGCTTGGATCCTGACCCCCTGAACTATGTACCCACACGCCCTGAATTGACTCAAACCTGGCCTTACTGCTTTAAAAAGTTATATCTGCTTTGGCCCTGGCATAGCCTTTTATCACCTCGGCAGTTCTGCAGCTAGTTAACGTTCTTCCCAAACTCTCCATGCTGCAAGCTGGTTGCAGCACCCCAGGGAAGGTGCAGACCCGATTTTTCCCATATCTCCATTGCATGCCTCTGTTGCAACAACATTGTCCTGCGGCCCCTCTGAACTGCAATGAGAAAAGGCATGGATACAGGGTGAGTGGGGTTTTGGGGGGGCCAGGGGGGGCAGGGAGAGAAGGCATTTCTCTTCATTGCTTGCAGCCTTTGCCAGCTCAAAGGAACACAAAAGGGTTGCAAAAGATGTTGAAACAGAGATTGAAAACCGGAGGAAGGAGGACGCCGGGCAGCCTTGCCAAGCTCAGAGCTCAAATTGTCCCAGTTTAGGGAAGCAAAACAAGCCCTCGCAGCAGGGAGCCTCGATTGCTACTAAACCGCCATAAATTGTTTGGGAAGAAAATGAACCAGAGCAGCAAAATCGCCTCTCCTAATATGGGTAAAAAAATAGAGAAAGCAGCCACTCTCCGCCAGAGCTGCCTTCGCATCTGCAAATGGCAACACAGGGCAGTGTGTTTCTGCATCTCCCTTCTGCCATCTGCCTTTAGCAGTGGCAAAATGAATTTGAAAATAGTTTTCCTCCCTACGGTTCTGGAGGGTTTGGCACAGCTGGGCAAAACTCGTGGCACGCTAAGGCGCAAGTCGGGACAAGAGGGGCTTGGAGCTTTGGGACGGCCGATCTGGAGACAGGATCAGTTGAATAGCTGTCACCTTTCCCCTTTTCTTGCAAGGAATCCTATTCGGAATAGGGGGGAATTTCCTTTAAAAAAAGGAAAATGTTGACAGCTATGATCAGTTGTGAGCTGGGCTGTCCCTCTGCATCAGAGTAGGGTGTGTGTGTTAAGAGTAGGGTGTGTGTGTTAAGAGTAGGGTGTGTGTGTTAAGAGTAGGGTGTGTGTGTTAAGAGTGTTTGACTAGGACCTGGGAGACCCGGGTTCAAATCCCACCACTGGGCCATGAAGCTCTCTCCCTGGGTGTGAACTTGGGGGCCAGTCATTGCCTCTCAGCCTAACCTACCTCACAGGGTTGCTGCCGGGACTGAATGAGGAAGGGTGGGAAAGCAATGCAATAAATAAATATTAGTGGCCCTCCGGTCTACGTCCACAGCCCTGCCTCAAAAAGAGCATTGCAAAGGATTCGAAAAGGCAGCCCAAGCCATCAAGGGATGGAGCAACTATCCTAGGAGGAAAAGTTACAACATCTGGGGCTTTTAAGAAAACGCAAATAGGAGACTATCTTGGGCTCCATGATCACTGCAGATGGTGACAGCAGCCACGAAATTAAAAGACGCCTGCTTCTTGGGAGAAAAGCAATGACAAACCTAGACAGCATCTTAAAAAGCAGAGACATCACCTTGCCAACAAAGGTCCGTATAGTTAAAGCTCTGGTTTTCCCAGTAGTGATGTATGGAAGTGAGAGCTGCACCATCAAGAAGGCTGATCGCCAAAGAATTGATGCTTTTGAATTCTGGGGCTGGAGGAGACTCTTGAGAGTCCCATGGACTGCAAGAAGATCAATCCTCTCCATTCTGAAGGAAATCAGCCCTCAGTGCTCCCTGGAAGGACAGATCCTGAAGCTGAGACTCCAATACTTTGGCCACCTCCTGAGAAGAGAAGACTCCCTGGAAAAGACCCTGATGTTGGGAAAGATGGAGTGCACAAGGAGAAGGGGACGACAGAGGACGAGATGGTGGGACAGTGTTCTCGAAGCTACCAGCATGAGTTTGACCAAACTGCGGGAGGCAGTGGAAGACAGGAGTGCCTGGCGTGCTCTGGTCCAGGGAGTCACGAAGAGTCGGACACGACTAAATGACTAAACAACAACAACAACAACATGTATGGTTTAAGGACAGAGAAGGGGTGGGAGGTTTTTCCTCCCCATGGAGCTGAGTGTTTGAAGATTCAGGAAAGACAGAAGAAAACACTTCTTTCACACAAACTGTGGAACTCCCTGCCACAAGACATAGCAGCGGCCAGCAACTTGGAAGCCTTGAAAAGACAAAATTCATGGGGGGTGAGGCTTTTGACAGCCACTAGACACGAAGGCTATGTTATCTTTCCACTATCAGAGGCAGCGCACCTCTGTATACCAGTTGCACATGGGTCATGCTTGTGGGTTTTACCAGAGGCATTTGGTTTGGCCACTGGGAGAACGAGATGCTAGATCCAGCAGGGCTATTCTGGTGTTCATCACAAACGCACAAACTAAGTAGCTGTAGAGCAACAAGTCCTGGGTTCAATTTCTGGAATTTCCAGGTAGGTCAGGGAGATTCCCTTGTCTGAACTCTTGCAGAGCAGCTGCCAGTCCGTGTAGACAATATTGAGCAAGACAGACCAATGGTCTGACTCAGTGCAAGGGAGTCTCCTGTGATCCAGCATCCTAGAAACTGCTTTCCCCAGCCAGAAATCTCTTAGCAACTCTCTTGCCGCCCAGAAAACTCCGGTCTCAGAGGCTGCAACCTCAACAAAGAACATTAACTTTAAACTCCTTGAATCTGAAATTGATTGTGGTCAGGTTCGGGGTTTTTTTTATTTTCCTTCTGCCTCACATGCAAACTGCAAAAAAAGAGAGTTGTTTTGCTGTTTTGCAGCTTCCAAGAAAGCAGAGTGGTTATGATGACAGAAGTCCATCCCGGTGGCCTGGTGCATACCCACTGGCCACCCAAGGCCGTTCATCATGATGTGAAACTGCTTTGCAAAAAAAAAAAACAAAAAAACTGAAAGGGGAGAAAATGCTCCAGGATGAAGGAACATATTAACAAAAATATGCTCTGGGGATCCATGTTTACCAGCCCCTAAGTGTCATCCAGAAGAGAGCAAGACACACTCGAGCCTGTCAGAATCAAACGGCTTGAGCACGCCTGGTTCTGCATTGGATCGGGGCCAAAGCTGAACCTATCGGCTCCACACTTCCTGAAACGATATGAGAAACGAAACAAAATCCTTTGAAATTTGCCATTCTCTGAATTTCACAATGCAGCTCTCCAGCAAAAAAATGCATGCATAGGGCTGGGTAAAGTGTGTAGATAAATCCATTGATTAGTGAAAATAACAGGCAAAAAAAAAAATGCATTGCGGTCTATCAAACAGCCTGCAAAAGTACATAATTGCATAGGAAATTGTGCCTATCGGAAGAAAGTAGGAGGAAAACACTGATGGGTTTCCGTGAGTTTGTCTTGCTTAAAATCACAAACGCATGTGGAAATGTGAAGAGTTGTGTACCTGCAGGTAAACCAAAAGGTCATCCTTAAACAGTAAAAAGGTAAAGGGACCTCTGACCATTAGGTCCAGTTGTGGCCGACTCTGGGGTTGTGGCGCTCATCTCGCTTTATTGGATGAGGGAGCCGGTGTACAGCTTCCGGGTCATGTGGCCAGCATGACTAAGCCGCTTCTGGGGAACCAGAGCAGCGCACGGAAACGCCGTTTACCTTTCTGCCGGAGTGGTACCTATTTATCTACTTGCACTTTGACGTGCTTTTGAACTGCTAGGTTGGCAGGAGCTGGGACCAAGCAACGGGAGCTCACCCCGTCGTGGGGATGTGAACCGCCGACCTTCTGATCGGCAAGTCCTAGGCTCTGTGGTTTAACCCACAGCGCCATAATTCAAGTGATGTTAACCACCACAGAGTAGCCATGGACATAATTAAGTAAACCAGGAGAAAGCTGATTTTGCTGCCTTCAAGTACTTGGTATCAAGGTGAGGTATTCGTTGCAGAAGGCTGAAGAAAGAAGCTGTCTGGGGTGGAGGAGAGACAATTTGCAGACTGCCCTGGAAAGGACAACACAATATATGCTGTGTGACATGCAAAAGTCCCAAGTTAAGGCCTTAAAATGCACAAACAGCCTTTCAAATTTATGGGGGAAACGAGTCTGTTTGCTAATTACTATAATATAAAACTCGGAGACATTGTCCAACTTTGTGCATAATTTTAACTCATACAATTGGACGCCTTGCTTAAAAACGTAATTGTAACCAAGTTTGCCTAAGCTATTAATTCCATGCAACCCTCTTCCGACCATAATTGACTTCTTGCACAGGAACAGAACACTTCATAATACAAAATTATGTTTGCATATATAGATGAAATACTGCATTTCGTTTGTAATTATCTCCCCCTTTTTGCAATAACATCTTTTCTGATTTTTTTTAAAAAAATTGTGTCAACTGCCTTTCAATTGCAAATTCTCAGGAAGAAGGTGTGAAAGAGCTTTGGCATTCAAGTCCCCATCCTTTGGACTTCTGATTTTGGGCAAATTCCTTGTGGCCCCACCTGACTTGGAAGCAAAGACTCGTTCGAGGTGCAGGATCACTGCGTCTTCCCCCTCCTTGTTAGCTGTCCTGGATGTATTTCACAAGGACTGAGAATTGTTTTATTTTATTTTAATACTGCTTTTTATTCAAATAAAAAGCAGTATTCAAATACCCCTTCATGGATCACTGCCTTGCCGTGGCGAAGGGGCTTGAAGAACTCAAAGAAGCTATGAACTATGCCGAGCAGGGCACCCAAGATGAACAGGTCATAGTGGAGAGTTTTGACCAAACGTGATCCACCTGGAGGAGGAACCGGCAAGCCACTCCAGTATCCCTGCCAAGAAAACTCCATGGACAAAGACAACAGGCATATAAAAGTTATGACGCTGGAAGATGAGCCCCTCAGGTCGGAAGGCGTCCAACATGCTACTGGGGAAGAGCGGAGGACAAGTACAAGTAGATCCAGAGCTGATGAAGCGGCTGGGCTAAAGCCGAAAGGACGTTCAGTTGCGGATATGCCTGGAAGCGAAAGGAAAGTCCAATGCTGTAAAGAAAAATATTGCATAGGAACCTGGAATGTAAGAACCATGAACCTGGGTAAGTTGGATGTGGTCAAAAATGAGATGGCAAGAATAAATATTGACATCCTGGGCATCAGTGAACTAAAATGGACGGGAATGGGTGAATTCAGTTCGGATGACCATCATATCTACTACTGTGGGCAAGAAACCCGCAAAAGAAATGGAGTGGCCCTCATAGTCAACAAAAGAGTGGCGAAAACAGTACTGGGATGCAATCTCAAAAATGATAGAATGATCTCGATACGAATCCAAGGCAGACCTTTTAACATAACAGTAATCCAAGTTTATGCACCAACTACTGGTGCTGAAGAAACTGAAATTGACCAATTCTATGAGGACTTACAACACCTTATAGAAGTGACACCAAAGAAGGATGTTCTTCTCATTATAGGGGATTGGAATGCTAAAGTAGGGAATCAAGAGATAAAAGGAACAACTGGCAAGTTTGGCCTTGGAGAGCAAAATGAAGCAGGGCAAAGGCTAATAGAGTTCTGTCAAGAGAACAAGCTGGTCATCACAAACACGCTTTTCCAACAACACAAGAGACGACTCTACACGTGGACATCCCCAGATGGGCAGCATCAAAATCAGATAGATTATATTCTCTGCAGCCAAAGATGGAGAAGCTCAATACAGTCAGCAAAAACAAGACCTGGAGCTGACTGTGGCTCAGATCATCAGCTTCTTATAGCAAAATTCAAGCTTAAACTGAAGAAAGTAGGAAAAACCACTGGGCCGGTAAGATACAATCTAAATCAAATCCCTTATGAATACACAGTGGAAGTGAGTAACAGGTTTAAGGATTTAGATTTGCTGGACAGAGTGCCTGAAGAACTATGGATGGAGGCTCGCAACATTATACAGGAGGCAGCAACGAAAACCATCCCAATGAAAAGGAAATGCAAGAAAGCAAAGTGGCTGTCCAATGAGGCCTTACAAATAGCGGGGGAGAGAAGGCAAGCAAAATGCGAGGGAGATAGAGAAAGATACAGGAAATTGAATGCAGATTTCCAAAAAATAGCAAGGAGAGACAAGAAGGCCTACTTAAACGAGCAATGCAAAGAAATAGAGGAAAACAACAGAATGGGAAGAACCAGAGATCTGTTCAAGAAAATTGGAGATATGAAAGGAACATTTCGTTCAAAGATTGCCATGATAAAGGACAAAAATGGTAAGGACCTAACAGAAGCAGAAGACATCAAGAAGAGGTGGCAAGAATACACAGAGGAATTATACCAGAAAGATATGGATGTATCGTACACCCCAGGTAGTGGGGTTGCTGAGCTTGAGCCAGACATCCTGGAGAGTGAAGTCAAATGGGCCTTAGAAAGCACTGCAAATAACAAGGCCAGTGGAAGTGATGGTATTCCAGCTGAACTATTTAAAATTTTAAAAGATGATGCTGTTAAGGTGCTACACTCAATATGCCAGCAAGTTTGGAAAACTCAGCAGTGGCCAGAGGATTGGAGAAGATCAGTCTACATCCCAATCCCAAAGAAGGGCAGTGCCAAAGAATGCTCCAACTACCGCACAATTGCACTCATTTCACACGCTAGCAAGGTTATGCTTAAAATTCTACAAGGAAGGCTCAAGCAGTATGTGGACCGAGAACTCCCAGAAGTGCAAGCTGGATTTAGAAGAGGCAGAGGAACCAGAGACCAAATTGCAAACATGCGCTGGATTATGGAGAAAGCTAGAGAGTTCCAGAAAGACATCTACTTCTGCTTCATTGACTATGCAAAAGCCTTTGACTGTGTCGACCACAGCAAACTATGGCAAGTTCTTAAAGAAATGGGAGTGCCTGATCACCTCATCTGTCTCCTGAGAAATCTCTATGTGGGACAAGAAGCTACAGTTAGAACTGGATATGGAACAACTGATTGGTTCAAAATTGGGAAAGGAGTACGGCAAGGCTGTATATTGTCTCCCTGGTTATTTAACTTATATGCAGAATTCATCATGCGAAAGGCTGGGCTGGATGAATCCCTAGCCGGAATTAAGATTGCTGGAAGAAATATCAACAACCTCAGATATGCAGATGACACAACCTTGATGGCAGAAAGTGAGGAGGAATTAAAGAACCTTTTATTGAGGGTGAAAGAGGAGAGCGCAAAATATGGTCTGAAGCTCAACATCAAAAAAACGAAGATCATGGCCACTGGTCCCATCACCTCCTGGCAAATAGAAGGGGAAGAAATGGAGGCAGTGAGAGATTTTACTTTCTTGGGCTCCATGATCACTGCAGATGGTGACAGCAGCCATGAAATTAAGAGACGCCTGCTTCTTGGGAGGAAAGCAATGACCAACCTAGACAGCATCTTAAAAAGTAGAGACATCACCTTGCCAACAAAGGTCCGTATAGTTAAAGCTATGGTTTTCCCAGTAGTGATTTATGGAAGTGAGAGCTGGACCATAAAGAAGGCTGATCGCCGAAGAATTGATGCTTTTGAATTATGGTGCTGGAGGAGACTCTTGAGAGTCCCATGGACTGCAAGAAGATCAAACCTCTCCATTCTGAAGGAAATCAGCCCTGAGTGCTCACTGGAAGGACAGATCGTGAAGCTGAGGCTCCAATACTTTGGCCACCTCATGAGAAGAGAAGACTCCCTGGAAAAGACCCTGATGTTGGGAAAGATGGAGGGCACAAGGAGAAGGGGACGACAGAGGACGAGATGGTTGGATAGTGTCTTCGAAGCTACAAACATGAGTCTGAACAAACTGCGGGAGGCAGTGGAAGACAGAAGTGCCTGGCGTGCTCTGGTCCATGGGGTCACGAAGAGTCGGACACGACTAAACGACTAAACAACAACAAATTCAAATAAATCCCAAAGCGGCTTACAAACAAAAGATAAAAATAACATAATAGAACATCACGAATATGTCTTCTTGGGGAAAACTCCTTAGGATTATTTACACAGATGGTATATAGGTCTTTGCAAATGTCAAAAATGTTTTCTTCGGCACCACAAAATTGTTTGGAGGATTTGCAATAAACTTGGTACATAATACCATTTGCGGTGGGGATGTCAGTTTGTGCAAGATTTTGGGAGTTTGATTTTGACAGAAATGATAACCGTTCACTATTAATGACACTCTGATCTCAAGAGGGAGGGAAATCTGCAACAAGTGAATTCTGGAAGCAATCTTCATCCTGGATTGCTTTCAGGCTGCAGGAGAACTGCAACCTGCTGACCTCAGGAGGCAGTGATGGTCACCAATTTGGATGGCTCTGAAAGCAGATTAGACAAATTCATGGAGGAAGAGAACATGGAAGACCTACATTGGCTCCCAGTACGTTTCCGAGCACAATTCAGAGTGTTGGTGCTGACCTTGAAAGCCCTAAACGGCCTCGGCCCAATAGACCTAAAGGAGCGTCTCCACTCCCATCATTCAGCCCAGACACTGAGGTCCACATCCAAGGGCCTCCTGTTGGTTCCCTCCCTGTGAAAAGCCGAGGTTACAGGGAACCAGGCAGAGGGCCTTCTCAGTGGTGGCACCCGCCCTGTGGAACACGCTCTCACGAGATGTCAAGGAAATAAACAACTATCGGGAAATGTAAAGAAAATGAAGGCACATTCTTTCACCTTTGGTGGACGTGCCCAAGGATTAAGGCTTTCTGGGAGACGATATATAATGAACTGAAAAAGGTATTTAAATATACCTTCTTGAAGAAACCAGAGGCCTTTCTTCTGGGCATAGTTGACCAATCGGTGTTAAAGAAGGATAGAACTTTCTTTATGTATGCCACAACAGCAGCAAGAATACTTATTGCAAAATATTGGAAGACACAAGATCTACCCACTTTGGAAGAATGGCAGATGAAGGTGATGGACTATATGGAATTGGCGGAAATGACCGGCAGGATCCGAGATCAGGGGGAAGAGTCAGTGGAAGAAGATTGGAAGAAATTTAAAGATTATTTACAGAGATATTGTAAAATTAATGAACTTTAGAATAATGTTGGATTAAAATTAAGAGGTTTCTAGCTGTAATGGGTTAAAAGAATATGAAAAAAATGGGTTTATAAAAGTAAAATTTCAAGATCACAACAATTTAAGAATAAAGATTTGGGTAGAATAAAGAGGGAAACAAATTGCTGAGCTAATAAATTGAATTGGAATACAAAAAAGAGAGGTATGAGGAGGTCCAAGAAGCAAGTAAATGAAAAATAATGTGATGGAAAGATTTTTTTCTTTTTCTGTTTGTTTTTATTTTTTGTAATGTAAAAATCTTAATAAAAATCTTATTAAAAAAGGAAATAAACAACTATCTGACTTTTAAAAGACATCTGAAGGCAGCCCTGCTTAGGGAAGTTTTTAATGTCTGGTGTTTTATTGTGCTTTTAATTCTGTTGGGAGCCACCCAGAGTGGCTGGGGAAACCCAACCAGATGGGTGGGGTATAAATAACAAATTACTACTACTACTACTACTACTACTACTACTACTACTACTACTACCAGTGGCTACTAGCCAGGATGGCTGTGCTCAGTCTTCACAGCTGGAGGCAGCCATGCCTCTCAGTACCAGTTGCCAGAAACCACAGGAAGGGAGAAAAGGCTCTCTTGTACTCAAATCCTGCTTGCAGATTTCTTACAATGCACATGTGGTTCGCCGCTTTTCTTGCAATTGGAATCCACCAGCCGCCCCCTGGAGCAGCAGGAGACAAGCTTGTTCCACCTTCCATGTGGCAGCCCTGAAGCTATCTGAAGACGGCTCTCTTGTCACCTCTCAGCCTTCTCTTCTCCAGGCTGCTAAATCTACCCACTTCCCTCAACTGTTCCTCATCAGGCCTCATCTTTGCAAACCAGACGGCTCTGCATGGGACGTGGCACACCCAGAAGGGCCTCTGAAGATAAGGTCAGACTGGATTTATGCTCTGCCTTTCAGGATCCTGCTGTATTGTTTTAGGGGCTTTCTATGGTCCTGAATATGGGATGCGACTGGCGCTATGGGTTAAACCACAGAGCCTAGGAGTTGCCGATCAGAAGGTCAGCAGTTCGAATCCCCGTGACGGGGTGAGCTCCAGTTGCTCAGTCCCTGCTCCTACCAACCTAGCAATTTGAAAGCACATCAAAGTGCAAGTAGATAAATAGGTAGCGTTTCCGTGCGCTGCTCTGGTTCGCCAAAAGTGGCTTAGTCATGCTGGCCACATGACCCGGAAGCTGTACGCCGGCTCCCTTGGCCAATAAAGCGAGATGAGTGCTGCAACCCCAGCGTCGGTCACGACTGGACCTAATGGTCAGGGGTCCCTTTACAATGAGTTCTTTGAGGCAGAGAACTCATCCTCCCTGCCCATCGATTCCCTCCCAGGCCTCAAAACATTGCCAGAATTGTCAAACGAAGGGTTCATCGCTGTCCAAAATGCGGATTTACTGAGGCACAGGCGGAATTCAAAACCCAGGTCCTGTTGGGGTTGAGGTTGCGGGAGAAAGAGGCATTTATATTAGTTAAATAGCACCTGGGCCAGGACTGCTGGAGAGAGGCAGTGAAGAGGCTCTCTTGCATGCGCCCTAATTATCCAATATAAGGAGCTTGGCAGCCAGCGATTCTCCCTGCTTGCGCCGGGGGGACTTTGAATTTCATGCCTTGCTAATTGCACACCTGCCCACATCCGCCCCCCAGTCTGCACAATCTCTGCAATGAGTCGGTGGGAAAGCGAGGTGGGCAGGAAAACAGGGCCAGAGGTCCAAGAGAGAGCCAAATGAAGCCAAGTAAATTTGAGAACGAGGCTCTTCTGTCGCACAGCTATCGCTGCAGCAGTCTTCCGCCCCAGCCTGGCGCCTTCCAGATTCTGATGGACTACAAATCCCATCAGCCCCCTGGGCATGGCCCACCACGGCTTAACAGCAGAGAGGAGGAGGGAGGGAAGGGGAAGTGTTGGTGGCGAGAAGGAAAGAAGGAAGGAAGACCTGGGCAGTCAACGCCTCGAAACACGTTTAATCGTCGTATGATTAACAAACTGTCAAATCAAACTTTTTTGAGCGAAGCAGGAGCGCTCTGACACTCTGTATTTTTATAGCTGACATTTCGATTCATTACTGTAAATAGCAACTCGTGTTCAATATTGTGACAAAGAACAGAGCCGAGTCTCCCCCGCCCCCCAAATGACTGTAATGTTGAGGATCTGCTAGTTTTGCTCCGTCTATAAGTAGGGAAGATTCGTAAAGCGGAGCGTGGTGGGGAGGAGATCCTACGAGGCAAAACGCCTCTTTAAGGGAACAGCGTGCGGGCGCATGACCCTCCAGCAAATCCCCCAGCTGCCCTGGGAATTAGCAACCAAGCAAGGACTTTAAATGTGCGGCCATATTTATAGTCAGAGCAGGTGGAAGGTTGCATATGCACTGTTTGCCCCTGGAAGAATCCTGGGGACTGTTGTTTGGGAAGAGTACTGGGGATTTTAATGCTGCGATTGCCATGCACTGAACCCCTAAAAAATGGGGGTAGATCGCTGCCAGTTTTTAATTCTGAAAGTAGATCGCAGTCATACTTGCTTATTTTATTTCACAGATTTTGCTTACAATCACAGAATTGCAGAGTTGGAAGGGACAATTAGGGTCACCTAGCCCAACTCCCTGAAGTGCAAGAATCTTTGGCCTTGAACGCACAGTCCTGATATTAAGAGTCTCACGCTATCCCAGGCTCATCAAAACCCAGTTGGAGAATTTGGGCATTTTGATCTACACATTTTTATGACATTTTGCCTAATAAGACATCGTTGCCAGCAATTTTCCCTAATACAATGGGTTTTTTTGTTTGTTTGTTTGTTTGGTAAGCTATTCCCCCTATTATATGCAATTTAATGCACTGGCCTATGCATTTTCGAACACACGACTTGGCTGCGGAACCGCATTACAACATTCAAAGAAGTGTGAATTTCAAACACTGAGCTTGTATAGTTTCAGAAACTGCAGATTAGGTATGTCCACACATTTACACACAAAGTTAAGTGAGCTCCCCACACACACTCCCCCATATTTCTAAGACTAAGCTGACTTCCTGCTGGGGGCCCGATCCACCGTGGCAGTTGATTAGTGTGCAGACCCAGAGAGGGAAATCAGGCTTTGAACTGTTCTTTTAAAACGTAGGTGAAGATCCCTGCATGCCTCTGTTTCTGCGTCAGCGCATGGAGCTCTCCCCATCCCTCCTGCTTGCCTGGCTTCCACCTTGGGAAGTCTTGCGGGAGATCTAAGCGGAGTCGCCGTGGTTGGTGGTCTCGCCAGACACCCAAAGCAGATTGGCAACTGCTCTAATTTGTCCATTCACCAATATGTTTTCCTGAAAAGGCCCATATGCTTCCCCGGAGCTCCCCATATGCTTTCGGGAAAAGGAAACAAAAATATTTTGTTAGTCGTGAGCCGCCGAGCAGGATGTATTTTTGGTGATGGCGGCCGGGGGGGGGGAGGGAGGGCGGGAATCAAATGCGGAGGAACAGAGCGGTTCATGCGAGTTGCTCCTGCGAGTTGCTCCCCAATGCAAGGAGCCTAAACCCCGGAAGGGGGAAAGGGGCAGAGAGGACCGCAAGCGACAAAAGATCAGAGAACTATAGAGTTCGAAGGGACCCCAGGGGTCATCTAGACCAACCCCCTGAAATGCAGAAATCACACAGCTAAAGAAGGCCTTTACAGGGTCATAACTGACTCCTGGTCACCACAGTACCGGCACAGGGAGTCCTTTTTATCAGCTGTGCCTGATATTATATAATAAATTATTATTTATTTATTACCTGCCCCTCACGCTAAGGACCTTGGGCAGGTTGCACAAATGAAAAAAACCTTTTAAAAAAACTGTTTAAACAACTTAAAACCATATTGGCTTCCTCCCACATATTCACATATTACACTGATCACAGGTACATGCTGTCTTGGACAAGTCTTTGCAGGAAAATCATGCACGCTTGTTGATGCATATGACTCCACTACTGTGTGCAGTGGTACCTCTAGTTGCGAACGGGATCCGTTCCGGAGGCCCGTTCACAACATGAAAAGAGTGCAACCCGCAGCGGCGTGTCTGCGCATGCGTGGGTTGCAATTCACCGCTTCTGCGCATGCATGTGATGTTATTTTGCGCTTCTGCGCATGTGCGAGTGGCAAAACCGCGAAGTAACCCTTTCCGGTACTTCCAGGTCACCGTGGGACGTAACCTGAAAGAACGTAACATGAAGCGGACGTAACATGATGTATGACTGTACATGGGTAGACGTATTGAACACTCATTGAACGTCACCTGTGAACACCCCTAGTCTACTGAGCTTAGGCAAATAGAAGCTCGAAAACAGGCCTTTCTCGTGGTGGCACCATATCTGTTGAATGTTCCCTGCCATTCCCAGAGTCCATGCACCCAGCACTGATCCTCTTGAGTTCCTAGGGCCAGACAAAGCCAGTTTCATTTGCACAACTGTTTTTTAATCCAGTGAATTCTTACTTGAATCACTGTTCCAGATTCTACGCAGGCCGTTTCATTGCTGCCACACTGCCTTTGCTGTTTTTAATCTTTGTTTATGATGCCCTGAATTATGTCAAGCTGTGTGCTCTGTTTTGATTTGCAAGTGTGCCCAGAACATTTTTGAAGAGGCGGGCTTTAAATAAAACAAGAGAGCATCGGGTCAGCCATCTGCAATGTGGTGCTCTCCAGACATTATTTCTGGATGGCCAGAGCCAGCCAGGCAGAATGATTTATTTCTGCCCTGGATGGGGGTCAGACTAGATGGCTATTGGGATCCCTTCCAACACTACGGTGCTACAAAAACCTCTGGAGGATGCAGGGTTAGGAAAAGCTAACGTCACCTGTATACTGATTGTTACAAAACCAAAGCAAAACAAGCATCTGGCATGGCGAGTGTCCATTGCTGTCATTGTAGTCTTCATTCCTCCCAGCTCTGGAGCGGACTTTTGAAAGAGCAAAATTAGCTGGAGCGACAGAGCCATTAAACTCCTGTATCCCGGCAACTAGCAGAAGCAGGCCTTGAACCGCATTCTGACGCACTCTTATTAATCCCCTGCCTGCCTCTCCATCTCGCCCCTTTATTAATGCCTGCAGTTGCTGGTAGTAAACAAGATGGCCAAGCCCCACCTGGCGCACTTTGCAATTTGCAGGCCGGAGATAAATGAGGAGTTGATGGGGAGGAAGATCAGGTGCACTGGAAGAAGAAAGGCTTGTTGAAACAGCTGCACCCCAACCATTAAACGTAAAGGTAAAGGGACCCCTGACCATTAGGTCCAGTCGTGGCCGACTCTGGGTTTGCAGCGTTCATCTCGCTTTATTGGCCAAGGGAGCCAGCGTACAGCTTCCGGGTCATGTGGCCAGCTTGACTAAGCCGCTTCCGGCAAACCAGAGCAGCGCACGGAAACACCGTTTACCTTCCCACCAGAGCGGTACCTATTTATCTACTTGCACTTTGACGTGCTTTCGAACTGCTGGGTTGGCAGGAGCAGGGACTGAGCAATGGGAGCTCACCTCGTCGCGGGGATTTGAACCGCCAACCTTCTGATCGGCAAGTCCTAGGCTCTGTGGTTTAACCCACAGCGCCACCCACCCCAACCATTGCGGTGGCCCAAACTGTGCGTATTAACAGGGAGACTAGTGCAACATGGGACTCTTTGGGTTGTAGAATCATAAAAAGGTAAAGGTAAAGGACCCCTGACCATTAGGTCCAGTCACGGATGGCTCTGGGGTTGCGGCGCTCATCTCGCTTTACTGGCCGAGGGAGCTGGCGTTTGTCCGCAGACAGTTTTTCCAGGTCATGTGGCCAGCATGACTAAGCAGCTTCTGGTGAAACCAGAGCAGCGCACGGAAACGCCGTTGACCTTCCCACCGGAGTGGTACCTATTTTATCTACTTGCACTTTGACGTGCTGTTGAACTGCTAGGTTGGCAGGAGTAGGGACCGAGCAATGGGAGCACACCCTGTTGCGGGGATTCAAACCGCCGACCTTCCGATTGGCAAGCCCAAGAATCTCAGTGGTTTAGACCACAATGCCACCCGTGTCCCTCCTGTAGAATCATAGAACTGTGTATTTCAAAGAGACCTTTAGTTGAGATTCCTGCTCGACTAGGGGGGTCGACTAGAACTCCACAATTCTACAATTCTAAACCTGCAAACGTAAGCCAGCAAACAGTGGGACCTACTTTCAAGTAAGCATGTGTTTGATGGAGCTGCACATCTGCCAGGCGTCCTTTTGCTCCATCTGCGAGGATCCTCGTCACACCAAGACAAGGAGCTGCTGGGTTTCCGACGCAGGCACAAATTATTTATCAGCTGAATTCCTACTGCGCTGTGCTGTATCTCACGTACCTTGCCCTGAAAGCAAGCTAGCTCACATCGGCTGCGGAAACTCCCTCTCTGCCCCCACTTCTCGTCCCCCAAGAAACCAAGCAATGCTCTGTTTCTCGAAGCCGAATCGAACACTTGTGAGTCTGATGGAATCGGCACAACTTATCAACATCCTACTGCTGGCCGTTCCCTCGGTGCAGCCAAAATGAATGTGAACTTGCTGCGACATCGCTGCAGGCTACGTGCTGCATTCCCTCTTGGAGCGAGAGGGACTGAGGGCCACTTAACTTCAGGGAGAACCTGCCGGGGACCGCGTGCCTGTGGCGGATGGAGCCAGGGGCAAAAGGAGGTGGATCCCTGGATGTTTCATAAGCAGGATCAGTTCCAGCCTCATCCACAAATACACTCTTCCGACCAGGCAAGAAAGAGTCAGGGTGCGATGGACAGGTTGGATACAGAAGAACGGTGGAAAGAACCAGCTGGGGAATCACCAAGGGAAGAAGGTTCAGAGTCCGGGGACTGTCAGAGGGATATTCCCAGGTGTCAAAAAAGACTATTTATGTACTCCACTACCATGGCCCGTGTCTTGTTAGCCCCAAAATGGAAAATGAGCCAGTTCCCAACCAAAGAATGGCTACTTAAGCTGATGGAATACGTGCAGCTTGCAGACTTATCATATCGAATAAGAGAACAAGAAGAACATATGTTTAAAGAAGATTGGAAAATGTTTATTGAATATATGGGGGGAACTTGTGTATACAGTGGTACCTCTACCTTCGTTCACCTCCGGTTATGTATCCTTCGGGATACATACGTAGCAAACCTGGAAGTATTTTTCCGGGTTTCACCGCGCGTGCATGCGCAGAAGCACTCTACCACGCCATGCACATGCGCAGAACAGGCACCTCCGCTTGCAGAAACCTCAGGATCCAACCAGAGCTCCAGAACGGATCCCGTCCGCAACCGGAGGTACCACTGTATTTGAAAACGTTGGTAGCATTAAGATAAATTCAACAGTGTAAATAAGTTTGGGTGGATGTAACAATGGATTATTGAATGGTTTAGTTCATGTAAAGTATGCAGGGATATGCAAAATGAACCACCGAAAGAGAAGAAGGGATGTCATTGATTTAAGGTTGTTTAAATGAATATTTGGAATCAGAGGGAGAAGAGGGAGAAAACTGGGAGGAGGAGGTATTGGAAGCTGAAGAGGAGACAGGGCTTAGTGAGCTGGGAGACTCTGTGGCAGAATGCAGTGCAGAATCAGAGGCAGAAGCTGAAGCAGGAGAGTGGAAGGAGGGAGGCCGAAAGGCCGAGATGAGTCTGGCTGGTAAAGTATCTTGGGTGTCTCCTCCTCCTACTGCAATAAACTCCCATCCCCCTGGTCTCCCAGAACCAGAAGAGGCATGAAAAGAGCAGAGAAGTTAGCTTCATGAAGGCACAGTCTAAGATGGCTTGGGGAACTTAGGCAGCTTTCAGTCTTGGCAACTGATTTTCATGGAGTAAGACCGCCAGGAATAAATTGCTGTGCAGATCCTGTTTTTCCAAATAAAGAGTTAACTTCACTTACTCTGTGTGATTTACTGCATGTTTGCTCCCCACAGAGTATCACAGTTCACAGAAGCATAGAATTGCAGAGATGGAAAGGGCCCAAAGGCCATCCCGTCCAATGAAGCATTTGCAGTTTGAAGATATATTCTACCCAGGGAAAAGCACTCGAGGAAAACTTGACCAAGGGCTGTTGAGAGGTGTGGTGTGGGAAGGAAGCACCCCAAGTTGCAGAGAGAGGGGTCTGGAGGGTGACATTCAGCTTCGGGGCCTGAGCTCCCTGACACACACACAAACCTCTATGCTATCCGAGAAAATGTGGAAGCAAAAAACTGAGCTGTAATGACAAAACGTTGCAGAACATTTGAGCGGCGATTCAGGATGTCTCATGAACTCACTAAGCGGCTTGAGGCTTGCTATCTGCCTGACCACATCCCCAGATGCAAATGATGGGGAGAGAAGAAGATGGTGGTGAGGATGCTGATGACTGGTACCCAGCCCCTCTGGGCAGCTTCCAACAAAATACAGAAACATAGAAAAACATCAACCATTAAAAACTTCCCTGTACTTATCTCCTAGGCATCTGAAGGGAGAGCAGCATTCCACAAGGCAGGTGCCACTATCGAGAAAGCCCTGTGCCTGGTTCCCTGTAACTTTACTTTGTGCATCGAGGGAACCGCCAGAAGGCCCTCGGAGCTGGACCTCAGAGTCTGGGCTGGACGATGGGGTGGAAACGCTCCTTCAGGTATACAGGGCTGAAGCTGTTTAGGGCTTTAAAGGTCAGCACCAACACTTTGAATTGTGCTCGGAAATGTACTGGGAGTCAGTTTAGATCCTTTAGGACCGGTGTTTTATGATCCCAGCAGCCGCTCCCAGTCACCAGTCTTTCAGCCACATTCCGGATTAGCTGTAGTTTCTGAGTCACCCTCAAAGGTAGCCCCATGCAGAGTGCATTGCAGTAACATACTTGGAGGACTTCAGGTGCTCAAAAACGCCCTAAGAAGACTACGTTTTTCCAGTTCTTCTGCTGTCAAAGAAACTGATGTCAGCAGAGAGTGGGGCAAACCCCAAGCCTCCATTTTTCCATCATTGCTTCGACAACCGAAAGATTCTGAACCAATAGGAGGCAGCAGAATGGAGAGAAAAAAATAGGTTCACCAAGTTTCCAGTAAAAGGCCCCCATGTTTGTTACGACGCCAGCACAGAATCGCTTTTCTTGACAGCGGCGTCTCCCAACCTGTAGCCTTCCAGATGTCATCGGAACATCTGGAAGGCAACTGGTTGGAAAGCTTGTTTTGTGCAGTGACATGTTTCACGAGTCGCCTCCAGCATGCCAGCAGGGAAGATAGCACCTAAATCTACCAAATGAAGAAACACCTTGTAGCAGAATAACAATAACCGGGAAGCAATATTCAAGCGAGTCCACATTTTTAAAGAAAAGAGACCCCAAAACATATTGGCCACCTCTCCTAGGCCCTCCAGATATGGCTGAACTACAATTCTCATCAGTTCAAACAAGCATGGCCAATGGTCAGAGGTGCTGGGAGTTGTAGTTGGGCGTGGGAAATTCCAGGTTGTGTTATGGCAAGGCCGACCTTGCAAATGACTCAAAAACTTCAGCTGATCCAAAATGCCCAGAGTCCTGGCTTGGGCTCATAACTCCTGTTTTAAAATGGGTGCACCAGTTTCCAGATTGTTTCCGGGCGCAATGTTCAGGTTGGTGATTAAAGTCCTGAACGACTCAAGCCCCAAATACTGTACCTGGGAGGCCGCCTCCTTCCCCGCAGATGTTCTCGGGTGCTGAGCTTGCACCCTCTTGGCAGTGCTTGTGCCCTCAGAGGCTCAGGGTAGTGCCAGCCCAGGAAGAGAGGGCCTTCTCTGTGGTGGCCCCTAAGCTGTGGGACTCCCTCCGAACAGAGGTGTGCCTGGCACCTTCATTGATGCTGAAGATGCACCTTTTTACTGTGGCTTTTGGCACTTGTGGTGGATTTTGCCAGGGCCCGCCTTATTTTTTAGGACTGCAAGTTGTATTGAACTGTTTTCAATGTTGTTTGAAAGCTCCAACCCACCTTGAGACCCCGGGGGTGAAGAACGAGGGATAAATCAACATTAACAATGGAATGGATTAAAAATGGAAAACCTTACAAGACTCGCGTCTTTTGCTTTGGGATAAAAATATGGGAAGCTTAGCATGAGCAGAAACAGTAACTCGTAAACTGTGTGTTGTCAAAGGCACAAAGGGCCCTGAAAAATCCTGTGCTGTTCGGTGAGATTTTCTCTTTTGTGCAAAATATACAGACGCATGGGACTCCCACTTCGCAATGCAATGTGAAAGTTGTTTTTCATAAGGCTCTTAAGTGCTTTACCAGTCTGATATCAAAATAAAATAAAATAAATTCCTTCCAGTAGCATCTTAGAGACCAACTAAGTTTGTTATTGGTATGAGCTTTTGTGTGCATGCACACTTCTTCAGATACACTGAAACAGAAGTTGGTTTATGAACAGTTTAGTTCACGAACAACTTGGAACCCAAATGCTGAAAACCCGGAAGTGACTGTTCCAGTTTGTGAACGTTTTTTCAGAAGCCAAACATGCTCCATTTTTAGTCCTCCGCTTCCGATTAGAGTGTTCCTCTTCCTGGTTGAGTCTTCCATTTCTGATTTGAGTCCCCCACTTCCGATTAGATATTTTGAGCTTTTTGGGGTGCTTTTGTTTTCGCTTAAAAGAATTGTGTTTTTGTTTGTGTGGCTTTTTCAGTTCATTTGTTTTTGTGACTGTGTAGAACCCACTTTAGCTACTGATTGATTGTGTGACTGCAGAAATGGATAAAAGTTGCAAAGCCAAGAGAACCATTAACAGAACAACAATAGAGACCGTAAAATTAAATTTCTGTTTTAGGGGTTGTTTTTAAAAGTCTGGAACGGATTAAATACTGTAATTTATTTCATGGTTATGATTATCATGAACTATAGCGACTGCTTTACACAAGAGGCATTGAACTCTTCTTCCTTGCAGGATTTTTTAAAGCAGAGGTGGGACGGTCATGCATGATCTAGCTGAGATTCCTGCATCGCAGGACTGAAGTCTTTACTTCTTCCTTCAAAGCAATATCTGAAAGGGACCCCTGGTGTCCCTTCCAAGGCTAAGAGACCTATTCTTCTTCGCTCCCTCAGTGGAGAGGGGTCTGAAGGCTGGGATCAGAGAACACCTGGCATCTTCCTAACACCACATCTCCGTCTCTCTCCCTCTCGACGCAGCAAAGTCAGTTTCCAAGGCACGAAATCCTGCCTGAGCAAAAATGTGCGACTTACCCCCTTGTTACCATTCTAAATATACCCCGGTTGCCAAGGCAACAAAGGGGAGACTGACGGGTCTCGCACACGTCCTGCATCTATCTAATTGTCAGCATTTCAAGACTGACTCAGAAGAAAACATCGCCCGAGATGTCTTATCGCCATGGTTACCACCGGCTTAAGCTACAGGTGTTTTCAAGCCGCCAAGCCTGAGCCCATCAACCGATTGAGGGTCGCAGGTGCTGCCGGCTGCTAAGTTGTGGGATGGAGGGAGAGGGTGGAAAGGCTCTTGCAAGCCCCCAGAAGAAAGGGGGAAAGGTAAAGGTAAAGGGCCCCTGACAGTTCAGTCCAGTCGCGGACGACTCTGGGGTTGCGGCGCTCATCTCGTTTTACTGGCCGAGGGAGCCAGCATTTGTCTGCAGACAGTTTTTCCAGGTCATGTGGCCAGCATGACTAAGCCGCTTCTGGTGAACCAGAGCAGCGCACGGAAACGCCGTTTACCTTCCCGCCAGAGCGGTACCTATTTATCTACTTTGACGTGCTTTTGAACTGCTAGGTTGGCAGGAGCAGGGACTGAGCAACAGGAGCTCACCCCGTCACGGGGATTCGAACCACCGACCTTCCGATCGGCAAGCCCTAGGCTCAGTGGTTTATACCACAGCGCCACCCGCGTCCCCTTTTATTTATTTTTTATTTATACCCCGCCTTCCCTGGCCAGAGGCAGCTAACACCAGTAAAATTACAATAAAATCACAATAGGGAAAAAAAATCCAATTTAAAATACAGGTTAAAATGCAATTTAAAATGCAGCCTCATTTTAAAAGTAGCCCATAGATCAAAACCATAAGGGGAGGGAAACATCAGGGTCAGACTGAGTCCAAACCAAAGGCCAGGCGGAACAGCTGTCTTGCAGGTCCTGTGGAAAGATGTCAAGTCCCGCAGGGCCCTAGTCTCTTGTGACAGAGCGTTCCACCAAGTCGGGGCCAGTACTGAAAAGGCCCTGGCCCTAGTTGAGACCAATCTAACCACCTCGCGACCTGGGACCTCCAAAATGTTGTCATTTGTGGACCTTAAGGTCCTCTGCGGGGCATATCAGGAGAGGCGGTCCCGTAGATACGTGGGTCCTAGGCTGCATAGGCCACATGACCTGGAAAGCTGTCTGTAGACAAACGCCAGCTCCCTCAGCCTGAAAGCTGTCCTTTGTCAACAACAAATTGCCGTTGTTTTTTTGTGTGTTGAATATATGCTATATGGTAATTTATGGACCTCATAGGTATCTCAAGCCATTTGCACATAACAAAATATGTATTTTATCAAAGTAATTGTTGAACTGAAATACAATTAAGAAGAAGTATATTAAAAGTGATTTTTTTGGGGGGGGGCAAGAGAGTGGCCCCCTAAGCTATAGCTTGTTTAGCTTATACGTAAATCCAGCACTGATTGTTGCTATAAGGAGTATCATGCCATATTCAAATCTCTGAAAGGCTGTCGCATGGAACATGGAGCAAGCTTCTTTTCTTTCCAAATTTCAAGAAAGGAAATTCTGGCTAAACAGTAGGAATCACTTTAACAGCTCTTTGACAATGGAATCAACTCCTTGGAAGATGGTGGTCCCTCTGTCATTGGAGGTTCTTAAGCAGAGGTCGGATGGCCCTCTGTCATGGATGCTTCAGCTGAGATTCCTGCCTTGCAGGGGGTTGGACTAGATGACCCCCCAGGGTCCCTTCCCACTCTACAATTCCACGATCCCCATACCTGACATGGTAGGTGATGGAGAAATACCCTCCTTTGAAATCTTGGAATGCTGGTGGCCAGAGCAGAAGTCTTTATTTTTTTCCTTCAAAGCAATATCTGAAAGATTTGGCCATGTTTTCTGCTAGGTTAAAAAGGTAAAGGGACCCCTGACCTTTCCAAATTTCAAGAAAGGTCCCTTCCCTTGTGGCAAGGGAACCTGTGCAGACTAGGGCTCTTCAGGATCAGGCCCCAGACTTGGTTCAGATGATGCCTGAGGCAAAGGATCCAGTGCAGACTGAGACTCCTCTAGTTCCGAGTCCGAGCCTGAGTCCCAGGCCATCACACGTTCAATCCCCACATTGGGCAAAGATTCCTGCACTGCAGAGGGTTGGACTAGATGACACTTGTGGTCCCTTCAAACTCTACAATTTGATTTTCATTATATAGCTTCCACCCTTTCCCAAAGAGGGACCTCTGTCCTGGTGTTGACACTTATCAAGTTTCTCTTTCGTGGGACCCATCTCTTTTGCAAAACCGATACGGTTCTGCCCCATTTCAAACGATTCCCCTTCTTTTATCGCTGCAAAGCTTTCGTTTTTCCATTTATAATTGCATATTCTATTGCTATAACCCACCCTGGGAGCTTGAGGTGGAAGGCTGGTAGAAAATCTTATAGTCAATAAATTGCCAATGGTTAAACAACAGAGACATACAACAGAGCCCACACAGAGCCCCAAATTTGGGGCTGCAAAGGCTGGCATCCCTCTCCTACAGTCTCCAAAACGTTAGCCTTCTCTGGGCCAAACCTCTGCATCATTATGATCTGTCCTTTGAAGATGACTCAGAAAAGAGAGAAATAAAGATGCAATTTTCACTCCTTCCTCGCAGGCTGACTTGAAACACAGCTTTGCGTATTTATATATAGTCTTCCTACCTCCTGTCTGTTTAATAACTTTTTTTTTCTGAATCACAACCATCAAAGCTGAGCAAAGATGCTCATTCGCCGCAAACCTGCTCCAGTCACGGGCTGGCTGTGTTAATTACAGCTCTCCAGAAGTTTCTCTTTCTTTCCTTCTTCGTGGGGTTACTTTATTTATTCTGACAGTTTGCACACCGTTTGCTTACAAGAAGTCTAAGTGGCGCAGGAGAAGAGTCACAGGATTGTGGCGCTGGAAGGGACCCCGAGGGTCGACTCACAGACCCCCCAAATAACTCACATACCCTCCAACATTCCTCTGATGAAAATAGGGGCATTTCTCATGCCCTCACCACCTGACCTTCCACAACCCCCCCTTTTTGCCCCCCACCTCCCAGACTATTTCCTATCAGAAGGGAGACTGCCAGCCCCACGAAACCAATGGCACACAGCACACGGCCTCCACCGTCCTGAGAAAACCCCATTAACCCAATTTTATTTTATTATTTCGTGGATTTACAGAAAGAAAAGCACACACCAACAAATAAATTTTTGAAAGCAGACAAGGTTAGACGTGGATGCACAAGGCGTTTTCTATTATTATTATTTTTAAAAATCAAGATTTCTTGTGTTCTGCTCTGCCTTTCCTTCCCACCCAGGGAAGCCCTCCTTCCCAAGCAGCAAGGCTGGCAGGGAAAATAGGGACATTCTGGGATCACATCAGAAGCCTTCCATAGTTATGGGACTGTCCTAGGAAAATAAGGACACTTGGAGCTTCTGAACCCATTGCAATAAACTCCATTATTCCGTTTCTTTGGCTGATCGCCGAAGAATTGATGCTTTTGAATTATGGTGTTGGAGGAGACTCTTGAGAGTCCCATGGACTGCAAGAAGATCAAACCTCTCCATTCTGAAGGAAATCAGCCCTGAGTGCTCACTGGAAGGACAGATCCTGAAGCTGAGGCTCCAAGACTTTGGCCACCTCATGAGAAGAGAAGACTCCCTGGAAAAGACCCTGATGTTGGGAAAGATGGAGGGCCCAAGGAGAAGGGGATGACAGAGGACGAGATGGTTGGACAGTGTTCTCAAAGCTACAAACATGAGTCTGACCAAACTGCGGGAGGCAGCGGAAGACAGGAGTGCCTGGCGTGCTCTGGTCCAGGGGGTCACGAAGAGGCGGACATGACTAAACAACTAAACAACAACAACAATTTCATTTCCCACTTTGCAACTGCGCCTTGGGACAGGCCTACGCTGCTGAAGAAGACCCAGTGATTGACTGGATCCCCTGGCAGATCCCTGGGGAGATCAAAATCCTTGGGGCGTGCCTCAGTTTTCTTTGGGGGGGGAATAATGAAGCAAACTGGGGAGATTTGGGGGCTCTCTCCGCTCCCCCACAGTGCAATTGCAATCGCCACCCACTACCCTTGTAAGTCAAATCCAGGTTCTCCAGTGTGGTTCAGCAGTTAAGAGTGTTAGACTGCTAGGACCAGGGAGAGACCTGGGTTCAAATCGCCACTCAGCCATGCAAAGGTAGAAGCCAAAACAGGGGCCTCAGCTGTAACATGCCAGACACCCCCCAAAAAGAGCCCGGTGCCTCTGCCCTGTTCCTAGGCAGCAGCATGTTCTGTTGCCGAAATCTCCTGCCAGCTAGAAAGATGTCACTGGCCTTCCATCTGCTTCTCTGCAGCTCAAATCCAGGAAACGCCACTCAAGTCCCCTGCCAACTGCCAGCGGAGAATGCAATAGCCCAGCGGGCCCCTGGCATTTCGGAGAGGACAGGTTCTGGACCAGCAAATGCAATGTTCTGCGTTTTTGGTGCGGCCGTTTCGGGAGCAGAAAGAAAAATGCTTTTTGAAAGAAGCAGCGGCTCCCTTTGCTCCGAATCCCCGTTGTCCTGCTCTCCCCCTTCTGGAAGCAGCCTTTTCAGGGCCACCTCCACAAGAGGCATTTATGCCGAAACTTCCCTCGCATGACAGCTCAAGGGGGCGGGGAAAATCGCTTGCATCGTCTTCTTTCTTTCCAGCGTCTTAATCAAATAAGAGAAGGCAAGCTGGGATTAACAGAGCATGACTGGCAGAACTTATGACTCTCCGCAGAGCCATTGGAGAAGATGCTGCCTGTTTTATTATAGCAAGGGGAAATCCACAGCTTGAGAGAGAGAGTGTGTCCCTTGCTCTTAGCCCCCCCCCCCCCAACAAGCCTGTTTTCCCTCTTCTTCCGAGTGACCTTTCCTGCAAATCCCTCGATCTCCCAGAGTGGCTTCAGACACGCAGAACAGCTCCAAACTGCTCCAAAACTCTTTTTTCTAAAAGGTTGCACGCCCCGTATTTTCTCTCTCCTGGGGGGAGAGAGTTGCTCTCTCAGGATGGAAGAAAACAATAAGAACTGTGTGTGATGCTTTTGCCTGGGGAACCCCCCCCCCCCACCTCCAAAGGGCTTGTCTTATGAGGTTTGGAGAAAGAGGAGGAGAGACAGAGAGAAATTACTCTTCCAGTGTGTACTATAATATGGAATCAGAGAGTTGGAAGGGACCCTCCAGGGCCATCCAGTCTAGCCTCCTGCAGTGCAGGAACCACAGTGAAATAATCCCTGGCAGATAGCCATCCAACCTCTGCTTAAAAGACAGAGAGTCCAGCATCTCCTGCTGATTTAACCCCCACAACAACCCTGAGAGGTTGGCTAGGCTGAAAGGCAGGGAGCGGGGTTTTCGAAACTCGTGTCTTCCTGGTCCTCCTATATTGACACTCTAACCCATGGGTAGGCAACCCAAGGCCCGGAGATCAGCGTGTTTTTACATGAGTAGAATGTGTCCTTTTATTTAACATGCATCTCTGGTTTATTTGTGGGGCCTGCCTGGTGTTTTTACATGGGTAGAATGTGTGCTTTTATTTAAAATGCATCTCTGGCAATTCAACACAGGGCTGAACAGAAAACTATGTCTTCTTGCATCCCAACTCAGGTGGGCTGCCATGTTACATTCAATGGGTGTACAGTGGTACCTCGGGTTACAGACGCTTCGGGTTACAGACGCTTCAGGTTACAGACTCCGCTAACCCAGAAATAGTGCTTCAGGTTAAGAACTTTGCTTCAGGATGAGAACAGAAATCATGCTCCGACGGCGTGGTGGCAGTAGGAGGCCCCATTAGCTAAGGTGGTGCTTCAGCTTAAGAACAGTTTCAGGTTAAGAACGGACCTCCAAAACGAATTAAGTTCTTAACCCAAGGTACCACTGTATCTGTGTACACAAATAATTGAGCTGTACACGGTGTGTATCTGTGTACACAAATAATTGAGCTGAGCCGGGATGGTTAAGTCCAGTTAAAGGCGACTATAGGGTTGTGACGCTCATCTTGCTTTCAGGCAGAGGGAGCCAGCATTTGTCCGCAGACAGCTTTTCAGGTCATGCTTGCCAGCAGGACTAAACTGCTTCTGGTGCAAAGGGACGCCGTGACGGAAGCCTGAGAGCATGGAAACACATTTACCTTCCCACCATAGTGGTACCTATTTATCTACTCGCACTGGTGTGCTTTCGAACTGCTAGGTTGGCAGGAGCTGGGGCAGAGCAACAGGAGCTCACTCCGTGGCAGGGATTTGAACCACCAACCTTCCAATTGGCAAGCCCAAGAGGCTCAGTGGTTTAGACCACAGTGCCACCCACGTACAGTGTACAACAAGTGTACAGTCTAGGTACACCACAGTTGAGCTGTGCACATCAACAAGTCTACACCTTCCGGCAGCCGCCTTAGGCAGCTCAGCAAGTCTGAACATCCAGGAATATTTGGAGATCATTCTATCAAGAAAGGACCAAGCCCACCCAAACGAGTGGCGGGGGGAAATAAGAGCACCCTTTTACTTTCTGTGGTTTCTGAGACGTCCTGCAGGTATTTCCAACTTCAGGGGAGTTTTTTTGTCTTTCGTGATATGAAAGTGGGTTTCTGCAACACCCAGAGACTTCTAAGAGTCGAGTTTCTGTCATTGAAAACCCGAGACTTACTGTAAAGGCTCTCGCTTTCTCAATTCCCTCCCCCATCACTCTCGAAATGAAATCAGCTTGGTTTTTCTTTTCTTTTCTTTTCCTGTTTTGCCTTTTTTTAAATCATGGGGAGAGAGCTGAGCAATGTTGCAAAACTTTAGAGGAAAGATTGAGGCGGATGCAGTCACTCCGAACCCATGACGCGTGCGGCATGTAGTTTATTCTCCCCTGTTGAGCAATGGTGGCCTCCGAGGAGCAAAAACCCCGGACACGTTTCGAGGATTCAGATCAGGCCGAAAGGATCTGCAAGGATGTGGAGCGGGGATGGAAAAGAAGGATGCGAACACACTCCAAAAACCCTCCAGGGGAAGTTCTGCGCCTCCTTCAACCATGTCTCCATTTGCGGCAAAAGTCCGCGGCAAGTTTCAATGCCAATCTGCCACGTCGGCTGTAGACCAGAGCAGGCTGATGCCACATTAAATAACCGAGTGGGAAGGAAGGTCAGGGAACTGGCATGGGCGAAACTCCTCTCAGCAATTTCTACAGATTAGCATATTATTTTTAAGCAAGCGGGTGCAAGGGATGTGCTAAACCAGGTTCGGGAGCTGACCCACGTCAGACCAGAACAAAACTTACAGACCCCAAAGCCTCACCCAGCTTGGAGAAGTTTGAGAAGTGTGAGACTTTCCTAATGCCCTTTGCTTTTACTCTCTCTTCTTGAGCCTTTTATACTCCTGCAAACTTCTCTCTTTCTATTTTTTTTAATTTTTTTATAATCCTTTATTATACAGAAAACTTAAAATACAGTGGTACCTCTGGTTGCGAACGGGATCCATTACGGAGGCCCATTCGCAACATGAAAAGAGCGCAACCCGCAGCGGCACGTCTGCGCACGCGTGGGTTGCGATTTGCCGCTTCTGCCCATGACGTCATTTTGCGCGTCTGTGCATGCGCGAGCGACAAAACCCGGGAGTAACCCTTTCCGGTACTTCCGGGTCGCCACAGGACGTAACCTGAAAGAACGAAACATGAAGAAAACGTAACATGAGGTATGACTGTACATACAAGAGGTATTCTTTAATTACTATCCATTCTTTATTAACATCTTGTATCGAGTTTCCTCTCACTATCCCGGTCATCCTTCTGGTCTCTTGGTGAACTTAGCAAACTTTTCTCTTTCCACGCCACCTATTATTTTATGAACTTCTATCATGTCACTCCTTCCGGATAAGGTCCGTATAGTAAAAGCTATGGTTTTCCCAGTAGTGATGTATGGAAGTGAAAGCTGGACCATAAAGAAGGCTGATCACCAAAGAATGGATGCTTTTGAATTCTGGGGCTGGAGGAGACTCTTGAGAGTCCCATGGACTGCAAGAAGATCAAACCTATCCATTCTGAAGGAAATCAGCCCTGAGTGCTCACTGGAAGGACAGATCCTGAAGCTGAGGCTCCAAGACTTTGGCCACCTCATGAGAAGAGAAGACTCCCTGGAAAAGACCCTGATGTTGGGAAAGATGGAGGGCACAAGGAGAAGGGGACGACAGAGGACGAGATGGTGGGACAGTGTTCTCGAAGCTACCAGCATGAGTTTGACCAAACTGTAGGAGGCAGTGGAAGACAGGAGTGCCTGGAGCGCTCTGGTCTATGGGATCACAAAGAGGCAGACACAACTAAACGACTAAACAACAACAACATCAGCATATCGCTCCTTACTCGTCTTTTCTCAAAACTAAAATGTCCCCTAATGTTGCATCCTTGCATCACTGGGGAAATGGTCCATCCCCTTCATCATTTGGGGTGCCCTTTGCTGAACCGTCTCCAACTCTTTTTGAGGTGGGGCAGACAGAACAGCACACAGTATTCCAAACGTAGCCAAACCATAGGTTTGTATAACTGCATTTCGTTGGCATCCATCTGTCTTGAGAGACAATGGAGTGTGCCAACAGGGGTGAAGTCAAACCACTGCATTAGCAGCACCCAAGTGACCTCCAGAATTTATGGGGTATTAGGGGAGGGCTGGTACCTCTGGTGGGGGGCACACTGTGCCCCTTCTGGAGGAGTTTGTCCATCTTTGGTCCCCAGCCTGCACTCAGCTATCACCTGCGGCTCACCACCTAAGCAGGGTGGGGGTGGAACGTCAATCCTGGCTTTCAGAGCGTAGTGATCAGACCATGGCACCTTCATTGAAGGAAACATGATCACATCTATACCGACGCCAAAGATCAAATCCAGCGTGTGGCCTGCTTGATGTGTGGGGCCCGAAACAAACTGGGAGAGCCCTAGTGTCACCATGGAAGACACCAGGTCCAGAGCCTGTGAGGAGGGAGTGGCATCAGCATGGATGTTGAAGTCCCCCAATACCAATAGGTTAGGGAACTCCAAGGCCCAGCCGGCCACCGCCTCCAGCAGACCTGACAGGGTGGCTGCTGGTGCGCTAAAAAACTATCAGCAGCGGACCGTGGCCACACCCTGGGGAACGATTTCGACTAGCCGACTAAACCAGGTGAAGGGAGCCAATGGGTCTGAAACCCACAGGTTCTGGCGGATGGAGCAGACTGGACCAATCGTGGGTCCAGTGGTCCAGAAGGCGGTTTCTGCATGTGCTGCAGAGGAAAGTGAAAGGCAGATGGGCTTGTCAATGGATAATAATAGTAATAATAATAATAATAATAATAATAATAATAATAATAATAACAACAACAACAATTTATTATTTATACCCCACATATCTGGCTGGGTTTCCCCAGTCACCGTCAGCTGTTTTATTTTCAGTTCCTTTCCTAATGATCTCCAGCATGCAATTTGCCCTTTTCACAGCCTTTTAGCCCGGGAGACTTAGCATGAAAAGCATGTCCTCTGACGGTTCAAGAGAGGATACCGTCCGAGAGGATACCGTCCTAGAGTCACTCAGCCGTTCAGCAGAAGCCAGGGTTTCCTATTTTGCTTTCTCAGTTTCCATCCCAGGAATCTCCCTCCTGCCTCAATTGCCCACAAACTACCTTCACTGAGGCTTGAGGTCACGATCTCCGTCCCGAGTTCTCTTGCAACAGCTCACAGAACCCACAAAGCTGCCTGAAATTGCCATTGATCTGAAATCTTGCAGGCGTCCTCGTGCGGCCCCAAAGCGAGGCGACAAAACTTCCTCTGTTTCCCAAGAACATTGCTTAAAGGTAAAGGTAAAGGTTAGTGATGTATGGAAGTGAGAGCTGGACCATCAAGAAGGCTGATCGCCGAAGAATTGATGCTTTTGAATTCTGGTGCTGGAGGAGACTCTGGAGAGTCCCATGGACTGCAAGAAGATCAAACCTCTCCATTCTGAAGGAAATCAGCCCTGAGTGCTCACTGGAAGGACAAATCCTGAAGCTGAGGCTCCAATACTTGGGCCACCTCATGAGAAGAGAAGACTCCCTGGAAAAGACCCTGATGCTGGGAAAGATGGAGGGCACAAGGAGAAGGGGACGACAGAGGACGAGATGTTGGGACAGTGTTCTCAAAGCTCCCAGCATGAGTTTGACCAAACTGCGGGAGGCAGTGGAAGACACGAGTGCCTGGCGTGCTCTGGTCCAGGGGGTCACGAAGAGGCAGACACGACTAAACTACTAAACAACAATTCCTTACCTTGATCAGAACATTATTAATGCAGCCAAAAATTAGCTCCCCCCCCTCTTTTTTATTTATTTATTTTTTGCTGCTGCTGCAACCTTGTGGCTAGTAACCATTGACATCCTCCTCCTCCATGAATTTGTCTGCATTCCGCAATGCCACCCAGGGGGTAAACGGTGATCAAAATAAGAATAATAAAAACGCTGCAACATGCAGGTCAATTGGGGAGAGGTGCGCAAATCTAGAGAATAGGTTTTGTGTGCGCAAAGGCTTCTGCCTTTAGCTTTGTCATGTAAAATTGGAACGTGTGGGTTCAGGCAGGGAGGGGCCAGAATTGGTTAAACATTACCCTCTGGCAAGAATTCCCAAGCAAGTAAGATGTTAGGACTTCCGACCTTGACGAACGTGACTTGTGGAGGAAATTCTAATTGTCCTGTCCAGCGGTAATCCAACAGGCGAGAGAAATCACTTTGGAATGACAAGGTTCTCCACGAAGCAAATTAATTATTGCATCTGCCCGCCAGTGTGCGGGTCATATATTGTGAACAGGATCGCTGCCACCCTCTCCTGACAAGCCAGCTCTGCTGCTGTTCATGTTGCACTTAATCCCAGGCTAATGCCGTATCAGTCGTTAACAGGGACCTGCCACAAATCAAAACCCACACCTGATCTTTAGCCTTTTCCTCTCCTAACCCGCCTCAGTTTTTCATTTCGCTGCTTTTTTTTAATTTTGCAAAAAGGAAACTATCAAAGGAAGTCCGTTTTAAGGTCGTGGTCCAGCAGGGTTGTGAGCCAAAGGAAAGGAGGAAAAATTTAAGAGCAGGAATGATTTTCTGGTTCTCTCTCTCTCTCTCTCTCTCTCCATCTGGCCTGGTTTGAAAAGGATACTGGGCACGCATTTTCCTTTTAAAGAAGCGCACATTGGTTATTATTATCCTTATTACTAATTTCATTTAGTCCCTTTCGCCTGCTGTTTGGTTGTCTTAACTGTATCTTGTTTTGAATCTGTTTTGTTGGACCGCAATAAAGATATGTAATAATAATAATTTCATTTATGAGCCGCTTCCCACGAGGCGTCCCAAAACAATTTGCAAAGTAGTAACATCTACAGCAATAAACAGAGTTAAAACATTAGGCATGTATAAACGCAGTTAAAAATATTATAAAGCATTTTAAACAGCAGCAGTAGCATACCAGCTCCTTCTAGAAAAAAGGTCAGCAAGTTCCGGCACTTCCTTTTCTAGGAAAAAAAAAACCCCGGCTTTAATGTATCCTGGTCCAGAGAGTGATAGGCTGCACACTAGGACCACTGCCTTAAACATTTGTATGAGTCCACGCATGCATGCATCTGTGAGTTCTGAAAGGATCGTCATTGCATTTTAAATTGATTTACCAAAGATCTTTCACTGAACCCACAACCTTCAATGGTACACCTAATGGGGAACAGCTTTGTTGCCTTCGAACAACACACTCTCAGCTATACGCCCACCCCCCAAAAATAATGTGTGAAACCCTCTTTAATGCCACTGCTGATCCAAAACTCTTGGGTCAACAGGGCTAGAAAATTTAGAAATCAATTTAATTGCAAATATATGCAAATTGAACCAAGTGCAAGCCGTGCAAAAATAGACAGGTTAAATTTGGGCTCTGTTGAATTATGGTCCACTCCCCCCCCCCCCCAGCTATTATTAATCATTATTATTGTAGACAGTGTTTGGAGGAGTTGTTTGATTTTCGGTGTTCAGTTCTGTGTTATTGTGTTGCCATCTCTTGCTATTTTATGTCCGTAAGCCACTTTGGATGGGCTTTAAGAAAGCAGTATACAAATATTTTCAAATAAATAATGTGTGGCACAGCGGGGTTTGCTGTGCCAGAAAGCTGAGCTGCAGTAGCCGAAACCCCCTATAAGTTAAGAAATTTGCAAGCGGACTTTGGGATGCCGATCAACTTCCCCACAAGCAGCCTCCCACAAAATACACACTTTCCATTTCTAACTCTCCATTTTCACTTTAGAACCGAGATGACATTTAGTGAGCAGGAAAGCTGTTAACCAAGGTCTCCCCAAACAACACTCAATCTTCTATAAAAAGATGGGAGTGGGGAGGATATTTGGGGGGGAATCAGAAGCCGAACCCAAAAATAATGAAGCAAAAATAAAAATTTGCAAGGGATAGCATACAGAAGTAACACACACACACACACACACACACACACACACACACACACACACAAGTTAACAGGAGAGAATGCTTGCTCACTTTGTCAACAAACGGCCATCTACGCAGCAGAAAATCTTGTTCATCATCCCTGCCACACCTGGGTCTGAGCACAGTTTGGGGGCTCAGAACTCCACCTGAGAGGCAGGAAGGTAGACAGTGGCTCCCTAGTCCCAAAGGAGCATCACCGAAGGAGAACCCAGGTGGGGGAATCAGCCATTGCTACAAGACTGGAGTTGCCCAAGCCACCCCTAATAAATTCACACTTCACACCGTAATTTTGTTGAAGGTTTTTGGCATAATTCTGGCCACAACTTTATTAAAATACAAAAAATGTGAGTTTTCTAAAACCAATGCCTAACCGCAACCTTGGGACGCGGGTGGCACTGTGGGTTAAACCACAGAGTTTAACCCACTCTGGGGTTGCGGTGCTCATCTCACTTTATTGGCCAAGGGAGCCGGCGTACAGCTTCCGGGTCATGTGGCCAGCATGACTAAGCCGCTTCTGGCGAACCAGAGCAGCGCACGGAAACGCCGTTTACCTTCCCACCGGGGCGGTACCTATTTATCTACTTGCACTTTGACGTGCTTTCAAACTGCTAGGTTGGCATGAGCAGGGACCGAGCAACGGGAGCTCACCCCGTTGCAGGGATTCGAACCGCCGACCTTCTGAAGGAGCATCTCCACCCCCATCATTCTTCCTGGACGCTGAGGTCCAGCGCCGAGGGCCTTCTGGGGGTTCCCTCATTGCGAGAAGCAAAGCTACAGGGAACCAGGCAGAGGGCCTTCTCGGTAGTGGCGCCCGCCCTGTGGAACACCCTCCCATCAGATGTCAAAGAGATAAACAACTATCTGACATTCAGAAGACATCTTAAGGCAGCCCTGCTCAGGGAAGTTTTTAATGTGTGACCTCTTAGTTCATTTTTGGTCTTTGTGGAAGCCACCCAGAGTGGCTGGCGAAACCCAGCCAGATGGGTGGGGTACAAATAATAAATTATTATTATTATTATTATTATTATTATTATTATTATTATTATTCTGATCGGCAAGTCCTAGGCTCTGTGGTTTAACCCACAGCGCCACCCGTGTCCCAAAATTGCTGCTTTAGGGGTTGTTTTTTTAAAATCTGGAGCAAATTTTCTCTCTCTCTCCCCCCCCCCCTCATACTTTCTATGGGAAAGTGCGCCTTGGTCTTGGAAATGCTTTGGTTTAGGAACGTACTTCCGGAACGGATTAAGTTTGAGAACCAAGGAACCACTGCAATTTGCTCTCGCTGTGCAACTCCTGCCCTATGGCCCTCCGCCGCCACCTGAGCTTTTGTGCTGGCTAATCCGCCATGCGCATCTACCCTGACCTCCCACCTGAAGGAAACAGGGGCCCTGGATTCAAAGCAGCGTCTCACAACCGAGAGCCATAGCGAGATCAAGCGGCTTTGAAGCGAGACTCGGTGTAACCTGCGACAATGCGAGGCCGCGCGGAAGGGTCACTGGCCCCCAGCAGCCTGGTAATGAGGGAAGAAAAAGCTTTGGAAAGAAAAGTGTTCCTTGCTTTGCGCAGCTGAGGACGGCATTATTGCACAGCAATGATCTAACGTTAAGAGAAAGGAACAGGCGCGTGTTAGAAATGGGACAGAAATAGGCCAGGATCATAAATTGCCAGCTGAGTCATCCCAGCATCTGGTCTCTGACTACCTTACTTCCTTCTCCTTCCTCGCTTCTTAGGACTAGATAATGGCTTTGCAAAAAATAAAATAAAAAAGAGTGGTTTATCCAGAGCAGGCCTGCAGCTAAACTCGAGATGTAGGAAGGAGCTGGGAGGGGTCCGTTAATTCCCTTGTAATTAATCTCCCTTTACAAGGGGTTCCCATCAGCAGCACCACCTGAAACGGGTGCAATGTACATATTGCTGACTCTCATATACAAAATAAGTTCAGTTCTAACTCCTGGCCATGTGCTGTGTGCCACAAGACATTGGCAAGACTGCTGTGACCTCACAGAATGTTTGTGAACATCCTGGTGGAAGGGAAGGCGCTGTCGACCGCTGTCCACTCTGTTATGTACTGAAGTTCTCACCCTCGGCCAGCAGGGGGATACTGTAGATAGCTTTCACTCAGGTCCACATATGTAAATAAGGGATTGAAAGTGACGTTCAGTGATTGGATAGTTACAGAAAATGGTTACTGTTGCGTTGTAGTGGAGCTCTATATAAGCAGGCTGGCTGAACCCTTCAGTTCAGTTCTGTTCTGGCCTGTGAATAAACAAGAGCTGTTTGAAGAATCGCTGTGTCGTCTGATATGTTCACCCACAACTTAACACACTCCTCAATGGAACCAAGAGACTGCCCCGCTATTACACAGAAACATCAGAGGCCAACTTGTACCGAGTCAGACAACTGGTCCATCTAGCTCGTCTTAGCTGCGATTCCTATATTGAAGGAGGTTGGAGTAGATGGTCCCTGAGGTCCCTTTTGATTCTACGATTCTAGTGTGTTCTTAACCACACTCGGTGAATCGCATGACACTCTGCAACACCACAGGCTTACAGGGACCACAATGAGACCGAAACAAAACCTCATTCGTGCATAAAACACGCCGTGAAAGATCCCCTATGCTGGAAAGGCCAGCACGGGACATCCCCATCTACTCTTAGTGGATATGAAAGTCTAACTAAACATACCAGAGTGGTGTGTGAGTGTGCAACTATTGTTTCTAAGCAAGCCATGCTACAAATCTCTAGCAAAGCCTGAAAGCCAGGGCTCTTCATCGTACAGGAGGTTTTGGTACCTGAAAGGGGAACCGAGAGAGCTGGCAGGCCCTGGACGCTGTAAAAACTTAATGTGCTAACTCAAGGAGTTAGCATTCGCAGACCATCCTAAAGATTTGTGCAATATAGGCTTAGGATCGTCTGCCCTGAATTCGATGGGCTCTCCGACCCATTCACAACAGAGCCCTTGGGTATCATATATTGTTGTGAACATTGAACTCTGGCCTAACCCATAGGTTAGATAATGGATCCATTATTGGCCAACAGATGTCACAAACTTCTCAAACTAGGCTATCTTGTCTTCCCCCCTTCCTAAAACTGGGTGTATCCTATGCTTAAAAAGAGCCTTCGCCAACCCAGTGCCCTCCAGATTTTTGAGACTACTATTCCCATCAGCCCCAGCACTGCAGGAGTTGTGGTCCAAGAAATACAGAACGGGGGCATTACGTTGGTCTGAAGGATCCTGGAAATTGTCTCTCCAACCTTGCTGAAAGGAAGACCTTGTAGGAACTGAGATGGCTTCTCCCACTTCTGTATGTATCAATATAGCAATTGTGGTCTCAAAACGTTGCTTGACTCCAACTCCCAGCACCCCAGATCACTGGCTGTGCTGGTCTGGTCTAATGGGAGTTGGAGTCAAGCTACCTCTAGAAGGTCACATGTTCTCCACCCGCAACATGGAGGTTCAACAGCGCCATCATGCCAAAGCCTGGTTTACACTAGCCCCCGTTTAGTACCCAAACCATGTTTTCGCATTGTGGAGACAACCCATGGTTTAGATGCGTTTCTGTTTCCCTCCTGGCCAGCAATTCGTGTCTCAATATTCAGACATCACATTGAACCATGATTTGCAAGCCCACCTCCAAATCTGATTTGCTATCCAATACAATAATCTTTATTGTCATTGTCCCATACAGAACAACAAAATTGAGAGAATCTACATCAGACATTCAAAAACCAACAAGCCTGCTATCCCAGCCTGGTTAGCCCCCTAAAAACTCTGATACCCCATAATTAAATACAATATACTCCCATACAGACTCCTTACCCTGCCTTTAAAATCAAAATCGCATTTGGATAGAAACTGTTTCTCAGGCAGCTAGTCCTAGTCTTTATAACCCTGGACCTTCTTCCAGAAGGCAGAAGCTGAAAGAGATCGTTTCCGGGGTGTGCACTATCCTGTGCTACCTCTGCAGCTTTCTTATGACACCTCAAAGCATAGATTTGATCCAAGGTGGGAAAAGTGCACCCAGTTATTCTCTCCGCAGTCTTTACAACCCTGGACAGCATTGATTTTTTCCCTGACCGTGCAGCTCCCAAACTACACACACATACCATAAGTTAATACACTCTCAACAGTACAATGGTAAAATGCCATCAACAGGTCCTTTGAATGATTATTTTTCTGGAGGATTCTCAGAAAATATAACCTCTGCTGTGCTCTCTTCCTCAGGTCTTTGCGGTTTTCTCCCCAGGTTAGGTCATCTCTCAACTCCATTCCCATAAATTGAAACACCGAGACTTGTTCCACGCACTTCCCCTCAATAATAAGTGGCTGAATATTCAGTATACATTTCTTAAAGTCCAGTGCCTAGTCAAATCCAGTGCCTAGTCAATTCAGTCATCGCCCAATAAACCGAAGTTATGCTTCTTTAACTGTGGTTTGGCCTGATGCATTCACAAAGACTTCCGCTGCTTACAGAGGAAAGCTGTTGGAATGTTGGTAGCCCAGCTTCTGAGAGGGAAGTGAAACTTGTCAGTTTGGCAGGGATTAAAATCCCACGCAGTCACCGGGCAAAGATTGACCGAGACCTGAAAAGTCGCCCAGGAAGTAGGAACGCTCAGGGGTTAGAAGGCCCGGAGGGAAGGTGGCTGAAGTAGAGCTGTCGATGGAATGAAGAAAGCAAGAGTATACAGGAAATGAAGAGCTGAGACCATTCCTTGACTGCAAGCTTCTAATTGTGCTTAGATTACGATCTGAAGTCAATGGCAAGAATTTCCTAACCATAGCAAGGGGGAAATTTGGCCACATAGTCTTAACTTTCGGTTTCTGGGTTAGTAATTGGCTGCTTTTTCCGGTGACGAGTTTTGCAGTGTTGTGATTGAACCCGTGACCCATGGGTAGGCAAACTAAGGCCCGGGGGCTGGATCTGGCCCAATCACCTTCTAAATCCAGCCCGCGGACGGTCCGGGAATCAGTGTGTTTTTCATGAGTAGAATGTGTCCTTTTATTTAAAATGCATCTCCGGGTTATTTGTGGGGCCTGCCTGGTGTTTTTACATGAGTAGAATGTGTCATTTTATTTAAACTGCATCTCTGGGTTATTTGTGGGGCATAGGAATTCATTCTTTCCCCCAAAAACAATATTGTCCAGCCCCCCCACAAGGTCTGAGGGACAGTGGACTGGCCCCCTGCTGAAAAGGTTTGCTGACCCCTGCCGTAACCCAATAATGCTCAAACACAAATATGTCTCCCTCATAAAAACATAAGAAGAGTCTGGTAGATCAGGCCATCTAATTCAGCTGCTCACAGTGGTCAAACAGATGCCCCCATGGGAAACCTGCAAGCAGGATTCGAACGCAAGAGCAACTCTCCCCTCCTGTGGCTTCCAGCAGCTGGTATTCAGAAAGATTGCTATCTCTGACTATGGAGGGCAAAGCATAGCCATTAACGGCCAGCAGCCATCGATAGCCCTCTCGTCCTCCATGAATTTGTCCAATCTTCTTTTCAAGCCATCTAGGTGGGTGATCCTCACTCCCTCCTGTGGCAATGAGTTCCATACAGTGGTACCTCGGGTTACATACGCTTCAGGTTACACACGCTTCAGGTTACAGACTCCGCTAACCCAGAAATAGTGCTTCAGGTTAAGAACTTTGCTTCAGGATAAGAACACAAAACGGGCTCCGGCGGCGCAGCAGCAACAGGAGGCCCCATTAGCTAAAGTGGTGCTTCAGGTTAAGAACAGTTTCAGGTTAAGAACAGACCTCCAGAACAAATTGAGTACTTAACCCAAGGTATCACTGTAGTGTAACTATACACTGCCTGAAGAAGGACTTCCTTTTTTCTGTCCTGAATCTTCCAAAGTTCAGCGTCATTGGATCTTCACAGGGTCCAGTGTTATGAGAGAGAGAAGAAAAAGCTCTCCCTGCCTACTTTCTGCAAGCCATGCAGAATTTTATAAACTTCTATTGTGTTGTCTCTTCCTCACATTTTCTCTGAGCTGAAACGTCCCAAACGCTGCAACCCTCAAGCCTCTTGATCATTTTGGCTGCCCTCTTCTGAACATTTTCCAACTCTGCAATACATCTTTGTAATGTTGCATTATTACAGTGACAATTTTAATTTCAACCCCCTTCCTAAGTCAGCCTTGGTGAAGACGATGTTTTCATCCCCAAAAAAGTTTTTGATTTGAGTTTCCATTGAAATAAGGCTGTATTTTAATCTTTTAATGTTGTATTTTAATCTTGTTTTTAAGTTGTATTTCAATCAATTTGCTTTTATATCGGGTGTTAGCCACCCTGAGCCCGGTCTTGGCTGGGGTGGGAAGGGTATAAATAAAATTATTATTATTATTATTATTATTATTATTATTATTATTATTATTATTATTTCCTCCCTGCAGAATATCAGAATGTTCACCTTATTGGCAGGGGAGAGGGGACATGAGTTGGGCTCTGCCCTCTGAGGTGCCAGTATGTGTTCGGCTACACCACAAACCCCAATACAGAGTTGCAGCAAAATGCCCTGAGGATTCTCCTGGTTGCAAATCCAGGACTCTGGCGGTTGATCTTTTTTTTCCAAGAGAGAGAAACTCCCCAATCTGCCAAATATGCAGGAGGCTGGATCTTCTCTCAGGGCAGGAAGTCCTTGCCATAGCTGTCAACCGTCCCTTATTTGGCGGGAAAGTCCCTTATCCCAACGCTGTATCCCACTGCTGTCCCGGATTGATGATGTCCCTTAAATTTCTCGGGTTTCAAAGGAAGCAGCTCCTCTCCCTCCCTCCCTGCCGGCCAGGGAGGAGGGAGGCTCCAACTGTGTTGCTTGGCTGCAATGCTCAGCCAATAAGGAGTCTAAGAACAACTGGGGGGTGGAGCTTGCATGCCTTGTGCCAATCAAATCAGCCGCATTGCCTGGGGACTCGCCTTTGCTCAGCGCTTCCCAGCGGAGAGGTGACGGTGGTTTTCCTTGCTGCATCCCCTTTGCCAGGTTGCTGCGCTGTGGGAACCACCGCTTGAGGCTTCGTTTGGCTACTGGCTGGGCTTTCCGCCTTTGGTTCGGAGGGGCTCAGAAGTTGAACATACCTGTGCCCAGAAAATCCCTTATTTTGGCTGCTGATCCCTTATTTTCGAGGCTGCTGGTCCCTTATATTCAAATCTGTAAGTTGACAGCTATGGTCCTTGCTGAATTGCAACACACCAAATACACACACTCTCTTTTCAGGTGTTCAAAGTGCATCCAATTTTATATCAGAAAATCTGCCCACCAGAACGACCAGACACATTGGAAAGACTTCGACTGTAGTTCTAGTTGGCTGAACTTTTTTAACCGGGGCTGTCCAGCCTACAGATTTTTCCCAAGCTTCCCTCACAGGGGATAAGACCTAAAACGAAACTAGCAGTCATTTCATTCAGAGCAAACTCGAAACCCGCAAGCCAGCTTTGGGGCTTCCTTCCTGCCTTTAAAAAAAAAAATGTTTGCCCTTCTTTTCTTTCTTTTTTTCATCTTAGCAAAGTGAAGCAAGCCCATTTTCAAAGCTGTACCCTTTTCGTCTCTTTTTAACAACCTGACTGTTTTATTTGCAGGGCAGAACAAAAGTAGAAAGTCCTTAAAGTATTTCCAAGTTGATTTTTCTTTTTTCTTTTGGCACCTATCGGCAAGCACCCAACGCGCGCAGAGACGCCCTCCCCGCCTAGAACAAATTAATAATTTATCCTCCCAATTTTAGTAAGATAATAAATAAGACTCGTGGGACATTAAGTTAAAAAGCCTCAAGTGACAAATTGCCAGGGAGGGAAAGGCGTCTGTTTGATGAGTGAATATATATATATATATATATATATATATATATATATATATATATATATATTGTTTCTGAAGCAGCTCAATTATGTTAATAACCCAGAGAGGATGTAAATGTGAAGTATAACACATAGCAGATGGTGCGCTCGGTGATAAGCTAATCTTACCTGAAAATTGGAATCAGAAAACCTTATTCGTATTTATGGATATGGCATTTGAAGGATGCCACTTAACGGGGAATATATAGAAAATCAATATGTCCTTAATTTCAATTTTATTATAAGTAAAAAAAAAAATCATCGCACTTAACTCTAGGTAAATATTAACTTTCTTTGACATACTTTATGATGGATTCTCCTCTCTACCCATTCAGCTGCTTTGCAGCCGCTGCTGCCACCCGTGTCCCATCCCCCCCCCCCCGATTAGTAGTAGTTTGGTCTGCAGGACCTCAGAGGTTCCTTCCAGCACTAAAATGCTAAGAGCCCCCCAAAAAAACACTCATGAGTCCCCTCCAGCCCCCTATAAATCTGCTTAATGTCAGCCAAATCGCAGGACAAAGAATGGGGGGGTAACATGAAGCTGAAGCAGGGAGGTGGTGTCTAAACCAAAGTCCCAGCTGCGCTGCACATTTAAAGCAGCACCAGGCTGCTATAGACAGCCATGGCTCTCCCTCCCCCACACACACACCTCAAAGCATCCTGGGAATTGTAGTTTGTTAAGGGTTCTCACAGCTGCAAGGAGAGCAAGCTCCTCTGGTGCATTTTTTAAAGCTACCCAGAGCAGCCACCACCCCCAAGGCTGGCTTTTCCAGCAGCGGCTGAAGGAGGCAGCACAGGTCCTTTACACAGAAGCAGGCGCAGGTCTCAGATTGAGGAGGGGGACCAAGATATATCTGCCTCTGGGGGCATCCGCCCCTTCCGCCGTTCCCCAAAGCCTTGCGCTTGGAGACGCCGGGAAAAACCAGGCGGCCTACACAATTATGCCCATTTTTAAAGGTTTCTTTCCCCCCAGGTTTTAAAGCAAAGGTTGGGTGGCCATCTGCCAGGGATTCTTTAGCTGTGATTCCCACACCAAAGGGGGTTGGACTAGATGACCGTTGGGGGTCCCTTCTGACTCAACGGTTCTGAGATTCTATGGTATTCAGAAGCAGTGCTGCCTCTGGCCGTGGAGGTAAGCAATGTTATAACAGTGGCTACCAATGTTATAACAGAGATTTAACTGGCTCTGGCATTGTTGCCTGAGCCTACGAGGCTTGTCTCCTACAAGAACTTTTTGGCCCAGGCCGAAACAAAACACCTTTTCTTGCTATTAAGGTTCCCCAAGCTCACCATATTCAATTAAAGGGATGATTCATAAGAAAACAAGATTTCGAGTGGCAGGTTGAATTAAATTTTTAATTGCCGCAGATATATGGGATTGTGTTTTTTTTAGTCCTCCCTGCAAGGTTAAATCAGAATCAACACCGCTGAATTTTGCAGCAATCCTTTCCTTCAAATTTACCCCAGAAGGACAAAAAAACAAAAAAGAAAGCCACCTCCATTTACGTCACACAGCTAATCTCGTATTGAACCCAGGGGATAGTCAGACCTGCTAATTACCTTCCACGGTTCCGGGAAAACACAGAGGCTATAAGGGTTTGGTCTCCGTGATTAATTTCCTCTCACAATTTCACCACCTATTGTTGCTGCAGGAGGGATGAGAGACGGTAATGAGACACTTTGCTCCTTCCTCAATTGATTTTGGAACGGGCAGGGGCTGGCCACCACCCCTCCCTCCCTCTCTCTCATCTGCTCACCGAAGGATGATGCTGTGCCGGTCCTCTTAAGGCCTTGACCAAGTTCTCAAGCAGAGGGGAGCAGCACCTGAACCCGCTTCCCCCGGAGATGGAAGCCGGAGTTAGTGTGCCGAGATCTGCCAGCGATGCTTTTGTTGTGACACCTCCATGGCACGGGGTTGGCATAGATTACCCTGGGTCCTGTATACCTGAAGGAGCGTCTCCACCCCCATCATTCAGCCCGGACACTGAGGTCCAGCTCCAAGGGCCTTCTGGTGGTTCCCTTCCTGTGAGAAGTGAGGTTCCAGGGAACCAGGCAGAGGGCCTTCTTGGTAGTGGCGCCTGTCCTGTGGAACACCATCCCAGCAGATGTCAAGGCAATAAACAACTATTTTACTTTTAAAAGACAACTGAAAGCGGCCCTGTTTAGGGAAGTTTTTAATGTGTGACGCTGTATTGTTTTTAATATTCGGTGGGAGCCGCCCAGAGTGGCTGGGGAAACCCAGCCAGATGGGTGGGGTATAAATAATAAATTATTATTATTATAAATTATGATTCCAACTCTGCCATTGTATGATTCTATATGCCCCTTCCTAGCTAGGTCCTGCAGAGACATCATCTTGCCAACAAAGGTCCGTATAGTAAAAGCTATGGTTTTCCCAGTAGTGATGTATGGAAGTGAGAGCTGGACCATCAAGAAGGCTGATCACCAAAGAATTGATGCTTTTGAATTATGGTGCTGGAGGAGACTCTTGAGAGTCCCATGGACTGCAAGAAGATCCAACCTCTCCATTCTGAAGGAAATCAGCCCTGAGTGCTCACTGGAAGGACAGATCATGAAGCTGAGGCTCGAAGACTTTGGTCACCTCATGAGAAGAGAAGACTCCCTGGAAAAGACCCTGATGTTGGGAAAGATGGAGGGCACAAGGAGAAGGGGACGACAGAGGACGAGATGGTTGGACAGTGTTCTCGAAGCTACCAGCATGAGTTTGACCAAACTGCGGGAGGCAGTGGAAGACAGGAATGCCTGGCGTGCTCTGGTCCAGGGGGTCACAAAGAGTCAGACACGACTAAACGACTAAACAACAACAACAGCTAGGTCCTGTCCAGTATGGATACTCTTCCTGTCTGCCCCCGTCCTCCTTGCAGTGGAGCCACCATGACCACACTCTGCACCCATAGTCAGAGGCAGCGACGCTTCTGAATCCCCATTGCTAGAAAACCAAGGGGAGCGGAGAGTCCCTGTCACACTCGGGTCCTGCTTGCAGGTTTCTCAAAAGAGGCATCTGGTTGCCCACGGCGAGAACAAGATGCTGGAATGGATGGACCACTGTCCTGATTTGGCAGGGCTCCGTTTGGATGGCCAGCTTGGGGCTTTCTGAGCAGATATCTCCTGCTGACTGGCTCCCTTTACCCTCTGCTGGCAGCTGCCCATGAGAGGACGCCGAGGGAGCGAGGAGAGAGGACTAGGGATGGTGCAGAGCCAGACAGCGAAAGAGAGCGAAATTCATCCTGTTGTAGGAACCCCCCAGTTTGTACAAACACAACACACACACACACACACACACACACACACGACATACGTGACGTTTCTGTTATAAATTCATAGTAAAACAACCTTACATCGGATTTACACCGGTCCACTTTTATTTTACTTCATGAAGGAAGGACTATCAAAGGGGGATGGTTTGATACAGGACGGCCATAATCCCTTAACCGTACCAGCACATACACAGGAGCCCTACCCAGTTGGCATGACAACCTTGATGGTCCCAGACAGAAGACCATCAAGGTCACAAAGGACTTGCATATGGGAGTGGATTCAACACAGACTGGAACAAAGGGCAATGATCAGATCTTCCTTCTGGGGGCAGGAAACTGCCAGCTCCCCTTTGTCCTCTGGAAATGACTCATGGGGAGGGGGAAAGGAGGAACCAGCCAGGTGACAAGATACTCAGGTTACCTCCACAACTCCTCCCTCAACCCCTCCTTTTTGTGATGTGTCAATGATGTAGTCGTGATGTAGTTCTAGGGGTGTAGTTTGGGGGATTAGTAACTGATAAAAGTTGGGATCTTCTTTTGTTCTGGGCTTCCATTTTGTTTCACCTGGTGGCAGGTGGGAGTCCTGTCAAGACAGTCTTCAAGAAAGACCAAGCCTACTGGCTGCTGTTTTGCTCTGGTATTCCTGGCTGGTGTCCTTGTTTTTTTGTCCAAGGGAGCCCTCAGATTTCTCCGTTAACAATCCTTTCCAAAAAGCCTACCTGCCTACGGTGTGCCAAGAAGCCCCTGGGCATTTGGGGACAATCTGGCCTTCAAATATGCAGGAGACTGTTGTTGTTTTTTAAAGCACACACATGCTCAGGAGTTAAGTGTTCCCTGGAGGTGACACTCGGAACATTGGATTCTCTCTGTCTGCGACACCCTGCTCATGTTCTGAATTAATGGGGAAGCAGAGGGGGAAGCGCAGCCGGGAAGAATTTAATGTATGTCTGGTATTCAGCACTGCGCTCTCGTTCCCAGAGCCTCCGCATCGTCTCGCTCCTCCGGGCCGTATATGGAGCCGAGCGTGGCAAGGCCCCGGGTCACGGAGCAGCCACATGCGGCAACAAGGAGCGATCAGGTTTCCACCTCTGTTTGTCTTTGCTGGAAAGCCAGCGTCTCCCTCTAGGAATAGGAGGCGCGTGAGCAAAGGGGGTCAGCTTCCCCAACCTGGTGCCCTACAAACATCAGTTTGCTTCGTAGAAGGTTAATACACCCCTTGAGTGCAAAGCGGTTCACCAAACAGAGGAAATGATAAAACTACAATCAAGGAAGAATTGACGGCAATGATTCCAAACATCTGAAAGGTTAAAATGACTAAAAGCAGGTTAAAGAGGGCATCAGCTTTCCGAACATCTGGTAGACTTGCCTACAGAAAAATGCTTTTGTTGTTGTTGTTTAGTCGTTTAGTCGTGTCTGACTCTTCGTGACCCCCTGGACCAGAGCACGCCAGGCCCTCCTGTCTTCCACTGCCTCCCACAGTTTGGTCAAACTCATGTTCGTAGCTTCGAGAACACTGTCCCACCATCTCGTCCTCCGTCGTCCCCTTCTCCTTGCGCCCTCCATCTTTCCCAACATCAGGGGCTTTTCCAGGGAGTCTTCTCTTCTCAAGAGGTGGCCAAAGTCTTGGAGCCTCAGCTTCAGGATCTGTCCTTCCAGTGAGCACTCAGGGCTGATTTCCTTAAGAATGAATACATTTGATCTTCTTGCAGTCCATGGGACTCTCAAGAGTCTCCTCCAGCACCAGAATTCAAAAGCATCCATTCTTCGGCGATCAACCTTCTTTATGGTCCAGCTCTCACAAAAATGCTTTAGCAGGCGCCAAAAAGAGAGCAGGGAAAGGGCCTCCCTGATATCAATAGGCAGGGAGTTCCAAAGTTAAGGTGCTACAAGACTGAGTTCTTACAAAAGCGGAGCAAGGATTATCCGGCCAGTTGTTCCAACTGAAGTGATTGAGTGGGGAAAATATGGGGAAAGGAGATCTTGCTGGTTAACTGGCCCCAAGTTGTTAGGGGCTTTATAGACTAAGAATAAGCACTTGAACTTGGCCCAGTCACAAATCTGAGCCCAAGTGTCACATGTGGACAAGACCTCGCTCCTGTCAGCAATCACGCTGCAGCATTCTGCACTGACTGCAGCTTCTGGACTGAGCCCAAGGGAAGCCAAGCCATTGCAGTGATCCAGTTGTGGGATACAACAACCTTTAGCCCCAGCCAGGAAAGCAGGGAAGTGGTGGACTCTCCTCCACTGAAGGTTCTTAAGCAGAGATCCGCTGGCCATCTGTCAGGGATGCTTTAGCTGGAAATCCTGCATTGCAGGGGGTTGGACTGGATGACCTCGGGGTTCCCTTCCAACTCTACAGTTCTACGATTCAGTGGTCTCTGGGTTGGATTCCCTGTCGGAAAACCTGGCCAGTCACTGTCAGTCAGGCTAGATACTGTCCAGGGTTGTAAAGACAGCAGAGAGAGTAATTGGGTGCACTCTTCCCACCTTGGATCAAATCTATGCTTCCAGGTGCCATAAGAAAGCTGCAGAGATAGGACAGGATAGTGCGCACCCCAGAAATGATCTCTTTCAGCTTCTGCCTTCTGGAAGAAAGTACAGGGTTATAAAGACTAGGACTAGCCACCTGAGAAACAGTTTCCAATCAAATGCAATTTTGGTTTTAAGGAGTCTCTATGGGAGTATATTGTATTTAAAAATGGGGTGTCAGAGTTTTTAGGGGTTTTGGAATGTCTTATGCAGATTTTTCAATTTCATTGTTTAGTATGGGACAATGACAATAAAGATATTGTATTGTATCGTATCATATCATAATATTGAGCTAGATCAGGCAACCCCGAACTTGGCCCTCCAGATGTTTTGGGACTACAATTCCCATCATCCCTGACCACTGGTCCTGTTAGCTAGGGATGATGGGAGTTGTAGTCCCAAAACAGCTGGAGGGCCAAGTTTGGGGATGCCTGAACTAGATGGAGCAATGGTCACACACACTATAAGACACCTTCCTAGTTTCGCAAAGACAGTTTAAGTAAGAATAAAGAAAATGCCTGCAGGAAATTTTCCTGCATCTCCTCGTGTTTGTCCCTGACGTTTGGTAACTTAAGCTCAACTGCCTCTGGCTATGGAGGTTCTATCAAACCTCTGTGAAGTTGCCTAATCCTTTCTTCATTCTGATATTTTCTTCTCTCCCCCAAAGCGCTTTTGCCGGCAGCTACCACAACACGCCTGCGGCAATCCGTTCCTCGGGTTTATGTCTTGAGTGTGGACCTGCTTACCCGAGACTTGCCACCAGTCAGCGGGTGATTGATGCAAGGGGGTGCTGTGAGAGTCAGCAGAACTGGCCCCAGAATTCATCCTTTCCACATCGTTCTCGATTTTATAAATAACCATCATCTCCCCTCCGTTTCCAAAGCCCCTTTCTCGAAGCTTGAGACTCTCCGCTCTTAAACCTCCCTTTACAGAACAGGCAACAGATTGCTTTTGTCTGACCGGGGAGCAGCTCAAACAGCTGAAAACATTCAGACTGCTGCAGGCAGACTCTTCAAGGACTTGTTTTTGAGGCTAAGTGGGCTTAGATAACAGCTGCGTCTGCCTCTGACAAACAATTCTCCCCGTCATCTTAGCTTCCCGAGTCTGGGGAGCTATAGACGGAACAGGAAGAGCCGCCCATCACGAGCTCAGATCAGCACAGAACGGCATTCAGACAACCGGCCCTTTTATAAAAGTCAAGATTCTGGTCCTCATGATCTTGGGAGAGAAGGCTGATAGGCAGGCCAGTTGCTGCTGGCGGAACTGTGGGTCCAGTAATGATGGCTAAGAGATTGAAACTGGTGAACTAGAAGAATAGAGGAGGAGGCAGAGGGCCTTCTCGGTGGTGGCCCCCACCCTGTGGAACGCCCTCCCACCAGATGTCAAGGAAATAAACAACTATCTGACTTTTAGAAGAGATCTGAAGGCAGCCCTGTTTAGGGAAGTTTATAATGTTTGATGTTTTATCACGTTTTTAATATTCTGTTGGGAGCCGCCCAGAGTGGCTGGGGAAATCCAGCCAGATGGGTGGGGTATAAATAAATAAATAAATTATTATTATTATTATTATTATTATTATTATTATTATTATTCCCCTTCATCAATGGCATGACAATATTAGCAACGTATGAACAGACTGCGTACAGATGCAACCTTTCTTTGGATAAATATAACAATATTTGGAATGACTTTACACAGAATATATTAAAGGTAAAGGGTAAAGGGACCCCTGACCATTAGGTCCGGTCGTGACCGACTCTGGTGTTGGGGCGCTCATCTCGCTCTATAGGCCATGGGAGCCGGAGTTTGTCCGCAGACAGCTTCCAGGCCATGTGGCCAACATGACTAAGCCGCTTCTGGAGAACCAGAGCAGTGCACGGAAACGCCGTTTACCTTCCTCCCAGAGCAGTATCTATTTATCTACTTGCACTTTGACGTGCTTTTGAACTGCTAGGTTGGCAGGAGCTGGGACTGAGCAACGGGAGCTCATCCCGTCGCGGGGATTTGAACCGCCGACCTTCTGATCAGCAAGTCCTAGGCTCTGTGGTTTAACCCACAGCGCCACCCGCGTCCCGTACAGAATATATTAGGTTACTGATAAATATATTTCTACCAGGGTAATGGGACTAAACACATATGTATTGAGAATTTCCCCTTCATTTCTACTTTCATCCGCATTTTTCTTTCTTCCTTATCCTTTTAATCACACTTTCTTTTTATACAGGAAATTCTTCTAATAAAATATTAATATCAGAAAAAGAGAGCAGCGGGTTTAAACGACAATACAGGAGAATTTCGACGATAAAGAAGAGAGAGCGAGGCAATGCATTCCCCTCCCCCAATACACAGACACCTTCAGAACTCAAGTCTTTCAGTGTTGCAGCACCTTTGGAACTCCCTACCTATTGAGACCAGGAAGGTCCCTTCGCTGCATTCTTTTCGGCACTCTCTAAAAACATTAGTGTTTAAACAATAATGTCTAAATGCTTAGAAAGCTGCTGAGAGTTTTAACCTGCTTTGAGTATTTTAACTTCTTATATATTTTAAACCACTGTTGCCATTTTTCCTTTATTTTCTTGTTTAATCTTTTTGTGATCCATTTGGAGGTTGTTTCAGATATTTTCTTTTTACAATCGAGTATAAATTTTATGGGGACGCAGGTGGCGCTGTGGGTTAAACCACAGAGCCTGGGACTTGCCGATCAGAAGGTCGGCGGTTCGAATCCCCGCGACGGGGTGAGCTCCTGTTGCTCGGTCCCTGCTCCTGCCAACCTAGCAGTTCAAAAGCACGTCAAAGTGCAAGTAGATAAATAGGTACCACTCCGGCAGAAAGGTAAACGGCGTTTCCGTGCGCTGCTCTGGTTCGCCAGAAGCGGCTTAGTCCTGCTGGCCACATGACCCGGAAGCTGTACGCTGGCTCCCTCGGCCAATAAAGCGAGATGAGCGCCGCAACCCCAGAGTCGGTCATGACTGGTCCTAATGGTCAGGGGTCCCTTTACCTTTACCTTTTATATAAATTTTATGAAAGGGGGGGGAGCTGGGGTGCTGGTATTTTGCCAGCCCAGGCAGGCAGCCTTCCACAATGCGCCATCCCTACTGCAAAACAAGTTTGGTACAGGGATAGTGAGGTTTGGGACATATCAGACAAGCAAACTCAGGAGGGTTCTGGAAATCCACCCAGGGAAGGAAAGTCTCATCCTGAAAGGCACCGCAAATACGCTGGCATGCTCAGTGATGTAAGGTACCAAAGTTTGCAATGAAGTACAGGAAGTGGCATGCACAATACCAGGACCCGGCTGCAGATTATTCTCTGCTCACCAGGAGCAAAAAAAGGTTGGGGGCGCCCCTGGCTTTGCACCCTAACGTTTCCAAGGTATGAATTTGGGCAGCGCGAGGGAATGGGGCCAGTGGCACAGGCGGCACTTGTTGTTTTGTTGACGAGGAATCTTCGCCCCTCTGCCTCAGATGCGCGGAGAAGCAGCTAAACCAAGTCCCAAAATAAACCCCAGAGCTTTTCTCGACACCAGAGTTCCTTTCCTCCTCTAAAGAAGTGCTTCGCGTAACCGAATGGATTGATCTGCAGTAATGTGTTGGGTCAGCCCTTCTAAAATTTCAGCCCTCGTTTGCATCCTGCATGCATTATTTACTTTACTAAAGAGCGAAAGAAGAGAGAGAGACGGGCAGCAAAGGAAGGGCAACAAGAGCCGTGGAAAAAGGCAAGCCTTTGAACAAATCAATGCTCCATCACTTCGGAGAGGGTTTTTGTGTACACACACATTGTAAAGCCACTCTGCTGACCCCGAATCACCTTTGCCAGGGCCACAAAGCTACCAGAACAGCAGAAACGAAAACATTCAACCTTGGACTGAAATGCAAACGAGAGAGTAGTGTGTGATGCAAGGACACGGAAAAGTCGGGTGTCAGGGATATGCGTTCTCTTGCTCTCAGCCTTCTCAGTGATGTGCAGTTTTTTTAAAGGAAGGAATTTTGTTTGGCATGGAGGTCCACACTCAATAATGCCATGCAATGGTCTTTGGCAGTTCTATCCTGACTTTCCTCCAGGAATCTGAGGGGTCGCCTGTTTTAGCCTCACAACAGCCCTTCGAGGTAGGAGAGGCTGCAAGATCAAAATCAGGACTGGCCCAAGATCAGATGGTGATTTTTTGAGGGTGTGTGAGGATTTGAACCCAGTATCTCATGCCTTTAAACCAATACATCGTATTAGCTGTTCCTTATGCAGATCATAAGATGCAATAGTTAATCAGCACTGCAGATTTCAGTTCTGGCAAGGATTTACCTGGAGTCTGCTGCTCAGTTCTGGGCCCCACAGTCGAAAAAGGAATGCTGTCTGTTGGGAAGCGATTTCAGGAGGAGAGCTCTGGAGAACCGACTGGGCCTAGCAAGCAAACAGAAGTGGTTTAGTCTCAGAGGTTTAGTCTCAAAACAGTCCTGCGTTCGAACACTGACGGGCTGTTTGGCCTACCTGGCAGGGACAGGGTGTTGCGGAAATGAAACAAAGACATTATTGTTAACCAGGTTAAGCACTTGTCAATGTTAAGGTGGGACGTGGGTGGCGCTGTGGGTTAAACCACAGAGCCTAGGACTTGCTGATCAGAAGGTCGGCGGTTCGAATCCCCGCGATGGGGTGAGCTCCCATTGCTCGGTCCCTGCTCCTGCCAACCTAGCAGTTCAAAAGCACATCAAAGGGCAAAAAAAAGCACATCAAAGGGTAAGTAGATAAATAGGTACCGCTCCGGCGGGAAGGTAAACGGCATTGAACCGGCCCACAAGCCACCCCTGAACCAAGCCACCCGCTCGTCAAGTCCCCGCATGCTGTGCTAAACTGGTGCAGCGCGGTGCAAAGACTCGCTTCCACAGTGCTGGAAATTGTGTTTGCGCATGCTCAGACGCCAGAAATTGTGTCTGCGCAGATGCCAGAAATAGCGGGCGCACGCACGATCCGGTCCATGAAGGGATCTCGGCTGGAGTGAACCGATCCAGATGTTGTAAACCTCGCCGACCCCGGGCTACAGCTTGAGCCAGGGCTCAGTTCCACATTCTCTTTTCCATGCCAGCACTAAACCCTGCTGCCCTGAACCCATAAGTAACAGCAGCTGAAACACCTCAGGTAAACATGCCTAACTTCCAGAAGATAAGGGCATTAGCCGTAGGATGCCTCATTTTAGATATGATGTCTTAAAACATTGCACAAAATTTCCCCAAAGGCAAGACATCCATCTGCAGCCGCAGGAGAGTCTTGGGGGTGTTCTAGCTCAGGATTTGGGGTGGGGGGGGGGGAAAGGTGAGCCCCTTTCCCCCAGCGCACCACTGGAACTGTGCGCACTGAGCATGGCCCTCAATGTGCCCACAGGCATGTTGGGGGCCGCTCAGCAGAAACATGTGCAAATTGCTTCCCTGAATTTTGAAGCCAGCCAGCAATTCATAGCAAGCTCAAGGAAGACAGTGACTTTGCAGAATTCCAGCAACGCCGAATCGAGCCGCTGCAAAGGAGGTCAAACATACTTTGGTGCTTTTCCAAACCGCCAAGTATGAACATTCGACGCTGCCTTTTACAGTCAGGGCTCCTCCACCTCCGCATGGTTTAATGTGGCTTTCTGGGGGTCTTGGGCAGGTAAGGACCCTCCCCAAGCCTTGTAACTGGAGATACTGAGGACCTGGAGCCCTTCTGGAAGCTGCGCATATGCTCTACCGCTGCATAATCGCCCCCTCTTCCTCCCCCCCCCCCCCCGGAACGTACAAAGTTGGCCTTGTATTGAGTCACAGCCGCTTCCAGAAAGGCGAGCAATGTGTTTACTAGAGACAGGCATGGCGAAACACGATCCTGTTTTCCACGAACTGAACAGCCAGTCTCAAAGCATCCCAGCGTTGCTGGCCTCATGGCGAGCGAGCCGAGAAATGCCTTTGCAGTCAGGGAAATGTTTGCATTTCCAAGGCATCCGCGCAGCAGACAAAAAAACAAAACAAGCAAGCGATACGACAGGCTAGCAATCTCGTCTGCTTTCACCACTCGCTTTTTTTAACCCCCCGAAACATGGCAGCCCAGTCGTCCCGAGGCTCCGTGTCAAAATAGTCTTAAGATGAGGCATCCCCCAAACAGTGGTTCTACTTCAAACATGTACTTATGGGGAAGTTTAGAGGAACTAGGGATTCAGTGTCTTGCTCCCTAACACCTCCCTGTTTGTGCCATAAGTTGTCCTAAACTTTATTCTTCTTTAGAAGCAACATGGGCCCAAAAGCAAGACTCGCACAAGTCCCAGCAGTTTCCAAGGGCTTGTGCAAAAGACGAATCGTGTCCACTCAATTATTTCTAGGATGCTATGTGCAATCCAAGTTAGGTGCTTGGGAAGAAATGCAGCTGTATTGAAAGGAACAAAATGAAATACACTATAAAACTTTCCCACACAGGGCTTCCGCATGTCTCTCCCCTCCCTCTGAATTCAGCTCTTTTGATTTCTTATTTTCTTCTCTCTTCTCCTTTCAGCCTCAAGAATTTGGGGAGGAGAGGAAAAACACTAACCAAATTGGTTTTCCCACTGGCTCCCGGCCAGTTTTACTTTCAGGCTATTCACGCTGATTTATTTATTTTTTTGGATCTGGGTCTGAGAAATACGTTTCTATTGCCCTTGGGTTTCTCAGCTCCAGCTCGTTCTTGCAAAAATGTAAATTGGGAGTCTAAATTTAAGATAACTGATGTCTCTTTCAAGGCTCCTTTACAAATTGCCAGGATGGCGAATATGCCCCATCACCCACCCACAATGTTATAATCCCATTTTTAATTCCAGCCTTGCCTTTGAGGAAGGAGGCAGGGACGTTGCTCCCTCTGTCCCCGAAAAGTGTGTCCCACCAGATCTACTCTGATACACCAGCCAGCCATGTGCCAGCTGCTTGCCTCCTTACGTACTTAACTCTAGGTAAAGGTAAAGGGTAAAGGGACCCCTGACCATTAGGTCCAGTCGTGACTGACTCTGGGGTTGCGGCGCTCATCTCACTTTATTGGCCGAGGAAGCCGGCGTACAGCTTCCGGGTCACGTGGCCAGCATGACTAAGCTGCTTCTGGCGAACCAGAGCAGCGCACGGAAACGCCGTTTACCTTCCCGCCGGAGCGGTACCTATTTATCTACTTGCACTTGGACGTGCTTTCAAACTGCTAGGTGGGCAGGAGCTGGGACCGAGCAACTGGAGCTCACCCCGTCGTGGGGATTCAAACCGCCAACCTTCTGATCGGCAAGTCCTAGGCTCTGTGGTTTAACCCACAGCGCCACCCACGTCCACTTAACTCTAGAAGTTGAGCCAATTGTTTAACGCACAGTGTCAGAAACATGTGTCTCTTTAACCCTCAATATTCCCAACATTTTGGATCCAGAGGGATCCTGCTGCAGAAGAGATTGAATGCTATTTCTGTGCACACAGGAAGGTGGCTGGTCTCCCTCCCTTGTAAGCTCTCAACTCAACCCCCCCACCACCAGCAGCTACATTCGGCCATCCTGTCGCCCTGCAGAGCACGGGGTGTGCAGACGGGGCGAGGAATCAGAAACTCCACTCAGCCCAACTGGAAGTAGCTGAGGTCCCAAAGACTGTGTCATGTTACTGATACGAAAACCGAGCCTTATGAGGAATGGTTGAGGGAGTTGGGTATGTTTAGCCCGGAGAAGAGGAGACCAAGAGGTGAGAGTCATCTTCCAGGATCTCTGGAGCGCTGTCAAATGGGGTTGTGGAGAAGCTGGTTTTCCGCTGCTCCAAAGGGCAGGACCTGAACAAGCGGATTCAAATGATAGGAAAGGAGATTCCAGCTAGGAAGAACTTTCTGAGAGCTGTTTTGATAGGAGAACCACAGATCCACAGAAGGGTTGGAAGGGACCCTGAGGATCATTCAGTCCAACCCCCTGCAAGGCAGGAATATGGAAGTGTCCCAAACGGGGATCAAACCTGCAACCTTGGCATCATCAGCAGCACCATACTCTAACCAACTGAGCTGTCCAGCTGATCAGGGAACAGACTCCCTCGGAAGGCGGACTCTCCTTCCTTGAGCATTTTAAGCAGAGGTTGGGTGGCCTTCTGTCTGGGATTCTTCAGCTGAGATTCCTGCATTTCAGGGGGTTGGACTAGATGACCGCTGAGGTTCCTTCCATGAGTCTATGGTCGGTAGTGGGCATGGAATATGGTACTACAGAGAACCAATACAGAGAGGACTTTAATAAAGCACAGTCTCCCCTTACTGAGATTGAGGCATCTGAAAGGTATTGCATGTATTATGGAATTAGAATTTGTTTAGAGACACTTGTGGAGGAAACAAACAGTATTTCTCCATAGGGACATTGTTTGGTTGGGGCTGGAGGTCTGGCGGGCCAAGAAGTGACAGCAGCCATGCAAGGGTAGCAAATTCGGACGGGCGCATTTGAGCTCATGTCCAGCTTGCCATCACGGAAATGGATGGAGTAATCTGACGCTGTTCTCATTTAAAGGGAAAGCAATCCACTTTGTAGAAGGGACGCGGGTGGTGCTGTGGCCTAAACCACAGAGCCTAGGGCTTGCCAATCAGAAGGTCGGCGGTTCGAATCCCCATGACGGGGTGAGCTCCCATTGCTCGGTCCCTGCTCCTGCCAACTAGCAGTTCGAAAGCACGCCAGCACAAGTAGATAAATAGGTACCGCACCAGCGGGAAGGTAAACAGCATTTCTGTGCACTGCTCTGGTTTTGCCAGAAGTGGCTTAGTCATGCTGGCCACATGTCCTGGAAAAACTGTCTGCGGACAAACACCGGCTCCCTCGGCCAGTAAAGCGAGATGAGCGCAGCAACCCCAGAGTCATTTGCGACTGGACTTAACTGTCAGGGGTCCTTTACCTTTTTAATCCACTTTGTGCCTTCCCAAACAGTACATGAAACAAAATATAGGGATCCGAAGAAACTCGCATTTCTCCAAATCTGGCTGTGCATTTCTCAAGCCAGTTAATGTGTACAAAAATGAATAGACATGGGGAAAGTGTGCGCAAGAATGCATGCATTGGTGGAAATAACATACAAATGTGCATTATGGCAGGGGAAAACATTTTGCACCAAAAAAAAGTGTATATCGTTCAAAATCGCATAGAAAAAGTGTACACCACGGTACATATCACAGTGAAATGCTGGTGAATTCTCGTGAGGATTTTGAACCAGAAGTATCACAAACAAATACGGAAACCTAAAGATTGGGGGTAGGGGATGAGAAACAGAAAGGAATCTAAATTGACAGATCCACCCACCTCTAAACCACAGTAAATTGGATGCTGGACTAGGTGGGCAGCAGATGGGTGGGGTACAAATGATAAAATTATTATTATAAGTTTATTAGTCTTAGATAGATTTTAGAAGAGGGAGTCTCACCACAGTACTCAAACATTAACAGGCCAACCAGGAAAGAGAAGCAGCTTAATTTTTATGTTAAACAGAGCAGATCCAGCCCCTCCCGTTGCAAATAAGTTCTGGGGCTAAGCCCCCGGGCGAAGGAGCCTTTCCGCTGGTGTGAACAAGGTCAGAAGCATCTCTGGAGATGAGCTCAGGCGAGGCACATGACGAGAGGGATTATTTTGGAGTGTCAGCTCTGCCTGGGAAGAAGGGTCTAAGGTTACACCGACAAGGCAGAGCGGAAACCCCACAGCCTGTCCTGTTTACAGGCAAAGCCTCCGGCCTGGCGAAACAAGCCCACGACGTCTCGCTCTGGGGAGGGGAAACCGAGCGAGAGGAGCAGGTGCCACCATAATTAAGTGCCAGCCACGTTAGACGCCCAGCGGGGGAACATAAAACTGCCACGGCCGCTCTCGTCTCCTCCGGCTCATCCCGTGCCTTCCTGCAGCGGAGGCTGAGGACAGGAGGCTTACATCGCGGTCTCGGAGAAGCCAGGGGAATGTACAAGATGTGCTCTGGGTCTCGCAGCTGCCAACAACTTCCAGAGATGGCGCATGGCGGGGGTGGGTGCCCAGCCGTGTCGCACGGGGCCTCCGACTTAGGTGTTCTCGTCCGACTCTGCCCTGGGCTCGTTTTTCACGCCCTGGCTAGCTCGTGCCCCTGGCTGTGCCAGGAGTCGTTTTTTTCACCCACCTCAAATTTTTCACGGATGCCCAGATCCCTGGTAGCGTTTGTGACATGCTTGCAATGGAGTGAGCTGGATTGGGGAGCCAGAAGAAGATTTGAACCTTCAACCTTCGGGGCTGCCCTCAAGAGCCCTCAAGGAAAATGTTTATTGAATATGGGGGGGGGGATTGTGTACGCTTGACAACGTTGGTAGCATTAAGGGGTACATAAGTTTTGATGGATGTAATAATGGAATACTGGATGGTTTAGTTTATGTAAAATATGCAGGGATTTGTGGTATGCAAAATGAAGCATGGAAAGCGAAGAAGGGAAGTCATTGATATTTTACGGTTGTTTAAATGCATATTTAAAATTGTAAAGCAGGAAATCTAATAAAAATTATATGTTTTAAAAAAGGAGTCCTCAAGGATTTGAGTAAGGCAAGAGTGTGCCTAATCGGACCACAACTTTGAGCTGAATCAAGAGAGTCTCGCCAGTTCCATTTATTCCCTACAAACCACCTTCGTCGCGACTCTCAGCATCTCTCTGCTAGACCACGGATGGGGTCGCTTCCGTTTTACGTGGTCCCTTTCCTTTTCCTTACTAGAGACCCAGTCATCCACTGCATTCATTCATTCATTGCATTTAAATCCCTCCTTTTCTTCCAAGGAGCTCAAGGTCAGGCAAACATGGTTCTCCCCCTCCTCATTTAATCACAACATCAACCCTGAGGGGAAGGTTGGGCTGAGAGGCAGGGAGGGGCCCAAGGTCACCCCAGTGAATTTCATGGCCGAGTGGGGGATTCGAACCCAAGTCTCTCCCAGGTCCTCGTCCGATACTCTGACCGCTGCACTGCACTGGCTCTCTTGCAAAAACGTATCTATGCTTAAAAAGAGCTCTCAGCAGTGCAGAGACACAGTCGCAGGCAACTCTCTGGGCTAAGGCCATGAGACTCCAAGCCCAAGGCCCAGAGTTCATGGCAGGTGAAGCCCCGGGTTCAAGACGCAGGACCGTTTATTTCCCTCGCAGCTTACGGGGAGCCCTGGAAATGAGTTTGGCTCGGTTTCAAGATCCTAACATGAGCCAAATCTGAAGAAACATACAGAATTGTAGAACTGGAAGGTACGCCAATGGTTTTATCCCTCTCTGTGCCCTCACAATTGGATCTGGCCGTAACACTAACAAATTCTCAGGGTTTTTTTTTGCATAACTTCTAACCAGTACTTTCACACCCTCCATCACCCAGACAGGAGGTTGCCCTGGGGGTGGAGGGAAAGACTGGGGGGGTGTCCCCAAACTGGTTTTGATCTTGCAGGTATATTCCTCCACCTGTCATGGATGCAATTAGTAGTGCATATGTGGCAGATTTACAACGGACTGTCCACACATCATTCTGCACTATTTATTTCTTCTGCAATGCTTCCCCAATGTTAACACATTATTGTTCCTGCAGGGGGCGCTGCTTTACGCTATAGCAGGCATGTCCAACAGGTAGATCATGATCTACCGGTAGATCACTTGACGTCTGCGGTAGATCACTGGTAGATCATTGGTTCCCACCAAAGAAGATGAACAACTGTGGCTCCCCTAAAAAAAGCTTAACATTTGACCCGACCCCCCCCCCAAAAAATGGGCCTTACTCCTTCCTAAAAAAAAAGCTCAACTTTGACCCAAACCCCAAAAATGGGTAGATCACTGCCAGTTTTTATGAGTAGATCGCAGTCTCTTGGGAGTTGGCCACCCCTATGCTATAGCACCACAAAAGTGGGACCGAAAACCCCTCATTTGTGCTATGGAACGTTATGGGGTTTCAGCTACGCTACGGGGGCACGCACTGGATGGAAACGAAGCCCCAAAACTTTTTGGCTGCGAACGGAACTGTAAGTGGGATCGTGTATGACCCCCCCCCCAAAACTATCATAAGCAAACAGCATTATGGATTCAAACTAAAAGGGGTGCCTGAGCGGAAAGAACATGTGATGAACATTCTGTGTAGTTTGAGCCTCTCTCTGCGCACTCTCCAGGGTTGCGCCCAGTGCTCCCAGTGCATCCAAACTGCCAACTGCCTTCTGCCTAGATTTATCTGAGCTTAAAGGTAAAGGTAAAGGGACCCCTGACCATTAGGTCCAGTCGTGGCCGACTCTGGGGTTGCGGTGCTCATCTCACTTTATTGGCCAAGGGAGCCGGTGTACAGCTTCCGGGTCATGTGGCCAGCATGACTAAGCCGCTTCTGGCGAACCAGAGCAGCGCACGGAAATGCCGTTAACCTTCCTGCCGGAGTGGTACCTATTTATCTACTTGCACTTTGACATGCTTTCGAGCTGCTAGGTGGGCAGGAGCAGGGACCGAGCCACAGGAGCTCACCCCATCATGGGGATTCGAACCGCCGACCTTCTGATCAGCAAGTCCTAGGCTCTGTTTCCTCAAACGCCAATGCCCTAGAATGTGCCGCTTTGAAGCATGCAAACAATCCATCTTTGGCAGAACGACCCACTTCCCAGCTCCCTGGAAAGAAAACCGATCCGTCCTTCTAGGTGGAGAGGTTCTCCAGACTGGATGTGCCCTCTCAAACCATGCGCCACCCTGGCTGTTGGCTAAATGCGAGAGCAGCCCAGACCTCTCCTCCGCTCCTCTGGCTCGGGGCTTCCTTGGCTCCAGAGAGACTGCCTAGAACGCTGCCCACCGAGATCAGAACCAGTGAAGTGGGAATTAGGAGGGAGGGGGAGAGAGACAGCTGCACCCCCCAACTGGAAGCACAAAACGTTTCTGGCAGGAGAAAAACAAGGAGCTTTGCCAGGGGAAGAAAAGTAGCAAACAATCCAAGAGACAAATGTAGAGAGTAATAGCAACAAGCGCTCTCTCTCGCTCTCTCTCCTCCCTTTCATGAGCCTCTTTCTGCGGTCTCTGCCATGCACGGTCCTCTCGACAGCTTCTGTCACCGTGCGCTCTCAGCGAGATATTTTTAAATCTCTCGCCGCGGATCATAGCTGCGAGTGTATCAGCCAAAATACCTCCCACCGTGGAGAGTTATATATAGATCTGCGCACAGCCAGGGAGCGCAGATAAGATGTACAACATTTGCAGGCAACGCAGGTCAGGTTGTAAGAATCTGCAGCGCAGGGGCTTCCGAGGGGGTCCCGCTGAGTTCAAACCCTGCGGCACCACTGAAAGCATCCTCCTTGGCAAAGCCCCTCAAGGGGTCAGGGAGATGCATATATCTTGTTGACAGGAGGAAGAGAGATGTCCTGTCTCTTAGAAAGGGGAGGGGACTCAGCTGCCCACGGACGGCCCCAGGGGTCAGCAAGGGTCAAGCCCCCCCCTCCAGCAAGCGACCGTGGAGCGCCTTCTTGGGCAAGACACCTCCAATGGCAGGAGTCAAGATGGACCTGGGATTTTCTGCGTTTCCCCCCTAAATGGCTGTACTCTTTTATCTCTGGTCGGGGACAGAGGGTGGCACTAGGGAGGGAGATGTTGCTGCGCCACTCCTTGGTGTGTGGAGTGCCGCAGGGCGCAATCCTCTCCCCGATGCTTTTAAACATCTTTATGCGCCCCCTTGCCCAGATTGTCCGGAGCTTTGGGCTGGGTTGTCACCAATATGCTGATGACACTCAGCTCTATCTGCTGATGGATGGCCACACCGACTCGGCCCTGGACACACTGACCAAATGCTTGGAAGCTGTGGCTGGGTGGTTTCGTGGGAGCCGATTGAAACTAAATCCTTCGAAGACAGAGGTCCTATGGCTGGGTCGGGATGGCATGGGGATGAGGGAGCAACTCCCTTCTCTTGCGGGGGCCCAATTAGTACCATTGCCTTCCATTAAGAGTTTGGGTGTAATCCTTGACGCCTCCCTTTCCATGGAGGCGCAGGTTACAGCAACAGCCAAGGCGACATTTTTCCACCTTTGCCGCATCAAGCAGTTGGTTCCTTACCTTCCCTGCCCCGACCTGGCCACAGTGATCCATGTGATGGTCATCTCCAGGCTTGACTACTATAATTCGTTCTACACGGGGCTGCCCTTGAAGCTGTCCCAGAAACTCCAGCGGGTGCAGAATGCTGCAGCGAGGCTCCTCACAGGGTCCCTGCCATGGGAGCATATTCACCCAGTGCTTTTCTAGCTGCACTGGCTCCTGGTGGAGTATTGGGTCAGGTTTAAGGTGCTGGTTTTGACCTTTAAAGCCCTTCACGGCCTAGGACCCTCGTACCTATGGGACCGCCTCTCCCGGTATGCCCCATGGAGGAACTTAAGGTCCATAAGTAGCAACACCCTAGAGGTCCCGGGCCCTAAGGAAGTCAGATTAGCCTCAACCAGAGCCAGGGCCTTTTCAACACTGGCCCCAGCCTGGTGGAACGCTCTGTCTCATGAGACCAGGGCCCTGCAGGATCTGATTTCTTTCCGCAGGGCCTGTAAGACAGAGTTGTTCCGCCTGGCCTTTGGCTTGGAGTCAATTTGATTCCCTCCCCTTCTTTCTTTTTTCCCTTTCTCCTCCTGTGATGAGGCTGCATTTTAATGTTTCAATGTTTTAATGTTGGTTTTTAATTTAAGCCCTAAACGGCCTCGGTCCTATATACCTGAAGGAGCGTCTCCACCCTCATCGTTCAGCCCGGACACTCAGGTCCAGCGCCGAGGGCCTTCTGGCGGTTCCCTTATTGCGAGAAGTGAGGTTATAGGGAACCAGGCAGAGGGCCTTCTCAGTGGTGGCGCCCGCCCTGTGGAACGCCCTCCCTTCAGATGTGAATGAAATAAGCAGTTATCCTATCTTTAAAAGACATCTAAAGGCAGCTCTGTTTAGGGAAGTTTTTAATATTTAATGCTGTATTGTTTTTAACACTCGATTGGGAGCTGCCCAGAGTGGCTGGGGAAACTCAGCCAGATGGGCGGGGTATAAATAATAAGTTGTTGTTGTTGTTGTTGTTGTTGTTGTTGTTGTTGTTGTTGTTTTGTTGTTGTTATTCTAGCAGAAGGCAGACCAGCCTACGCCCAAGCTACAATCCAAAAAGCTTTGCTCATCCCAAGAAGGATTCTCTCCCTGAGGATGGAAGGACCTGCCAGGTTGGGTTTTGCACAGCTCCTCCTTTCACCAGGCGCCAGTTCACTTCCCATCACATTTCCACACCAGCTTGCGATTTTCTCTCTCTCTCAAAAGCAGAAACCCTCACAAAAATCCGCAACGTTTCAGTGTGCCTTTCTTTCAACGTGCCTGTTCCGTATGCCATTTTGCCTGCCAGGCCCAGTTTTGCAAGCTATCGCAAAGACGCAACGCCCTTTTGTATCTCATGTTCCGAACTATATGGACATTTCTGTACAGACGTTTTGTCAGGAAAAGCAAGTTGCGAAATTCAAAAGAGGTACAAATTTCAAAGGACGGCTGTGTTTTAGTTCGGTTTTCTGTTTCGAAAAGTGCTGATAAGCGCAAACGGAATCTAACCCTATCCCTAATCCTAGCACCAACATTTGTGACTCGCCCCCTCACCCCCCCTTGCAGATCACCCTAAATTGCTAACTTTCCCCATGACCTTTGGACACCACCTTAAAACTAAATCTGGCTCAAGAAGCCTTTGCTGCCCCTTATCCCTCAAACGCAGCCTTCCTATACTTTATCCCTCCATAACCATGAAGACTAGAATCCTAACCATGGTTTTCATTTTCATTTTTCATTTTTTAAAATATTTTTTATTAAATTTTCCAACATACATTTATAATATCCAATCTAAATTTATCACATGTTTTCCCTTTTTGACTTCCTTCAACCTCTCTGACAATCATCCATTATTCAAATTTTTTAAAAACGCATTTCCGAATTTTATATCGCATTTTATAAACCTTCACCTCTTAGTTTTCATCAATACAGTAGTCCTCTAACATTCACAGAGCTTCTTGAAATCCCACTAGTGTTATTTGCTCATCACATACACATTTCAGATAATCTGTAAATTTTCCCCAGTCTTCGATGAACTTTTGATCTCGTATATATCTAATCTTTCCTGTTAGTTTATCCAGTTCTGTATAATCCATCAATTTCATTCTCCATTCTTCGAGCGTCAGCAATTGTTCCTGTTTCCATTTTTGGGCCAGTAGTATTCTCGCTGCTGTTACTGCATATTGAAAAAGTTTACAATCCTTTCTAGTTATTTCATTTCCATGGTTTTCATTTTTAAACCAAGTCACCATATTCCACAAACCGCTACTGTGTTGCCTGACTTTGGTTCCCATTTGCATCGTGCTTCCCTGCACCCCCACGTGATAAATTTTAAGCCAAGCGTCATATGGAGTACTGTGTCCAATTCTGGGCACCACAGTTCAAGAAGGACACTGACAAACTGGAACGTGTCCAGAGGAGGGCAACCAGAATGGTCAAAGGCCTGGAAACGATGCCTTATGAGGAACGGCTAAGGGAGCTGGGCATGTTTAGCCTGGAGAAGAGGAGGTTAAGGGGTGATATGATAGCCATGTTCAAATATATAAAAGGATGTCACATAGAGGAGGGAGAAAGGTTGTTTTCTGCTGCTCCAGAGAAGCGGACACGGAGCAATGGATCCAAACTACAAGAAAGAAGATTCCACCTAAACATTAAGAAGAACTTCCTGACAGTAAGAGCTGTTCGAGAGTGGAATTTGCTGCCAAGGAGTGTGGTGGAGTCTCCTTCTTTGGAGGTCTTTAAGCAGAGGCTTGACAACCATATGTCAGGAGTGCTCTGATGGTGTTTCCTGCTTGGCAGGGGGTTGGACTCGATGGCCCTTGTGGTCTCTTCCAACTCTATGATTCTATGATTCTATGATATCAACCAAGTTACTTTATTTTATTTTTAAAGCTGTTGTGGCAGCCCAGACTGCCAAAAAGGCAAAGAAACCTGACAGCCTAACTCTTTTTTGGACGCTGCTTGGGGCTGTTGGTGAAGCCTCTCAGGTAGTCGTGCGGAGAGCGCAATCCCTTTGAGCTGGATTTATTTTGAGGGAGATAGAAAGAGAGGGGGGGTGGGGAGAGAAAGACAAACTAGCCTATGTGCTCACATCCCTTTGCTGCAAAAGAACCAAAGGCCTTGTTATCTCCATTGCAGACAGGAAAGAACTGCAGCCTATGGAGATGAGCTGAAGTGCAGGATCCCCAGATTATTATTGCTTTTTTATTTTTGATGCATTTCCCTCCGCGCTCTCCCTCCCCACCTAGGCCACATGGCCTCACTCATGCAATGGATTAACTGCTTCGTTGTGTCAGGCGAGGAGACGTTCTCTCCAGGAAACCCAAAAGAGCTTTTTGCAGGGAAGCCGAACAGTCCGGGCGGTTTTTTGAGGAAATGAGAAAAATCCCGCAGAAGGAAAGGCAGCGGAGCGTGTGGGCTTCTGGGTTTTAAAGAATGATGGCTTTGTGGGTCGTTGCAAGGGCTTCCCTGCCTACCAGCTAGCTGTCAAGGAAGTTCAAGCAGCCAGGGCAAACGTCTCAGGGACACCCCTGACACACACACACACCCTTCTCCCCTCATTGCCACATCGGTGGTTCTTGCAGGGGAACCCTGTCATTGAAATAAGGGCCACGGGGTGTGGGGAGGAGCCCGCTAGAAGCAGCGTGGTATAGTGGTCACGGTTTCAGACTGTGACCAGCGAGAGCAGGGTTCAGGTCTCTACTTGGTCACACTGTGACCCTGGGGCAGTCACATCCCAGCCAGGTCCACCTCGCAGGGGTGCTGGGAAGATAAATGGGAACAATGTGCATCACCACTAGCTCCCTCAGAGGATGAGTCGGATATAAATGAAATTAAGAACATAAGAAGGAACCCACTCTAAAAGTCACTGCTTACCGCAGCTACTACTATGCTATAAGATCCACTGTCCTGTGATATCATATATGGTATGTACGGTTGTTGACGGTTTTTATATTATTTTTGCTGTAAAAATGTGTGAGATTACGATATTGTATTTATTTGCATTACCTAGATTTTGTACCACTGATGAAGCCCAGGACAGCGAAACAAGGCTAATATTCCGGAAATCCTTGTCTTAGGCTCTGTGAAAGGATTCTGTGGAACTGCAACAACCTTTCGTGTGGATTGTTGGACTCTATGAACAGACAGGTGGAATAGACACTTTCACATATATGGACCTTATGCATAAACTGATTAGAGAATGAACTGATCCACTGGGTCTTCTACTTTTTTCGTTGAACTTTATGAGCTACTTCTGTTGAAATCTACAATTCAATACAATGAATAGTACCGTATTATTTGCTCTATAAGACTCACTTTTTCCCTTCTAAAGTAAGGGTAAATGTGTGTGCGTCTTATGGAGCGAATGCAGGCTGCTCAGCTATCCCAGAAGCCAGAACAGCAAGAGGGATTGCTGCTTTCACTGCGCAGCGATCCCTCTTGCTGTTCTGGCTTCTGAGATTCAGAATATTTTTTTTCTTGTTTTCCTCCTTCAAAAACTAGGTGCGTCTTTTGATCTGGTGCATTTTATAGAGCGAAAAATACGGTATATATTATTTTTTCAAACATACAGCCAGTTACGTCTTGTGTGTTTATTGAATAGGTTTCACGTAACCAGAGGTTTGTTGTTGTTTTGAAGACCAGCATGTCAGGAAGGAGAGCTATGCTGATGAACTGAACATAGACATCTTTGCTTTCTGCATGGAGTGGCACATGTGTTTTTGGTGCCGCAAAGCTTCTAAATACCAGTTGCTGGAGGCCAGAGGAGGGGAGAGAGGTATTGTGTTCGAATCCTGCTAGCAGGTTTCCCATTAGGGCACCCTGTTGGCCACTGTGAGATCAGGGTGCTGGAATAGATGGGCCACTGGCCTGATCCGGGAGGCTCTCCTGGTACACTTACACCTCTGTTTCTGCCCTCCCATAAATAATATGTGAGCCACATTAACGACCTACCTTGCAGGGCTGTTGTATTCCTACAATTAGGGCTTTATCCCTGAAATTCTCCTGCACTGCAGTTTAAACCCACGGCTCTCTTGACCCACCCTTAGCGACAACGCTGCCGCTCAGCCGTCTCTGAGATCATGAGGACCAGAACCATGTCTTTTTGTGTGCAATAACATTCTGCGGTGTCATCTGCATATCTGAGGTTGTCAAATAGAAAGGGAAGAAATGGAGGCAGTGAGAGATTTTACTTTCTTGGTCTCCATGATCACCGCAGATGGTGACAGCAGCCACGAAATTAAAAGACGCCTGCTTCATGGGAGAAAAGCAATGACAAACCTAGACAGCATCTTAAAAAGCAGAGACATCACCTTGCCAACAAAGGTCCGTATACTAAAAGCCATGCTTTTCCAGGTAGTGATGTATGGAAGTGAGTGCTGGACCGTAAAGAAGGCTGATCGCCGAAGAATGGATGCTTTTGAATTCTGGTGCTGGAGGAGACTCTTGAGAGTCCCATGGACTGCAAGAAGATCAAACCTCTCCATTCTGAAGGAAATCAGCCCTGAGTGCTCACTGGAAGGACAGATCCTGAAGCTGAGGCTCCAAGGCTTTGGCCACCTCATGAGAAGAGAAGACTCCCTGGAAAAGACCCTGATGTTGGGAAAGATGGAGGGCACAAGGAGAAGGGGACGACGGAGGACGAGATGGTGGGACAGTGTCCTCAAAGAGACCAGCATGAGTCTGACCAAACTGCGGGAGGCAGTGGAAGACAGGAGTGCCTGGCGTGCTCTGGTCCAGGGGGTCACGAAGAGGCAGACACCACTAAACGACTAAACAACAACAAGAACATTTGGCGGCGTGAGCCCTCTCTTGCCCTCTGCAGCTATGCAGCCCAAACAGGGTCCGGCCGATCCCTAGAGGAGGAGGCCTGCATTTCTACGAACCGCTCTTATCGCACGGCAGCTCCTCTGGGGCTGTAAATTTCCCAAGCCTGGAATTCTTGGCCCTCCTCTGTTTGCTAAGTGCCATATACATTTATGGCTGTCGTTTGAAGCACAGCAATAAATAAGGAAGATCGGCATTCCAGGAGCACCCTGAGCCACACCTGAATCGAAGCCCCCCTTGCTTTGCACTCGCGGTGTCTCTTTTGTTTTTGTTTTACTTTTTTTTATTAGAAATTTTATTTACAACATAACATAAACCCCCCACCCCCCAATACAGAAATCCACCCTCATTAAACGTGAACATAACATACAATGAGCATACCATAAAACAATACAAACAACCACATAAAAGACTTCCATTATCCTGTATCTGGCCTCCTTATTTACCGTATTTTTTGCTCTATAAGTCTCACTTTTTCCCTCCTAAAAAGTAAGGGGAAATGTGTGTGTGTCTTATGGAGCGAATGCAGGCTGTGCAGCTATCCCAGAAGCCAGAACAGGAAGAGGGATTGCTGCTTTCACTGCACAGCGATCCCTCTTGCTGTTCTGGCTTCTGAGATTCAGAATATATTTTTTCTTGTTTTCCTCCTCCAAAAACTAAGTGCGTCTTGTGGTCTGGTGCATCTTATAGAGCGAAAAATACGGTACTTCTTATAAGCTGTTTCCTTTATCAATAATTATTAAGATTTTTCTAATTATAACTTAAATATCCACAAAGTCTCCTGCAGACATTAATCGAAACAAGTCCAGCTATGTATTTTAGGGCACTGTTTTCTGAAGTATTCTCTGCATTTTCCCCATGCTTTTTGAAACTCTTGTCTAGAGTGATCTCACAGTGTCTCTTTTGCTGGAAGGCTGAATCAAGAGAGGGGGGATTTGCATGGCTACCCCCAACCTCTCCTAATCTCACCTCTCCATGCAAGATTGCGATCGCCTGAGGTTTAACACAGGGGGCCTTCGGATATCACAGCCAGGAGGTTGGGGCTTACCTAACCCTTGATCCTTAACCTTCCTTGCTAAGCCACAAACCTTAGACCTCTCTAATGTGCAACAGTTTGTGGGCTTCCAAAGTGTGTGTGTGTTCAGACATAGATCCCCACTTTCAGTAGAAGTGGGTGAGTTTCACTCGGAGATCTGTTTTATTCAGTTACTTCTAGGAACACAGGGATGCGGGTGGCACTGTGGGTTAAACCACAGAGCCTAGGACTTGCCGATCAGAAGGTCGGCGGTTCGAATCCCCATGACGGGGTGAGCTCCCATTGCTTGGTCCCTGCTCCTGTCAACCTAGCAGTTCGAAAGCACGTCAAAGTGCAAGTAGATAAATAGGTACCGCTCTGGCGGGAAGGTAAACGGCGTTTCCGTGCGCTGCTCTGGTTTGCTAGAAGCGGCTTAGTCATGCTGGCCACATGACCTGGAAGCTGTACACCGGCTCCCTCGGCCAGTAAAGCCACAACCCCAGAGTCAGCCATGACTGGACCTAATGGTCAGGGGTCCCTTTACCTTTACCTCTAGGAACACAGGGAACCAAGAACCATGGGTTCCTTTAGCTCCTGGCAGCGTTTCTCTGGGATTTTAGGCAGAGAATCTTTTCCAGTCGTACCTGGAGATGTCTGGGATTGAACCAGTGTCTGAAGAGTGGGAGACCAGGGTTCGAATCCCCACTAAGCTATAAAGCTCGCTGGGCGTGAGTTTGGGTGCCAGTCACTGCGTCTCAGGCTAACCAACCTCACAGGGTCGTTGTGGGGGGGGGGGGTCAGTGAGGAAGGAGAAAACCATGGATGTCACCTTCAGCTCGTTGGGAGGAAAAGGTGGGCTGTGAATGCAGTAAATGAAGAAATAAAAAAAAAAAACCTGGTGCCTTCTGTATTCAAAAGAGCTGCTCCAAAGCTGAGCTGTGGTCCATGGCTATATATAACCTGCATTTAACAGGCTTATGAAAGTGCATTCCAGAAAAAGAGGCAGAAATATTCTTGCAAATAAGACACAGCAAATGCCACAGCGGTAAAAACAGATGATTAGCTAAAAAAGGAATAAATCCGCCGTAAAAAGTGCCTTCCCAAATACAAAGGGTTTCGGCGCCCATATGAAAGGGAGCTGTCAGATCTTCCCTGGGGAGATAATTCCTGAGTTGTGGGGCAACCACTAAGAAGGCTCTGCCATGGGAACTTCATGCAGCTCTCCTACTCTGAGTCAGACCTTGAGTCCATCTAGCCCAGTGCTCTCTAAACTGGTGTCAGGGGCTCCTGGAGAATTTCCCCCCTCACCTGCATCCCTTGCAGGAGGAGCGGAAGATATGTTTTGCAATCCAACCCCCAAAACCTCCATTTAAAAGGATTCGGCAGCAGGCAGTGTGCAAGTCATGTTTCTGCCTGAGCCCCTGGAAAGAGATCTGCTCCCAGTCAAAAGCGTTGCTGGAGAAACTGTCTGACCGTCTGTGGCTTCCGACAATCCACGTCCACCTGGAAGGCTCAGGAGGAAACCCCACACAGATTCGGCGCAGAGCTCCTAAAACGGTTGGGTGGCGTCATGCATGCCTCCTTCCTGCAGCCAAGCTGGTGCGAAACACATTGCTCTGCTTTCCTCTGGACCACATCAGCCAAGCTGAGAGGGGGTCTTTGTGGTCCAGCCCAGGACCTCCAGACACACTGACCAGGCTTGTGCCCCAGGGAGGTCATTTCAAGGCTGCAAACGGAGGGGTTTGACTTCACCCCCGAAGGCACGCTCCATTGTCTCTCGAGACAGACAGATGCCAATACAAACCTGGAAATGTGGCAGCTAGACTGGTGACTGGGAGTGGCCACTGAGACCATATAACTCTGGCCCTGAAAGACCTGCATTGGCTCCCAGTATGTTTCCGAGCACAATTCAAAGTGTTGGTGCTGACCTTTAAAGCCCCAAACGGCCTCGGTCCAGTAGACCTGAAGGAGCGTCTCCACTCCCATTGCTCAGTCTGGACACTGAGGTCCAGCTCCGAGGGCCTTCTGGCGGTTCCTTCCCTGCAAGAAGGGAGGTCACAGGGAACCAGGCAGAGGGCCTTCTCGGTGGTGGTGCCCACCCTGTGGAACGCCCTCCCATCACATGTCAAGGAAATAAACAACTATCTGACTTTTAGAAGACATCTGAAGGCAGTCCTGTTTAGGGAGGTTTTTAATGTTTGATGTTTTATTCTGTATAATATTCTGTTGGGAGCTGCCCAGAGTGGCTGGGGAAACCCAGCCAGATGGGCGGGGTATAAATAAATTATTATTATTATTATTATTATTATTATTATTATTATTATTATTGAAATAAGAATGACTGGATCGGGCGCTTCTGAATGCCAAGCATATTTCTCAAGATCTCCTAATCTTCCTCACTCCTTCCATGTCCCAAGAGAATTCCAAGCAAATTCATGGGGGAGGGGGAATCTCACTATGCCACCTGCCCTCCAAAATGTTTAAAGGAAACATGCACCCCCAAAGTGTGCAACAGAAGCATCGCTGAAGCGTTCTGCTTTCAAAGTACCAGCTGCGAATTCAATGTTGCCAACGACATTTCCTGGTTTCTGCAATTGGGGGCAGCAAGATGCAATTGCCTCTCTACCTAATTCACAACTCTTGAACCAACACGCAAAACGAAACACAGCTACCTGTCAGGGAACTGTCATCTGAGACGAAGGAGGTGAAAGGGCTCATGGAGGGTGAGAGAGACCACTCAGCGGAGGAGGGGACCAGCAGGGGGAGAAGTGGAGTTCCAAGGGAAAGTGAGTCGGAGGGAGGGCTCAGAGACACTTCAAGCGAGAACAGTGGGGAGGTTTCAGGACCTCCCGTAGGGACACCCATTCCTCGGCGGAAACTGTCACGCCGAGAGTCCAGAAGACGCGTTTCCGTTAAGGAGCTTTTATGCTGGAAGAAGTTCCGTAAACGCCCACTCTCCGATTCAACGAGCGATTGATGGAGCCATGCTTAAGGAGCTCCATCACAGACAGAGGTTTGGGAACTTAGCCAAACTCTGAGGGATCAGGATTTTACGCACAAGCAGCTCACCATCCCATCACAGCAATCGGACAGTCCCTGAAAGCAGCTTGTGCAGAGAGGCATCATGAGCAACCCAGCCGGAGCCGGAGGAGCAGCAGGAGCTGGAGAAAGTCCAAGTCTGGAAGAAAGGTACAGAGTGTTGGAACTCCAGCTAGCAATGCAAACGGCGAGGCTAGAAGAAAGGAGGGCGCAGGATGCAGAAAAGGCAAAAGGCGCTACACTAGCCAGAAAGATGCCAGGAATGGTGCAGAAGTTTGGGGGGGACCCCAGGAACTACCAAGCCTTTAGGACAGAGATGCAGTATGCTCTCGAACTGCAGTTTAACGACTTTCCCGATGAGGCATCGCGAGTGGCGTTTGTGATTGGCCATCTCGAAGGAGGGGCGAGAGACTGGGTCAGGCCCCTGATGGCAGGGAATAGTGACATGCTGAAGGACGCGAGGAAGTTTTTTCGCGCCATGGATTTGATGTTTTCCAGCGAGATTGAACAGGGACTGGTGCGCAGACAATTGATGGCTTGCAAACAGGGGAGCCGATCGGTTCATGAGTACTGGACTGAGTTTACAATGTTGATACATAAATTGGGGTGGGACCTATCGGCGGAACCCATTCAAATGCTCTTTGAAGAGGGGCTTTCTTCGGCGGTGAAAGACGAACTTTCCCGGGCGCCCAGGGCGGAGTCTATGGACCAGCTGACCAAATCAGCGTTGACCATTGGAGCGCGCCAGGAGGCAAGAGCCTTGGAGAAGCGGGAGGGGAAAGGAGAGCGTTGGAGGGATTTCCGCATTCCAGAGATTCCAGAACCAAGTTTCCCGCCCGGAGAGCCGATGGAAGTTGGAACAGCGCGCGCGCGCGCAGTTTCAAATCCCAGTGAAGGGAGGAAGAAGGAGGGAAAGAGCGCCAAGAAATGTTATCTCTGCCAGCAGCCAGGTCACTTTGCCAGAGTCTGCCCGCAAAGAAAGGAATGGCAAGGGATGGCGGGAGCTGTTGGGGGGAAGGAGGAGGAAGTCCAGGAGCCAGTAAAAGCCAACGCCTGTCTGCCGCTGTCAGGGCACTGCAGACAGGCCAAGGAGCAGTAAAAGTGCCCACTCCGGAACCTCCAAGACCAGCCCTAGTAATAGAGGTGTTGCTAGAGCTGGCAAACGGATACCCACTGAAGACCAAGGCGCTGTTGGACTCAGGCAGCTCCTGTAATTTTATGAGCAAGGAGTTTGCAGCTGAACACCAGATACAGACACTCCCTTTAAGCAACCCCCTGCAGGTCACCACGATCGATGGGAGGGAGCTGTTGGGGGGAGAAGTTAGCCTACAGACCGTCCCAATGGTTATGAAGGTGGCAAGGCACACCGAAAGGATAGCGTTCAATGTAGCCACCCTGGGAGGGGCGCCAGTCATTTTGGGAATGAGCTGGCTAGCGTTGCATGACCCGCTAGTGGGCTGGCATCAGAGAGTGGTCTCCTTTGGGTCAGCACATTGCCTGGAACACTGCAAAGAGGGGAAGGTGCCAGAAGGGGCAAAAGCCTCCCTAGCAGGGACGGAAGTGGCGGACAAAGGGAAGGTGCCCAAACAATACGCTGACCTGAGCAAGGTCTTCAGCGAAAGGGAAGCAGATAAACTACCACCGCATAGAGACTTTGACTGCCAAATTAACCTGGTCCCTGGGGCCCAGCTCCCCGTGGGCAAGCTGTACGCCATGTCAGACAGGGAAATGCAGGAGTTGAGGGAGTTTATTGACAAAAACCTGAAGAGAGGTTTCATCAGAGAGTCCAGAGCGGTGGGGGGCAGCCCAGTGTTTTTTGTGGACAAAAAAAACACGGATAAACCGAGATTGGTCGTGGACTACCGGCGGTTAAATGCCGTGTCAGAACCAGTGACTTTCCCCATGCCCAGGATTGATGACATTTTGACCAGGGAGAGGAAGGGAAAGATATTCACGAAACTGGACCTGAGAGGAGCTTACAACCTGATACGAATAAAGAAGGGGGATGAATGGAAGACAAAGATGTTCACCCCCCTAGGGGCTTTCGAATATCTCGTTATGCCCTTTGGATTACAAGCAGGCTCCGCCTGTTTTCAATCGCTCATGAACCATGTACTGGGACCTTTGCTCTACAAGAATTGCGTGGCCTTCCTCGATGACGTGCTGATATATTCAGAGAATGAGGAGCAGCATGTAAAGGATGTCAGGGAAGTGCTGAGCCACCTGCAAGCAAACCAGTTGTGGGTGAAATTGGAGAAGTGTCAGTTCCACACCAAGGAGGTGGAATTCCTGGGGTACCGCTTATCAGACAAGGGATTAGCCATGGATCCAGGCAAGGTCCAGGCGGTGCTGGAATGGAAGACACCGAAAACGAAAAAAGATGTGCAAAGGTTCTTAGGGTTTGGGAACTTTTACCGTAAATTCATCAAGAACTTTGCCCACTTAACGGCTCCCATCACGGACTGTCTAAGCAGCAAGAAGAAATTCGTTTGGACGGCGGAGGCGGAGCACGCTTTTGAGGAATTGAAAAAGGCATTCGCTTCGGAAGAACAGCTCCTGCATGTGGATTTACAAAAACCCATGAGAGTGGAAACTGATGCCTCAGACCGGGCGGTGGGGGCGGTGCTGCTTCAGCCAGGGAGCAATAAGTCGGAATGGAGACCGTGTGCCTTCTTTTCGCGTAAGCTGAACAAATCCGAGAGGAACTACACGGTACATGACCGAGAACTACTCGCCATTCACGAAGCGTTCCGGAGATGGAGACACTTACTAATTGGCGCACAGCATAAGGTGCAAGTGTGTACGGACCACAAGAATTTGGAGTATTGGAGAACGGCACGAGTGCTCAACCAACGACAAGTGAGATGGGCCCAGGAGTTCTCCAAATTCCATTTTGAAATCTGCTATGTGCCAGGTCCAGAAAACATCAGAGCGGACGCTCTCTCTCGCAAACCTGAATATTTGGAGGGGGAGGGAGCGCCAGAAGAGAGACATATTATCCCAGAGGACCACTGGGTGTGTGGTGCGGCCTGGGTGGGGCAAAGAGAACTGGTAGAGGGAACGGTAAATGATGAGTACGCCCAGGAGAAGCTCAGAGGTTTAAGGAGAGAGGGAGAAGACCCCGGAGGTTTTGAAGAAAGAAACGGGGCATTGTATTACAAAGGGGCGCTATATATACCCGAAGGGGAATTGAGGGGGAGAGTACTCAAACAGCTGCACGACAATCCCACAGCGGGGCATTTTGGGCAACACAAGACCATGTGGTTGGTGACCAGGGAGTTTTGGTGGCCCAAGGTGAGGGAGGATGTACGGGAGTATGTGAGAAGGTGTGACCAATGCCAGAGAGCCAAAGGAGAAAGGCGGGCACCAGCGGGGCTATTAGAACCGTTACCCACACCAGAACGACCGTGGGAGGCGGTGTCGATAGATTTTATGACTGATCTGCCCAAATCCCAGGGGAAAACCGCCATACTAGTCGTAGTAGACCTGTTAACTAAGATGGGTCACTTTGTAGCTTGCTCACATGCAGTCACGGCGGAAGAGACAGCGAAATTGTTTGTAGAACATATTTTTAGGCTGCATGGCGCCCCCTTGAGGGTGGTTTCCGACAGAGGGAAACAGTTCACGTCCAGATTCTGGAGGAAGCTTATGAGCTTGTTGCACGTAGAGGTCAACTTTTCGACTGCCAGGCACCCTGAGACCAATGGGCAGGCGGAGAGGGCAAACGGTATCCTTCAACAATACCTGAGGTGTTATGTCAATGACAGAGAAAACGATTGGGTCGAAAAGTTGGCACTAGCGGAATTTGCTTACAATAATGCAGAGAATGTGTCCACCGGGATGAGCCCCTTTTTGGCTAATTATGGGTGCCACCCCAGGGCGTTTCCAGGGGAAGGAGGAGAGAGATGGAGTGTTCCGGCCGCTGAACTTTTTGTAGAAGAAATGGAAGCGATCCATCGTCAACTCCAACACAACTTAGAAAGGGCCAAAGAAGAATATAAGAGGCAGGCAGACAAGAGCAGAAGGGAAGGTGAAACAATTAGGGTGGGGAGTCGGGTCTGGCTATCAACCCAAGGATTGCCGTTCAAGGGGGGTTGCAAGAAATTGAGACCCAAAAGATTGGGACCATTTGAGGTCATCCAACAGGTCAACCCAGTGGCTTTCAGACTCCGGTTACCGAACCACATGAAACTGCACCCAGTATTCCACAGGTCATTACTGTCACCATACAGGGGGGAAGGTGAAGGGGTGTCCACACGGGGGCCAGCCATAGAAGAAAGGGAAAGCCGCAACTATGTGGCGGAAATCATCGACTCCAGGTGGAAGGGTAATCAGGTGGAGTATTTGGTCGCGTGGGAAGGGGAACCGGAGTCGGAAAACACCTGGGTGAAGGCAGAGGAGGTCCATGACGAGATCTTGATCGAAACGTTCCACCAAAGGTTCCCCAGGAAACCTCAGCCAGTAGCGAGGTTCCGGAGGGAGTACTTTGGCACCACCGACGATGAGGAGGAACTGGAGGGATTCAGGGAATCGGAGTTGGAAGGAGGTACAGACTCCGAGGAGGAGGAGTACTTGGAAACCGGAAACAGCAAAAGGTGGAGGGAAGTGTTCGAAACTTCGGAAGATGAGGGAGGTTCCTTCAGGGGTTTTGCTCCCTCGCCTCCCGCAGAGGAGGGGAGGGAAGGGGGTGAAGGGGGCCCTGGAGGGGAGGTGGATGTCAGGGAACTGTCATCTGAGACGAAGGAGGTGAAAGGGCTCATGGAGGGTGAGAGAGACCACTCAGCGGAGGAGGGGACCAGCAGGGGGAGAAGTGGAGTTCCAAGGGAAAGTGAGTCGGAGGGAGGGCTCAGAGACACTTCAAGCGAGAACAGTGGGGAGGTTTCAGGACCTCCCGTAGGGACACCCACTCCTCGGCGGAAACTGTCACGCCGAGAGTCCAGAAGACGCGTTTCCGTTAAGGAGCTTTTATGCTGGAAGAAGTTCCGTAAACGCCCACTGTCCGATTCAACGAGCGATTGATGGAGCCATGCTTAAGGAGCTCCATCACAGACAGAGGTTTGGGAACTTAGCCAAACTCTGAGGGATCAGGATTTTACGCACAAGCAGCTCACCATCCCATCACACTACCCTTTGAAATCACCGCAATTCTCCGAATTTTGCAACACAACCCAATAACAAAAATTGACATGTATTGGGAGTGAGTAAGTGTGCATTTAAAAAAAATACACATATTCAAAGTGGTGGGAACATACATAGGTGCATTCTATTGGGGGGAAATGTTTTGCAAAAAATGTATATATTGGGCCAAATTGCATGTGAAATGTGTTTGCTAGGAGAAAATTGCAGAAGAGATTCCATGAGGATTATTTTTAAAAAAAACCGGTGGGGGAGGGATACAGATTGCTGTGGAAATGTGGAGAGCTGAATTTAAGACTGGGCGAAAACACAAACAGAGGCAAACTGAAATGGAGTGATTTATGCCTCCCTTTTCCCTCTACCTGAAACATTTGTGAGTGCATCTTGCAGGAGAGAAGCAATGATAAAAGTGGCCATTGTCTAGCTAATGCGACAATACAGGGAGCCTGGGAGCAGTTTTCGCCCGATAATATGAAGGAGATTAAAGACCACAGAACTCCAGGAGCATAAAAGCCATTCTTGCCGTCCTCACATCCACAATTAGGAGGAGGAGGTAATTGCGGCCACCACTGATTATCGCGGCACTAGAACTCGGCGCCGGGCACTTATAGGAAAGATCCGTCAACCAGGAAAAGCGTCACACTGATTGTACACACATACACTTCTTGGGGGCCGACACCACTTGAGCTTCATCATGCTGGCATTAATCCCCATGCCCTCTTTTTTTACAATGTTCCGGCTGCAAGTGCCCTTCGTATTGTAGGCAAAATGGTTATCAACCTATGGACAAGTCAACAGGCTTGCGGACAGGGGAGCCACCCCAAAAATGCCTATTTGTACAAGATTTTTTTAGGCAGATTGGGAAAACATGGCCTAGCAGAAAGCAGATTGGCTGGATGCAATTCTAGGGTGAATATTTTGAATAGTTTCTTTTATGTAACTGAGAGACAGAAAATCAAAAGTCCTCTTATTTTTATTTTTTCCTCTGTTCTTTTTTTCTTCTTTTCATTTTTGTTTTCCTTTGGTGTTTTCTCTTATTCTCTCTGTTTTTGTTTTGGTTTAGATTTGCTTATTATATCTTACTGTATTCTGAAAAAAACTTTAATAGAATCTTATTTTTTTTTAAAAAAACCACATTTTTAAAGGAAAAAATATTAAGGGATTTTTTTTAAAAAAATACACCCCCCCCCTAAAAAAAATGCGGGGACCAGGATAGGGAGGGATTGCTGGCCACAGCAAGTGAATTTGTGGACCCCATTAGAAGCGAGCGGGAAACAAATTGTGCAAAATAATGACTGACATAAAAATCAGACAAATAAAACTGCTCAGTTTGAAAGGCACATGCAATCTGAAAAATTCAGCTTTCATTTGTATTGCCTGGGAGGAGATTTGTTTTTTCGATGCACAAGACCCACAAGTCTTTTTTTTTTTTTTTTTTAAATAATATTTATTAAAATTTTTCAAAAATACAAAAAATATCACTTTACGGGACTCCCCCCTTCCCCCACCCCTACCATATTCCCCTTTCATATTGTTGGCCAAACAAGTTCCCCATTCAAATTGAAACTTAATTTGTTTTACAGTAAAAAAAAGAAAAAAAAAAAACCCAGTGTTCTTTCCCCAAGACCCACCCCATGTCATTCCACAATTTCCATTTTTTAATAAAAGAAGCACCCCAGATAATAGAAACAGAAAAGGTAGAGAATAAAAAAAATATAATGAATAATAGACCAATTCAGCAAAAAATAACCAAGTTGGCAAGCCTTTGGAGTTTTAGTTCTCCCCCCCCTGTCCCCGGTTTAATTTCCCCCTGACCATCAACCCCTGGTGTCTGCCTGGAATTCTTAAGACCATAAATCACAACTTTTCCCCAACTCCTTGCTGGCTTTTTCTTTTTTAAAATTAAAAATAAATTTTTTGAAAATCAAAATTATTATTATTATCATTATTTTTCAAAACTTTAACTTCAGTCTTTAATAAAACTGTAATAGAACTCCCTCCATTGTTCTTTCCAGGTTGTAGTCTGATTTCCCTTTGTTCCGCTGCTAAAACGTTGTAGTTCGAAAGTTTGGTAAGTCTGCAGGGATGATTGTTATTCAGGGGCAAAACCTTACGTTCAGTCCCTTCCTTTCTTCAATAGAAAAATCTATTGTCTCCTTTAAAAAAACAAAAAAGAAAACACCCTGAAGACGAGATGTTATTTCCGTTTTGCAGCTTTCCCAGAAGATAACCAGTCCTGTAAAGTTCCATTGGTGTTTTTCCACTTTCCCAATCCTTGTAATGTCCCGAAACTCCTCAAGGGGGATTGTTGTATCTTTGTTTCCTCTAATCCAAAAGTCAATTTGTTATCCATATTCGCCATTTTGTATCCAAATTTTAACAAGTTGTAGCAAATTGTATCAAATTTAACCAGCCAAGTTCTCATAATAAAATCCACTCCGCTTTTCGACTTTGACAGCTATTTTGACAGCTGTCAAGATCTCCGACTCCTTTCACCAGGCTCTCTCTTCAGTCACCCCGGTTCCCAGGGGGGGGGGTTGCGTTTCCCTTCTCCAGTTCCTCCTCCAGCACAGTTCTTGTAGTTCCCCATCGTGAAATTTTGGATTTTTATCAGCAATGCAAGCCTTTTTGGGTCTTGGTTTCCCCGTCCTTGTTTTGGAGAGTTTACAATAGGGAGGGGACTGACTTCCTTTTTGGATCCCCCCCGCTCGTATCCAATTCGAAAAAAAAATTTTTTTTCCTCCTTTTGAACCCGATTTCCAAATTTACTCACGGGTTGTTGTTGAAAAGTCCGAATTTTCAATGGAAGAAGTCAGCGCTCTCCGCCGAATGGCATGCGGCTTCGCTCAGCAGGGGAAGCAGAGAACTCAAGGCACCACGCTTCTCCCCGGCACCCGATCCGTAGCCTTTAAAAAGGCTCCTTCACGAGTCGGGAGGGCGCTAACGGTGCAAGCCGAGTCTCCATGTCCACGGCCTCCGTGGCCGTGGTTTCTAAGGGTCCCCGCATCGCCGGTGCGGTAGAACCCAGCCCCTGCCGAGCAGACTCCCTCCGGAGCTCGGAGGGAGTCCGCCATTCGGCGATGGCGCCAACCCGGAAGTCTCAAGACCCACAAGTCTTGATGCTAACGCTGACAACAGATAATAGAATCATAGCACAGTCGGGTTGGAAGGGACCCTGAGGGTCATCTAGTCCAACCCACTGCAATGCAGGAGTCTTTTTGCCCAATATGGGGCTCAGACCCTGAGGTTCAGAGTCTATCCATGCTCTACCCACTGAGCTATCCTGCAGGCTCGAGTGCTATGCTTTTCACCCCATAAGCAGACTCCAGAGAGGCAACAGATAAAAGATGGAATTGGCTTTGTTATTCTCCTGGCACACATGAAGCCCTCTCAAAAATAAAAAGGTTTGGAAGCAAGCGTCAAGGCCTCCATCCGTACAGAAACTCAACACACCAGGGCTTAGAGGCACCCGATCTTCAGATTTGAAATGCACTCCTTGGAAAAGGCCGCTCTGATTCAACAGCTGGACCGAACTGCAGTAACTGTGCATTAAAAGGTTTCGCTAGAGGACCTCTTCCAGTTCCTTACCAGCACTTGTGGTCTGATGCTCTCACAGGGCTGGATTTAGGTTTGATGAGGCCCTAAGCTACTGAAGGTCATGGGGCCCTTTATATGTCCAGCTGTCCAAATTGTCGCTGTTTTTTGTGTTGAACATATGCTATATGGTAATTTATGGACCTCATAGCCATTTGCACATGTTGCCATGCAGCCAGTCCATGCAAAATGTAGGCACCCTATACAGTGGTACCTCAGGTTACATACGCTTCAGGTTACATACGCTTCAGGTTACAGACTCCGCTAACCCAGAAATAGTGCTTCAGGTTGAGAACAGAAATCGTGCTCCAGCGGCGCGGCAGCGGCGGGAGGCCCCATTAGCTAAAGTGGTGCTTCAAGTTAAGAACAGTTTCAGGTTAAGTACAGACCTGCGGAACGAATTAAGTACTTAACCTGAGGTACCACTGTATATAGAAAGGAGCAAACCAGGGATATTTGAGGGAGCAGGCTAGCAGGCGGGGCCCATGACTTATATCACAGGAGCCTACACAACACAAAACACGGTTGCTGTATGTAGGTTTTATTTTATTTGTTTTTTATATTATATTTTGGCAATGTACATCCAGTTTGCTTTCCCTTTAAAAAATTTTGGGGCCCCCAAGAGAGTGGGGCGCTAAGCTAGAGTTTGTTTAGCTTATACGTAAATCCGGCATGAAGGTGTGTGCATGCAGTCTTTGCAAGGATTTGCACCGTGAGTGTGTGTTCTGTTTTGGAAAAATACGAGAGAAAGAGAAAGAGAGAAAGGGCAAGAGAGAGACTTGTCCCATCACCGATGGGACGAACACTCAATGTCAGACAATCCAAGTGCCCTTATTTTCCAGGGACAGTTGCAGATTTACAGAAGTCATCTTGGTTTCTGATCTGATCCCATAATGTCCCGCTTTTCCTTAGGACATCCCTATTTTCATCAGAGAAATGTTAGAGGGCATGGAATTATGTGACCCCTCACCCCCCCCCAAGTCAAGAAAATAAGGAACTATACAACCTTTCAAAGACATCTGAAGGCAGCCCTGTATAGGGGAGCTTTTTAATCTTTAATGATTTATTATGTTTTTATGCATGCTGGAAGCCGCCCAGACTGGCTGAGGCAACCCAGTCAGGTGGGAGGGGTATAAATATTATCAATTATTTCTCTTAATTCTTTGGGATGGCGGCACAAAGCGAGAGGCTGGACCCTTCCCTGCCCGTTGGGCTGGGGGCAGAACACAACCAAAAGAAATGGTTCCGAATCCCAGTCTTGCCCTCTGCTGCCCAGTTTACGGGCAAATCAGGCGTCTGCTTCTTGAAGCAAAGCTGGGGGGGCAACCCAGGTTTAGAAAAGTTTATCTTCCTCAAAGCAAGAAGAAATTCCGACGAAAGAAGAATGGCAGACGAAATTAATGGACTATGCAGAATTGGACAAAATGACAGGAAGGATTCGAAACCTGCGGGACCAGAGATTTACAGAAGATTGGAAGAAGTATATAAACTATTTGAAGAGCAACTGTAATCAACAAATTACGCTAGTAGGACTACAAGAAGTTTTGTAAGGAGAAATATACGAAGTGTTACGAAGTCGATAAAGATAGAGATGTTGGTTATGAGTTTTAAATGTAATAGGGAAAGTAGGAAAGGCATACTAAGAGATTAGATTGGGAAATTTTCAGACAGGGCTGATGGAAGTCAAAAAATTGAATAAGATGTAAAAGTATGTTTAATTACTGTTGAAAATGGTATGTTAAAAAACTAATAAAAATTTATATTAAAAAAGAGAGAAAAGTTTATCTTCCTTTGCCCGCAGAATAGTTGCTCGTGGCAGGGATGAGGCAGCTAAAGGAAGATAAATGGGACCACCATCAAGGCAAAAATCAAGAGATCACTCTGTTACGCGGATTACGGTAATTGCAATTTTGCTTTCGTTTCTAAAGGGCAGCAGCGGTAAAGGGACTCCTACTCAAAGAAGGAGAGGCGGGGATTTACCAATCTGCCTTACTATGAATCACCACGCAATGCAAAGTACGGCCATCGCATGCTAGATCTGAAAAAAAAGGAAATCTCAAGATCTTCGCATTTCCACCATGCACGTTTACCTTACTAGTCCTCAGGGTGGCAGAAAATCATCTGAAAACACACTAGGGCAGCAAAGCATCTTGCATTATCTACATAAGAACATTAGAACGTAAAAAGTGTCTTCTGGATCAGGCCAATGGCCCATCTAGTCCATCATCCTGTTCCCACAGTTGCCTGTGGGATTCCACCACAAAAGGCCCTCTCCCTTTCCGTGGTTTCCAGCAATTCAGAAGCACGGCTGTGGCAGCAGAGCAAAGCCATTTTGGCCAGTAGCCATCGGTAGCCCTCTCCTCCTCCAGGAATTTGTCTAATCCACTCTCAGAGCCGTTCGGGTTGGGGGCCACCATCTCCTCCTGTGGCAAGGAGTTCCACAGTCGAACTATGCGATGCAAACAGACTTACGAAGATTCACTCACTGTAGCACAAATCCGCCTCTTAAAGAAAATGGGGGGGGGGGGAATACGCAGCTGTCCCAAATCATTGCCAAGCACCAGATCCCTCCTAATCCACAGAATTCCAATAGATTACTTTCAACAGCACTCGGCCATCCATGGCTCCATTAACAAACCACTGACCATCCACATGCGGGGCTGCCCTTGAAGTTGACCCAGAAACTCCAGCGGGTGAAGAATTCTGCAGCGAGGCTCCTTACGGGGTCCTTGCCATGGGAGCATATTCACCCAGTACTTTACCAACTGCACTGGCTTCCGGTGGAGTACAGGGTCAGGTTCAAGGTGCTGGTTTTAACCTTTAAAGCCCTATGTGGCCTAGGACCCTAGTACCTACGGGACCGCCTCTCCTGGTATGCCCCGCGGAGGACCTTAAGGTGCTTAACACTTTGGAGGTCCCAGATCGCAAGGTGGTTAGATTGGTCTCAAATAGGGCCATGGCCTTTTCAGCACTGGCCCCAACTTGGTGGAACGCTCTGTCACAAGAGACCAGGGCCCTGCGGGACTTGACATCTTTCCGCAGGGCCTGCAAGACAGAGCTGTTCCACCTGGCCTTTGGTTTGGACTCAGTCTGACCCTTATGTTTTCCCTCCCCTTACGGTTTTGATCTATGGGCTACTTTTAAAATGAGTCTGCATTTTAAATTGCATTTTAACCTGTATTTTAAATTGGTCCGTCCCCCCCATTATGTTTTTACTGTAATTTTACTGGTGTTAGCCTCCCTGAGCCCAGCTCTGGTTGGGGAGGGCGGAGTATAAATAAAATTTATTATTATTGTTGTTATGCACCGTAAACCTCATTAGACAGCATCCGACACGCAGCATAATTCACTTTTACGACGCAGTCCTAGCATTCTTCTCCTCCTCGAACATTATTTTTTTAAAAGCTGTACAGTCTGCGTGTGGAAGGTGTCTGTCCAGTGCATCAAAATCAGAGACTCACCCTTAGAAATGGGCCTGCCTCAGACCCCAAACAAATGCCGCCCTTTTGATTTCTAACTTTCATCAAAACCCCTGGGAGGCTTCCCCAAAAAAGAGGCTCCTCCACACTCACCCCATCATTTAGCTGCAGGGAATTTTAAAAACAACAACAGCCATTCCAATTCCAGTCTTGTCAACTTTGCCCACTTCATAGAGAGAATTGCTTCACCTGAAAAAGGACACCCAGTAGCCAATGAACCCTTCAGCACACTTGAATTCACCTCTTCCACCTGTGCTTTTCCATACAGAAATGTGTGGAACTTCCTAGGCTGGGAGACCCTTTTGAATGTATTTTATTTCATCGGACAGTTTATATCCTGCGCATATTAGAACAAAACTCTCCGCAGTTTGCATAAAGCGTGTTCTCCTTCATGGAGAGCACGTGTTGCGGTGGGGGCCGACAAGACACTCCAAAGTTGTGGGGCGGGCTAATTGATCATTGGCCACGGTTGTGATTGGGCTTCCCTTGTTGTTGGGATGAAGTTAATGTTGCCATTTGTTGATTGACAGCCAGAATTGTTAAAACTCCCTGCACGAAGCGTAGAGCTTCCTCTTTTCGCTCCGTGCATCGGATTGCCCGTCCCCCCTCCCTATATTTAGGGTTGTTCGCTTGACCTTGCTATGCCTGCCATGGGGTCGTCTGCTCTTGGGGCAGGGGGGCCTGGTAGGAATTTTGTCCATCTGGCTGATTGGCTGGAGCCATTTGGTTTTTGCCTACTGCGTAGCAAATCGTCACAACTTGTAAGGTTCGCGGTTAGGCATTGGTTTAGGGTTTGGTTGGTTGAGGGGCATGGATTGGCTGTGCCTGCCCCTCTAATGCTGCTGCTGCAAGGGATTCCTTTAAATGAATCGGGGGCTAACTATTGCTTGTCCACTCTGTCAAGGGGGCTCGGGCCACGCAAGAGCCCCTGATTGCTTTTGGGGAGGGCTGAGGGCAGGTTCCCTGCTCCGTCGCTATCCCCAATATGTATTCCCCTTTTCTGACTTTCGCAGGCTTGCAAAATGTCAGTCTGTCCCCACTGTGGGCATATAGTCGCAACCAATGCTTAAGCAACCCCTCACATTTTGTAATTTAATAAAGTTGTGGCCAAAATTATGCCAAAAACCTTAAACAAAAATGCCATGTGATGTGTGAGTTATTTGGGATGGCTTGGGGACCTCGACACACAATAGGTTAAAATATATTAAATGGCAAATGCAGAGGCAAGGGAGTGTTGCCTAAGTGGCTGTTTTGTAACTTTATATATAAAAAAATTAGCGCACACATATGAGAAGGTGCCCTTCTGTAGTGAGGGACTTTGCACGTGATCAGTCACTTGGCCATTATCATGGTTTATTTAAAACAACAACAACCAGGGAATGGGTACGTTTTGTAAAACACAATGAACAACTAAACAGAGCGTCCTCTTTCAAGCACCAAAATAAACATTGCACCTTAAAAGATCAGCTGCAAAAATACAATGAAAATTCCTAATAGGCACAGAAAACAACCATGGAAAATATTACAAAGGAAGGTCAGCTATGAAGTACAAAATTCAACCTTTTTTTTAAAAAAAAAAATAACATGGGAGAAAATTAGGCAGAAGAAAATCAACTCATTTCCGGGCCACCATATATCAATAATACCATTAAACTAACCAAACCAATTAAATTCCCACCCCGCTATATAGCACTTAATCACAACTTAATCTAACTACAGTGGGATTAGGCCCTGAGGTTAGATCATTCGCCATAGGATATCTGGCTGCAGGCCTGATTTGGGAGCTTTTGCAAGTTCACTATTCAAATGCAACGTTTTGAAGATAAAACTCAAAATTTGGAGATTAAAGTCAAATGCAAAGTGTCGCATTTTGATTGAATTGCAAAATCCATCCTCTTTCTTCTCTTTTTGCAATCTCTTGAATTCCCTCCCTCATTTCTACAGGTGTTAAAGGTAAAAAAGGGACACCTTTGAAATGGCTTTTTGCCCTTGAAGATGCATATTTATCAGCCAGTGAATATTTATCGCCTGCTCCCCACTGAATATTTCCATCCCAGAGCAGACAATGAAATAAAGTAACGGTATAATATACACGTAACAGACAAGATAGCAAGACGTAAAAATTACAGACGCCATAAAAACAAATCCAAGAAATAACTAACAAATTAACAACTCCAGCATAAAACAAAACAACGACGAGAGCGACACCCAGAATTTCCAATTTAATCGAAGACCCGGATTTAAAAAACAGGCCATTCAGCTGACTGAAACTAGAAAACACCCCGATCGACAGCTCTCGCCCCCTCAATCACCTGGGCCGTCCCACGCAGCCTTCCGCTGTCTCTCACGCAATGTGCACCTCGCTTTGTGGCTTGTGAGCCTTTTCACAACTTCCAACCCCGGTCCTCACCCACCCAGGCTCCGGCGTGAGTCATTGCCCACAACACCCACGGCAGAAACCTCCCACCCCCTTGTTCCACAATAACACCAGAGAGCGAAAATGTGTGTCTGCACACAAACACGCAAAAGAAGGGAGGGTAGCACCTTCACCCTTTGGAGACCCAGAGGGGCCAACCCCCAAGGGGAGATGTCCTTTGGGATCTCTCCCTTTGGGGTCACCCAATGTATTATGGCACTGTTGATCCAAGAGGAATCTCTGGGATGAAATATACTCAGAGTCGAGAGTGGATTTCATGCTCTTTGTTCAGCTCATAGTGGTGAGGAGGAATGGAAGTTCCCCCAGAATGTCTGCTTTATATACTTTATTTACACAATGGGCCCCACATGATTGGCTAATTCCGGGATTCTCCTGTAGGCCAATCAGGTCGCGGATTCACTTCCACTTGGAGCTGGACTGGGTGGCTCCTGTGGACCAATCAGGCTGCTGCATTCTGAATCCTATTGTTCTAGGACCAATCAGACTGCTGCATTTTGGATCCTATTCAACTCAGTACATAACACCTCTCCACCTCCCAGAACTGGCATAAGGACATAAAGACCATCTGCTGAACAAGGCCAATGAGCCATCAAGTCCATCGTCCTGTTCTTGTTGGAATCAACTAGATGCCACAGTGGGAAACCAGCAAGAAGGATCCCAGCAAAAGAGCCCCTTCCTGTGGCTTCCACAAACTGGGATTTGGATCAGGGACCTTATAAGAGTTTATGTCAAAGTGGCAGAAACGTGTTTTTGTTGTTGTTTTTTCCATTTTCAGAACGTTTTGCATCTCGCCCTCCCAAGTCCAGCAAACGTGACCCAGAAAGGGGTTTACCAAAGCAAAGAATGAAATGACGGAAAAAGCTGAAATCTGGGATAGCGTGAGACTCTTCATCTCACGGTCGTGGGTTCGAGGGAGGCCCACGTTGGGCAAAAGATTCCTGCATTGCAAGGGGTTGGCATGATGACTTGTGGTATAAGGTAAAGGCAAAGGGACCCCAACCATTAGGTCCAGTTGTGGCCGACTCTGGGGTTGCGGCGCTCATCTCACTTTATTGGCCGAGGGAGCCGGCGTACAGCTTCCGGGTCATGTGCCCAGCATGACTAAGCCGCTTCTGGCAAACCAGAGCAGCGCACGGAAACGCCGTTTACCTTCCCGCCAGAGCGGTACCTATTTATCTACTTGCACTTTGACATGCTTTCGAACTGCTAGGTTGGCAGGAGCAGGGACCGAGCAACGGTAGCTCACCCCGTCGCGGGGATTTGAACCGCCGACCTTCCGATCAGCAAGCCCTAGGCTCTGTGGTTTAACCCACAGCGCCACCCGCGTCCCAGACTCTCGTGGTCCCTTCCACCAATTCTGTGAGTCTATGAAAATAAGCACACCAAGGGGACAGAACTAAAAGGAAGAGCAAAGTTTTATCCTCCTGCCTGGAGATGCCAGGAACTAAACCCGGGACTTTGGCTGGGCAGTGGGGTGGGGATTAATCACTCCAACTGGGGCAAAAGGCAGGGGGCAAGTGAAAGTCTACTCTGGGCTATGTTCTGAGGCAGTATGGTGTAATGGTTAAAGTGCCAGACTAGGACCTGGGAGAGACCAGGGTTCAAATCCCCACTCACTGAGCTGACCTTGGGGGCCAGTCACACTGCCTATCTGCTTAGCCTACCTCACAGGGTTGTTGTGTGGATCAGCTGAGGAACAAGGAGACCACATACGCCACCTTGAGCTCTTTGGGAGGAGAATGCGAGGTATAAATGCTATCAGTCATAACAATAATAAAAACAAGGTGCCAATTTGGAGCTGGCCTAGTCATCGGGCCCAAATTGGGCCTGCTGAAGTGACAGAATTGGGGGCGACTCATGACCCAGTGGATCCTGAGCAGTTCAGCTCCTCCCCTGTAATGCCCCATTTCATAGAAATTCAACCCGGACAAAGCAGGGAGCTGGGCACTGGCAGAGAAATGCCACCCCTCCATGGACAGATAGATGCCAGTGTAGCTGTTCAGGGCTGGGGGGAATCAGACCTCCCCCCCCTTCCAACACACACACACACACACACACACACACACACCCCAGATCAGAGGTTTGGCATGCACACTAAAATCTTAAGGACACTGTTTCAGATCAAGCGGGACCTCCTGGAACAGCCCTGGTGTCCTCAGGGTATTCCACAACCCCCCCCCAAAAAAAAACATTCCCCTTCTGCAACAGAAGAGCCTCTCTCTTGCACAATTCCGCCTTCTAAGCTACCGAATCCTGCAACCGTCACATTCATGTGACAGTGAGTTCCACAGGGGAACGATGCTCTATGGGAACTTTCTTCCGCATGCCCTGAATCTGTGGCCAGCATCACAGCTGCCCTGCATAATAAGATAAAGGAGGGAAAGCTGGGGCTTGCCTCCATTTCCCCCTGGGAGCCAGGAAGCATTAGGGGGTCCAGGGTCTTCCTGCTGGCTCCCAGACTGTCCACAAAACAATTTCCTTTCAGGGAAAAGGGAAGGACGTGCCGTAGCTCAGGTCAAAGCATCTGCCTTGAATGCAGAAGGTACCACAGGTTCAATCTGCAACAGCATCCGAGACCCTCCTGCCCAAAACCCATCACTGCCAGTCAGTGTAGGAAATACTAAGTTAGATGGTCTCCCTCATTGCAAGGTAGCTTCCTACGTACTCCCTATCTAGTCAGATTTCTAATTTTTTGCACGCAAAATGTGGGCTGGCACATTGGAGGAAAACAAGAGGCGATTACGGCACCAACAGAAAACAAGTTGCGAGCTGAAGAAACTGTTCCTGTTGAGATCTCCATTCCTTCGATGGATCAGAGATAAATATTAACTCGGGCAATGAATAAGTCCTCCGGCTCAACAGACCATACATGGGCAGGCAGCTCTTTCTGGAGACAAAGCATGTCAGGAACCATAAAGGCTGTTTTGACGCCTTCCTGGGACTCAAGGCAAATGGCAACAACAGACTGCAAACCATGGCTGGCACTGCCAATTTATGCCAAGGCCAGCCTTGAGCCTCACTGGCAAGGACCTTGACAGTCTGCCGGAAAGGACTCTGAAGCACAGCTGCCTGTCTCCTCCTCCCCTTGCCCTCCCTTGCTGTCTGGCACTGGGCATTTTGCCTCTTTGCTAACCGGACCCACATGGCACGATGCAAGCTCCGTCGTGACCCCTCACCCTGCCACCCTGGTTGTTCGCCATTCCGCTCACGAGGCCAATAAGGAGGTACTTACTGGAGGCTGGGCTGTTCTCCCTCCCCGAGGGGACGCCTTGTCCCAGAGCGGAACAAATTTGGAACCGGCTCCAGGAGTGAGCGAAACTGCCGGAGTGACCACAAGCACACGGAATAGGGAGAGAGGCAGGCAGAAAGAAAGAAGGAAGGAAGGGAAAAAAACTTCTCCTGCCTGCAGGAATTCAGATCTCGCTTCCACCAGGCCCTGAGTCACCTCCCCTCCCCTTCCAATAGATCAGAGCATGGGTAAACATTTCCAAATATGGAGATCACGACTACCAAAGGATGTCAGGAAAATCGCCCTTCTTCGGGCAACTTGGGGATGGCCGCTCCAGAGGCGGAATTCCCCCGCTGTGGGTCAATGATTAACGTTGAGCCGGGTGCTGCGCCTCGCTGAACTGGCAGGCCAGCGCCTTGCCAACGTTGCAGGGAACGACGAACTACGAAAGGCGTTGCAAAGGCCACCAGCTCCTGCAGGTTTCTCTTCCTCAATGGGTTCAGCAAGCCCTGAGAGTCGTATCAGCAGCTCTTAGCAAAATGCAAAATGGAAATCTCACGCTCAAAGGCAGAACACCTCTCGACGACGGTCACCATTCCTAACAGCATCTGCTTAGCCACTGTGGGGAACGGGATGCCGGACTGCTTGATCTCCAGAGGGCATTCAAATGGCAAGAAAGGAGATCCCATCTCAACATTAGGAAGCACTTTCGGAGAGCTGCTCAACAGCAGAACGGTGGTGGACTCTCCTTCCTTGGAGGTTTCTAAGCAGAGGTTAGATGGCCATCTGTCTCGGATGCTTTAGCTGAGATTCCTGCATTGCAGGGGGCTGGACTAGATGGCCCTCAGTGGTCCCTTTTGACTCTATGACTCCACAATTCTATCTGATGCAACAGGGCAACTGGCATGCTCTTTATTTGCAAACTATCGAATCCAGAGCTGGAAAGGACTTTCCTCAGACTATGTGCATCCATTCACTCCTGTAGCAGCAACACAGGTGGGCAATTGGATCCGGGCAGCTGGCTGAATCCTTATCTCTCCCACAATGGAGTGGTGGTGCGGGGGCCGCCTGTCTGCCCATCACCTGGCAGAAACCAAGCGCCAACCCCAGCTGATCAGCAACTCTCACAAGCACAGGGCTTCACAGGCAGCCATTGGCCTTGTCATGTGCTGACAGCCACAGTAGCTCTGGCATAGACAGCAGGGCTTTCAGCAAAGCAGAGATTTTACCAGATCCACACCGGGGGTTGGGCACATGGGCACTGCATTGCCTATACAGCTCAGGTGTTGCTGGAACCCTCAAACGTCCATCATCCCTGTACAGCAGCCATGCTGACTGGGGCTGGTTGGAATGTTGACTTGTGGTCCACCAAGATCCCAAGATCCTTTTCACAGGTCCTGCTAGTAAGCCAGGTGTCCCCCATCCTATATGTGTGCATCTGGTTCTTCCTGCCTAAGTGCAGAACCTGACAGTTGTCCCTGCTGAAATTCATCTTGTTAGCTTGCGCCCAGTTCTCCAATCTTTTAAGGTCATTTTAAATTCTGATTCTGTCTTCTGCGGCATTAGCTACCCCTCCCAGTTTGGTGTCATCTGCAAATTTGATAAGCATCCCCTCAATTCCTTCATCCAAGTCATTTATAAAGGCGTTGGACAACAACAGGCCCAGGACAGAACCCTGGGGCACCCCACTCGCCACTTTTCCCCAGGATGACAGGAAACCATTAATGAGTCCTCTTTGGGTTTGGTCAGTCAACCAGCTACAAATCCACCTAACAGTTACCTCGCTCAACTCACATTTTACCAGCTACGCTGCGAGAATATCATGGGGGACTTTGTCAAAAGCCTGACTGAAATGAAGATACACTATGTTAACAGCATTCCCCTGATCTACCAAGTTTGCAACTCCATCAAAAAAAGAAACAATAAAGTACAAGATCAGCCCCCACTGATGGGGTGTGTGTGTGTTACTGGGTTGTTGTTTTTATGTTAATTATATGTTTTGTGGTTTTATATTTTGCTTTTGTTCTGTGAACCGCCCTGAGACCTCCGGGTATAGGGCAATATACAAATTTAATAATAATAATAATAATAATCCATGCATGCGCCCCCTCTCCAGCTCAAACGGAAAAGAGGACACACACATAGAGCCCAGAAGTGGCTTACGGTGCTTTGCCTTGTAAATGTAATTCTCCCCCCTCCCTGGATTGGAAAGCCTTCGGATTTTCCCCTCCTTGGGCCCTGGGGTGAGAGAGTTCAATGGGACTGCAGCCTTTATATGCCCTCTATTTTATTTATCTATTTTCCCTGGGGGCCAGTTGCAGAAGACAAGACAGCCCTCCCAGTGCAAACAGTCCTCTCTCCGCGATATGAGGACCGAAAATCTAAAGAATGCGCAATCCAGAAGAAAAAGGCTGTGACGCAGCTGGAGATTGCGGGGGCAGGCTGTGGCTGCTCTCTTAAAACAAGACACTTATCAGTTCTGCAGGGAAAGGAGCAGGAGTCCTGGGCTTTGGCCATATATGGCAAGGATCTGCTCAGAAACTGGCTTCGCGATGTACTACTGCAGGGCTCAGGGGGGGCTTAGGCCAGCAGCAGAGAGGATCTGGCGGCAGCACGGCAGGCAGCATCAGCAGGGAGGACACAACATGAAAGCGCAGGACATCGCTCAGATTTCACAGGGAGAGATAGGAAAGTCGGGCTGTGCGTGTGTGCCAGGGGCGTTGTCAGTCTGCACAACTGATCCCTAGGGGGCACAGACCCAGAGGTGGGGAGGACGCAAGCACACGCCAGGATGACACAGGTCGGTGCAGAACAGGATCGTATCAAGTCCTACACTTTTTATGTATTTTTAACATTTTGTTGGAAGCTGCCCAGAGTGGCTGGAGAAACCCAGCCAGGGCAGGGTATAAAGAATAAAGGTAAAGGTAAAGGGACCCCTGACCATTAGGTCCAGTCGTGGCCGACTCTGAGGTTGCGGCGCTCATCTCACTTTACTGGCTGAGGGAGCCGGCGTACAGCTTCCGGGTCATGTGGCCAGCAAGACTAAGCCGCTTTTGGCAAACCAAAGCAGCGCACAGAAATGCCATTTACCTTCCCGCTGGAGCGGTACCTATATTTCTACTTGCACTTTCACGTGCTTTCGAACTGCTAGGTGGGCAGGAGCAGGGACTGAGCAACGGGAGCTCACCCGTTCACATTCGAACCGCCAACCTTCTGATCGGCAAGTCCTAGGCTCTGTGGTTTAACCCACAGCGCCACCCCGTCCCTAATAAATAATAAATAATAAATAATAAATAATAAATAATAAATAATAAATAATAAATAATAAATAATAAATAATAAATAATAAATAATAATTATTATTATTTTACAATGGACTCTTGGGTTGCGAACGTGATCCATGCGGGATGCACATTCACAACCCGCATCATTCGCAACCCACTGCTGCGCGTCTGCGCACGCGCGGGCTGCAATTTAGCATTTCTGCGCATGCGCAAATCGTGATTTAGTGCTTCTGCGCATGCACAGCCGCCAAAACCCAGAGGTAACCCATTCCGGTACTTCCGGGTTTCGGCAGTCTGTAACCCAAAAAAACGCAACCTGAAGCATCTGTTACTCGAGGTATGACTGTATTACACAGAAGCAGACATGCAACTCCTGAAAAAGTATTCTGCCAGAAGCTCTTCAGATCTCTCCTTCCTTGGAGGTTTTTCAGCAGAGGTTGGACGGCCATCTTTCCTGGATGCTTTAGCTGAGATTCCTTCATTGCAGGGGGTTGGACTAGATGACCCTCAGGGTCCCTTCCAACCCTACAATTTTATGATTCTATGATTGTGTCCCAAGTCGGCCGTGCCACGGTTGCAACAGGCTGCCACATCAGCGTTGCGGAGGGTTGGACTATATGGCCCTCAGGGTCCCTTCTAGCTCCCGTGATTCCAGGTCACCTTAAGAGGGCTCTCCTGCTTTGGAGAGTAGGACTCGAACCCACAGCTTCAAGTTACAAGAAAGGAGATGCAGACTAAACATCAGGAAGAACTTTCTGACAGGGAGAGCTTTCAATAGTAGAACAGACTCCCTTGGGAGATTGTAGACTCTCCTTCCTTGGAGGTTTCTAAGCAGAGGTTAGATGGCCATCTGTCTCGGATGCTTTAGCTGAGATTCCTGCACTGCAGGGGGTGGACTAGATGAATCTTGGGGGTCCCTTCCAATTCTACGATTCTATGATTCTACCAGGATCAGCCATGGCTAGCTTGCTTTTCTGCTTTTTAAAGACAGTTTCTGGTGGGTGGGAACTGGCTCAGGGGTACAATAGGTGACAATGACTCTTGCTGGATTGAACAGAAACTGCTCAGATGGCACAGGTGGAGATAATAGAATCACAGAACTGTAGAGCTGGAAGGGACTCCAGGGGTCATCTAGTCCAACCCCGTGCAATGCAGGAATGTCGGAAGGAGCGTCTCCACCCCCATCATTCTGCCTGGACACTGAGGTCCAGCGCCGAGGGCCTTCTGGCAGTTCCCTCCCTGCGAGAAGCCAAGTTACAGGGAACCAGGCAGAGGGCCTTCTCGGTGGTGGCACCCGCCCTGTGGAACACCCTCCCACCAGATGTCAAACAGAACAATAAGTACCAGACTTTGAGAAGACATCTGAAGGCAGCCCTGTTTAGAGAAGCTTTTAATGTTTAATAGACTATTGTATATTAATATTCTGTTGAAAGCCACCTAGAGTGGCTGGGGAAACCCAGCCAGATGGGTGGGGTATAAATAAATTATTATTATTATTATTATTATTATTATTATTATTATTATCATCATCATTATTATTATTATTATTATTATCATCTCAGCTAAAGCATGCAGGACAGAAGGCCATCTATCTGCTTAAATGTGAAATTTAAGATGTAAAAACCTTGTCCTTTTTGCACTGCAGGTTGTACAGAGAGTCAGTGCCATCTCTCCACCCACTGCTGCCAACCCCGTAAGCTCCCTCAAAGCTGCAATCCCCTTGCCACTCAGCGATGCCTCTCCCTTCATCGAAACAGAATCTGCATCTCAAAGGTCAGAGGAGTAGAGAGAAATAGCGTAACATCAAACCCCTGGACCTCCATTCTCAAGCACACAAGTCCTTTTGCCCCATCCATCAACAAGAAGACACGGGTGCAAGGGAAACACGAAAGGCAGCGGTGTTTACTTCTGCCATGTTAGAAATGACTGAGAGCTCTCCGCAATTGGGATCTCGCCGGCAGGCGCAGGAGAGATGAAGAGAGCAAGGCACCACCTGAGTAGCCTTGTCGTCTCTGGAGAGAAGTAGGAAAGATATTCTGACCAATTCTCCAGCTTGGACCAGAGTTAAGAGAGGAGGGACGTCAGAGTTAGGAACAGGGAAGAGATTCGATTTAAACAGATTTATACATGGCACCCTAAAGAAGGCTGATCGCCAAAGAATTGATGCTTTTGAATTCTGGTGGTGGAGGAGACTCTTGAGAGTCCCATGGACTGCAAGAAGATCAAACCTCTCCATTCTGAAGGAAATCAGCCCTGAGTGCTCACTGGAAGGACAGATCCTGAAGCTGAGGCTCCAAGACTTTGGCCACCTCACGAGAAGAGAAGACTCCCTGGAAAAGACCCTGATGTTGGGAAAGATGGAGGGCACAAGGAGAAGGGGACGACAGAGGGCGAGATGGTTGGACAGTGTTCTTGAAGCTACCAGCATGAGTTTGACCAAACTGTGGGAGGCAGTGGAAGACAAGAGTGCCTAGCGTGGTCTGGTCCAGGGGGTCACGAAGAGTCGGACGCCACTAAACAACTAAACAACAACATACATGGCACGCAGTGGTCCAATGCAGATCACAGGAATAAAAACTATGAAAGGTATTTGAAAAATACTAAAAGTATATATAAAAAAATTACTAAGCACTTTAGTAGGAACTTCTGACTAACACACAAATTTTGCAGTCAGTTATCCTTATGCGTGCTCCGTTCTGTGCGCTATTTTTCCAAATATGCACATTTTCCCATGCACGGCTGCTGGATAAAGGCATTGCAAAATGCAGAGCGGTGCAAATGTCAAAGGATGGCTGTGTTTCAGTTTTCAGGAAATGGGGATTAGCTATGTTCCCGTTAAAATGTGCATCTAATGAATTGATCCCCGATGGCTATGTGGAATATGAATAGCCTCTGCAAATTAAACTTATTAATGGCTTTGGGGACCCAAATTTATTTATTTATTTAGCAACAAATCATTAAAAAGTCAAAGTGGTTTACAGCATTAAAAAGATTTTTTAAAACCATACAATAAAAGCACGAAAATGTCTTAAAAAATTAAAAGCCACAAATTTTAAAGGAGCAAGCCTCGATAAACCATTGTGAAAGGATGTTGCCTGCACAGGCCTGGAGGAATAGAAAAGTTCCCAGCAGGCGCTTAGAACTTGGCACAGAAGGCGCCCGCTGCATCTCCAGTGGCGGAGAGTTCCACAGGACTGGGCCCATGACATTAAAAGCTCAGTTTCTCTTTATTTGGTGCCCGGCCCAGCTCTCCCGTTGCCCAGGGCACCAGATGTGCCACGGTCAGATGTACTGGGACTCAATGCCTCCGCCAGTCCGTGGCGACAAGACATCCCACAGAAAGAGGCAGTGGGAGAGATCAGCTGAATTGGTGGTGCCACTGAGTGAAATCGAGTCAAGTGGTGAAGTGTGAAAGAGGCACTGAGTGTGTCCGCCTCAGGGAGTCTCTCCCAGAAATGCCTTGCTGGCAAGAGCAGAATGACTAAGCGCCAACCTTTCCCCTTAACCCCACAGTTAGCACCTTCCACGCCCAGCCAAGGTAAGCAAGATGTTGAGCAAGGGCTGCTGCTGCACCCTGAGCAGAGAGAGGCTCTCCTTATCTCTCTCCCCTGTGAAGCAGGTGACAAAGACACAGCTATAACACCTCCAAAACCAGTAAAAGGGTTGGTGGCTCTGGCAGAGGCCCAGCTTGGGTAATACCAGCCCACAATCCCAACCAACCATGCATTCCCACAGCAGTTTCATTCCGTTTTCACAAGGTTCCCCTTCTAATTCCTGCATTATATTTGAGCTTTAAATGGAATTTTATTATTATGGTCACAGACTAGTTCCAGCTCATTTACAATATCAGGAAAATCGCAAACACAACAGGAATACAGTGGTACCTCAGGTTAAGTACTTAATTCGTTCCGGAGGTCCGTTCTTAACCTGAAACTGTTCTTAACCTGAAGCACCACTTTAGCTCATGGGGCCTCCTGCTGCTGCCGCGCCACCGGAGCACGATTTCTGTTCTCATCCTGAAGCAAAGTTCGGCAGCAGCGGGAGGCCCCATTAGCTAAAGTGGCAGTTTCAGGTTAAGAACATACCTCTGGAATGAATTAAGTATTTAACCCGAGATACCACTGTATTTGAAAGACAACTGTAAGCAGTTAACATCACTAGTGGGGTTATACGTAAGATGAAATGGTGACCTATTCAGGTTGAGTAATAAAATATTTTAGGTAATGATATAACAGGATAGGAAACGAAGCGAAATGTAAAGATGCAAAGTTTACATTTTGTAAACCATCAGACGGGAGGGAGGGAGGGAAGTCATTAGCTTCAGTCAAGCCAAAGAGATAAAATAAGAGGCTACGATGTTACGTAATGTGACTATATGTAAAACCAATAAAAATCATTTATTTAAAAAAAATGCATACAAATTCAACACTATGTTTTGTTGCTATTTTGTTAATGTTGTTTAAATTGTTTTATAGATATGAATGCTGTTGTACTTTGTGAATCCTATAATATGATTTTTGGTGTAACTGTTTATATTATTTTTTTAGTTGTTTTGTCAATAGTGTTACATAGATGGCAATTGCTTCCTTGGGGATTTGGGATAGTTTTAGTGATGATTGGTTAAGTATTCTATACGATTTATGCTGTATTCGTGATGTTCCATTATGTTATTTTTATCTTTTGTTTGTAAGCCGTTTTGGGATTTATTTGAATAAAAAGCAGTATAGAAATAGAAGCAATCAATAGTTCCGTCTTATTTGCAAAAAGGGTCCCCGTCTCCCCATCCCTGGAAGCGAATTACATGGAAACAAGCACTAAACTTGCACTATATTCCGCTATATATCTGGAAGTGGCTTTTACGTATTTTGAACATTTTTTGGGGGGGGTAGTTGTGGGGTGTTGAGCGGCACCTTTAGTTTCAGAATGGTTCAAAAAATCTGGAATAATGAACAAAGTGCCACACTACCCAAATGTTTAAAAAGTTGATGAAACTTTGAATCGGTTTTCAGCTTATGGTTATTTTAAATTTACAAAACTTTACATTGTTACTGTTAATTTCCCTTTGTGATAATTGCATTGTTAACTGCTTTGAAGGTATGTGTTTTTTACAATCATGTGCTACATAAATTTGTGAAACAAATTATTATAAAATAGTATAGAAGAACAAGCACTGAACAGATTTGTTGTACGGTGGACTCTATTGTATTTTGAAATGATAAATTATAGGGTGGAATTCACAGAAGGGTAATTAAAGGCATTTCAAGGATAGACGCTTTTGGTGAGACCTGGCTGCCTTCCTTTTCCTTTATAAAAGAGGCAGAAAATATTTTTGTTCCACCCTCAACACAAGATTCTCTGCGGAGAGGCTACTTGGATTAATACATAAATAAACATATTGCATGTGTATTATGTCTTGCATATGAAACTTAACAGGAAGGTACCATTGAACCACTGAACAATTTACTGCGGTTATACATCTGCACATCTGCACACGCACGGGTTGCGATTCAGCACTTCTGTGCATGTGCAAAGCGCGATTTAGCGCTTCTGCGCATGCGCAACCGCCAAAACCCAGAAGTAACCCATTCTGGTACTTCTGGGTTTCGGCGGTCCATAACCAGAGGTATGACTGTATGTCATCATCAATCTTTATTACGGTCCAGAGACCCAACAAATCATTACAAAGCAATACACAATTCATACAGCCTACCTCCAGGTTAAACAAGCATTTTGTTCAGAATATAGGGATCGTTTGTTCACAATGCAACAAAATATGTTTTATGGAATCGATGTCTTGAGCACATGAGCAAAGTTTGTCCTGGTAGGGAACTCCTCTCAACCTGCCATCCAACACTGCAGAAGGAAAGACGTTTAGTCTGGCTTTGGTGAAAAGCCTTCGATAGTTTGGTACTGTCAGGTTTTTAATGTAAGATGTTACATATTGTACTCCTACTGCCAGCAGACTACAGACTGCATGTGATCGAGATTGCAAGTCACTGTGTGCATTACCCCATATCTTTGCTTTAACATCTTTTGAGCGCCTTCATAACCCAGGTAATACAGTTGGGGGGTTGACAGACCAATAGAGGTGGCTTTTTTAGCCATGGTTTTCTGCCATTTGCTGACAAATTCCTCCTTGGTCAGGTGTTGGTACAAACCCTTCCCTAGATCAAAAACTGAAATCCTGAGCCAATGTTTTAGGGCAGCCCACCACACTTTAGTTGAGATTGGGCAATGACTGTATGTTGTTCTTAAACAAAAAACAATAAAAATCATTGGGGGGTGGGTGGGAATTATAGGGCAATATTTATCCGTGTAATCTTTCTGCTTCGTTACAGCACTGTTCTTTATATTGCATCTGATCTATTTGTATATGGGTGTGTCCTTTTAAAAATTATAATGCTCTTTAAAAAGAAGAAGAAGAAGAACTGGACCAGCTTTCTCTTAGGAAAAGTTCCATGGAAGGGAACGACGTCCAGCTTGCCTGCTTGGTGAGCTGATCTTGAAGGCTGGAACACTTATCCTAAGGGGGTCCCCATTCCAATTGTCTGCAATTTAAACTGGTCTTGAAAGATACCTCTGCATACTTCTGGTAACATTTGCAGGCAAGCAACCCCACAGGACAGGCGAAATTGCACTGATCTCCCCGCATAACGGCAACATCGATTTCAAATCCCCTGCCTCTTGTCTGACCCTTGCTTGATGGGCGAAAACAACTATTCCCTAGCTCCTTCCCGACATACTTTTAAACACTTGGAGGCTGTCAGCATAGCCTCTTTAATCTCCTTCTCTCCAGCCTAAAACATACCCATCTCCCCCAGGCAACTGTCCTCAGAGGAACTGCCTTCACTCGTCATCCGTCCGGCTCAGTATTGCTAAGACTTGCTTTGCCAAGGATTCAGGCAAAAGTCGTCTCTCCGTCCCTGCCTGGAAATGATGTTGGGGAACCTAACTTGGGACATAGCCTCTCCTCCTCCCAGAGGAGGCCTCCTGCTCCTGATTGGTTCTGCTGCCACGGCCAAGCCTCCCAGCCGACCAATAGGGCCGGCTGGTGGACGGGGCTAAATGCGTTTAAACAGCCGCGGCAGCGCTCAGCTCCCAGTCTGTTTATGACGATGGCGTCCATCTTTCTGACCAAGGAAATGATGTGTGGTTGGCAGACATCATCAGAAGTATTAGGAATTGGTTGCAGCTGTGACAGTATTGGCGGCAAGTCTTTTGGCTCGGGTGGCGGTTAGGCATTGGAATACGTGTGCTGTGTTGGAGGATTGGGTATGCGCCATCATCTACCCCTCCTCTTTTGGGTATTCCGTTAAAGGAATCTGGCGGTCGTGGATCCTGTCCGATGCCCTGCTGGTGGCTGGGGCCATGGCGCGACCCCCGGTGACATCATGGGGGAGCTTCCAGTTGAATTTGCATCAACAAGCTCCTCCCACTGGTTGTTAACCCCTGAAATGACTCCCCACTGAGTGGGGTGGAGTCATGTATTGCTGTTTCATCCAATGCCTAAGCCAATACTGCTCACATGCTGTAACCATTAAAAGTTGTGGCCTAATTTTGCCCATTAACCTAAAATAACGTGTCTGTGTGTCTTATTATAATCCTATGCAGGTGGTGGGTCCTCGACTCACAATCGGCGTGCAGAGAAGATGCTTTGCCACTGAGCCACGATCCTTGCAGAGAAGCACAACCCTTTTGCAGTTTAACTAAGGCCCCTTCACACATACAGCAGGCAGCAAACTTAGAATCACAGAGTCATAAATGTTGGAAGAGACTCCAAGTCCCACCATCCGCAATGCAGGAATCTCAACTAAAACATGAGTCCACAGTGTGGTGCAGCAGCAAAAAAAAATAAAAAATGCAAATGCTATTCTAGGCTGAATCAACAGAAGTCTAGTGTCAGGGGCCAGCAACCTTTTTCAGCTGTGGGCTGGCCCACTGTCCCTCAGACCATGTGGTGGGCCCAATTATATATATATATATATATATATATATATATATATATATATATATATATATATATATATATATATATTGGGGGGGAATGAATGAATTCCTATGCCCCACAAATAACCCAGAGATGCATTTTAAATAAAAGCACACCTTCTACTCATGTAAAAACACGCTGATTCCCGGACCGTCCGCGGGGCGGATTTAGAAGGTGATTGGGCCACATCCGGCCCCCAGGCCTTAGGTTGCCTACCCCTGGTCTAGATCAAGGAAAGTAAATAGTACCACTCGGTTCTGCCTTGGCCAGACCACACCTGGAATACTCTGTCCAGCACCACAATCGAAGATGATGATGATGAAGATGAAGAAGAAGAATTCATTATTTATACCTCGCCCATCTGCCTGGGTTTCCCAGCCACTCTGGGCGGCTTCCAACAAAATATTAAAAAACAATAGTCTTGTTGTTGTTGTTGTTTAGTCGTTTAGTCGTTTCCGACTCTTCGTGACCCCATGAACCAAAGCACGCCAGGCCCTCCTGTCTTCCACTGCCTCCCGCAGTTTGGTCAAAATACAATAGTCTATTAAACAATAGCTTCCCTGCTTCAATAAACAGGGAAAGATGTCGACAAGCTGGAAGGTGTGCAGAGGAGGGTGACCAAGGTGATCAAGGGTCTCGGAAGCAACGGTTGAAGGAGCTGGCAATCTTTAGTCTGGGAAAGAGGAGACTGAGAGGAGATATGAGAACCATCTGCAAATATCTGAAGGGCTGTCACATGGAAGATAGAGCAAGCTTGTTTTCTTCTGCTCTGGAAGGTAGGACTCAAGGCAATGGTTTTAAGTTGTGAAGAAAGTAGACTCCGACTAAACGTTAGGAAGAACTTTCTGTCAGTAAGAGCTGTTTGACAGATGAACGGGCTCCCTCGGGAGGTTGTGAACTCTCCTTCCTTGGAGGTTTTCCAGCAGAGGTTGGGTGGCCAACGGTCAGGGATGCTTTAGCTGAGATTCCTGCATTACAGGGGGTTGGACTAGATGAACCTCAGGGTCCCTTCCAACTCTACCATTCTAGGATTCTATGATGTGAAATGAAACACAGCTACCCCTGCACTTCTCCGAATTCTGAAATGCAGTTCTCAAATGCCAACATGTCTACTAAAAGGTGTGTGTTATGGTGGGAACCTACAGAAAATGTGTATTGGAGAAAAAGCAACAAGGAAAAATGCTTTGGGTTGCATCCAGCGTTGGTCATACTCAGATGGGACCCATTAAAATCAAAGGACGTAACTAACCTGGCCCAAACATTTCAATGGGTCTACTCTGAGTAGGATTGAGTTGCTAGAAACAGGGGGGGTTGGTTTGCAAAAATACACGGATCAGGCAAATCTACGTAGAATGATGTGTGTTTTGGGGAATGGTGGATTTGAACAATGATGTCGAGAACAGGACTTGAGAGAAACCGAAACAGCCACCATGAGATCATACATAGGCCACTGGCCTGATCCAGGAGGCCCCACCTTGTGCTCTTATGATTTGTCTTTAGAAACATTTTGGGGGCTCCTGGTTAGAGGAGGCTGCTTTTGCAAGGCTGTAGCATCAGGCTTGGACGCGGGTGGCACTGTGGGTTAAACCACAGAGCCTAGGACTTGCAGATCAGAAGGTCAGCAGTTCGAATCCCCGTGACGGGGTGAGCTCCTGTTGTTCGGTCCCAGCTCCTGCCAACCTAGCAGTTCAAAAGCACGTCAAAGTGCAAGTAGATAAATAGGTACCGCTCCGGTGGGAAGGTAAACAGCATTTCCGTGCGCTGCTCTGGTTCGCCAGAAGCGGCTTAGTCCTGCTGGCCACATGACCCGGAAGCTGCACGCCGGCTCCCTCGGCCAGTAAAGCGAGATGAGCGCTGCAACCCCAGAGTCATCCGCGACTGGACCTAATGGTCAGGGGTGCCCTTTACCTTTACCTAGCATCAAGATTAAAATCAGGGGAAGAGAGCAGTCTAGCTTTCCCCCAACTCTCCAGTCTGCCTGCCGAAGTGGCTGGCAGCCAGCCAACCAACCGGTGCCCCCCACCCAAGCCTAGACCAATCCCTAGCCTTCGCTGGAGCACCGCACAAAATTACTCCTGCCAGGCTTGGAGTCGTGGAGAGGGGGGCTTTTACAGACCCTTTTAAATTGACACGATTCATAATGAAAACTGCTGGCAACCGCATTAGTCTCTCGGGCTCTGCAGATCAAGGCCCAGTAGGAGTGAGGAAGCAAATTGGTAATAGGTGCAATTTTCTTCTTTTTATCCCGGATAATTACTGTGGAAAGGCAGCCTCTCCTGGTGCCTCGCAATTAGCTGAAATAACCAAATCAAACGCGACTCTCTTATTAGCAGGGGCTGCGCAGGGAAAACAAAACCCGTGCCCGCCCCCTGGTCCAGCTACGAAGGCTGGACGTCAGAAACACTGTTGATTAAAGAAAAAGGGAATCAGAAAGGCTGTGGGGTGCTCCCGGGGGACATTTGTCCCTGGAGGAGTTGGTCTGCCACACGTCTCACTTCCTGAAAAGTCCCAACTCCAGAGCTAAGCCAGATCTTTCATCCGGGCCCCTTCCACATGCAGGAACGGGACCTTCCAATTCTTGCACAGATATCACATCATCACAAAATCACATTCTTCATACGGGTGTTGCTCTTTCCCAAGGAGCTGGGTATGTTTCACATGGGAAATAGGGGACTGAGAGGAGATACGCTAGCCATCTTCAAATATTTTAAGGGCTGTCATATGGAAGAGGGAGTAAGCTTGTTTTCTCCTGCCCCAGAGGGAAGGACCCAAACCAATGGCTCCAAACGGCAAGGAAGGAGACTCCGACTAAACGTTAGGAAGAACTTTCTGACGGGAAGAGCTGTTTGGCAGTGGAACAGACTCCTTCGGGAGGTTGTGGACTTTCCTTCCTTGGAGGTTTTTAAGCAGAGGTTGAACAGCCATCTGTCGGGGATTTTTTAGCTGTGATTCCTGCATTCATGGAATAGAATTGTAGAGTGGGAAGGGACCCTAAGAGTCATAATAATAATAATAATAATAATAATAATAATAATAATAATAATAATTTTATTTATCCCCAGCCACTCTGGGCTACTCCCAACAGAATATTAAACAGAATGAAACATCAAGCATTAAAAACTTCCCTAAACAGGGATGCCTTCAGATGTCTTCTAAAAGTCAGATAGTTGCTTATTTCCTTGACCTCTGACGGGAGGGTGTTCCACAGGGCAGGCGCCACTACTGAGAAGGCCCTCTGCCTGGTTCCCTGTAATTGGCTTCTCTCAGTGAGGGAACCGCCAGAAGGCCCTCGGTGCTGGACCTCAGTGTCCGGGCAGAACAATGGGGGTAGAGACGCTCCTTCAGGTATACTGGACCGAGGCCGTTTAGGGCTTTCAAGGTCAGCACCAACACTTTAAATTGTGGCTCAGAAACATACTGGGAGCCAATGTAGGTCTTTCAAGACCAGTGTTCTGTGGTCTCCCAGTCACTAGTCTAGCTGCCGCATTCTGGATTAGTTGCAGTTTCTGGGTAACCTTCAAAGGTAGCCCCACATAGAGCACTTTGCAGTAGTCCAAGCGAGAGATAACTAGAGCATGCACCACTCTGGCAAGACAGTCTGTGGACAGGTAGGGTCTCATCCTGTGTACCAGATGGGGCTGGGAGACAGCTGCCCTGGACACAGACTTGACCTGCGCCTCCATGGACAGCCAGTCATCTAGTCCAACAACCTGCAATGCCCTCCGGAGCAGGAGAAAACATACTTGCTCCCTCTTCCATGTGACAGCCCTTGAGATATTTGAAGATGGCGATCATATTGCTTCTCAGTCTTCTCTTTTCCATGGTAAACATACCAAACTTCCTCGATTTCAGGAGGCTGGACCAGATGTACAATTCTATTACAGTAGTACCTCGGGTTAAGAACTTAATTCGTTCTGGAGGTCCGTTCTTAACCTGAAACTGTTCTTAACCTGAGGTACCACTTTAGCTAATGCCGTCTCCCGCTGCCGCCGCGGCGCAATTTCTGTTCTCATCCTGAAGCAAAGTTCTTCACCCAAGGTGCTATTTCTGGGTTAGCGGAGTCTGTAATCTGAAGTGTCTGTAACCCGAGGTACCATTGTATTCTAAGATTGTAACTTGGGGCCAGTCTACATGCTAGATCGCCTTGTCCCATATGCACCCACTTGGTTGTTTTGATCAACAAAACTGACATGTGTCACATGATACCTATATTCCCATCTCCAGGCTTCACCACAAATGTCATTATTGAGTATGTGGACAGACAACAGCTGAACCCCTTCTGCTGAGCTCCCGGCCTACCACACAGGGGCGCTATTTAACACCATCACCGACAGCACCTGCCTGCCCGGTGTGCAGGGAGACAGCCAGGTCCCCTGCCCCAAGGAGGCTGCAAAGTTGCAAGCAGACCTATCAGAGACTGCCAGTGGATATTCAGATTTAATGGGGACTGCCAAGGATCCGGATGAAGGAAACCCTCGAGCGTACATTTGATCCGGGAACCGGGTTCCACCCCCTTTGCTGCTGCTCTTACAACCATGTAATTATGACACCTGCTTGCAAGAGAAGAAATTAGAAGCAGGCGGATCTCAGCCAGCAGAGACCTGCAAGCACCGGGGAGGCATGTGCAAAGAACGCAGGAAGACCCGGGGTATTTTCCTCCGTTGCGAGACCCCCGCCTCTGTTTTAAACCATTGGGTATGTTCTATTCCCCCTGGCCTGCTCAGAGCGCACAGCTAAGAGAGGACGTGGGTTCGAATTGGAGAAGCTTCGATGAACCAAGTCTGGTGCGGAAGGCTGGAAGAGCGTCTTCTGTTTCTCAGGAGGAGACCTGAGAGCTGCCATCTTGAAATCTCATAAGGCTTGCAGTGTGCAAGAAGGAGCAGGGTGACTCTCTATCGCTCCGGAAGACAGGGGAGAAACCAGGAGGTGGAAACATCGGGGGAAAGAGATTGCGGCGAAATTTTGAGGACGGAAGAAGATAAGACGAGCCTGCCGGACCAGGCCAGAATGGCAGACTGTTCTCCCAAGACCCTGTGGGAAACCTGTATGCAGGATTTGAGCGCAGCAGACTTCTCCCCGGAAAGATACATGATTGACATCCTCAGGTGGCTTGCTCTCCTTGGATACAAGTATTTAAACAGACATTGGTCAGCCATCTATCTGGGAGGAGGCTGCAGTTGCAAGACCCCTGCACTGACTGGGCAGTTTGACCACCTGAGCTCCGAGGACCCTCCGGGCTTTAAAACCCCATTTTTTTAACTCCTGCAATGCTGTCGCTAAGGGAGAGTTAACGTGCAAGGTCGTTCGAAGCCTCGCACGCTTCTCGCATCTTCCCAAAGTCAGCGTGACCCCATCTGGTCAGCGTTTGCAAGTAAGTTGCTTTCATCATTGCTCTTCAACCTTCCAAGGTAGCTGCTGGTTTATTGCACTGTGCTCTTTTCCTTTGCAAAAGTATAAGCCACAGGCAGAGGCAGCCATACTTCTGGACACCACAGGGGAGAAGAGTGCTCTTGTGTTTGGATCCTGTCTGCAGGTTTCCCAGAGTCAACTGTTCAGCTGTGAGAGCAGGATGCTGGACTAGGTGGGCCACTGGCCTGATCCAGGACTCTTCTCATGTTAAAATCTCATTTAGCATTAAATGCTTATATGCAGAAGAGTTGCTGCTGCTTCCGTGCTCTCTCTCACTCTCTCTCTCTCTCTCACACACACACATTTTCCCAAAGCTCCTTGGAGTATTTATCTGCAACAAGCAAATGCACCTTGTTTGCTTCACAATCACCAGAGATGCAGATATTTGAAGTTTCCCTATTTAAACGTTACAGCCACCATGTGGAAACCAAGTGAAAGCACTCAGCCAGCGGGGGGGGGGGGGGGGGGCGTGTTGCTGTGGTGGTTTACGAAGTTCACAAATACAGTTGTTGCTTCAAAAGATCCCGGAAGCCAAAATGGAGACTCAGAGGTCTTTAGAAAAAACATAGGAATCACCTGCTGGATAAGGGGCTGTGCAAACCACTGTTTTGAATACTGCTTTTTCTAGGACAGGAGAAACTGGGGGTGAGTTTATGGAACCAAGCAGGCAGCAGCCCAGAAATGTTTGGGAACAACGGATGCAGAGTTTATGTCCCCCACCCCTTATCTAACTGCCTGAGGTCCTTTTAAGAGGAGGTGCTCACATGCAGAACATTTGCTCTCCCAATGAGTCTCAGCCTCCTTCTAAAACTGCAAGTCAGATCTTAGGGGGATCTGGCCCACCAGCACTGCCTCCTTTGGTCTTTGGCATCTAGGAAATACATCTGGAGTCCTGTGTCCAGTTCTGGGCACCACAATTTAAGAAGGATGTTGACGGAAGGAAGGTGTACAGAGGAGGGAGACCGAGACGATCAAGGGTCTGGAAACAAAGCCATATGAGGAACGGTTGAAGGAGCTGGGTATGTTTAGCCTGGGAAAGAGGGGACTGAGAGGAGATATGAGAACCATTTTCAAATATCTGAAGGGCTGTCACATGGAAGAGGGAACGAACTGCTCTGGAGGGTAGGACAAAGAAGGAGATTCCAACTAAAAGTCAGGGAAAACTTTCTGACAGTAAGAACTGTTCAGAACGGATTCCATCGGGAGGTTGTGGACTCTCCTTCCTTGGAGGTTTTCCAGCAGAGGTTGGGTGGCCATCTGTCATGGATGCTATAACTGAGATTCCTGCATTACAGGGGGCTGGACTAGATGACCCCAGGGGGTCCCTTCCAACTCTGCGTTTCTGTGATTCTATGCTTCCACAGACCTTTCAGCTGGCAATGCCAAAAGTGGAGGATGAGCCCTTCTGCCTGCAAAACTTGCGCTTTACCACTGAGCTTAATCTCCTCGGGATTAAGGCAGAATTGCAACTCAAGTGCCTCCGACATTCATCTTCAATGCTCTTTAATCTCGACAATCAGGCAACCTTCTTGGTATCAGGATTAGTAACATAACCGCATGCTGTATTCCTCCAGGCCTCCCGAGCAAAAACAACCAAATTATCACACCCGCCTAACCCAGTTTCTCGGGCATGCACTCACAGCACCAAAAACATGTTGTCTCAAGGGGGTTTTTTGGGTCTGTGGTTTTCAGTTTGACTTTATCTTCTGTTTGGGGCTAGTTTTGCTTCTATTTTGCAAAAGTCAGAAGCTCTCCAGGAGGGGGAGAGGGAGGGGCACATGGACACACACTCAAAACCTCTTTTTCTTCTTTTTTTCAGATTTCGCCCACAATTCCTTTAATATGAAACGCTTGCAACATTCTTCTTTCTCATGCCCATGTTTGGAAAACTCTTTATCGCCTGCTGTTCTCCGTCAAGTTGTCTGTCCTCTAGCCAGGCGCTGAGTGTGAACAAAGAGTTCTAAGCAGTTGGGTCATCACTGAAACAGGGTGTGAATTAGTTCAAACCAATACTCCATCCCACAAATAAAAATTTCCTTGCATGCAGAAAGTCAGCAACTCAGGGGGGAAGCTGTCCCTGACATCTTGGTTTTCTACATGCACATTTTTTCCCCTCCTTGGGTGGGACTTCTCAAATGGCCTAAAGCACTATAACCCAGGCATGGGTAAATCATTTTCGTGAGATCTGAGAGCTGCTTCCCAATGACCTATTTGTCAAGCCTTCGTCCTAAATTGCTTGCTGAGGGATTGGATGATCTTGGTTATTTAATGAGCTTTCACTCTGTGCTGTTGGCCAGGAAGCTATACAGTGTCATGTCCAAGGAACCACACCTCTGTGAAAAGCTTTTTAAACCATCTAGGTTGGTGGCCAACATTGCCTCCTGCTGCGTGAAGAAGACCTTTCATTCTGTCTGTCCTGAATCTTCCAAAATTCAGCTTCAGTGGGAGCCCACGGTTCTAGTTACTGTACTTGCTTGTAGATCGCGAGCCACAGCTGAAGAGTTGGGGCACCAAGTTGGGTCAACAGTCACATTCAGAAGGAAAGATGAGGTGTTCAGAACAGAAAGCTTCTCTAGGAAGGTCAGGGTACAGCAAGGATGCTTCCCCCGCCATGAGGGGGAGCAACGCCCTTCCGATTTCTGCTCTCCGACAAACGGAATCCATAAATCAACAGAGAATCCAGCAGGGACAAGCACCAAAAGGCAGAGCACAGAACATCCCGCCAGAGGATTTGCATTAAAGAAATTCACACGGCTGTCAGGAAAGCAAACGGGGAAGGAGGGGGAAAACTGTCTGCAGCAATCGGAAGGGTGTGGACCATTTGGAGAGGAGCGTGTTGGCACTGCGGGGATCGTGTGGTGCTTTTTCCCATGCCCTGCCTAGGTAGTTCTGGGAGCATTCAGGAGCCGAGGACAAGCCGGGCCAGCTCAAGGTAGCCGTCCACTGGAACCTGTGAGTCAAGAGTCATATTAAGGCCCCAGAAAAATGCAGAGGGCCATTCAGTACAAGGGAGGAAAAGGCTAGTCCATCACAGTTCCCTCAGTCTGCCATCTTTCCAACCTTAAATTCAGTTCTTCACCCCGCTGCAACAATCTGCAATTTCTTTAGCGAGAGAAAACCCTCGTGGAAATTTCAGCAGCGTTTCAGGGCAAATTTCTCCTAATGAGCACATTCTTGCATGCAGTTTTGACCAATGTGCATATTTTTGCAAGGAATTTCCCCAAATGTAATGTGTTTCAACTACTTTGAGGGTTTTGTTGCCTTTCTACATTCAAGCGGCATATAAATTTCATGACATAAACACAAACGTTTCCGGGTGTTATTTACACTAAAATAGCTCTTGCTAAGCTCGGTTTTCCCCTAATATATGCATTTTGCATTGAAGAATTCAAATATGTGCAAATTTCGAAAGGCGGCCAAGTTTTGGATCACCTGTTGCTTTGGAAAGCCCCAAATTGGAAGATTCACCATAAAATGCCAACTGAACCAAACTGCTCCCATCCCTATCCAGCACCCAATGCTACGAAAGGATACATACAGATGTGGTGGCACAATCTGAACGACAAGTGAGTGATGGGCTAATCTGTCCATTTAAGTTTCTCACTTTATCAGTCTTATTTATAGAAAAATATTCATATACTGCTAATTCATCAAAAAAGAAAAAAATCAAAGTGGCTCAGAATAGCCATACCTAAAAATATGAACCATATAAAAAGTGGAAATCAGAAATCAGCTAACCATGGTGGAAAGATGTGCTCTTCATTGCCTGCCGAACCTGATTAATCCAAATATCACCATTTGATAGCCAAGTCCAAACCCAAAAGTCCTGTTGGGATGCATTCTGGCTTGCCTGCTGATGAAACTGAGTTTGTGATGATTGATAATACTGTCACTCATCCGGTTTAGTAGCAGTTGCCAGGACATTTGCCTGTTCACCTCTGCATAGTTCCTTCCTTATTTCGGATATCGTGGTATATCAATATACAGTAGTACCTCCAGTTGCGGATGGGATCCGTTCTGGGGGTTTGGTCGGATCCTGAGGTTTCTACAGCCTGAGGACCACTTCTACGCATGTGCGCAGGGAGAAACTCGGTCAAATACTTCCAGGTTTGCCACTTTTGCATCCTGAAGTTTACGTAACCAGAGGGTTACGTAACTGCAAGGACTACTGTATTGCAATGTTTGGCTGCTGATATAACGCCATATTGAAGACCGGCCATATTGCTCAGTATGCGGTCGCCCTAGTATGCAGTCTAAAATTCATTCCCAGCTTTGTTACTATAAATGCTGTCTAGTTTCACTTTTGCTTCTGTTCTCAACCTTCCAGATGACCTGTGCCTTCTGCCTAAGATCCAAGGGACAGCTGGGTGTTATAGTTTCAAAAGTGATCGACCCCTGTCATTTTCTTTGTCCCAGCAAGCCTGGGTTGCAGCCCAGAGGCTCCCTGGCACCCACATGGTGCAACCTAATCTCATCATCTGCTACCACCTCCCACATACCCTGAGACAGAATGAAAACTCTGCGGCTACAATATCCAACCACTTTTGTTTCCTCCTACTGTCTTCCCACTTGTTTCAACGTCGAAAACATAAGAAGAGCCCTCTGGATCAGGTCCATGGCCCATCTAGTCATAGAATCAGAGTTGAAAGGGACCCCCAAAGGTCATCCAGTCCAACCCCCCCAAAATGCAGGAATCTAGTCCAGCATCCTATTCCCACAGTGCCTGCAACTGTAGTCAAAGCCGTTTTCCCCATTGGTGTTAGTGGTTCGTTGTGCAAGGGCGCCGGCCTCTCAGGGGCGCCCCAGCGAGCGAGGGAGCTGCGCGGCTCTGCCGGAGGCCTCCCCTTTCCCTGAACGCCCGCCAGCTGTGCCCCGCCAACTATATGGCGGGCGGGTGGGCTTGCAGCTTCCCTCCCAAGCCTCTACAGGAGGAGAGAAATCCATGCAGAGGTCGTTGTCCTCCTTCTGCTTCCTCCCTCCTTCTGGCTTCTCAGGCGCCCTGATGCCATAGAACATGTCCGCCAGCACGTTCTCCTGCTGGATCGCCACGCCATGGATCAGGGTGTTGGGAAAGGCAGAGGACATTTTCTACTGCCCCTCCCTTGTTTTGGAGCTTCCGGGGGGGCGCTGGAAGGATCTTTCACCACGGCACTGAATATGCTTAAGATGGCCCTGACTGTAGTAACCATTGATAGCCCTCTCCTGCCCCATGGATTTGCCCAATCCTCTTATTCCTGCATTGCAGGGGGGTTGGGCTAGATGACCCTCAGGATCCCTTCCAACTGTACAATTCTACGATTCCATGGGTGTGTGGCCGTCTCAGACTCCTGTGGGAGGGAGTTCCGCAGTTTGATTAGGCGCTGCGTGAACGGCGTCCCTCCTTTCATCTGTCCCGAGCAGTGCCAGATTTACGTATAAGCTAAACAAGCTCTAGCTTAGGACCCCACTCTCTTGGGGGCCCCCAAAAAATTAAAGGGGGGGGGAGAAACTGAATGTACATTTCCAAAATATAAAAAACAAATAAAATAAAACCTACATGCAGAAACAGTGTTTTGTGTTGTGTTGGCTCCTATGATGTGAGTCATGGGCCCCGCCTGCTAGCCTGCTCCCTCAAATATCACTGGTTTGCTCCTTTCTATATATAGGGTGCTCACTGGAAGGACAGATCCTGAAGCTGAGGCTCCAAGACTTTGGCCACCTCATGAGAAGAGAAGACTCCCAGGAGAAGACGCTGATGTTGGGAAAGATGGAGGGCACAAGGAGCAGGGGATGACAGAGGACGAGATGGTGGGACAGTGTTCTCGAAGCTACCAACATGAGTTTGACCAAACTGCGGGAGGCAGTGGAAGGCAGGAGTGCCTGGTGTGCTCTGGTCCAGGGGGTCACGAAGAGGCGGACACAACTAAACGACTAAACAACAATATATAGGGTGCCTACATTCTGCATGGACTGGTTGCAGGGCAACATGTGCAAATGGCTTGAGATACCTATGAGGTCCATAAATTACCATATAGCATATATTCAACACAAGAAACAGGGACAATTTGTTGTTGGCAAAGGACAGCTGGACATATAAAGGGCCCCATGACCTTCATGAGCTTAGGATCTCATCAAACCTAAATCTGGCCCTGGTCCCGAACCTTCCAACATTCAGCTTTTCTGGAAGTCCACGGGTTCTAGCCTTAAGAGCTCGGAAAAGTGTTAAAAACAGTGTTGAAATGCTATTGTGTGACATTTGGCAGGTCTAATTAAAGCCTCGCCTGATGATGGATCTGGCGTTTTTCTTGAGCCAACACAGCTACCTGTCCTGTCCTTTGCCTAGCACAACCCAGTATTTGTAAATCACAAAGTCTTCAGAAATGAAGCCACTCACCTGGCGGCCTTGGGAGAGCCAGCACCAATTGACGAGCTGAGGGTGCTTTCATAAACCGTAAGAAAGTTGGCAAGATTCCTCGTTCTCCTCCTTGAGACCTTCAGTGCCCTGCTGGCAATTCAGATAGGTCCATGTGCATTAAGACTTTGCCAGGGTCTTCTGCCAGTGCATTCTGTCTAAAAGCAACCGCAAGCAACAGAGCGAGAATCAGATCTTTGGTCCTCTATCCTGCACCTTAGGAAAGGGACCGGCCACCTGCCCAGACACAAGATGCCTCGGGGGAACCACTGGGCCTTCATTTTTTGCATCTCCTGTATCGTTTGTACCTTTAATTCAGACTGCAATCCTTAGCACCAAGAAGCTGGTGTCTCAGAGCTTGGAAGGGTTTGCTCATGCGTAAGTACGTTCATTGCATTGGTCCTGCAAAAATCTACTCGAAAGTGAGTACCACTGAGAATGTGGATTTCTGCTGATACATATATTTTGTGGTATGCCCAGTTATGCCTAATATACAGGCAACCCCTGATTTGCTTGCGGGTTGCATTCCGGGTCATTGCGAGCCTGTGTGAAATCGCATGCAACTGAAACAGTCTGAAAGCAGCCCGTGCCACCCCACCCCTCCCCCGCTTTGCCCTTTTAGAAACACCTTTTATGACATTTCCAGGTTACTTCCGGGATCAGTGCTGTGAGCTATTGTGCACATATCAGTAGCCCCTAAAACAGGGGGTTGCCTGTTGGCTATTTGCAGTTTAGTTGCGTTGCAGAAAGCTTGCCGGGGAGACCACGCATTACAAGGAACTCGAAAAAATAACTTTATCAAGGTTTTAATAACAAAAACAAAAACTCCTTTTACACTAAATATCTCAACAAGCAAGACCCAACCCATCCACCAGGGTACTGAGAGAGCTAGGTGCTGCTCTTTATATACTATACCCAATTGCTGACACAACTTAATTAACACAACTTAGCAGCACCTGCTATACTGTTTCACAGCTGTAAAACTGGGTCTCGCTATTTGCTCTAGCCCTTAAAGAAATACACATCTTGTGGAACAATAATGAACCTTCACATTTAAAGAGACCATTCAACACATATTTCTGCAAGATGTAGGTAGGTAGCCATGTTGGTCTGCCATAGTCGAAACAAAATAAAAAAATTCATTCCAGTAGCACCTTAGAGACCAACTAAGTTTGTTATTGGCATGAGCTTTCGTGTGCATACACTTCCAAACATTCTCATTGTATGTTATCTGTTAAATACACTTTTATCGCACAAAAAAAAATTTTTCTTTCCAGTAGCACCTTAAAGACCAACTAAGTTAGTTCTTGGTATGAGCTTTCGTGTGCATGCACACTTCGTCAGATACACACAGTTATCGCACAGTTACTTATTTCTTCTATTTTTTTATCGTATTTCTATGTAAATTGTCAATTACACAATATACTACAAGGCTCTCTCTAAGTCTACCAGGAGATTACCTTTATACCATGGTTCTTCAAATATTCTTTAAATATTCTCCATTCCTTGTGGACTTTTTGTTTTGTTTTGTTTTTGTTTTGTTTGGCCTCTAACTCTTCCCGTCACCAGAGCAACGGGAGCTCACCCTGTCGTGGGGATTCGAACCGCTGACCTTCTGATCAGCAAGTCCTAGGCTCTGTGGTTTAACCCACAGCACCACCCGCGTCCCTACTGCAAGATAGGTAAAGGTAAAGGGACCCTTGACCATTAGGTCCAGTCGTGACCGACTCTGGGGTTGCGGCGCTCATCTTGCTTTACTGACCGAGGGAGCCAGCGTACAGCTTCCAGGTCATGTGGCCAGCATGACTAAGCCGTTTCTGGCGAACCAGAGCAGCACACGGAAACGCTGTTTACCTTCCTGCTGGAGTGGTACCTATTTATCTACTTGTACTTGGACGTGCTTTCAAACTGCTAGGTTGGCAGGAGCTGGGACCGAGCAGCGGGAGCTCACCCTGTCGTGGGGATTCGAACCGCCAACTGCTGCTCTGGTTCGCCAGAAGAGGCTTAGTCCTGCTGGCCACATGACCCGGAAGCTGTACGCTGGCTCCCTCGGCCAATAAAGCGAGATGAGCGGCACAACCCCAGAGTCGGCCACGACTGGACCTAATGGTCAGGGGTCCCTTTACCTTTTATCAGGGGGATACTAATCCCAAAATCCCAGCAAACTATATTTGGGAGGAGCTTCTGCAAAGATTCATCCGACTCGTTTTGCACAGCCAGAGACAATCTCATGTTGGAAATGTAGTAATGGTCGGCTGAGTTTGCCATGCATCAGCACCTTCCACTCACCGGGAAAAGCCCCCGAGAGAGAGCAGAGATGCCAACTGAGCCACAAAGGAGCAGGGGAACAAGGTTTGGCAGCTCAAACAGAGCGCAAATCAAAAATAAAATTAGGAGAAGACTCATCTAGCTGGGAAAATCTGCCACTCCCTTCTGGAGAAGCAGAGCAGGCGATGGGAAACCACCTGAAAGGGCTGTTCCTCCTTTTGGTGTTTTGCGCTGTATCATGCAAAACATGCACCGCCTCTCCCCGAGGGAAATAGGAATAAGCCCTGGGGCCACCGAGGGAGATCAAGGAGGCTTTCCCCACCAAACACAATTCAGTCCATTCCTCTGGTATGGATGGCAAGTCCTGGAAGATCTGCTCCCTGCCTTGCAGGCTATTTTCCACCTGGCCTGGAAGGGTGAAGCCCAGACTGACTCCAGCTACAAAAGCTGCCACTGTTGAAAAAGCCAGAGAACATCTTGGCTTCCTCTTAGTGCAGACCCAGGTCATCGAGCCTGACTTTCCACCGCCACCATGAACCACCGCCGGATAGGCAGCCTCAACAGCAGATACGTTCTATGCTTATGATAATAAAATATTCTCTTGCTAATTATGCTGTATGTGCATTTTAACTTTGACTTTCTTCAGTGATGTTTTATCTGGGGTTGTTTTATTTGATACTTTAATGTAGGTTGTAAACAGCTTTGAGGTTTTTTAAAAATATATATATAAAGAGGTGTAGAAATAAAAAAGTAATAATAATAATGTGTTCTGTGCAATAACCCAAGGCTAAGCCAAACCATGACTAACCATGAATGTGTGAGCATGCAGATGTAGTTACCTGTGCTTTCTTGAACTGCAAAGGGGTTGGACAAGGTAACACTTTAGCTCCCTTCCAACTCTACAATTCTATGACTCTAAAACTATTTTTAAAATGTTAAATAAAAAAAAATGGGGAGAAAACCTGTAGACTGTGAAACATAAAAGCCTGTGTGAACACGAGGTGTCTTCACCCATGTGCTGAAATGGCTGCAAAGATCGCCATAAATGATTTGATTATAGGTATTCACAGGAAAAATCACAGCCACTTAACCCCTCACCTGGTTGCGCAACTGTCAGACCAACCAGAGCTAAGCCATGGTTTAGCGCAGCATTGCGCCTGAACCCGGGGTTATGGTTTGTCTGACTCCAGAGGAGCCATGAGTTTGTATCCAAGGTTTGTCCTCGGTTTACCGCTTATGGTTCACCTCCTGGTGAAAGGAGAGCAATAAATTTGACAACGGCAATGAAACACTCACTGGGTGTGCACTATCATACTTGGGTCCTGCCTGCAGAAGAATCTTAGGAGTTGGAAGGGACCCCAAAGGCCATCCAGTCCAACCCCCTACAATGCAGGATTCTAGCTAAAAAAAAACAATGACAGATGGCCATCCAAACTCTGCTTAAAAACCTCCAAGGAAGGAGAGTCCACCACCTTTCAAGGGAGAAGATTCCACGGTCAATCAGCTCTTACTGTCAGAAAGTTTTTTTTACGGATGTTGAATTGGAATCTCCTTTCTTGTAACTTGAAGCCATGGGTTCGAGTCCTACAGTCCAGAGCAGGAGGAAACACAAGGCAATGGGTTGGCCACTGTGAGATCAGGGTGCTGTGCTCAAGTTGACCGCAGGATTGTCCACACTGAGTGGCAGCAGCGCCCCAGGATTTCAAGCAGAAGTCTCTCCCAGCCGTATCTGTAGATGCCATTGGGGCTTGAACTTGTGACCTTCTACCTGCCAGGCAGATGTTCCTCCAGCACTGAGCTACAGCCATTCCCTGCTCATATCTGCTGCACATATTGGCATGGCATGACCTAGCCATGCGCAGCCTCTGCCTGTCTAAGCACACCTGCCCCTGTACCATTTGCCCAGCAGAAATGCTTCCCCAGCCCCAACACAGACACCCCATATAGTTAACAGGCACACAAAACAAGCACATTTTTTATTGACACTGAGAGATGTTGTGCCATAACATTATTTTGCAAGCCAAATGAACTAGGGCATCGGCCCGCCACAACAATCAGGAGACCAGCATTTCAAAACAGAGATTTCTCTCCCCCACCCCACCCCCACACACTTTCACATCGATGTGTCATAGACCTGCGCATTTTTGTCACGTTTGCACATCTCTGGCATCAATTTGCACATAGATAGCCTCTTGCTGACTCAGCCACTTCGACAGACACAATTTCCAGCTGGCAAAGTTACCAGTCCCAGTTTCCAAGTGGGGCAAGCTGAACCGTTCAACAGGTTGAACAGAGGCTCATCCGGGTGTTTCGGATGTGTCAAATCAATACACGCACCAGCGGCTGCAAGGGCTGCAGAGAGATTTTGGGGGAATAAGTGGCTTGACTTGAAGCATTGCTAGATGCGGTTCACATACTCATCCCTCCCTCATCTTCACTAAACAGACTTTGGAGGTTTTTTGCAAAGTTAGAAGCCACCAAACTGGTTGGCTGGGAAAGACGGTGGCACAGTCGAAATGAGAGAGATCGCCACAGGCAACGGAAAAAACCAAACCGTTGTCCTTCTCCAGCCACAAATAGATGGAGAGCCCACAACCTTTCCTTTGCACACACACCACCACCCTACAAAAAGCATCGCCCACCTGCGCTCGGCACACCTGGCGTCATCCATAAGCCAGGCCTGCACAGGCCTGACGAGGATTTCTGCACCTTTCAAACTCTACATCTGTGGTCACCACAACTGATGCCCCAACCAAGCTCCTTGCAAACTCCTCCCTTTGTGGCTATGCAGTCTTGGGTAGCGCACCACAAACCCCAAAAAGCAGGTCTCTTGAGCCCTTGAGGTCATAAGTCTATGCAGAAAAAAAAATCCCCCCTTAAACTCAGATAGGGGCAATATCACACACACACACACAATCACACCCTTTACCCAGATATGAGCTTAAGTTGTGGCTGCCTCGCAAGCGGGTTGGGCTAGATGACACCTGGTGATCCCTTCCCAACGCTAAAATTATAAGTTTCTGCACTTGTGGCAAAGAGTGAAAGGTTCCCAGCTGAAAGATTGCTACACACATGTGCAGATTTTTCAGTGCCAGACAAAATAATTTATCTATTTATGTATTTATGTATTTAATTTAGGCAAGCTAACCCAGACACATAACTTTAACATGCCATTCTGTTACAGTACATGCATTTTTTTTTTCCTAAGCTGCTGACCAGGTTTATATTTCAATATTTATTTATTTTTACACCTCCTCTTTTTTGACAACGTTTGGGGTTGGAGTGTTTAACAAATATTTTGTATCCTCCTGTGTAAACCGGATGGCAGTGTGCTGCAGTTGTCAGGCTGAGACCTGGGTTCAAATCCCCACTCAGCCAAGAAGTACACTAGGTGTGAGACCGGTCACGGCCTTCTCTCAGCCATCCTATCTCACAGGGTTGTTGTTTGTGAGGAAAATACGTATGTTTGCCTTGAGCTCCTTGGACAAGAAGGTGGCATAGAGACGCAATAAATCAGAATAAACAAAGGAACTGCTTGGAGGCTTTTGTCAATTCAGTGGCACATACGATTTCGTAAATGAAGAAAGGGAAATGCTCAGCCACATGTTCATAGAAATCGCAGAAATGAAGAGTTGGAAGGGACCACAGGGGTCATCTAGTCCAACCCTGTGCAGAGCAGAAATCTTTTACCCAACGTGGGGCTCAAACACACGCCCCTGAAGTTAAGAATCTTGTGCTCTACCAACTGAGCTATCACAGGCCCATTTCTCCAACACGACCCACTGAGGCCTGGGAAGAGGAGAAGGCAAAGGAAGGCCTTTTTATGAACACAAGCCTTTTTGCAATTCGCTCCCAGCGACCAGGAGGAAGGCAGTTTCTGCTCCTGACTCTGCGCAGGTGAGGATAGCCTACGAAACTGCCTCAAACCATCAGTTCACCCAGCTCAGCATTGTCTACACCCACGGGCAGCAGCTGTCCTAAACGGCCTCGGTCCAGTAGACCCGAAGGAGCATCTCCACCCCTATCGTTCTGCCTGGACACTGAGGTCCAGCTCCGAGGGCCTTCCGGCTGCTCCCTCCCTGCGAGAAGTGAGGTTACAGGGAACCAGGCAGAGGGCCTTCTTGGTGGTGGCACCCGCCCTGTGGAACGCCCTCCCACCAGATGTCAAAGAGAAAAACAACTACCAGACTTTTAGAAGACATCTGAAGCTTTTAATGTTTAATAGACTGTTGTACTTTAATATTCTGTTGGAAGCCGCCCAAAGTGGGTGGGGAAACCCAGCCGGATGGGCAGGGTATAAACAAATTTATTATTATTATTATTATTATTATTATTATTATTATTACTATTATTATTATTACTATACCTCGGGTTAAGTACTTAATTCATTCCGGAGGTCTGTTCTTAACCTGAAACTGTTCTTAACCTGAAGCACCACTTTAGCTAATGGGGCTTCCTGCTGCCGCCGCGCCGCCGGAGCACGATTTCTGTTCTCATCCTGAAGCAAAGTTCTTAACCTGAAGCACTATTTCTGGGTTAGCGGAGTCTGTAACCTGAAGCGTATGTAACCTGAAGTGTATGTAACCTGAGGTACTACATTATTATTATTATTATTATTATTATTATTATTATTTCAGGCAGGGCCTTTCTCTTAGCCCAACCTGCCGCTGAGCTACGGCCCTTGGCTGAGCCATACCTCCCCAGGCCTAGCAAGTTCAGCATCATCTATTCTGAATGCATGACCCAATAATCACAATAACCTTCACAGCCATGATAATAATGTTTTCCGTCTATTTGGTTAGTTTCCAGTGCTGGCGTATAAAGCCTTACATGACTCAGGAACACAATATCTGAAGGACCACCTCTCCCCATATGAACCAATGCAAATTCTGGGCTGCATCAATAGGAGTATAGCATCTAGATCAAGGGGAGTAATAGTGCCACTGTATTCTGCTCTGGTCAGACCTCACCTGGAGTACTGTGTCCAGTTCTGGGCACCACAGTTCAAGAAGGACACTGACAAACTGGAACGTGTCCAGAGGAGGGCAACCAAAATGGTCAAAGGCCTGGAAACGATGCCTTATGAGGAACGGCTAAGGGAGCTGGGCATGTTTAGCCTGGAGAAGAGGAGGTTAAGGGGTGATATGATAGCCATGTTCAAATATATAAAAGGATGTCACATAGAGGAGGGAGAAAGGTTGTTTTCTGCTGCTCCAGAGAAGCGGACACGGAGCAATGGTTCCAAACTACAAGAAAGAAGATTCCACCTAAACATTAGAAAGAACTTCCTGACAGTAAGAGCTGTTTGACAGTGGAATTTGCTGCCAAGGAGTGCGGTGGAGTCTCCTTCTTTGGAGGTCTTTAAGCAGAGGCTTGACAACCATATGTCAGGAGTGCTCTGATGGTGTTTCCTGCTTGGCAGGGGGTTGGACTCGATGGCCCTTGTGGTCTCTTCCAACTCTATGATTCTATGATTCTATGAACCAATCCGGACCCTGCGCTTGTCATCAGTGGCCCTTCTCTATGCCCCCCCCCCATCTCAAGAGGTTCGTATGGTGGCCAGATAAGAAAGGGCCTTCTCTGTGGTGGCTCCCTGACTATGGAATGCTCTCCTCCAGAGGATCGCCTGGTTGTCATCATTACATGTCTTTAGGCACCAGGTGAAAAAAAATTCCTTTTTCCCGAGGCCTTTGGCCTATAAATGATCTACCGTATTTTTCGCTCTATAAGACGCACCAGACCACAAGACGCACCTAGTTTTTAGAGGAGGAAAACAAGAAAAAAAAAATATTCTGAATCTCAGAAGCCAGAACAGCAAGAGGGATCGCTGCGCAGCGAAAGCAGCAATCCCCTTGCTGTTCTGGCTTCTGGGATAGCTGCGCAGCCTGCATTTGCTCCATAAGATGCACACACATTTCCCCTTACTTTTTAGAAGGGAAAAAGTGAGTCTTATAGAGCAAAAAATATGGTAAGTCCTTTTAAAGTTATGGCTGAGGGGACTGTTATTATGGTTATTTTTTTATTATGCTATCTATTATTATTATTGTCTGACTAGGGCCCTGCAGGACTTGACATCTTTCTGCAGGGCCTGCAAGACAGAGCTGTTCCACCAGGCCTTTGGCCAAGGCACAGCCTGACCCTCTCCTTCTGAAATCCTCATAGAACTCTAGCCCAATGGTTGCCATTAATTTGATTCTGAATTGATTTTAGAATGTGTTTCAATTAATTGACTGTGATTTTATGTAAACTGTGCTATTTTTACTGTTATCAGCTGCTCTGAGCCGGCTTTGGCTGGGGAGGGCGGGACATAAATAAAATATTATTATTATGTGCAAGGAAGTTAGCTCTGTTGTGGGGCTGATCATGTCAAGATTGTGGGTTCAATCCCCACAGAGGAATATTCCTGCACTGCAGGGAGTTCTACAATTCTACGGTTTTTATGATGATGATCCATGAATTTATGTTCTTCATGTTGTACATCTTTGGATAAAAGGGCGGTATACAAATCAAATATCTCAAGGGCTGTCACAGGGAAGAGGGAGCATGCTTGTATTTTCCTGCTCTGGAAGGGCAGGACTCGAACCCATGGCTTCAAGTTACAATAACGGAGATTCCGACTAAACTTTCAGAAGAACTTTCTGACAGTAAGAACTGTTGGGCAGTGGAACAGTCTCCCTTGGGACATGGTGGACTCTCCTGCCTTGGACATTTTTATGCAGAGGTTGGGTGGCCATCTGTCATGGATGCTTGAGCTGAGATTCCTGCAGTGCAGGGGGGTCAGAATGGATGACCCCCTGGGGTCCCTTCCAACTTATAGAATCATAGAGTTCTATGATTCAAGGAATAAATAAGGGTTGCAATCTAGGGGTCTTTCCCAGTCCAACCTGGGCCTTCTTCACTCAAGGCGTATCATGTTTAGGGGAATAAACTTAACTTTTGCCAATTTCTTTAAAATAGATTTTTGGGTGGGATGAACTCAAATCTGCTGCTATTTTTTGCAACCGGGCAACATTTAGCTTGGCAATATTATGTCTGATGAAGAAGCACATCAGCTGCTTTTGGGGGGGAAACCAGAGAATTTTAATTTTGCCTTCTGAAAATGCCGGGTAATGCTAAATAATAACAATAACAAACAAACAAAATAAAACAACTGACGTAACAACTTTTATAACTCAAGTTGCAACAATATATGCCGCGATACAACTTTTCAGCATCCTTCATTTGGGAAAGTTGAAAAAGCCAAGCGCTCAGCCACAAAGCTAGGTCACTTCCTTGAGCCAGGAGCCCACATTCTCTTGCAAAGGGGGCCAGCAGCCGCCGCAGCCCCCCATAACTCTTTGGGCGCCCCCTCCCCGGACCCCAAAAGGGCAGACAACCCCTCAGCACCTTAAATCTCAGTGCCCATATTTCCTCCCTTAACCCACCTTCCTTCGTCCTCCTTTGAGGAGGGGATCCCCTAAATCTCTCCCCATTTCCTTAATTCCCCCTCCCACGTCCTCCTTATGGGGGGGCTGTCCCAGGTCGCCTCCTGCATTCCCTTAACACCACACCCCCTCCCAACTCGTCCTGGCTGCCCCATATCTTCCCCCATAACAACTCCTTTCCGTCCCCAGATTCTTCTTGGAGGTGTCCAAAGTCCCTCCCCAAAACAACTCCGCTAACTCCTCCTAGATCTTCCTTCTAGGGGGCTGTCTGCCCCAAATCCTCCCTCCACTTTCTTAACGCCCCCCTCCTAGATCCTCCTTGGGGGCGGTGCCCCATGTTTCCTCCCTCCCTCCCTCCCTCCCCCCCCAACTCCCTATACTCCCCCTCCCGGATCCTCCTTCCGGGGGGTGGAGCGCCCAAGCTTTCCCCCTCCCCAAAATCCCCACGCAGACGGAGAGAGGGGAAAGTGGGAGGGGGCGCACAGCTGGGGCCTTTGGGAACCCCCACCCCACCCCTTCCCTCCCCCCCACCCGCGTCCGCCGCCCCGCAGAGGGAGCAGCCCAAGCGGGCGCTGCTGCGCCCTCGACGGCGATGGCGGCGCCCGCGAGGCGCGGCAGCTTGGCGTACCTGCGCCGGGCGGAGCGGAGCGTTGCGCGGGCGGGCGGGCGGGCAGCGGACGGCGCCGGGCCCGGGGAGGGAGCCTCGGGCGGCGGCGGCGGAGGAGGCGGCGGCGGAGCAGCGGAGGAGGAGGAGGAGGAGCCGGCGGACGAGCCAGCCCAGCGCAGCCCGGACGGCACAGCAGCCTCCGCCCCGCGGACGCTTCGCTCCGCCCGCCGCCGAGCGCAGGAGGAGGCTGGAAGGATGGAGCGATGCAGCCTCCGCGGTCCCTATTCCCGCCTCCCCGCCGCCGGGGGAAGCTCGACCGGTGGGATTCCTGCCTGTTGCAACGGAGGAAGCTGCATCCAGCTCAATGTTTCCCGCACGACATCTCCGGGGTTTCAGCCAGGTCGCTGGAGATGCCAGCGTGGTTGAAGCCGCTGAACAGAGCCTCTGGAAAGGGCCTGGGGGGGGGGGGTTTCTGGTGCCTCCCCTTGCGAACCCCAGCCCCATTTCTCCCTGCAAGCTGGGGCCGAGGGGGAAGGGGGCGCCCGACCCCAGCCCCCAACCCAGCTCCTCGCCCCACTTCTGCCACTTTTACTTCCCCTGGGGAGAAAACGGCTGGCTCGCATCAAGCAGAGGCTTCGCCCTTCGCATTCCTGCCTGTTACAAAGAATAGAGCCTCTTTTGTGTGTGGGGGGGGGGAGTGTTACTGCTCCATCGCCTTCTGCACTCAGTCCAGCCGCAATGAGCCCTGCCAGGTAGGACCAAAGAAAGGGTCACCCGACCCAAGCCTGGCACTTCCCAAGGTGTTTGGGAGGCAGGTGCCTCTAGGCTAGGGAAGACCACACCATTCCCAGCCTTCTGGGACTGTGGCAGGTAGACTGTCCCTATGCATGGAGGTTCTACTTAGCTATCCCATGCCTGAGTTATGGCGGTGTGCTGCCCTGTCCTCTCTCTCTCCTTCTGCTCCCTGCTTTCTTCTCTTCCCCGCTTTCAAAATCCAGCCTGCTTTTTGCCCTGCTCTGCTTTCGTCCCAGTTTCCTTTTGCTCATTTCCTCTTCCTTGGTCTCCCTTCTCATAAGAAGAGCCTGGCTGGATCAGGCCAGCAGCCCTACTAGTCCAGCACCCTGTTCTCACGGTCGCCAACCTCCATCCTGGTTTGCTTGTGCGATGCTTACAACGAAGACCAGATGACATTCTGCCTTTACTGAGTTCATAGAATCCTAGAATTGTCGAGTTGGAAGGGACCCTGAGGATCATCTAGTCCAACCCCCTGCCATACTGGAATCTGCAGCTGCCCCATACGGGGATCAAACCTGTAACCTTGGCGTTATCCGCCCCACACTCTAACCTGCTGAGCTATCGAGACCGAGTCGCTTGCGTAGTATTGTTTATATAGCGTTTATGTCTTCATCTTCCTGTCCAAGGAGCTTAAGGTAGTGTTTGTGGGTCTCTCCCTCCTCAGTTACTCCCCACAACAACCTTGTGAGGTAGGGTCAGCTGAGAGGCAGCGACTGGCACAAAAATGCAGTGAAGCCTGGCTCATGAAGCCTTCACATCATCACCCCAGTCCTTATCCCCGTCTAATGATACAGAACGCAACAAAACTCATTCGCCCCTCTGAACATTTGCTTCCCTCGTCTCCACTGGGCTGCCTACTGTCTCACTTTAGATTGTAAGTTTCCTGGGGACAGAGACCTCTGCAGCTTTGCCACTAAAGCAATACAACAGGATCAAATGCTGCGTCTCAGCAGCTGCTCAAAGCATTGCCTACATACATAGCAGCTTTCCTCCAGGGTCTCCCTGTGAGGTAGTCTGTGCTTAGAGAGGCAGTGGCTGGTACCCCAAGGGTGGGGGGATTCAAACCCTGGTCCCCCAGATCCTACCCTCTAACCACTACACCACCCTGCCTCTCATTCTCATTCATTCATTCACCTGCCATGGACCACTCCATCTTCTCCTCTCCTCTCCTCTCCTCCTTCCAGTGTGGTGTGGTGGTTAAGAGCGGTAGACTCGTAATCTGGTGAACCGGGTTCGATTCCCCGCTCCTCCACATGCAGCTGCTGGGTGACCTTGGGCCAGTCACACTTCTTTGAAGTCTCTCAGCCCCACTAACCTCACAGAGTGTTTGTTGTGGGGCAGGAAGCGAAAGGGGCAAAGCCGCTTTGAGACTCCTTCGGGTAGTGATAATTGGGATATCAAATCCAAGCTCTTCTTCTTCCTCGTTCCTGCCTGCCTCCTTCATCCTTTTCCTCTCCTCCTTTTCCACTCTGAATCACTACATCCCACCATTCTTAGCCCCCCCCCATTAAAATCTCCTACCTGACCAGCATCTTCTGGCACCACACCTTACCTGGCCTGCTTCCTTTCCTCCAGGTGAATCCCTAGAATGAAGGGGAGGGAGGGAGGGGCGTCCAGGTCTGCCCCCCAAGCGAATGTGAAATGTGCCTGGAGCTCCTGCTCTTGGGCTAATGCCTCCCCCCTTTCCTCTCCCCACCCCCTTCTAGCCTCCTCCTGCACTTTACCCAAATCTCTGGCTGCGGGGCTGACGTCAGGACCCAAAATTCCTATGTTTCCCCGAAGGCCGTTTTGACCATGTAAGGCATGAGCGTGGCAAATCAACCTCGCTGGAGGAAAACAGGCAGAGGGAATGCCAGAAACCCTCTGGCAAGGGGATCTGCCCAGAGAGGCAGGCAGAATTCTTGGACTGCTCTGTCCAGAGCGCAACGGAATTCAGCAGATAGAGAGATGTTCTGGTTGAAAATGACCCATTCATAACTGCCTTGTGGAGCTCCTGTGTGAGTGTCTGGAGGCGGTTGGAGGATGGATGGCGGCTAATGGATTGAGGTTGAATCCTGACAAGAGAGATGTACTGTTTTGGGGGGACAGGAGACAGGCAGGTGTGGAGGACTCCCTGGCCCTGAATGGGGCAACTGTGCCCCTGAAGGACCAGGTGCGCAGCCTGGGAGTCATTTTGGACTCACATCTATTCATGGAGTCGCAGGTCAATTCTGTGTCCAGGGCAGCTGTTTATCAGCTCCATCTGGTACGCAGGCTGAGACCCTCCCTGCCCACAGACTGTCTCACCAGAGTGGTGCATGCTCTAGTTATCTCTCGCTTGGACTACTGCAATGCGCTCTACGTGGGGCTACCTTTGAAGGTGACCCGGAAACTACAACTAATCCAGAATGCTGCAGCTAGACTGGTGACTGGGAGCGGCTGCCGAGATCATATAACACCGGTCCTGAAAGACCTACACTGGCTCCCAGTACGTTTCCGAGCACAATTCAAAGTCTTGGTGCTCACCTTTAAAGCCCTAAATGGCCTCAGCCCAGTATACCTGAAGGAGTGTCTCCACCCCCATTGTTCAGCCCAGACACTGAGGTCCAGCTCCAAAGGCCTTCTGGTGGTTCCCTCATTGCGAGAAGTGAGGTTACAGGAAACCAGGCAGAGGGCCTTCTTGGTGGTGGCGCCCTCCCTGTGGAACACCCTCCCATCAGATGTCAAAGAAAACAACAACTACCAGACTTTTAGAAGACATCTGAAGGCAGCCCTGTTAAGGGAAGCTTTTAATAGGTTGTTGTATTTTAGTGTTCTGTTGGAAGCCGCCCAGAGTGGCTGGGGAAACCCAGCCAGATGGGTGGGGTATAAATAATAAATTATTATTATTATTATTATTATTATTATTATTATTATTATTATTATTACTCGTTGCCCTGAGAAGCCACAGTGGCCACCAGTGGCTTTTCAAACAGATTGGACCAGCTGACAAAGCAAATGTGACGGTTCAATGGAACCTTCCCATTTAGTGGCAGTATATCTCTCGGGTGTCAGATGCTTGGACCAAACAGCTGGGGATGGAGGACTCCCTTTGTGGGGAACTTCAGGCCTCCGTGCCTTGCAGATAGGCCTTGGGAGTGACTGCAGGGCACACACCACCCCCTCCTTGAGGGCTTTGGCCTGGCTGGGATGCATCCTTTTTACAAAAAAATTAAACATGGTTTATTTATTTGCAATATATAACAATTACAACAAAAGGAAAAAGGGGCAAAAATGAAATCCCTCCAGGACACCTCAATCTAGTTAAGTTTGCCCCCCCAAAAAAGTCCAATCTGTGATTTTGATGGTGGCCATTCTTCAGGGTTATATCAGTAAAGTGTTTTATAACGGGATGCCAGCTCTCAAGAAAATGTGTCCCTAAACTGCTTGCTTGGGTGGAGAGGGCTGAGCCGGTTTGGTGCTGAAACCCAGCTTTAGCGTGGCTAAAATGTCGCTTCCTGCAAAGAGATGAGAGTCGCACCTCTCTCTTTTCTTTTCGAAGATAATCTTTATTGGTTTTATTATAACATACTACACATATACACATTACATTTACTCCTAAGAGTTGACTTCCCTCCTTCCTTTTTCTGGCTTTTTTATGTTGTCTCTAAGTTTTTCGCATTGTCTTTATCAATTTTGTATATCGTTGTCCTTCTTTCAACTTTATCTGTACAGTGTCTGTATACAATTAAATCTTTCTGCGTATACACATCTTGTTGTTTTTCTATATTCATTTACAGATACAATTAGTTACCTTGATTGCATTTTACATTTTAATTCATGTTGTCATTAACATCCAATAAAGTTTCTTTTAATTTCCCATTATGAGGTTTATTTCCATTCTACTGATTTCACCATTTCACCTTATCCTACATATAGCATACGGTAAATTTTTCCCATTCTTTTTGAAATGTTTCATCGCCCTGTTGTCAAAAAGAGTCATACCTCTCTCAGGAAGGTTGCCCACAAGGGAATAAGGCCCTTGGGCTTAAATAAGGAAATAAATAGCACGTCCTCCAGTCTTTTGCTCGCGCTGCAAGTGTTCATCTGTTTGATTGGCCCTTCCCAATGTGGTGCTCTCCAGATGTTTGGCCAAAGAATCTCACCCTCCCTGACTATGGACCCTGCTAGCTGGAGCTGATGGGAATCAGGAACCCAACAAGAACCTGGAAAGCACCAAGTTCAGGGACGTTAGATTAAACTATGGAACTCACTGCCACAGGAGGAAGTGTTGTTATTTAGTTGTGTCCACCTCTTTGTGACCCCATGGACCAGAGCACGCCAGGTACCCCTGTCTTCCACTGCCTCCCGCAGTTTGGTCAAACTCATGCTGGTAGCTTTGAGAACACTGTCCAACCATCTCGTCCTCTGTCATCCCCTTCTCCTTGTGCCCTCCATCTTTCCCAACATCAGGGTCTTTTCCAGGGAGTCTTCTCTTCTCATGAGGTGGCCAAAGTATTGGAGCCTCAGCTTCAGGATCTGTCCTTCCAGTGAGTACTCAGAGCTGATTTCCTTCAGAATGGAGAGGTTTGATCTTCTTGCAGTCCATGGGACTCTCAAGAGTCTCCTCCAGCACCAGAATTCAAAAGCATCAATTCTTCGGCGATCAGCCTTCTTGATGGTCCAGCTCTCACTTCCATACATCACTACTGGGAAAACCAGAGCTTTAACTATATGGAGGAAGTGATGGCCACCAATTTGGATGGTTGCAAAAAGGGGATTGGAGACATCCATGGAGGAGAAGGCTCTCGGTGGATAGTAGCCAGGATGCCTGAATTCTGCCATCAGCGGTCGGATGCAGTGATACTTCTGGATAGCAGTTGCTGGAAACCAAAGAAGGGGACAGTGATCTTGTATTCAAATCCTGCTTGCAGGTTTCCCTTGTGGCATCTGAGTGACCAGTGGGGGAACAAGATGCTGGACTGGATCAGCCCCCTTTGGCCTGATCCAGAAAGTTCTCCTTAGGTTGTTAGTCATTCATTTTAAACGTCTGTCTTTTTTAAAAAACTGATTTAAAACACTCTTTGCTTGTCCCAGAAGGCACCCCCGGTTCACTCATTGCTTTGAATGCAATTGCTTTTCAATATAAGCCTTTAGGAAAACTGCAAGTGGCTGGAACCAGTCTGGAAGAGGTTGTTCCCTTTCTCTGGCATCACCCCTTAAGAAAAAACAAAAACAGGGTGCACCAGAGCTCATGGGAATTGTAGTCCAACAATAGCTGGCAGGTCAAAGGCTACACACTCCTATTTTAAAGCAGGAAAGGGCCTTGGCAAAACTAGGAGGTGGCTCTTGAGAAGGGATGAGCCACGTTCTTTGACGATGGGGAGCTGGGATGGGGTTCAAGAATAGCGTGGCTCAAGGCAGAGGAAAAAAGCAAGGACAATGAATGGCCATCTTTTGCCAAAAGAACTTATGTTGGTGTGTTTCTAGGCTACACAGAAATTGTTATGTGCTGAGTTGAATAGGATCCAAAATGCAGCAGTCTGATTGGTGCTAGAACAATAGGATTCAGAATGCAGCAGTCCGATTGGTCCTAGAACACTAGGGTCCAGAATGCAGCAGTCTGATTGGTCCTAGAACAATAGGATTCAAAATGCAGCAGTCTGATTGGCCCTAGAACAATAGGATTCAGAATGCAGCAGTCTGATTGGTCCTAGAACAATAGGATCCAGAGTGCAGCAGTCTGATTGGTCATAAAACAATAGGGTCCAGAATGCAGCAGTCTGATTGGTCCACAGGAGCCACCCAATCCAGCTCCAGGTGGAAGGGAATCCGCAACCTGATTGGCCCACAGGTGAATCTCGGAATTAGCCAATCACGTAGGGCCCATTGTGTAAATAATGTATATAAGGCAGACATTCTGGGGGAACTTCCATTCCTCCTCACCACTATGAGCTGAATAAAGAGCATGAAATCCACTCTCGACTCCGAGTATATTTCAGAAATCTTCCCTGGGCCCAGCTATTGAGGCCTGCCTGGTGAGCTCTGTGTCATGTTAATGCTTTTTACACAAACAGAAGATGCCCTGATATAAAGATATCACTTTACCTCGTTCCTGTATTTCCTTTCTCCTGTGTCGCTCACGCTGTGCTCGCCAACAAAGCCACCGCCGTTGGGATCAGGTGGGATCTTCCAAGGTCACAGACGTGGAGCAAAAAGAAACCCGTCAAGACAATTAGATTGCCAGAGGGATTTTGTTGCAATGGGCGTGGAGTTGGTGCGTTGCCTTGGTTTGAGATTGAGAAATCACACAGGGGAAGGGGCAGAGATATTGAAATATACTCAGAGTCGCAAAGTGATTTCATGCTCTTTATTCAGCTCATAGTGGTGAGGAGGAATGAATGAAAGTCCCCTCAAGGTATCTGCTTTATATACATTATTTACACAATGGGCTGCACATGATTGGCTAATTCCGGAATTCTACTGTAAGCCAATCAGGTTGTGGATTCACTTCTATCTGGAGCATGATTGGGTGGTTCCTGCCAACCAATCATATTGCTGCATTGTTCTAGGACCAATCAGACTGCTGCATTCTGAATCCTATTGTTCTAGGACCAATCAGACTGCTGCCTTTTGGATCCTATTGTTCTAGGACCAATCAGACTGCTGCAGTTTGGATCCTATTCAACTCAGTACATAACACCCCTCCCCTCTAAGTTCCAGTCCTGCCCGGGAGGTCGCATTCATAGTCCTTGAGGTACGCCGGTGGCCTACGTGTGCGTTGCGGCCTGGGGTGTTCCCTGGTCCGGGGTTCAGGTTCTGGCTCATGTTCCAAGGATGCTGGCTGTGATGGGCCTGTTTGGTCTGGTGCAACCGGCTCGCTCAGTCGTGGTTCTGGTTCCGGTGTCCTTTCGGCCTCGCGGGTCCTCTCTGTATTTACTGATTCTGCCTCTCCTGCTGGCCCCTCCTGCTCTATGGGCCTCACTGCCCCTCTGTTCCCTTGGGACTCCTCTGACCTTTCCTGGTTTTCTCCCGGGAATCGTCGCCGTATCTGGTCGCAGTGGCGGCGCCAGCATTGCCCCCCATCCGTTAGCACCTCGTACGACACGGGACCAGTGACCCTGGTGACTGTGGCGGGTACCCATGCTGGGCCTGCCCCAAAATTCTTTGCGTACACTGGGTCCTGGGCCTCGAAGGTCCGGGGGTTCCTGCCTTCCCCCACCACTACCTCATCCTGAGCTCTATCGGGGTGAAGGCGGTCCAATCTGATTGCAAGGCGCCGACCCATTAGTAGTTCAGCGGGGCTCCGGCCAGTCGTTGAGCTGGGGGTGCTGTGTTGTGCTAGGAGGAATGTGGCAAGGCGGTACTCCCAATCCCCTTGCGTCATGCGGCGAAGGGTGTCCTTGGTGGTCCGCACCATGCGTTCTGCTTGGCCATTGGTGGCAGGGTGGAATGGCGCCGAACGGATGTGGCGGATGGCGTTCTGCGCTGTGAAGGTTTGGAATTCTCCTGACGTAAATGCAGTCCCGTTGTCTGAGACGAGAGTGTCAGGGAGCCCGTGGGTTGCAAACAGCCTGCGTAGTACCCGGATGGCTGCGGACGTAGAAGTGGACGGTACCAGTGCGACTTCCAGCCATTTGGTGTAGGAGTCCACCACTATGAAGAATGTTTTCCCCTGAAAGGGGCCAGCGAAGTCCACATGCAGGCGTGACCATGGTGCTCGGGCGGACTCCCAGGACTGGACTGGGGCCCTTGGGGGATCTGGGCGGGATTCTTGGCAGGCCTGGCAGTGTTTGACCCAGGCCTCTATCTCTCCGTCGATCCCCGGCCACCACACATAACTCCTGGCAAGGGCCTTCATTCTTACTACCCCTGGGTGTGTCTCGTGTAGGGCTGTGAGGACCCTTTTGCGGAGGGGCTGGGGAACAACGACCCTGCTTCCCCATAACAGGCACCCCTTGTGGGCCGACAGTTCATGTTTGCGGGTTGTGTAGCCGGCAAATTCTGGCCCGGGGCTGCTGCTGGGCCATCCCCTCCACACCCAGTCCAGGACCCGGGAGATGACCCTATCTTTCTTGGAATGGTGTGCAACTTCTTGTGCCTGAATGGGGCGGTCGGGAAGCAGCTCCAGGCTCATAACCTCTTGTGCAGGTGCTGGGTCAGGGCCTGTTTCCGGTAGTGGTAGCCTGCTGAGGGCGTCCGCATGGCCCATCGCCTTCCCAGGGCGGTGAATCAGTGCATACTGGTAGCTGGCAAGGAAAATTGACCACCTGAGGACACGAGGAGACAGCACTTGGGGGGTCTGCTTTTCGGAGGCAAACAAGCCAAGCAAGGGCTTGTGGTCAGTCACCACGGTGAAGGGCCGCCCGTACAAGAAATCATGGAATTTTTTTACTCCCTTCACGATTGCCAGACCCTCCTTGTCGATTTGTGAGTAGTTCCGCTCGGTTGCGTTGAGTGTCTGGGAAAAGTATGCCACCGGTACCTCTCTTCCATCCGGGAGTTGGTGTCCCAGGACAGCGCCAATGCCATAGGGTGAGGCGTCGCATGCTAGCACCACCGGCAGCCTCTCGTCGAAGTGTGCCAAGACCGAGTTTGAGACAAGCAAGTCCTTGACTGCCTGGAATGCGGCCTCCTGGCGCTGGCCCCACACCCAAGGGGCCCGCTTGTCCAGGAGTCTGTGTAGGGGCTCCGCTACCGCCGCCTTGTGGGGAAGGAAGGAATGGTAAAAGTTCAATAGTCCCAAGAAGGCCTGAAGTTCAGTCTTGTTCTTGGGCGCTGGGGCATCACAAATGGCCCGTACCTTGTCCCCAGTCGGGTGGACCCCTTCTGCGTCCACCATAAATCCCAGAAAGTCCACCTGAGGCACTCCTAGTAGACATTTTTCCCGCTTCACCTTGAGACCCGCCGTCTGGAAACGGTGCAGAACGGTGCGGAGGCGGTCCTCAAACTCCTCTGGTGTGGGCCCGGCAATCAACACATCATCGAAGAAGGGGGTGACGCCAGGAATCCCTTTAAGGAGAGAGTCCATTAGATTCTGGAATATGCCTGGTGCCACGCTGACACCGAATTGCAGCCGCTTTACCCTGAACGCTCCTCTGTGCGTCACAATCGTCTGTGCCTCTGCTGTGGCCTCATCTACTGGCAGTTGTTGATATGCTTGGGCCAAGTCCAGCTTGCCAAAAATTTTCGACCCAGCCAGGGTGGCAAGGACATGGCTGACCACTGGCACTGGGTATGCATGGGCCGTGAGGGCCTTGTTTATGGTACATTTGTAGTCTGCGCAGATGCGGACCGAACCATTCGGCTTGACGGGTGTGACGATTGGGGTTTCCCAGGGGGCATTAGGCACCGGCTCCAGCACTCCTTGCTCCACGAGTCGGTCCAATTCCTCGTCTATACGGGGTTTCAGGGCGAACGGGACCCGGCGGGCCTTGAGCCTGACTGGTCGTACTGCGGGGTCAAGCTGTAGAGCAATGGGGGGGCCCGTATACTGTCCCAATTTCCCATCAAAAACCCCCGGAAATTCCTTGCATATGGCGTCCACGTCCACTTGTAAGGTAGTGTGGTTCACCCCGGTGACGGCTAGCCCCAGTGGTCCAAACCATGCCAATCCCAGTAAGCTAATGTAGGGGCCCTTGACCACAAGCAAGTCCAGTTGCCGCGTCCGCCCTCGGTATTGCACCCTGAAGGTCCCCACCCCCATTGTGGGGACCTTACGTTTCTGGAAGTCCCGGAGGGTGAATGGGGCCGGCCTGAGTTTGGGACCCCCAGTAGGACACAGTTTCCTTAAGGTCCTTGCCGAGATTATGGATAGAGTTGAACCCGTGTCAAGCTCCATGCGGCATGGGGCCCCCTCTATCTGTACCTCTACATAAATTTTCTCTACATTGGGGTGGGGCAACTGGTATACCTGGAAGTCCGTGAGCTCCGTCGAGTTGCCTTGGTGTGTTGGGCCCCGGGACCTGGGGCTCTTGGATTGGTCATCTGATGCCTGGCGTTGGGTGGGCCGAGCTCGACACACCCGGGCGATGTGTCCCAATTTTCTGCACTGCCTGCACTCTGCGTTGCGGAAACGGCAGGTCCTCCTCTCGTGACTGTCTCCACAGCTTGCGCAGTTCCCTGCTTCTCGTCGAGGCAGCTGTGGTATGTGGGCTGCTTGAGTGCGCTGCTGTACTCGGTGCACCTCCTCCCTGTTGGATCCTGAGTCGTCGGTGAGGTCTTCGTGGTGGACCCTCGGTTGGGACAGCTGGCTCGGCCATGCCTCTTGCGTCGACCTCTCGGCAGCTTCCGTTGCCAGGGCCTCCTCCAGAGCGACCTGGAACGTTAGGTCCTTCTTAGCGTAGAGGCGTCGTTGCAGCTTCTCATCCTTCAGGCCACCGACGAGGCGGTCACGAAGCATGTTCTCCAGCTCTGAGAAGTTGCAGAACCGGGCAGCTTGGCGGAGAGAGGTCACAAACCCAGTTATGGTTTCCCCAGGGGCTTGCCGCTTTGCATAGAAGGCATTCCGACGAGCCACCACAGAGGGCTGTGGCGAAAAGTGCCCCTTCAGCTGTTCCATTATTGTTTTGTATGGAACAGTAGCGACGTCTTCGGGTGCAAGGAGAGCCCGGGCGATTTCAAACGTCTCCTCTCCGCAGATGCTGAAGAATATTGCCCTCTTCTTGGCGTCTTCTTCATCGGTGACCCCTTTGGCTTCTAGGAGGAAGGTGAAACGGGAGGCGTACGCTTCCCAGTCTCCAGATGCTGGGTTGAACGGCGAGAAGCTGCTGTCGGTTGCCATTCTGAGTTCCTTGTGTCCCGGAGCTGAAGCCTGGCTACACGGTGCGAGGCAGCGGTGCGGCAGGTGGCGGTGCTGCGGTGCTGTGTGTGGCAGTCAGCTCAGCGGGATCCCACCTTCGTCGCCAGTGAAATATACTCAGAGTCGCAAAGTGATTTCATGCTCTTTATTCAGCTCATAGTGGTGAGGAGGAATGAATGAAAGTCCCCTCAAGGTATCTGCTTTATATACATTATTTACACAATGGGCTGCACATGATTGGCTAATTCCGGAATTCTACTGTAAGCCAATCAGGTTGTGGATTCACTTCTATCTGGAGCATGATTGGGTGGTTCCTGCCAACCAATCATATTGCTGCATTGTTCTAGGACCAATCAGACTGCTGCATTCTGAATCCTATTGTTCTAGGACCAATCAGACTGCTGCCTTTTGGATCCTATTGTTCTAGGACCAATCAGACTGCTGCAGTTTGGATCCTATTCAACTCAGTACATAACAGATATATATTAAGGGCATAAAGGAAAGGCCGCTGGATGAGGCCAAGGGCCCATCTAGTCCAGCATCCTGTTCTCACAGGGGCCAAGCAGATGCCTACAGGAAACCCATAAACGGGACCCAATTCCCCAAAGCGCTCTCCCCTCCTGAAATTTCCAGCAACTGGTAACTGGAAGTATTGCTGCTCTCAACTGGGGAGGCAGAGCCTAGCTAAAAGGTAAAGGGACCCCTGACCATTAGGTCCAGTCGCGGACGACTCTGGGGTTGCGACGCTCATCTCGCTTTACTGGCTGAGGGAGCTGGCATACAGCTTCCGGGTCATGTGGCCAGCATGACTAAGCCACTTCTGGCAAACCAGAGCAGCGTGCGGAAACGCCATTTACCTTCCCACCAGATCGGTACCTATTTATCTACTTGCACTTTGACATGCTTTCAGACTGCTAGGTTGGCAGGAGCAGGGACCGAGCAACGGGAGCTCACCCCGTCGCAGGGATTCGAACCGCCAACCTTCTGATCGGCAAGTCCTAGGCTCTGTCGTTTAACACACAGCGCCACCAAAATCCCAACCCTCCTCCATTAATTTGTCCAATCCTCTCTTAAAGATGCACATGGTGGTGCCCATCATTGCCTCCTGTGGCAAGGAGTTCCATAGTTCAACTGTGGGCTGTGTGACAAAGTACCCTTATCTGCCTTGAGTCTTCCAACATTCAGCTTCATTGGATGCCTACAAATTCTACTGTTACGTTGGGGGAGGTTTTCTCTATATATACTTCTCCTTGTCATGCATAATTGTAGGACTTACTATAATATAATTTCCAACATGTATACAAAAATTATATACAAATTTTATATACCTAGAAAGAAAATGAAACAAAAAAAAGAACAAAGAGAAAAAAACAAAAACATTTCCCCCCCAAAAAATCATATACATACCAACACACAAGACTTCCTGTCTATCCTGTTGTATTTCCTTTTTTACAAATGAATGTACTCTTTTTATTGTATATTTCTTTACATTTTATCTAATACATTCCTATATCAATATGTGCTCTTAGTCTTATTTCTCAACAGTCTCACTCCAACGTCAATATATCTTTCTACGAAAGAGAGTTATTCCAGAGCTGGAAAAGAGGTATCCTGGTGTACTGGGATATTGCAGCAGGACCTAGCCCATCGGAAGTGGTGAAGAAATTCATGACAGAGCAGCAAATACAGGTACTTGATTGGCCAGGGAATTCCCCGGACGTAAATCCCATTGAGAATTTGTGGGCTATATGCAAAAGTCGCCTCCGTGCTGTAGACTGTACGACTATGGAGAAGCTCATTCAGGCGCTGATTCAAGTGTGGTACAGGCATCCGAAAATCAACAGTGACTGTTCGAAACTAGTAGACTCCATGCCAAACCATGTTCAAATGCTGCTTAAAAGTAGCAGAGGTCATATGCGTTACTAATGTATGTATATGTGAGTTTTGTACAATAAACGACATTGTTTGTTTCAACTAATTTGCACAAGGGTGTAGGGCACCCATCCCAATGTCTTTGCAGACACTCACAGTATTGAAAGTAATGAAAGAACAGTGGCAAGAAAAATTGATGAGTTACGCAGAACTGGCTAAACTGACATACAAACTGCGGGACAAGGACAACTGTGACTTTAAGGAAGAATGGGAACTTTTTACAAATTAGCTAAAATTAGCTAAAACAAAATGAACTGGACTCCTTGGCAGGTTTTGAATAAACATACACAAATTTATTGGTTGATAACATGGTAGATAGATAACCTAAGGATATGTATAATTTCATAATATGCAGAGAACAATATGTGCTGAGAAATCAGAGAGAGGAGATGAGGGATGTCTTGGGGGGTGGGAGGGTTTGAAGGTGGGTAGGAAAAAAGGGGGAAAATAATGAATATGATAGGTTTTGATAGTTTGTATGTTGAAATTGTTAATAAAAATATTTTTTAAAAATAGGGTCGCATATAAATCTCCCAATCGCGTCATGAGCATAAATCACCACTCGTGTACAACAAAAAGGGTGTCTGGAGACACCCATGGTCACTCCAAAACAGAACCAGTGCTGCTACTCTCTAATATCTCTTCATCCTGGAGAAGAGTGACTAGTGGGGTGCCACAGGGTTCTGTCTTGGGCCCGGTCTTATTCAACATCTTTATCAACGACTTGGATGATGGACTCAAGGGCATCCTGATCAAATTTGCAGATGACACCAAACTGGGAGGGGTGGCTAACACCCCAGAGGACAGGATCACACTTCAAAACGACCTTGACAGATTAGAGAACTGGGCCAAAACAAACAAGATGAATTTTAACAGGGAGAAATGTAAAATATTGCACTTGGGCAAAAAAAATGAGAGGCACAAATACAAGATGGGTGACACCTGGCTTGAGAGCAGTACATGTGAAAAGGATCTAGGAGTCTTGGTTGACCACAAACTTGACATGAGCCAACAGTGTGACGCGGCAGCTAAAAAAGCCAATGCAATTCTGGGCTGCATCAATAGGAGTATAGCATCTAGATCAATGGAAGTAATAGTGCCACTGTATTCTGCTCTGGTCAGACCTCACCTGGAGTACTGGGTCCAGTTCTGGGCACCACAGTTCAAGAAGGACACTGACAAACTGGAATGTGTCCAGAGGAGGGCAACCAAAATGGTCAAAGGCCTGGAAACGATGCCTTATGAGGAACGGCTAAGGGAGCTGGGCATGTTTAGCCTGGAGAAGAGGAGGTTAAGGGGTGATATGATAGCCATGTTCAAATATATAAAAGGATGTCACATAGAGGAGGGAGAAAGGTTGTTTTCTGCTGCTCCAGAGAAGCGGACACGGAGCAATGGATCCAAACTACAAGAAAGAAGATTCCACCTAAACATTAGGAAGAACTTCCTGACAGTAAGAGCTGTTCGACAGTGGAATTTGCTGCCAAGGAGTGTGGTGGAGTCTCCTTCTTTGGAGGTCTTTAAGCAGAGGCTTGACAACCATATGTCAGGAGTGCTCTGATGGTGTTTCCTGCTTGGCAGGAGGTTGGACTCGATGGCCCTTGTGGTCTCTTCCAACTCTATGATTCTATGATTCTAATAGTTTCTGCCAATCTATTTCCTGGGCTCCATTTGAGATGTTGATTTTCTCCCTTAAAACCCTAAACAAGCTTGAAAATAAAACAAAAATTTTTTTTCCTTCCAGTAGCACCTTAAAGACCAACTACCGTAAGTTAGTTCTTGGTATGAGCTTTCGTGTGCATGCACACTTCTTCAGATACACTCTTTAAGGTGCTACTGGAAGGAAAAAAAAATTTTGTTTCGTTTTGACTATGGCAGACCAACACGGCTACCTATCTGTAACTGAAGCTTGAAAATGACTTTCTCATATGAATCTACACACAATCGCCACTCATTTCCAGGGCTTTTCTTGTTGTGCCCCCTCCAGCCATGGTGCGACTTGTAGAGTTAAAAAAGCGTGTTTATGCAAAAGAGCCTTTTTAGGGTGAGGTGCCTAAATCGTGGGAAAGCCTCCTTGCCCCTTTCAAGTGAGCTCTTAAGGGTGTTTTATTGCAACGCCTCGAGAGAGACAGCGCTTTCACCTGTTCACTGAATCTGCACAATGGATTTTTATTACACTACCGTGCGAATTAATTGGCATATCAATCCCAAGATTATGTTGTCAAACACTGTTTTCTCTGTGTGAACAGCCGTGTAATTATCACTGCGGGAACTTGAATTCCATTTCCTTCCAACGTGGCTGTTTACACACATACGCATACACCCCACAACCAGAGAAACCAGGACAAAGTAAAGAAAGTCCTCCTTCATGCAGCGCAGAGGGGAACTATGGAACTCCCTGCCACAGGAGGCAGTGCTGGCTGCCAACATAAATGGCTTTAAAGGAGGATTAGACAAATGCAGGGAGGAGAGGGCTATCGATGGCTACTAGCCATGGCTCTGCTTCACTTCCACAGTCAGCGGCAGCGATGCTTCTGAATCCCACTTGAATCAGAGTAGGAGAGCAGTTTCTGGTGTTCAGATTCCTGCTTTTGGGTTACATTCCTATGTTTAGATGATTTCAATTGTTTTTAATGTGGGTGGCGCTGTGGTCTAAACCACTGAGCCTAGGGCTTGCCGATTGGAAGGTCGGCGGTTCGAATCCCCGCGACAGGGTGAGCTCCCATTGCTCGGTCCCTGCTCCTGCCAACCTAGCAGTTCAAAAGCACACCAGTGCAAGTAGATAAATAAGTACCGCTCTGGCAGGAAGGTAAACAGCGTTTCTGTGCGCTGCTCTGGTTTGCCAGCAGCAGCTTAGTCATGCTGGCCACATGACCCGGAAGCTGTACAACGGCTCCCTTGGCCAATAAAGTGAGATGAGCGCCGCAACCCCAGAGTCGTTAGCGACTGAACTCAGGGGTCCTTTACCTCTACCTTTTCAATATTTCAAAAATGGTATCATGTCATCGCCGCTTTCCTCGCCACTCTCCTTTGAGAGGAAGGGCAGGATATTAATTCAAGAAATCAAGGAATTACCGGTATATCAGGCAGGGGAAACTGGTCCGGAACTGGAAGGAAAATCTCGGAAGCCCCAGCCAGCCTTTTTGCAAGGCAGGGAGATGAACAACGGCAGCAGCTTGCTGGAACAGCAGTGGAGTCGGCAGAAAAGGAGCCCATCTTCCTCTCTCTCTTGGCACCGGAGAACGTTGGACAAGCTGTCAAGAGAAGAAAATTACCTCCGCAAGAAGCCAAGGAACAGACAGGCCCTGTTTAAACCCAGAGCTCTTAGCAAAATGTACTGACAAAATAATGTAGAGCAAGCAGGAAATGAGTTGGCCGTTTCAGCCTTGTTTATGAAAAATTATCACCCACCCGCCCCCTTGCCAGGGGCTTTCTTGTTGCTTAAGAGGCGATGAGAGTGAGTTACTTCGCCTTGCACAGGCTGCGCTCGAAGTGGTCACCTGTGGTGATCCTTCGTCGTAAACCAAGGGAGCCTGCAGGACAACTTTCCGGTGGCCATGTGCCAATGGTGAGTTAGGCTGGAGGAACAAAAGTACGCAGGCCCAGGGGGGAAAAGAGCCACCAGCGTCAGTAGGATACATTTCCAGCTGCGCAAAAGCATTGGCGGCTGGAGCCTTTTGGGGCTGATAGGGGAGAAGGCAGGGAGGCAAACAGCAGGGGGAGCCAGAGGCACTGCTAGGCGCTGCCAACGAGAGGAGGATCCTACTAATTCTCGTTTTTTGGCTCTGTTCCTCTCTCCTTTGTTGAGTTTTACAAGGGCAACTCTGAGGCTGCGGAGGAGGAGGAAAGTGACAGGCAGAGCCAACTCCTGGTATAGTCATCTCTTTCATGCCCTCCCATAAAAATAAAATAAAAAATTTCTCCCATAAAAATAGGGACATCAATAATAATAATAATAATAATAATAATAATAATAATAATTATACCCTGCCCATCTGACGGGCTTGCCCCAGCCACTCTGGGCAGCTTCCAACACATATAAAATAATAAAACATTGAATACTAAATAACTTCCAGATCTGCTTTCAGCTGTTTTCTAAAGGTTGTATAGTTGCTTATCTCCTTGGCTTGCGGGTCGCATAACTCCATACCTTCCAATATTTCTCTGATGAAAATAGGGACGTCCTAAGGAAAAGCAGACGCGGGGGGCGCTGTGGGTTAAGCCACAGAGCCTAGGACTTGCCGATCAGAAGGTTGGCGGTTCGAATCCCCGTGACGGGGTGAGCTCCCGTTGCTCAGCCCCTGCTCCTGCCAACCTAGCAGTTCGAAAGCATGTCAAAGTGCAAGTAGATAAATAGGTACCGCTCCGGCGGGAAGGTAAATGGCGTTTCTGTGCGCTGCTCTGGTTCACCAGAAGCGGCTTAGTCATGCTGGCCACATGACCCGGAAGCTGTACGCCGGCTCCCTCGGCCAGTAAAGCGAGATGAACGCCCCAGAGTCGGCCACGACTGGACCTAAAGGTCAGGGGTCCCTTTACCTTTACCTTTAAGGAAAAGCGTGAGATTCTGGAATCAAATCAGAAACCAGGGACACTCAGAGGGGCTGCTCTTGAAGACCTTTTTATGTCATAGGATCATAGAACTGCAGGGCTGGAAGGGAGCCTGGGGTCATCTAGTCTAACCCCCTGCAACACAGGAATCTTCAGTTCTTTAATTCCTGCTTGCCCTTAAATGCTTCAGGTGTACAAAAGGGAGTCTTTCGGCCGGAAACCCCAGTCAAGGTTTGCCACACAAATCCTCCAGCCAAATATTTCTGAGTGCAAGCTGGCTCCAAGTGTTTGTTTGTTTGTTTGCTCATCGTTGTGGTTATAAAACTGCAGGGAGAGGTGTTAAGTTTGGGTGGGAGAAAACACCTCTCTAGCTCAGCAAAGGGATTGGCTTTCCCTTATCCTGGCTTGTTTGCTTTAGAGATTATCCGCTGAAATTTCCTCATCTGTAATTCAGGCATTTTGTCCAGGAAACAAAAGGTTTCCTCACTCGGCTCAGCTCGTTACATAAAAATAGCAAAATCCCTTTGCAAATGGGGACATCTCAGTTTTCACTGCCTGTGTAAAGTTGCACTGAGCTTCTGCTGGGAACAGGAGCATCGGACCATTTTATAGGCCAAGCAGGGGATGGGCTCTCTGAGCTCCTTTTAGGGTCTGGAAAGGGATGGTCATTAGGCACATTCAGATATAGGGTCAGAATTCAGAGAGGAGGTTCAGAAAAGGACCACTGAAATGTTCAGCGGGATGAAGGGACTGCCCTCTGAAGAAAGGTTCCAGCATTCAGGACTTTTTAGTTTAGAGAAAAGGCAATAATAATAATAATAATATTTATACCCCGCCCATCTGGCTAGGTCTCCCCAGGGTTGCTTCCAACAGAGTATTAAAATACAATGGTCTGTTAAACATTAAAAGCTTCCCTAAAGAGGGCTGCCTTCAGACGTCTTCTAAAAGTCTGGTAGTTGTTCTTCTCTTTGACATCTGGTGGGAGGGCGTTCCACAGGGCGGGTGCCACTACCGAGAAGGCCCTCTGTCTGGTTCCCTGTAACTTGGTTTCTTGCAGTGAGGGTTTCTTGCATCAAATAGTAAAAGCTTCCCTAAACAGGGCTGCCTTCAGGTGTCTTCTAAAAGTCAGATAGTTGTTTATTTCCTTGACATCTGGTGGGAATGCATTCCACAGGGTGGGCGCCACCACCGAGAAGGCCCTCTGCCTGGTTCCCTATAACTTCGCTTCTTCCAGTGAGGGAACCACCAGAAGGCCCTTGGAGCTGGACCTCAGTGTCCGGGCAAAACAATGGGGTTCTCTCTGAACTCTCACCTTTTCTCCAAAAAATCCCAAACGCTGCAGCCTTTCTCATATGAGAGTCCCTCCAGGGTGTTTAGGGATGCTTTTAATGTTTGACGGGTTATTGTATTTTAATATTTTGTTGGAAGCTGCCCAGAGTGGCTGGGGAAACCCAGCTAGATGGGCGGGGTATAAATAATAAATTATCATTATCATTATCATTATTATCATTATTATGTCCTCAAGATGTCTTAGACTCCATTTCCCATCCGTGGAAGCCAATATGTGCTGGATCCTAGGACCAGAAAGAGACTGGACCTGATGCCTAAAAATCCAGAAACTGGTATGCAACAACAGCAGCCAGAATACTTATTGCAAAGTATTGGAAGACACAAGATTTACCCACCCTGGAAGAGTGGCAGATGAAGGTGATGGACTATATGGAATTGGCGGAAATGACTGGCAGAATCCGAGACCCGGGAGAAGAGTTGGTGGAAGAAGACTGGAAGAAATTTAAAGACTATCTTCAGAAACACTGTAAAATTAATGAATGTTAAAATGATGTGGGATTGAAAATAAGTGGCATTAGCAACAAAGTTAATAAGAATATGCAAAAATGAATTGATAAATGGATGAAAATATAGAGTTATAATATGTTAAGATATAGAGTTAAGATAAACGAAAGAGGGTAAGGATTTGCTGATTTGATTATTTAAATGGGAATACAAAAAGGGAAGGTGTGAGGAGGTCAAGGAAACAAGCTAATGAGTGTAAAGTTACTAAAAACGGGTTGGTTTTTAATTTTCTTTTTTTACTTATTTGTTTTTTGTATTTTGTATTTTTATTCTTCCTTTTTCTTTTTTATGTATTTTTCTATGACTTCCTTTTTGTATTTTTTCTTTTTATGTGACTTTTTTCTATTTTGTAAATCTATGTTTTTGTAAAATCTCAATAAATATCTTTAAAAAATAAAAAATAAAAATCCAGAAACTGTTGTTGAAAGGTGGAGATCTGAGCTTAAGATGGTAATAATAATAATAATAATAATAATAATAATAATAATAATAATAATGAAAAATTGAGAGGAGGAACCCAAAGTGAGCTATCCCTGTGTCTCTGTGTATCCCTGTGTGTCTTGATCTTCCTGAAAGCCGCTGTCCCTTGCCTGGCAAGCACATGCCGGCACTGTTTTACATTTGAAACTAGCAGAGTGCACACAGCGTGAAAATAAAAGCTATGGAAATGGCCCGGGCATTGTTGGTTTCGCAGGCCTGTTGAGTGACAGCATCTTAAAACGACAGCCCTTCTAGACACACCCTCACCATTTGCTCTTCGTTCCTGGATCGGCTCTTTTGTTTCGCAGCTTCACCTGGATCAACAACCGTTGCGACACCTTTCTCGAGAACTACCTGCGCCGCGCATCTCCGCAGATGACCTAATGTGCACTTCCTTGGCAGCTGAAGGCCTTGCCAACTGTTCCTGTTGCTTCTCCCTGCCCCCCTTCTGCCCTTGGGGAGGAAGCGACTGCAATGAGTGATAAACACTGGAGCAGCCTCAGCATGCGCCCAGGGACTCTCTGCTCTGTTGCTGCGGCGGCTGAAACACACTCTTGGGAGTTTGCTCTTTTAAGTAAGGCTGAAGACAGGCAGGTGTTCAAAGGCAAAGGGGCTGGAGGTGATCTCCACACAGGGTCTGAGCTTCTGCCCCACAGAACAGATGCCCCAGAATGCAGAGCAGGAGAGAGTTCAAACCACTTCCCCAAAACTAGAGAATTTATGTCAGTCTTCGCTCTTCAGTTTTGTAATTGTGCTGGGAGGAATAACAATAACAACAACAACAACAACAACAACAAAACAACAACAACAATAATAAAAATAAAATCATCATCATCATCATCATCTATTATTTATACCCTGCCCATCTGGCTGGGTTTTCCCAGCCACTCTGGGCGGCTTCCAACAGAATATTAAAATACAATAGTCTATTAATCATTAAAAGCTTCCCTAAACAGGGCTGCCTTCAGATGTCTTCTAAAAGTATCGTAGTTGTTCTTCTCTTTGACATCTGATGGGAGTGTGTTCCACAGGGCGGGTGCCACCACTGAGAAGGCCCTCTGCCTGGTTCCCTGTAACTTGGCTTCTCGCAGTGAGGGAACCGCCAGAAGGCCCTTGCACTGAACCTCAGTGTCTGGGCAGAATGATGGGGGTGGAGACGCTCCTTCAGGTATACTGGAACGAGGCCATTTAGGGCTTTAAAGGTCAGCACCAAGACTTTGAATTGTGCTCAGAAACATACTGGGAGCCAATGTAGGTCTTTCAAGACCGGTGTTATGTGGTCTCAGTGGCCACCCCCCAGTCACCAGTCTGGCTGCCGCATTCTGGATTAGTTGTAATTTCCAGGTCACCTTCAATAGTAGCCCCATGTACAGCACATTGCAGTAGTCCAAGCGAGAGATAACCAGAGCATGCACCACTCTGGGGAGGCAGTCTGCGGGCAGGGAGGGTCTCAGCCTGCATACCAGATGGAGCTGGTAAACAGCTGCCCTGGACACAGAATTGACCTGCGCCTCCATGGACAGCTGTGAGTCCAAAATGACTCCCAGGCTGCGAACCTGGTCCTTCAAGGGCACAGTTACCCCATTCAGGACCAGGGAATCCTCCACACCAGCCCGCCCCCTGCACCCCAAGAACAGTACTTCTGTCTTGCCAGGATTCAACCTCAATCCATTAGCTGCCATCCATCCTCCAGCCCCCTCCGGGCACTCGCACAGGACCTTCACCACCTTCACTGGTTCTGATTTGAAAGGGAGGTAGAGGTGGAGTTGACACTCAACAGAATACCCAAGTGCGGATTTGATCTCCAGGAAGAAAAGGTTTTGCTCTGAATACGGCATGTCCCAGGAGATCTTCGCCTGGTCCCGTCGGCACAAACAATCATTACGTTAAAAGGAATAATCATGCGCTGCCTCAACGTATGATTAGAGGCCATTCTATCCGTGCTTTCTCAGGTAAGCTGCGTACATTCCATCCCCTCCCAAACAAAGGTGAAAAGTATCTGGCAGGCTCAGGAACGCAGAGAAGGTGTTCCTGATGGAGGAAGATCAGTAGAGCAGATTAGCTAGAGGGTGGTGGAAAGGAATGCTACAACTAGGACACACAACGGACTTGCAAAACAGCAAAGCTGAGGCAGAGTCTGACCTTAGGGGAGGGTGATTGATGGCAGACCTTCTTGGCTGGGAGTCCTGGAAGACCTGATCCCTGCCTTGCAGGTCTTTCCCACCTGGCCTGGGAGGGCGGGGTCTGGACTGACTCCAGCTACAAAACCTGAGACTGATGCTTGAACAGATGCTTGGGCTAGGCTGTTGTTTTTGTGGTGGTTGTTGGAGGAGGGTGCAGTTTGTTGCGATAGGGTTGTTGCTGTTGGTTTAAAATAATAATAATCTTTATTTTAGATTCTGTTGTGATTCATGCAGAAATTAAAAAATTGTCCAGTAGCGCCTTAGAGACCAACTAAGTTTGTTCTGGGTATAAGGTTTTGTGTGCATGCACACTTCTTCAGATACTTCAGATTCAGATACTTTCAGATACAGTGGTACCTCCGGTTACATACTCTTCAGGTTACAGACTCCGCTAACCCAGAAATAGTACCTCGGGTTAAGAACTTTGCTTCAGGATGAGAACAGAAATCATGCTCCGGTGGCAGCAGGAGGCCCCATTAGCTAAAGTGGTGCTTCAGGTTAAGAACAGTTTCAGGTTAAGAACGGACCTCCAGAACGAATTAAGTTCTTAACCCGAGGTACCACTGTACAGGTATCTGCAGAAGTGTGCATGCACACGAAACCTTATACCCAGAACAAACATAGTTGGTCTCTAAGGTGCTACTGGACAATTTTTAATTTTTTTAAATTTATTTTGACTGTGTCAGACCAACACGGCTACCTACCTGAATCTAGAATCATGCAGAAATTGTTCAGATTGGTTTTGTATTTTTAAATGTTTTGTTTATTGTTTATGGCCCCTGTTGTTTTTTGCACTTGGGTTTTTTTCATAGTGTGGGCCACCTTGAGTATGGTTTAAACTGTGAAACTGTGGCCTGCAAATGAAATGATGTCTGTCTGTCTGGCTACTAGCAAGGATGGGAATGCTGGGCCCTCCACAGTTGGAGGAAGCAATGCATCTGGAAACCACAGGAGCAGAGAGTCGCTTCTGTGTTCGAATCCCGCTTGCAGGTTTCCCATAATGGGCATCTGGTTGGCCACTGGGAGAAAAGGATGCTGGCTGGACTCAATGGGCCATTGGCCAGATCCAGAAGACTCTTATTATGTTCTCATGACAGGTCTGTGAGTTTCGGTTTCTTCTTCATTTTTCCAGGTTCAGCCCTCCAATTTCTTTTTTTCCTTTTTTTTAATATAAATTTTATTAGTATTTTCCACACAACAACAACACGAAAGGTATCGAAAAATAACAACATACAACACACAAAAATCAACATTCAAAAACCAAAGAAAGCAACAACAACAAAACAAAAACAAAAAACCCAAATCCATATCTTACAAGTTAATATTATAAACACTAAAACGACAACAAGACATTGACTTCCACCAATCCCATAGCACCTCCTTTATCTCTCATTGTGTTTTCCTGTTTTCCTGTTTTCTTTGCCATCTCTATCCTAACATCTAGATATAAATCCCTCTTTCATATCCTTTCGCTTCACAAGGTTATTCCAGACTCAGCCAGATTTCTGTCCTCGAACCTTGACTTTTAAGGTATTCATTTAGGCACTCCCTTTTTTTTTTTTACTTCACTTTTTGGTTTTTGTCTTATTATGTCTGTCAATTTGCCTAATTCTAAGTATTCTGAGGGCTTACATAGCCACTCTCCCCTAGTGGGTAACTGATTCCCTTTCCAATACTTAGCCACCAGGAGTCTTGCTGCTGACATAGCGTAGTCCTCCCATTTCTGCATCAGTTCACGATCCCCCTATTTGGCAGAGAAGCAGCGCCACCGTTGACAACAATTTCAGGCAAGATCATGCCAGTCTCACCCCAAATCCCCTGAGATCTTGCACACTCCACAAGTTCTCAGGCGAGATCTTGCCCAAATTGATCTCACCTGAAATCGGCGGCGATGGCGGCAGTGTCAGGCCAGGTGAGGCACCTGTGAGGGTGCTATCCTGGGGGCTTACCCCACCTGAGACAGCAACCTCACCCTGCCTAATGCCTAGACCGGCTCTGGGAGGCCTGGGTTCAAATCCTTGCTCGGCCCCGAATCTCACTGGGTGAGGCCAGTCATCGCCTCTCAGCCTATCCTACCTCCTAGGGCTGTTGTGGGGATTAATTGAGGACTAGGACCTGAAAGTTGTTGTTGTTCAGTCATTTAGTCATGTCCGCCTCTTTGTGACCCCTGGACCAGAGCACGCCAGGCACTCCTGTCTTCCACTGCCTCCCTCAGTTGGTCAAACTCATGCTGGTAGCTTCGAGAACACTGTCCAACCATCTCGTCCTCTGTCATCCCCTTCTCCTTGTGCCCTCCATCTTTCCCAACATCAGGGTCTTTTCCAGGGAGTCTTCTCTTCTCATGAGGTGGCCAAAGTCTTGGAGCCTCAGCTTCAGGATCTGTCCTTCCAGTGAGCACTCAGGGCTGATTTTCTTCAGAATGGAGACATTTGATCTTCTTGCAGTCCATGGGACTCTCAAGAGTCTCCTCCAGCACCAGAATTCAAAAGCATCCATTCTTTGGTGATCAGCCTTCTTTATGGTCCAGCTCTCACTTCCATACATCTCTACTGGGAAAACCAAGGCTTTAACTATATGGACCTTTGTTGGCAAGCTGATGTCTCTGCTTTTTAAGATGCTGTCTAGGTTTGCCGTTGCTTTTCTCCCAAGAAGCAGGCGTCTTTTAATTTCGTGACTGCTGTCACCAACTGCAGTGATCATGGAGCCCAAGAAAGTAAAATCTCTCACTGCCTCCATTTCTTCCCCTTCTATTTGCCAGGAGGTGATGGGCCCAGTGGCCATGATCTTCGTTTTTTTGATGTTGAGCTTAGGAAGACCAGGAATCAAATCCCTCACTCAGCCCGGAAGCTGATTGAGTGACTCTCTTAGCCTAGCCTACTTTGCAGGGGTGCTGTGAAGATAAATTGGGGACGAGTTAAACCACGTACACCACCTTGCGCTTGAGGAAAGGTGGGGTATAAATAAAGCAAACGAATGAATATTTCACCATGCTAGGTCTGGCACCTTTCCCCTACTTGGTTTAAAAGGTGTGGCAGGCGTTGAAACCAGACACCCATCCCATGTTGGCGATTATCGTCTTGGCCCAGAGATGTCGTGTCACTCTCTCAATGCCTCATGGGGCAATCCACCTGTCTGCCGGATCTCATTCCTATCACCGCCTCCATTTATCGCCCGCCTTTCAAAAGAGCCTGAGTCACTGCCATCTTGTCATCGGCCTCCTTGAATGCCAAAGGATTTGTGGGCAGGGAGACTTTTAAGGACCGGCGCTTCGCCTTTCACCTCCTGGGCTTTGCGGGAAGTAAAAGATCGCTGCCTTGTTGAAACTGCTGGGTACAGAGGTGCTGGCGAGGAATATGCTGGGGGAGGGAGGGAACTGCTGGCTTTGACAGGCAAGCTCTGGGTTCGAATCCACCCACAGACGGTAAGCTCTCTGGTTAGCTTCTCCACAGCCTTGAAGGCTCGCCAGCTCCTGATGTGATGCTGTGAGTGTAGGGAGAAGGGGTCAGTCTAGATGATGCCCTGCATCCCTTCCAATTCATGGGGGTGGGGGTCCTGTACCCAGTGAAGGTCAGATTCTATTGCTGAACTGGTCAGGTAAGTTTCTTTATAAGACAAGGCCCTCAGCTGGCCACTTGGATGTCCTCATAAAGGTAAAGGGACCCCTGACCGTTAGGTCCGGTCGTGGCCGACTCTGGGGTTGCGGCACTCATCTCGCTTTACTGGCCAAGGGAGCCAGCGTACAGCTTCCAGCATGGCCAGCATGACCAAGCCGCTTCTGGCAAACCAGAGCAGCGCACGGAAACGCCGTTTACCTTCCCGCCGGAGTGGTACCTATTTATCTACTTGCACTTTGACGTGCTTTCGAACTGCTAGGTTGGCAGGAGCAGGGACAGAGCAACGGGAGCTCACCCCATCATTGGGATTCGAACCGCTGACCTTCCGATTGGCAAGCCCAAGGTGCTCAGTGATTTAACCCACAGCGCCACCCGCGTCCCTCCTGGATGTCCTCATAAGCTTCCCCAAAGAATGTGTCAGGTTGCAAGAGCGAGGTTGCAAGCGATGAGGCCCTCTGGGCAACTGGCAGGTTCTTCCTCCACCCCCTCACCTGTCTGCTAGGTAGGACAATAGCCCGAGTCAGGGTTGTGAGCTGAGCTGGAAGCTGGAGACACAGAGAGATGCATGCTCTGTGCTGGGTCCAAGCAACGAACGGAAAAGCCAGATCCATTGCAAAATATCTTTTTATGGAAAATCACAAAATAATAATAATAATAATCAGCCCTTTCCAAATGAGCTGCCATTTAACTGACTTCTGAAAATTTTGCCTGCCAGTGGCGGAGGAAGGTTTCCGGGCACCTGGTGCGGCGTGCCCAGGGGCAGGGTGATACTGTGCAGTTCTGCTGTCCGACTGCTGCCTCCCCACCCAGCTGCAAGACAGCTGAGGCCCCCATGCGTGGCGCCATGGTCCCTATGGGTGCTGCCGCGTGCTGTGAGGCCTCAGCCACCTTACAGCTGGGGGGGGGGGAGGAAGCAGGCGGACAGCAGAACTGGGTGGAATCCTTTCATCTTTCTTCCCTAGAAGGGGGGCGTGAAGCAGGGACCCACGCCCCCCCTGTGGTGGCAATCCCAGGGTTCCCCGTTAAAGGGGTTGTTCTGAGAGGAGTCATTGGCCATAAGCCGAGAGGCTGTCATTGGTCTCCCCCGTGTTGCGGTGAATTGGGGGGTGGGCTCTCTGCTTCAACAGGTGTTCTCCAGAGCTCATTCTGGATAACCGGCCGGGGATTGGGAGGGATAAACGCCCAAGGCCTAAGCCAAGGTCGCCCTACATCTGAATCTTAAATAAAGTTGTGGCCAATTTTAATCCCATAACGCAATCACTGCCTTGCCATGGCGAAGGGGCTTGAATAACTCAGAGAAGCTATGAGCTATGCTGTGCAGGGCCACCCAAGATGGACAGGTCATAGTGGAGAGTTTTGACCAAACGTGATCCACCTGGAGCAGGAACCGGCAAGCCACTCCAGTATCCCTGCCAAGAAAACTCCATGGACAAAGGCAATAGGATGTATGGAAGTGAGAGCTGGACCATAAAGAAGGCTGATTGCTGAAGAATGGATGCTTTTGAATTCTGGTGCTGGAGGAGACTCTTGAGAGTCCCATGGACTGCAAGAAGATCAAACAAATCGATTCTGAAGGAAGTCAGCCCTGAGTGCTCACTGGAAGGACAGATCCTGAAGCTGAGGCTCCAATACTTTGGCCACCTCATGAGAAGAGGAGACTCCCTGGAAAAGACCCTGATGTTGAGAAAGATGGAGGGCGCAAGGAGAAGGGGACGACAGAGGATGAGATGGTTGGACAGTGTTCTTGAAGCTAGCAGCATGAGTTTGACCAAACTGCGAGAGGCAGTGGAAGACAAGAGTGCCTGGCGTGGTCTGGTCCAGGGGGTCACAAAGAGGCGGACACAACTAAACGACTAAACAACAACAACAACAAACACAGTGTTATGTGTCTTTATTCCATGCGGGAGCCGGCCTGGAGTTGGGGGGTCTCTGCTTGTCCACACAAATGAAATGAACAATAATAAAATGGATGGATGGATGAGTCTTTAGCAGAAGTGTCAACTTGTTAGGGCTTTTGGTGTGTTAATTGCATTTCTTGTTTTCTGTTATCTTATGTATTATTATTATTATTATTATTATTATTATTATTATTATTATTATCCTGCCTTTTTCCTGGAGCAGGACTCAAGGTGGTCTTCACAAATCAAAAACAACCCAGATAAAATGCAAAAAGCTAAAAGCTTATATAAAAGACAGTTGTTAGAAAGCTATCAAATGTCACGAGATTATTTATTTGTTTAGTTTTGATTGTTTTAGTTTATGTATTCTGTATGCAGTCTATGTATCAGTGGAGGATGTGTAACAGAAAAGCAGATAAATATTTTTTAAAAAAACAACAACCAGAAAGCTTTTAAATGCTAATAAAATTAAAACAACATAAGGAAATGAATTTATTAAGAGACAGATAATAAAAACAGCACAGCACTGTTAAAAAAATGCCCCCTTAAAAAAAACCACAGTTGCTTTGAGATGGTGGTTTAGAAGATGAAAAATAAATTAATGAATAATAGTAACAAGCATCCTCTGCTCGAAATGGCAACCTTAGCTCCAATATTTCCAACGAGCCTATTCTGAATGCGACACTCTGATTATGGGTGCAACCCATTCTCCGTGTGGCTTCTCTGGCCGTGGTGTGTTTCACAAGGTGCAAAGCTGTGCATTCAAAGGCTATTGTGATTTGCCGGAAAAAGGAGGGAAGGGGGTCAGAAGAGAGCGGCAGAGAGGGGGCGAAGAAAAGAGGAGATTAAGCAAAGAAACAGCAGTGTCCAAGAGGCAAAGAGCTTGTTGGCGGGAGGAACGAGAGAACACGTTTGCTTCTATTTATTTTTTAAGTCAAGTGTCCCTGCTAAAAATGTCACTGCTGGGGGCGAATGTGCTTCTTGTCTCCGCTCATTAGGAAACTTTTCTCTTCTCGAGTCGCAGGCTTGGCAAAACAAGGCCAGCGGTCAGCCGCTACCTGGGGGGACGGGGTCCGGAGAAGGCAAGCGGGCAGCGGACCGCTTGGCACCTGACCTGCGACACCCAAGTTGGCAAGGAGTCTGTGTGCGTGCGCTGGTGCTCAGTCCTGTCACGCCACATTTGCAGCAGTGGGCTGCTGCCCCCGCCACCCGGCGCCACCCCTCCTTTCCCTCTCCTGGGGTCCTCGTGACCTTTAACCTCTGCGTCCTGCCCATCACACTAAGCTGAGCTGGCTTCCACTTGGAGGTGGGGACGGCAGGGTGTAAAGGGAGGGGGAAATGGAGGGGACAAAGTGGGAGGCTGGGAAGGGATCCTTGGCCACCACTGTAGACGGTTTGGTGGACTTCCGGAGGCCTCCTCCAGTCAGCTTTCAAGTAGGATTCTAGAGTGCAAAGGGACGTTTCTGGATTTACAGAAGCTGTCCCAGTTTCTGATTTGATCCCAGTATGTACCACTTTTCTTTGTTGTTGTTGTTGTGTCCGACTCTTCGTGACCCCCTGGACCAGAGCACGCCAGGCACTCCTGTCTTCCACTGCCTCCCACAGTTTGGTCAGACTCATGCTGGAAGCTTTGAGAACACTGTCCCACCATCTCGTCCTCTGTCGTCCCCTTCTCCTTGTCCCCTCCATCTTTCCCAACATCAGGGTCTTTTCCAGGGAGTCTTCTCTTCTCATGAGGTGGCCAAAGTCTTGGAGCCTCAGCTTCAGGATCTGTCCTTCCAGGGAGCGCTCAGGGCTGATTTCCTTCAGAATGGCTAGGTTGGATCTTCTTGCAGTTCATGGGATGTCCCTATTTTCATTGGAGAAATGTTGGAGGGTATGGAGTTATCCGACCCCCGAGCCATTTGAAGGCAGCCCTGTATTGGGAGGTTCTTTAATGCTTAATGTTTTATTATGCTTTTATTCAGCTCATAGTAGCGAGGAAGGAATGGAAGTTCCCCCACAATGTCTGCTTTATATACATTATTTACACAATGGGCCCCATGTGATTGGCATTTCTGGGATTCTCCTGTAGGCCAATCAGGTTGTGGATTCACTTCCACCTGGAACTGGATTGGGTGGCTCCTGTGGACCAATCAGAGTGCTGCATTCTGGATCCTATTGTTCTAGGACCAATCAGACTGCTGCATTCTGAATCCTATTGTTCTAGGGCCAATCAGACTGCTGCATTCTGAATCCTATTCAACTCAGTACATAACATTCCTCTTACTTTGGACATAGCTGAAGAAACCTTTTTTAACCTCTCTTGCAAGCCTGAGCTCATTCTGAGCTTTAGCCAGCCTGACTTTCCCCCTGCAACTGTTAGGTCCTCGTTTACACTCCTCCTTTGTGATTCCCCCTTTCTTCCATTTCTCATACGGTACATTCCCTTTTTAACTCTCAGCTCATCTGTAAGCTCATTTTGCACAATGCATCAAGAAGTGTGATCTAGCTAAGAACCAAACTGAACCAATTCCCTATCCCTTATTTTAAAGCGAGCAAATGTTTTGCAATGCACTCGCAAACTACGTTTCGCCAAACACCTGTCAGCTCCTGCCTGCAGAAAAGCTCTGCTAGGTGGCTGTGCGGGCTTGATGCCTTCTGTATAAATAGCCATCACCATAATAAAATAATAATCAACATCACTTCTCCCACCGCGAAAGCCAACTCTTATTTTCGTATTGCCAGGCGAGCACACTCCATCCCATAAAGAACACTGTTCTGGCACATTTTGTAGTCCTCGGCAGGCGCATGATTGGAAAAATAGCAAGTGTTTGTCAGACACTCCTCGCTTTATTCAAAGTACTTAACATAATTGCTTCTTGACACACGCACACAAAGGATCCTGTGGAGATCTAATTTTCCATCCATGCACAGAGAAAAGATGGAACAACCTGTGTCCAGAGAAGGAGCCCCCGCTTTCTCTCCCCTCCCTTCCCACACACCAGCTTAGTGTGACTCATTCAAAAAAACTGCTGAGCACCTGCGATGGTGGCACGGATTGGGGAAACTGGGAAGATTTAACCTCCCACAGAGAGGACCACTTATAAATGCCATCTCCAACTCCTCGAAATATTCCATCAACGGTGTCTGTCTCTGAAATTTTTTACACTTTACATCACTTAGGAAGACAGGTGAACTAATACCTGTGTCCTGGAAGGAGCAAAGATCACCAGTGTTGAAGCAATGATTCTCCAACATCAACTTTGTTGGACTGGTCATGTTGGTGGATGCCTGATGATCGTATTCCAAGGCAACCACTCTATTCTGAACTTAAAAATAGAAAGCGTAATGCTGGTGGTCAACAAAAGAGGTTTAAAGACTGTCTCAAGGCAAAGCTAAAAAAATGTACCGTAGTATAAACACCGACAACTGGGAAACACTGGCCTATGAGCGCTCCAGTTGGAGAACAGCCTTTACCAAAGGTGTCATGGGCTTTGAAGACACTCAAACTCAGAACGCAAGGGAGAAATGTGCTAAGAGGAAGGCACGCTTGGCAAATCAACACCGCGATCAACTCCTGCCCGGAAACCAATGTCCCCACTATGGAAGGAAGTGTGGATCCAGAATTGGCCTCCACAGTCACTTACGGACTCACTTTTAAAACCGTGTTTATGGAAGGCAATCTTACTCAACTACGAGGGATCGCCAAAGAAGATTTGCTTTCTGTCCCCTCCCTTCCCACACACCAGCTTAGTGTGACTCATTCGAAAAGTTGCTGAGCACCTGAGATGGTGGCACAGATTGGGGAAACTGGGAAGATTTAACCTCCCGCAGAGAGAAGGGCAAGGCAGGACCTGATTTTCACGGGTCCGTTGCACAGAAGCTCTTTCCTTACCAAGGCCTTTCATATCGGAGCGCTTGCCACAGACAGCCAATCTTCTCATCAAAGCGGCAGCGATGGCGTTGTCAACTACAGGTGCGCTGGCTCCTCCTCAGCCATCCCCTTCCATTACTCGGCGCTCTCAGAAGAAATTATAGCCCAGGGCCTGGTATGCTTTCTTCTTCATTTTTTTTTTGCATTTTGCTCTGAAAGGTATCAGCCTTGGCAGATGCCAGAATGGCAGTGTGTGATGGCAGCTCCCTGAGGAAAAAGTATCTTGCCCAGTTCTTGCCTTGGATGCTAAGAGCCTCTCCTACGGATGTCTGTCAAACTTATTTATAGTCCACCCTACTAGGGCTTAGGGAAGCAGGTGGCACTGTGGGTTAAACCACAGAACCTAGGGCTTGCTGATCAGAAGGTCGGTGGTTTGAATCCCCAAGACGGGGTGAGCTCCCATTTCCCGGTCCCGGCTGCTGCCAACCTAGCAGTTTGAAAGCACGTCAAAGTGCAAGTAGATAAATAGGTACCACTCCGGTGGGAAGGTAAACGGCGTTTCCGTGCGCTGCTCTGGTTCGCCAGAAGCGGCTTAGTCATGACCCGGCCACATGACCCGGAAGCTGTACTCTGCCAATAAAGCAAGATGAGCGCCGCAACCCCAGAGTCATCCGCAACTGGACCTAATGGTCAGGGTCCCTTTACCTTTACTAGGGCAACACGAGGGTATTTTGAATCTGATTCATCCACCTCTTAAAGGGATCAGGGCAAAAAGAAAATTGGAGTGAGGAACCTCAGCCTCAGGGGCCCTTGAAGGCTCTCAGGACTCCCTCCTAAGCCACCCACTTTCCTTGCCCTGTTTCACCTCCTCCCTGAGTGTTCAGCTGGTTGCCAGAACTCCTAAGCACCACCACGCCAATGTTGCTTAACGTCAAAGTGCATGGATAAAAACTGACCGATTGATATCACCATGACATCAGCCGATTGACAGCATGGTGGCCTCATGCGCTGGTCAAACTTGGCCCGTGGAGGGAGGGGAAGGAGCTGGTGATGATGATGGCTGGTGATATTCTTGGCAACCATCTGTCTCAAGAGACAATGGAGTTCACCTCCGATGGTGAAGCCAAACCACTGGGAAATCACAGCACCCACTTTGTCAGCTCCTTACAGGAGAACCATCATGTGCATCTTTAACGAAGCGTGTGACATCAGCGCCATAAATTCACCAATTCACGGCAGTAAACCAGCAGCTGAGCTATTCAGGGTGCAAACAGCGGTGCAGCGCAGAATTTTGCAGCTGGTTAAAAATAAACACCGAGCAAAGTCTCTTCTAGACTGCGGCTCATTTAGGATTTTTTCGCCAGAGACACCCTCGGCGAAGGGGGTCATCTTTTTGCGCACACAGACACCCCGTGACCATGACAGTTCCAGGTGGGTGCAGGAGGATTCTCATTCAGCACTAGCCAGGCTTGCAAAACAAGGTGAACCTGCACTGGCATGGGCTGATGGGAGTTGTAGTCCAATGCACCTGGAAGGCACCAGGTTGGGGGAACCTGGATTGATCTCTCCTAGGTTCCCATTGATCCTTGATGCCCCGAGGCTGAAGGCATATCCCTGGCGGCTCCCTTGTTCTTTTGCAGAGTCTTTCTTTGTCCTCCTTTATAGATTTCCTCTCTCTTTTGGGGCCGTGTCTAAGAGAAAGATGAAAACGGCCCAAATGGGATGCGATTATACGCCAGAAGGATAATAAAATCTGCCAGCGATGGAAGGAAACAAACACTTCTATCAGCTAAGTGTGTTTCAGGAACATGGCAATTGGTACTTAACCGGAGCCTCAAAGGCACTGAGAACATCTCAGGCTCCTCAAGAGATGCGTTAGGCAAACTTGCGCACAAAAGCACTTCAAGCAGAAGTTATTTCTGTGGGTGGGTGGCATCTCTCCTCCCCTCCCCCCCCATCCACACTGCATTTTTTCAAACCTACCAGGGACCCAGTTCATAATGGGATTCGCAGCACTGTAAACTCAGGAGGCAAGAAAGCAGGTGACACGAGTTCTGCTTTATTTCGAAGAGCTTCTATCTCTGTTTTAAACAACAAAAAAATTAAGGAGGCTACAAAAAGAGCGGTCCTCCAGCAGGTTGGGCTAGATGTCCTTTGAAGAAGCATTTGATTCTGCATCACAATAGCAAACTAAATTTGACTCCATGCTTTTTCTTCTATCGGCTTAAAGTGGACCCTGGTCTTGGGGGGGGGGGGGGGACAGCCTTGCTGATTCTGATATCCACAGCTTGTTCTGTCATCTCTTAGGCATCTGTTGTGCTGACAGCATCCTTCAGCCACTACCTGTTCAGCACAGAGCAGCTCACACAAATGTCTCCTCACTTCTTTGCCAAGGAGCACAGTGCCATTAAGAAGGTCAATGGATTACGCAAGGGCTGATCTGATCACCAGGAGAAGCTGTCATTACATTCACGGCAAGAGGAAGCAAACTGCTCTTCTGTCTCTGCGCATCGAAGGGATTGCCAAAACCCGACTGTTCTTGTTCTTCTTATTTTGGTCCTGCAAAAGCAAGAAGGGAGAACGTCACCAATATTTTTTCCTTGCATAGGAAGGCAGAGGAGATGAATCATAGCGTCCCACCCAAATCTCTGAGAGTTGCAAGATTCCAGGGTCCTGGTACGCTTACCAGGGCTTGTATTTCCTTTGAGCCTCTGAGGCACAGTGGAGTCTGTGGTGTCTTTAAGATAGATGGTTTATTTGCACATATTTACAACCTGCATTAACTGGAGAAAGTGCAGAACATTCGCATCTCAGGAACGTCATGTTCTTCCCATCGCTGCAGCGTCAGATTCTGAGAAATGTCAAACATCATGTCTGATCTTCTCTGCGGCATAAAACAGGCTGCCCCAGCCAGCCCAGATCCTGCTCCGCCCTCCATCCTGCTCTCCAAAGCACCTGCAAAATGAACCCTGTTTCCCTCTTCACTTACATTATTCACCCTGAAATCCTAGCCCCTGTGGTCTCTGCCCACCAGCGCACAGCTGGAGGAGGCAACGCTCCCCTCCTCGCCTGACAGTCTTCACTCTCTTATGATGGTTTCCTTGATGGGCCATCTTTGTTTCCTAATGCTTTAAATTCAGTTCACCCTGCCAGGTTGGCCCAGCTCCTCACAGAAACTGCATCCAGCGGCCTTTGGCACAGTTCAGTCAAACCTCAATGAATTCAAACTTTTTCTAAACCCAAGAATTACGAATGTCCTGCACCCACAAAACCCTGGCACCCCAAGAAATAACCATTTGTCCTCTCGTGATGCTAAGTTAAACTGGTTTCCTCCTTTCCCTGGAGGGTGTAAAGGAAGGGGGATATGGAGGTGATAAAGCAGGAGGCTGGGGGGGTGGATCCTGAACCATCACTGCAAATGGTTTGGTGAACTTCTGGAGGTCTCCTCCAGTCAGCATTCTCAAAGGACTGTAGAGTTGGAGGAGACCTCAAGGATCATCTAGTCTAACCCCCTGTAAGACAAGAATCTCAACTAAAGTATCCATGTCAGATCCAGCCTCTGCTTTAAAAACTTGAATGAAGCAGATCTGTTGACGCAGCCCAGAATTGCATTAGAAATCTTGTCTAGAGATGGGCAGAGGCTGCTGGATGAACTTTGCCAGCTGTCTTGGCCATGGAAACCATCGTGTTTGTGGTCCTGGCATAGCCAAGGACCAAGAAATATGGCCGTAACATGGAAGCAGATCAAAGGCAGAGTGGATGACTCACGAATCAATTTGTATCGGGGGTTAGCAACTGGCTGCCCATTGGAGACTCCAGATTCCCAGAGGTGCCAGCGAGGGATCTTGCCTAAAACAGCTGACGGGGCAGCTGGTGGGGTTGGTGAGGTGGCTCTCCTCTCTCTCCGTGGAATTTCTTTGGCTTCATCCTTCCTGTTTTCCACTGGGGTGTCTTAAATGAAAGGAACAGAGGCTTTTCTTCTGTGCCTGTCTCTCTGTATCAGGCTCCCTGGCATGGTTTGAATAGCGGTTCGGGTTCACTGAAATTCCTAATCGAGGCAGCTGGGGATTTGCGCTGGGCTGACATTCGCTATGCAAAACACAACCAAAGATGTCCCAGATTTGCATTTCCCCTTGCAAATGTCAAGGCCTCTCCTACTGCCATGCCAGGCTTGTTGGCCGCAAAGAGTGTGGACCTCAAATATTTACTATCTCGCAAATATCCTTCTCCGACCGCAGGTGACCTGAGCTGCTGTTACCTAACGATGGCTTCACGGGGAGGCCTCTAATCAGGTCCCATCATGGCTGAGGTATTGCTCCAATACGAACACCTGCAATGGCAATCTTGTCTGGTTTCCCACAAATTTGGAGCAGCCACTGAAATGATGTTGGCACCATTTTTCTCTCTGTTGCTTCGTGCTCACGGCAAAAACTCTGATTCCCATGATTCCCTGCTTCAGTTCACCTTCACTATTATTGTAATATTAATAGACTCACGGCAGCTTACACAAATTAAAACGGCACAGATGAAATAGAAGAAACTAAGAACAATCTCGGGGGGGGGGGGGTTGAGCCCCACAATGGATGGGCAAAGAGATTCCTGCATTGCAGAATCACTGGAATAGAATCAGGCATGTCCAACAGGTAGATTGTGATCTACCAGTAGATCACTAGACATCTGCGGTAGATCACTGGTAGATCATCCCCCCCCCAAGTAGCTGAACAACTGTGGCTCCCCTAAAAAAAGCTCAACATTTTACTTCCTCCCTGAAAAAAGTCAACAACTTTGACCCGAACCCCCCTTCGGCACAAGCCAGTTTTTAACTCTGTGAGTAGATTACAGTCTCTTGGGAGTTGGTCACCCCTGGACTAGATGATGCTCATGGCCCCTTCTAACTTAATAATAATAATAATAATAATAATAATAATAATAATAATAATAATAATAATAAATTATTTCTACCCTGCCTATCCGGCTGGGTTTCCCCAGCCACTCTGGGCAGCTTTCAACAGAACATTTAAAACAGAATAAAACTTCAAACATGAAAACAAAATCCCTGATTCTATGATATAAACACTAAACAGTAATTAAACTCTAATTGAATTAAAACAATATATAAAAAGAGAAATTTATTAAAATGCAAATGGCAAAAACAGCACAGCACTCTTAAAAGTCCTTTCCTTAAAAAAAAAAAAAATCAGTCGGTGCAGGACAGTACACATGACAGCACCCCTTTGCAAATGGGTAAACTGCATCACCGCCGTTATTTTTAATGAATTTGGGATTAAAATTCTTTCAGGTGTGGAGGCACAGAGGGAAGACGAACTGCCATCCTTTTATGCACGTTGCACCAAAAATAGGAGGAGGAGGTGGTTTTCCACAGGTATCTGGTTGGCCTCTGTGGATGCTGAAGTAGATGGGCAATTGGCGTGATCCTGGAGACTGTTCTTGCATACCTGCCAACATTTCTCCAATGAAAATAGAGACGTCCTATGTTGTTGTTGTTGTTGTTGTTGTTGTTGTTGTTGTTGTTGTTGTTGTTATATTTATCCCTCACCCATCTGACTGGGTTGCCCCAGCCACTCTGTGTGGCTTCTAACCTATATGAAAACATAATAAAACATTGAACATTAAACATTAAACAACCTCCCTAAACTGTGGCACCTCGGGTTACATACGCTTCATTTTACAGACTCTGCTAACCCAGAAATAGTGCTTCAGGTTAAGAACTTTGCTTCAGGATGAGAACAGAAATCGTGCTCCGGCGGCACGGCGGCAGCAGGAGGCCCCATTAGCTAAAGTGGTGCTTCAGGTTAAGAGCAGTTTCAGGTTAAGAACGGACCTCCGGAACGAATTAAGTATTTAACCTGAGGTACCACTGTACAGGTCTCCCTTCCGCTGTCTTCTAAGGTTGTATAGTTGCTTATCTCCTTGGCTCGGGGATCGCATAACTCCAGACCCTCCAACATTTCTCCGGTGAAAAGAGGGACGTTCTGAGGAAAAGCAGGACATTCGGGAATCAAATCATATACAGTGAATGCTCAGGTTGCGAATGTGATCCGTGCAGGAAGCACATTCACAACCCTCAGCGTTCGCAACCTGCAGCGCCGCGTCTGCGCACGCATGGGTTGTGATTCTGCACTTCTGCACATGCACAAAGTGTGCTTTAGCGGTTCTGCACATGTGCAAGCACCAAAACCTGGAAGTAACCCCTTCCGGTACTTCCAGGTTTCGGCGAGTCCGTAACCCAAAAATGTGCAACCTGAAACGTCTGTAACCTGAGGTATGACCGTACAAGGGACACTCAGAGGGGCTGCTCTTGAAGACCTTTTTATATAATAGAATAATATAATATAATATAATATAATATAATATAATATAATATAATAGGATAATAGAACTCCAGGGCTGGAAGGGACCCTGGAGTCATCTAGTCCAACTCCCTGCAATATTCAGTTCTACAATTCCTGCTTGCCCTTAAATGGACACGGATATACCAAAAAAGGGGAGGAAGGTATTTTTCTATGTCACCATGGCAGCAAGAATTCTAATAGCTAGAATCTGGAAAGGAGATGTAACACCAACTAAACTGGAGTGGCAATCTAAACTGTTAGAGTTTGCAGAATTAGCAAAAATGATGGGAAAATTAAGGGACCTGACTGAACAAACATTTATGAGGGAATAGGACATGTATAGAAAGTATCTCAGGGGGCACTGCAAAAACCTGAACTCGTTGTCAGGCTTGGAGTGACTTTTGTAGGAAAGTAGGAAACCGTAGAAACCTAAGAGAACTAAGATGTATTATTAAAAGATAAGTGCGACAAACCAAGAAGCACTAAGGAATAATGCTGGGGTGATGGGAAGTCGCCATAGAAGATATGTATTATGAAACTATAATATCTTTTTGTAATGTGTTAAAGTGTTTTTGTTGACTGTTTGTTTTCTTTTTGGAATCAATAAATAAGAAAAGGAAAAAAAAGAAAATAGGGACATTCCAGGATCAAACTGGAAACTAGGACGGCTTCCATAAATTTAGGACTGTCCATGGAAAATGAGGGTACTTGGTCTGTTCTTGTGTTCTTCTGTTCCTAACCAGTTTCACAACCAGAGACTATTAAAGCAGTTTGAGGAAAAATTAGAATTGGAAAAACTTCCAAAGATACAAGCTGTAACAAAAAAGGAAGAATAAATACAGATTCTAAAAACAAGATGAAACACAAAACATGCAAAAAGCCATTTCTGAGATTTGTTCAATTAATCTTCCATCACACACTTCAGGGTAAGCCTTCTTAAACGAAAGCGGGCATGTGATATGTAGGATAAAGCAAGGAAAGGCAATCTTTTGCAAAGTGGCACATCTTTTGCAAACTGCCGAAAGGGGAGCAATGGGAGGATTTAGAAATAGGGGGGCAGTTCCAGTTTGAAGGCATAAGGAAATCGATTTGCAGAGAGTAGAACACCAATACAGGCACAGAACAGGAGAAAATTATGTTTGCCTGTTTTTCAAGTTTTCAAATCAAACAAGAGTCTCTCTCTCTCTCTCTCTCTCTCTCTCTCTCTCTCTCTCTCTCTCTCTCTAAATCCACCTTCTTTTTGAATGGTCAAAGCACTTCACAAAGATAACTTAGTAATCCTTCCTAGGTATGCAGGAGAAAGTTGGTACAGTTTGCTTCTTAATGCAAACCTGGGCAATTTGTGCTTCCCAAAAGTAAGGTGCAAACTGAAACACAGCCATAAAGTGTGCATTAAAACACACATATTAGTGAAAATGAATTACAGAAATCCATTATGTTAGTGGGGTGGCAGGATGGGGAATAGCTTGCCTCAAAGAAAAGGTGTACGTCAGGCAAAATTGCACAGTTAAATGTGAATATTAGGAGAAATGTTCAGTGAAATGCTGCTGAATTTTCATGAGGATTTTGAAGAAAATTCACAAGCTGATGTATCAATATGGTGAATGGAATTTAAGATTGGGAAAACAGGAGAAAGTGAGGGAACATAAGAGTAGCTATCACTGCCTCCAGCGGAAGCGAAAAGATTCATCCATCCCCACTCTTTACAACAACCCAGTAAGCTTGGCCAGGGCTATTATTCCCATTTCTTCTTCTTCTTCCTCCTCCTCTTCCTCCTCCTCCTCCTCCTCCTCTTCTTCTTCTTCTTCTTCTTCTTCTTCTTCTTCTTCTTCTTCTTCTTCTTCTTTCTATCCCACCCTTCATCCGAGGACCAGAGGGCAGTTTCCAATATAAAACCGCAAAATTACATAACGTAGCACCAAACAAAAACTAAATCGTGCATGTGTGTGCAGGAAGGGAGAGAACATGAGCGCTTGGGATGCAGCTTAAATGGTTTGCATCACGGCTGTCCTTGATAGTAACAGGCTCGATCCAAAACAAACAAACAACCGGCTTTGGGGAGGAGGCTGCAGGGCGAATCTGCTGAGTTGCAGTTCATTTCTCAAATACAGCAGCGTCAGGCTGAGCTGGGCCTGGGCTGCTTTGCGACGGAAAGTCATTGTCCCCTGTGAGCTGTTTTCGTATTCTATATGCATCTTGTTTTGCCAGTTAGGTCACACTCCCTCAGATAAGATCATATATATATGTGGCATGACCTTGATTCCCTCGATGCTCTGCAATGTAATCCCTTGCATGCTCTGACCTTTCGGCTGCACTTTGTGAAAGAAGGCCCTCCCCTCTCCTCTTTGCGCTGTGCCCACGATCGATGGCGTCTGATAAGATAAACGCATTAGCCTTTAAGGGGCCACAGGACTCCGCCTTGCCTTTGCGGGCCATTCGGCCATCTCTTTGGAACTTAAAAGTGATGCTTGAGAAGGTGGTTGTTCTTCCTTCCCCCACTCCAAGCAGAGTACCAGAGTTTGGTACTCTGTGGATTGTGACCTGTTGCTGCAAGAGAGGGAGAGGGAGAGCTGTATCTTCAATTTATTTTGTGCTGAGCGGGGTTGCGTGGCCAGCCCCCCCCCCCCAGTGGAAATAAAGACACATGACACAATTATTAAGGTTAATGGGCTAAATAAGGCCACAACTTTATTGGTTACAGGTGACGAGCGGTATTGGCTTAGGCATTGGTCCTAACCGACGATATCCATCTTCAGCCCATCCACTTGAAGTCCGGGAAGGGTTAACCACCAGTAGGGGGAGAACTGCTGATGCACATCAACTAGGAACTCCCCTGGGGTCACCGATAGGGGGCGTGCCCTAGGCCCTCACCTCCCTAGACTTTGGACAGGCCACACCCCCTGGAATCCTTTATCGGATTACCCTTCAATATGTGGGGCAGGTGATGGCGCTACCTTCCCTCTTCCAACTACAGAGCAATACTAATGCCTAACCGCCAATACCCAGAAAGTTGTGGCGATTTGCTACGAGGTAGGCGAAAACCAAGTGGCTGGTACCAATTTGCCAAGTGGAAAAATTCCTACCAGGCCCCTCAACGGCGACCAACCAAGGTCCAGAGGAAGGTCAAGGAATGAAAACCTTATAGGGCGGGAGGGTGGGAAAAGCAGTAACAGCTGGCAGGTGGGAAAAGAGGGAGATCCCCGGCCGCGTCCTGCCTTAAGTAGGGCAGGCCACGCCCCCAGAGCCATCTGGTTGGCTGGCCAGGGGATGACGCGCCCGGGAATCCCCCCAGCCGCCGTGTGTGTGGTGGCGCCATGAAGACCTCAACTCCACCTCCTTTGAAGGGCGGAAGTGGCTTTATCTAAAAGTCCCCAGAGCAGGATAAGAAAAGGCATGGAGATGCTATCTTCTTCCTGCTCCTCTTCTTCCTATTGCCTTTGACCTTTGTGGCTATGACATTTCTCACCTTCCCAGGCTCTGCCTCCTGGCTGCCCCCCCCCCCGACATCATGCCCCACCTCCAACCTCACTTGTCACAGGATGGGCTTTACCTCTCGTTGCTACTTAACAAAATAGCATCAACCATAAGCACATGCACAGTAACAATTTCATGCATAGAAACAAACTCAAACCCAATACAGATGCAGACCGTGAAAATAAAAAACGTATCTCCACTTATTGAAATCGGTGCTTTGTTTGCCCAAGTTTTATGTCACATTAATATTGACCCTGCCACATTTGTATTCGACCAGTGGGCGTTGGATCAAAACACTCGAGGACCAATCACTGTTTTAGTTAGGCAGATCCTCACCCTGTTTAGCAGGAAATGTAGTATAAACTGGGGTTCCAGGAAAATCTGAAGTGTTGCATCAAGGTTCCCACCACTGATCTAAAAGGAACTTATAAAACTTCTTTCATAGATTTGCCCATCCCTATGTTGAACCCAGGGCTGCTGTTCTAGGAGACCAAATGGTTCCCAATATACAGTCGTACCTTGGAAGTCAAACGGAATCTGTTCCGGAACTCCGTTCAATTTCCAAAATGTTCAGAAGCTGTGGAAGCCTTGTTGGACGTTCGGCGTCCAAAAATAGTTCGCAAACCGGAACGGTCACTTCTGGGTTTGTGACATTCGAGAGCCAAACCGTCTGAGTTCCAGAGCGTTTGACAAAGTGTGTTCTCCATCATAGAGAGCACGTGTTGCGGTGGGGTCTGACAGGCCACCCCTCTGTTGCTGGGCAGGTTAGTTTGGATGACCATCCACAGTGATTGGGCGGTTGGGTTACTGGGCAAATTTTGGTGTTGCCATGTAGGAGGTTGGACCAAAGGTTATAAAATCAAGTCACGCAGCACTAACTGGGCTCTTTTGCTGCGTGCTTCGGATCACCCGCCCACCCTCCCTAATCTAGCGCTATTGCATTGACCTTGCTATGCCTGTCATGGGGTCGTCTGCTTTGGGGGCAGGGGCCTGGTAGGAATTTTGTCCATCTGGCTGATTGGCTGGTGCCATTTGGTTTTTGCCTCCTGCATAGCAAATCATCACAACTTGTAAGGTTGCGGTTAGGCATTGGTTAAAAAATTGGTTGGTGGAGGGGTAAGGGTTGGCTGTGCCTGCCCCTCCAATGCTGCTGCTGCAAGGGAATTCCATTAAAGGAATCCAGGGGCTTGCCATTCTTTCGTCCGTACCCCTGAATGGAGCTTAGGGCCGTGCAAGCCCCCGGGAGCATGCGGGGGGGGGGAGGGTCTCGTGCCTGGCTCCATGTTCTCCCCAATATTGTTTTCCCTTACTGGCTTTCGCTGGAATCCAGAAGTCAGATCTGTCCCGGGGCAGGGGACAGATAGTCTGAACCAATGCCGAAAAAACCACTCACATTTATGTATTTTAATAAAGTTGTGGCCAAAAATCTTAAACAAAAATTATGTGTGAATTGTGAATTATTTAGTGGTGGCTTGGGGGACCTCGACATGCAACAAAGGTATGACTGTATGCTGAATTCTGCCCTACACAAGAGGTTTGAGCCCCATATGGGACAGCTGCAAATTCCTGCATTGCCGGGGTTGGGCTAGATGACCCGCAGGGTCCCTCCCAAGTCCACAATTCTGTGATTCTGAGGCTCCTCTAGTCTCTCTAGTCCATGAGGCTGCAGCAGAGTTCTGCTCTGTGCCTCCCATTGCCCTTCCTCTTTCTGCTTAGCCAGCTAATGACAATGAGCTGACGATTACTGCCTCCAGTTAAACTGCTGCTTTGTGTTCCATGCTCACTTAATGAACCGAGACCTTAATTCCGTTCCTCCTGGTTCCTCGCTGAGAGCTATACAGCGGCCAGACCAGGGTTATTGCGTTTTAAACCTCGAGCCAAGAGTGCAATGAGAAAGGGCAAGGGAGGCTGGTCGCACTGGAACTTGGGGGCCTCCCCTGAAGGTGAAGGCTGGAAGATTCAGGACCCCAATAAAGGAAAGTCTATTTAACTGTGGAACCCATTCCCACAGAAGGCAGTGAAGCCCATCTCCCTTCCACAGCTTCTTATATTCATATTCTTCCATTCCTGCCCTCTCAGACACTTCCTGCCTTTTTGTGCTCCATGCCTGTCCCTCCTTCCACCATCGTGCTTAAGATATGTTTACCAGACGTCCCCGTTTCCTGGAGACAGTCGCCGGATTTACAAATCTGTCCCCGGAATGTCCTCGAATCTCATTTAATGTGCCCGGATTTATTAGCAGGGAATGAATGTTGCGTGATCGGTCCAACGGCACAAGACACATCACATGGGGACTTCTGGCGAGGCGTCATGGCAGTGAGTGGCTCCTGAAGCCAGCCAGAGCCAACTGCGCTACCAGGCTGGCTCCGGGCTGCTGAGACTGCCGCTGCCACTGCCAAGGGGGAACCGGGGATGCCCGGCGCGTCAACTGGGGGAACCGCTGACACACACTCCCCGTGAATCAAGTCGAGCTGGGAGCGAGAGCGCCCGGCCGACTGCCCAGCATCACTCTGGGGCCAGTAAAAACCCTGGAGCCAATGCAGGGAGAAGGAGGAGAGGAGAAGGAGAAGGGAGAGAGAGAAAGAGGAAGGAGAAAAAAGAGGGGAGCCCCGACCTTGCACCAGGAGAGCACCAGGAGGGCAAGGGAACGTGGCCGAGCCCAGGCCCGACCCGAGCTCACTCCTCAGGGGCTAATGCTCCAAGAGAGCAGGCCAGGGCCCAGAGGAAGGCCACACGACAGAGGACACCACAGAAGAGAAGATATTACTTCTTTTCTTAAAAAAAATAAAATTATTTTTTTAAAATAACTCCCCCCCTTTCAAAAAAAAGGGGGGGTCCCCGGATTCTTTGAAAAAAGCCTGATAACCTTAGCTTAAGAGCTGTGCTCCTGAAATCTCATTTTTGCCAACTGTTTCCTCCTCCTATTTCATGTCAATGGGAAATGCTGACCTGCTAGTTTATTACATGCAGGGAACTACTATAAGGTGAGTGGGGCATTCAAAACAACTACCCCACCCATCTTCACCAGGATCTTCAAGGAGTCCAGCCCAGGATTCCATTGCCTCATTCTATGAGACAGCGTGGTGTAGTGGTTAGAGTGTCAAACTAGGACCAGGGAGGCCAGGGTTTGAATCCCCACTTAGCCATGAAGCTCACTGGGTCACCTTGGGTGCAAGTTATTACCTGCTTCTCAGTCTAGCCTACCTGGCAGGCTTGTTGTTGGGACTAACTGAGGAGGGGTGGGGGCCATGGATGCCACCCAAAGGTGGGATATAAGCACACACACAAAATACTATGCAGAGAGGATCACAGCCTCCCAAAAGGAATCGGGGGCCAGCAGGTTGGTGAAACGGTTGAGAATTCAGTGAGGGGTCCCTCTCCTCCTTCACAGACACAACTGCTGTCCCGAGGACTTCCAGAGAAGCAGGAATAGCAATTAGAGGGGTTTTAGCTGCCCAGGGTGGCTGGGGCAACCCCGCCTGATGGGTGGGGTATAAATACAGTGGTTCATTGCTTCTCAAACACCTTGGTACTCAAACAACTTGGAATCCAAGCACTGCAAACCCAGAAATAAGTGTTCCGGTTTGCGAACTTTTTTCAGAATCCGAATGTGCTCCGTTTCGAGTGTTACGCTTCCATTTTGAGTGCCTATTTATTCTGCATTTTTGTTTTTGCGGCTCTTTTTTTGTGACTGTGTGGAACCCGTTTCAGCTACTGATTGATTGATTGAGTGACTGCAGTACATTGTTCATTGCTTTCATTTTATGGATCACTGGTCTCGTTAAATAGAAAAATTCATGTTCAATTGCTGTTTTAGGGGTTGTTTTTAAAATTTTGGAACGGATAGATCTGTTTTGCATTGCTTGCTATGGTAAAGCACGCCTTGGTTTTGGAACACTTTGGTTTTGGAACAGACTTCCGGAACAGATTAAGTTTGAGAACCAAGGTACCACTGTAATGAAATTATTAATATTATTAAGTTTGCTATTATTAAGTTTGCTATTATTAAGTTTGTACCTCCATGGAGAATTGAAGGGGTGTCGTCTTCATGCAAAGAGCTGTTTGACCCCTGTGCAGTTGTTTATCTCCCAAATGAACCCTCCCCACTTGTGAACCAGCTGACATCGCCTCCTGTTGCCCTCGATGCCCGGAAGTGCAACGACCGCTCAGTGTCCCTCACCTCATTACATGATTCGCATTATCAGCCCAGAAAGGCCTTTGGTTTCAGGTCAGGCTCAACGCCAGGATGCAAACGCATGTCACACACACACACAAAACCCCCACACGCACGTGCCAAAGCAATGGAGGGGAAAATCCAAATACCATCAAATTCTGGACTGCTAACATGAGGATGCAGCTCTTCCACCTACAAGCAAAGACTGGAAAATAACCTTCTCACCTTTTCCTGCCTTTGACCGCAGCATCAGTGTGACTGCGAGGCTGCATTTTAAAGCCAGGATTTTGTGATTCTACGTGGAATGGCAAAGTAGGGTTGGAAGTGAACCCAAGGGTCTATTATTATTATTATTATTATTATTATTATTATTATTATTACTACTACTACTATTCTTTTTTGGCTCATGTTCAGTTTGCAGTCTGCTGGCACCCCTAGATCCTTTTCACGTGTACTGCCTTAAGTCAGGTGTCCCCACCTTATAGTTGTGCACCTGGTTTTCCCTGTCTTGCATGATTTGCCCCTATGGATATATCTTTGTGTTAAAGCTACAGTTTTCCCAGTAGTGATGTATGGAAGTGAGAGCTGGACCCTAAAGAAGGCTGATCGCCGAAGAATGCATGCTTTTGAATTCTGGTGCTGGAGGAGACTCTGGAGAGTCCCATGGACTGGAAGAAGATCCAATCTATCCATTCTGAAGGAAATCAGCCCTGAGTGCTCCCTGGAAGGACAGATCCTGAAGCTGAGGCTCCAAGACTTTGGCCACCTCATGAGAAGAGAAGACTCCCTGGAAAAGACCCTGATGTTGGGAAGGATGGAGGGTACAAGGAGAAGGGGACGACAGAGGATGAGATGGTGGGACAGTGTTCTCGAAGCTACCAGCATGAGTTTGACCAAACTGCGGGAGGCAGTGGAAGACAGGAGTGCCTGGCGTGCTCTGGTCCAGGGGGTCACGAAGAGGCGGACATGACTAAACGACTCAACAACAACAACAACATATATCTTTGCATGCTCCCCACTTCCATGAGGAGTGAAGTATTGTAGAGAGCACACGTGCCAGCTTTTGACTGCCTTTGGAGAAGAGACCTCTGGAAACTTAGCAGGGCTTTTCTTTTTGTGACTGATTTATTCCCAAATATACTAGATCAGGGAGGTGGGGGACCTTTTAGGGCATTCCATTCTGGGCAAGATTACCATTGCTGCCTCTTGTGGAGGCAGGGCAGAACCATCTTGGCTAGTAGTCATTGACAGCCCAACCGGCGGAGGAAGACGGGCAATGGGTATCACTGAGTATCAGCTGTGAGGGTGGGTGACATTGCCACGCAACACACACACCCTGCTCGCTGCACGGGTGGTGGGCCGCTAGGGACAATGCTGCCACAAGCAGCTAGCAGTGGCCCCCATGACACTCGCCGTGTGGGTAGCAGGCGGCTAGGGATGTTCCCTGTGTAGGTGGCTAGCAGCGCCCCCCCCCCCCACGCTTGCCATGCGGGCAGTGGATGGCCAGCTCCGTCCCTGGACAGCCCTCATTTCCATGGATTCGTCCAATCCTCTTTTAAAGCCATCCAAGTTGAGGGCCAGCATTGTCTCCTGTGGGAGGGAGTTCCGTAGTTTAACAATTTCATTTATAAGTCATCCTTCTGAGACGTCCGGGGTGGAAAGGGAGCAGACAAGTTATTCATTCGTTTCATAAAATCTATTCACTGCTTGATTGTAAACAAACAAACCTCAAAACGGTTTGCAATGAGAACCAAATAAGAAAGTTATCAGTAAAAACATCTCTTTTAAAACATTCAAAAACCAAAACTGGCAATAAATTAAAAACAGATTTAAGGCATGCATCAACATTCCACCTGTCTGGGAAGGCTTGCCGGAAGAAAAAGTTTTTAGCAGGTGCTGAAAAGAGTAAAAGGAACGAATCTGCCTGGTGTCACTAGGCAGGGAGTTCCAAAGTGTCCTTGTCATTACAGTTGATTTCTTCTGGATGTGGAACAGGTATCACATGGCACATATTAACAGTGGCAGTTGAGTCAGGGTCCTTTCTAGTCTCCATCCAGAAAAGGAAGAGTCATCATAATAGCCCTATGTGGCCTAGGACCCACGTACCTATGGGACCGCCTCTCCTGGTACGGCCCGCGGAGGACCTTAAGGTCCACAAATGACAACATTTTGGAGGTCCCAGGTTGCAAGGTGGTTAGATTGGTCGCAACTAGGGTCAGGGCCTTTTCAGTATTGGCCCCGACTTGGTGGGACACTCTGTCACAAGAGCGGGACTTGACATCTTTCCATAGGGCCTGCAAGACAGAGCTGTTCCGCCTGGCCTTTGGTTTGGACTCGGTCTGACTCTTCTGTTTCCCTCCCCTTATGGTTTTGGTCTATGGGCTACTTTTAAAATGAGGCTGCATTTTAAATTGCATTTTAACCTGTATTTTCAATTGGTCCCCCCCATTATGTTTTTACTGTAATTTTTACTGGTGTTAGCCGCCCTGAGCCCAGGTCTGGCCGGGGAGGACAGGGTATAAATAAAATTTATTATTATTACAGTGGTACCTCAGGTTAAGTACTTAATTTGTTCCAGAGGTCTGTACTTAACCTGAAACTGTTCTTAACCTGAAGCACCACTTTAGCTAATGGGGCCTCCTGCTGCTGCCGCGCCGCCGGAGCACAATTTCTGTTCTCAACCTGAAGCAAAATTCTTAATCTGAAGCACTATTTCTGGGTTAGTGGAGTCTGTAACCTGAAGCGTATCTAACCTGAGGTACCACTGTATTATTATTATTACTATTATTACCCAGTGAGAGCACTGGGGAGAGTTGCCTCTGCATTCAGGTCCTGGATTCAGGTTTCCCATTTGGGAATCTGGTCGGCTGCTGTGACAACAGCATCTTGGATTGGATGAACCCCCTTTGATCTGACCCAGCAGCCCTGTTCTTCTTCTGTAAGCTGCCTTTGCTGGGTTTATTTTGGCACCAAGTCAAGGAGGCTTGGGGTACCTCGATCCCCTTTGAGCCAGCCTTTCTCGCCTCGGCAGAGAAAGGGGAATTTGCACAGCTGCAGCCCAAACAACGCACGGCTGCGCTGACTTGGAAGCCCGGGAGATAAACTGCGCAGAGATCTGATTGTGCAAAATGTATTTTATCGTTCCCAGCCATCGCTCCACGACTATTGATTCCTAGCCAACGATTAACTAGGAATGACCTTAGTGGCTCGAAAACACCGAGGCAAGACGCCGTACAAAGGCGGAAGCCAATGTCCGAGGAATGCCGGCCGTGCCACTCCCACCCTCGCCCCTGCCCAGCCACACACACCCTTTGCTCCCAGCAGTAAACTCGAACCAGGTATTTTTCCACTGCGAGACTTGAACTGGTGGTCCAGAAACAGCAAGGAAGTCATAGATGAAGCGAAGGGAGGTGTTGGGACACCTACAGAACACTGAGCCAATGACTTTCCAAGATGGAAATTGGGCTGGACTTGGGCCTGGTGCTGCAGACATTGTAAGTGGCTCACGTTCACAACCTCTCTCAGACATTTTGGCATGCTGTTCTCCCCCCCATATTCCCTTCATGAAGGAAAGCAGCTTAGATCTGGTGCCGTTGCAAGCTTCATCCAGGTGAACGGAATCAGGGGTTTGCAAACTGAGGTCCCATATCCTCCAGCATTTCTCTGTTGAAAATAGGAACGTCCTAAGGAAAAGGGGACGCGGGTGGCGCTGTGGGTTAAACCATGGAGTCTAGGGATTGCCGATCAGAAGGTCAGCGGTTCGAATCCCCGCGACGGGGTGAGCTCCCGTTGCTCGGTCCCTGCTCCTGCCATCCTAGCAGTTAGAAAGCATGTCCAAGTGCAAGTAGGTAAATAGACACCGCTCTGGCAGAAAGGTAAACAGCATTTCTGTTTCTAGTTTGCCAGAAGCTGCTTAGTCATGCTGGCCACATGACCTGGAAGCTGTATGCCGGCTCCCTCGGCCAATAAAGCGAGATGAGTGCTGCAACCCCAGAGTCGTCCACAACTGGACCTAACGGTCAGGGGTCCCTTTACCTTTACCTTTACCTAAGGGAAAGTGGGGCATTCCAGGATCAAATCAGAAACTGGAATGGCTTCTTTAAATCTGGGACAATCCCTGGAAAACAGGGAAACTTGGAGGGTCTGAGGTTCGCAAACCACTAGTGGTCCATGAGTTCAGGTGGCCCAAGGCATGTCTGTGGACAACACTTACAAACTGAATTCTATACCATTCCAGCGAGTTCCATAGTTTAACTGTGTGAAGAGGTTATCTGTCCTGAATCTTCCAACATTCAGCTTAGCGTTGTCCACAGGTTCTGGTGGGAGAAAAGCTTTCCCCTAGCCTCTTTCTCTAGGCCACGCTTCATCTTATAAACTTCCATCATATTGTCTGTCTAAGAAGTCCCAAATGCTGCAACCGTTCCTGCTAGGGGAGCAACTCCACCCCCTTGATCATTTTGGTGGTGCTTCTCCAAGCTTTTCCAACTCCATGACACCTTTTGGAAGGTGAGGCGACCAGAAAGATATAGAGTATTATCTGAGAGTTCAAGGGAAGGAATAGTTCCGCTCTGTCCTGCTTTGGTCAGGCCCCAGTTTGAGTCTTGTGTCCAGTTCTGGGCACCCCTGTTTAAGAAGGATATTGAAAAACTGGGACATGTGCAGAAGAGGTTGACCAGGATGATAACCTTATGAGAACCAGCTGAGGGTTTCAGCCATGCTTAGCCTGGAGAACAGGAGACTGAGAGGTAATAGGACAGCCATTTTTCAAAGATCTGATTTGTCACATGGAAGGTGGAGCAAGGTTGTTTTCTTGTGCTCCCAAGCAGGTCCCAAACCAATGGATTCAAATGACAACAAAGGTGATTCCAACCCAACATTAAGAAGAACCTTCTGGCACTCAGAGCTGTTCAACAGCGGAATGAGCTCCCTTGGAAGGTGGTGGACTCTCCTTCATTTGAGTTTTTTGTTTTGTTTTAAAAGAGATTGGGAGGCCATCTGTCTTGGATTGTTTAGCTGTGATTCCAGCATTGCAGGGGGTCGGACTAGATGTCCCTTGGGGTCCCTTCCACCTCTACAGTTCTATGCTTGTAACTGGCAAGGGAAGGGAACAAGTGGTTCTTCTCTGTGGTTCCTCTCCACCGGTGTCTTTAGAGGCCGCAGCATACAGAGCTGGGGAAACGTGACTCGTAGCCAGAGGCTACTGCCTCTTGGGCCTGACACATTGCAGTGGACTTCTAATGACTTCCAGTAGAGGGCAGAATTAGGACCTTTCTCCTGAAGTCAGGGCAGCTGACCTTTCAGTTGCTTATTGCATCTGCCATCAATGCAGTCATACTTCAGGTTATAGACGCTTCAGGTTGCGTTTTTTTGGGTTACGGACTGCCGAAACCCGGAAGTACTGGAACGGGTTACTTCCAGGTTTCGGTGGTCGTGCATGTGCAGAAGTGCTAAATTGCGCTTTGTGCATGCGCAGAAGTGCCAAATCGCAACCCACACATGCACAGACGTGCAGCTGCAGGTTGCGAACGCTGTGGGTTGCGAACTTGCATCCTGCACGGATCACGTTCGCAACCCAAGCATCCACTGCATAGTTGTTGTTGTTGTTGTTGTTGTTACAACAACTATGTTATATTTACAACATATATAATCAGAATAAAACAACAACCCAATCAGTGCTGGATTGATGTACAAGCTAAAGAAGCTATAGCTGAGGGCCCCACCCTCTTGCCCCCCCCCCAAATCACTATTAATATACTTCTTCTTAATTGTGTTTCAGTTCAACAATTACTTTGATAAAATACATATTTTGTTATGTGCAAATGGCTTGAGATACCTATTAGGTCCATAAATTACCATACAGCATATATTGAACACAAAAAAACAGTGACAGTTTGTTGTTGACAAAGGACAGCTGGACATATAAAGGGCTCCTTGACCTTCAGTAGCTGAGGGGCTCATCAAACCTAAATCTGGCCCTGAACCCAATAACGCCCCCCCCCAAAAAAGAGCCACATTTTAAAAGGGTATAGGATGTCAAACAGATCAACCAAAGGCCTGGTTAAAAAGGAATGTTTTTGCCTGGCGCCTAAAGGTGTATAATGAAGGCGCCAGACGAACTTCCCTGGGGAGAGCATTCCACAGATGGGGAGCCACTGCAGAGAAGGCCCTGTTCTTGTGTTGCCACCCTCTGGACCTCTTGAGGAGGAGGCACATGAAGGAGGGCATCAGAAGATGATCTCAGGGTCCAGGGAGGTTCATATGGAAAGAGGCAGTCCTTGAGGTGTTGCAGTCCATTCTCTGTGCATATAAAAATTGGGTGGGTGGGAGGTAATGGGGGGGGGAAGGGGAATGACTTTGGGTGTTGTTCTCCTACCTTGCAGCTAGTTGAGGGCTGGGGGGAGGGGAGTTGTTCTATGGCAAAGAGCAACTTATTTGGTTACGCCAATCATGGTGCTTAACTAATCACTCCAAACCACTGCCTGCAGACAAAGGGATTGGTTTGGCATGTTGCTCTATCCTCATAGACACAGGATCCCTAGAATTGAGTGGGCATCATCCAGACTGACTCCCCCAAACCCACAACAGTATATTTTGTGACAGGAGTGCCAACTTGGTCCTGAGACTGTGGGTGCCCAGGGCCGTGGGTGCCACGCAGCGTGCATGGCCCTGGCATAGAAATTTGTGGATGCCCGCGCCCTTCATGGGGAATTTTGTGGGTGAAAGCTTCCCTGAACATCTGCTGGTTGTCATATCCCCTCCATGATTGGGGGGGAATGGGTCTGGCTGGAGAAGCCAGCTGTTATGGTTGTTGCTTAGTCGTTTGGTCGTGTCCGACTCTTCGTGACCCCCTGGACCAGAGCACGCCAGGCACTCCTGTCTTCCACTGCCTCCCGCAGTTTGTTCAGACTCATGTTTGTAGCTTCGAAGACACTATCCAACCATCTCGTCCTCTGTCGTCCCCTTCTCCTGGTGCCCTCCATCTTTCCCAACATCAGGGTCTTTTCCAGGGAGTCTTCTCTGTCCTTCCAATGAGCACTCAGGGCTGATTTCTTTCAGAATAGAGAGGTTTGATCTTCTTGCAGTCCATGGGACTCTCAAGAGTCTCCTCCAGCACCAGAATCCAAAAGTATCCATTCTTTGGCGATCAGCCTTCTTTATGGTTCAGCTCTCACTTCCATACATCACTACTGGGAAAACCATACTTTAACTATACGGACCTTTTACAGATAGGTAGCCGTGTTGGTCTGCCATAGTCAAGACAAAAAAAATTTTTCCTTCCAGTAGCACCTTAAAGACCAACTAAGTTAGTTCTTGGTATGAGCTTTCGTGTGCATGCACACTTCTTCAGATACACTGAAACAGAAGTTGCCAGATCCTTCTATATAGTGAGAAGGTGGGGAGGGGTATTACTCAGAAGGGTGGTGGGAATGGGTGATTGGCAGATAGCTGTGATGAGCCTGTTGACGACTCTTAACGACTGCAATAGGTCTTACAGGAAAAAGCAAGGGGTGAGAAGGTGAAAAATGGCTTTGTCATGTATAATGAGATAAGAATCCAATGTCTTTGTTCAGACCAGGTCTCTCCATGGTTTTAAGTTTGGTAATGAGTTGCAATTCAGCAGCTTCTCTTTCCAGTCTATTTCTGAAATTCCTTTGTAGTAATACAGCTACTTTGAGATCTATACGGACCTTTGTCAGCAAGGTGATGTCTCTGCTTTTTAAGATGCTGTCTAAGTTTGTCATTGCTTTTCTCACCACAAAAAAGTGATCCACCTGGAGCAGGAACCGGCAAGCCACTCCAGTATCCCTGCCAAGAAAACTCCATGGACAAAGACAACAAGCCAGCTGTTATATAATACTGCAGATCTTGTACAGGGCTGTGGGATGACAGAAGCAGCAGTCTGTGGGGAAGAGGCGACGAGAAGCCCTGTTGCGCCACTAAGCCACAGCCCTGACGGCGCCGACTCCCAGCCTGTCTTGTGACTTTCCGGGCCTCGCTGGGCACATTCCATTTGGTGGCGCTCGGGAACTGACCACCGCTTGCTTAACTGTGGGTGACTAAGACAACCGCAGTTGCGTTTCCTACGCTCGCCTTTGTGATTTATGGTTGCCACATTAACCACATTGGAAAATCACTCTCTGGGGCGGATGGGCTGCAGGGGCGGAGCAGACCGTGATCTGCTCTCGGGTCCTTGGAAGACAGAGGGCCGGGGAGTGACGCAAGGGGCTTCCATGCAAAGCGTCCCCCTAGGTTCCCTGAATTTCTCAGAAGATGCAGTTCCTGGAAAGACCATCACAAATTATTCTACCGTTCTATGAGCTGCTCCTTGGCTTCTATGTATTATTATTTAAGAACCTAAGAAGAACATTGTTGGATCAGGCCAATGGCCCATCTAGGCCAGCATCCTATTTTCACAGTGGACAACCAGATGCAATGCGCTCTATGTGGGGCTACCTTTGAAGGTGACTCGGAAACTACAACTAATCCAGAATGCGGCAGCTAGACTGGTGACTGGGAGTGGCCGCTGAGACCACATAACACCAGTCCTGAAAGACCTACATTGGCTCCCAGTACGTTTCCGAGCACAATTCAAAGTGTTGGTGCTGACCTGAAAAGCACTAAACGGCCTCAGCCCAGTATACCTGAAGGAGTATCTCCACCCCCATCGTTCTGCCCGGACACTGAGGTCCAGCTCCGAGGGTCTTCCAGTGGTTCCCTCCCAGCGAGAAGCGAGGTTACAGGGAACCAGACAGAGGGTCTTTTCGGTGGTGGCGCCTTCCCTGTGGAACGCCCTCCCAGCAGATGTCAAGGCAATAAACAACAATCTGACTTTTAGAAGACAACTGAAGGCAGCCCTGTTTAGGGAAGTTTTTAATGTCTGACGCTGTATTGTTTTTGATACAGTGGTAGTTCAGGTTAAGTACTTAATTCGTTCTGGAGGTCTGTTCTTAACCTGAAACTGTTCTTAACATGAAGCACCACTTTAGCAAATGGGGCCTCCCGCTGCTGCTGTGCTGCCAGAGCACGATTTCTGTTCTCATCCTGAAGCAAAGTTCTTAACCCGAGGTACTATTTCTGGGTTAGCGGAGTCTGTAACTGAAGCGTATGTAACCTGAAGCATCTGTAACCCGAGGTACCACTGTACTCAATTTCTCCAGGGAGAGCAGAAATTCTCCAACAGTTTCTCTGAAGTTGGGTCTCACCATTACCAAAGTTTGTGTGTTCTCTCTCTCTCTCTCTCTCTCTCTCTCTCTCTCTCTCTCTGTGTGTGTGTGTGTCTCTGTGTTTGTGTGTGTGTTTCTCTTTGTCTGTCTGTAGGATTGCAGGATTGCAGGCCCTACAGGAGGGAACGTGGAGAAAATTTGGAGACTATCTTGCAAAGTGGGCTTCTTTTGCTGGAGGGCTAAGAAGAAGGAAGATCTCCAAAATTGTCTCAGGAAAGAAAAGTCCTCAATTTGGCTTTACCGAAAATGTCTCTGAGATGCAGGGCTAGACTTGGAAGGGGTCATAGTTCAGTGTCCAAACCATACAGGTGTTCTGCCTATAGAAGGTCTCCAGTTGAATTTTTGGCACCTCCAGGTAAAGGGGTCAGGTGAGGTCCCAAGGAGCAGCACCAAAGGTCTCATCTCAGAGCGAGGCTTCTTCATATTTTCAATCTTACTCAAGATGCCATTTATAAATCTTGCTCTTGCTATTCCTCCCTCAAACCATCTCCCTTCGCTACCATCTCGCTTTAATCATTTCAAGATAAGGAAGGTGAAAGGTTGCAAGCAATCCCGAATCCTACTCTTTGAAACTCCTCTCTCCCTTTATCAGACCTGTCTCTCTCCTCTCCCCAAAGCCTCAAATGTTTTGACAGAGCAGGAACTCCCAATTTTTGCTTTGCTTTGCTTTTTTTTTAACTTTTAAGCAACATATATTATAGTGTTGCAGCTCCAGGGTGCGGAAAAGAAAAAAAAGAAGAAAATACCCCCTTTGAGTTTCTGCTTTGGTATGAATCTAAGATGACAAAACTGTCAACAATGACTCGTGGAGAACAAAATCATTAAGGTGTGATGATGTTATCTGATGAGGAAATGGTTCGATGACGCTTTTCAAATGTGCAAGGCTGGCAAACCCACCACAGAGGAAACAAAAGTGCAAAGTCTTTCAACACAAACACAGTTCAGGAAATGGCAACAGGTGTCTCTGTGTTTCTGTGGGTGTCCCTGCCTCTGCACAGTGGATTTTTTGAACCTTGGAATTTGGCAAAATTGACCGGTAAGAAAGATTACATCCTTCCAGAGTGAATTTCTTGCCTTTTTCATTCGTTCGTTGTTGTTTTTTAATTTAAAGCCACTTTAGATCACAACCAAGTAAGTTCTACTCAGATAATCATAGAACTGTAGGATTGCAAAGAATCCAGTCCAACCCCCTGTGATGCAAGGACAGACCCCAGATCTGAATTGCAATTAGAAAATCTGACTCATCAGTATTCCCATTAACTTGCATTGCAAAACCAACATATTCATAACTTTTTTTCACATAAGTGCACAAGACTTAGAGACGTGGTAGCCCATCCAAAGGGGATTGTCCTTAGCAAATTGCAGCCCAACAGGTCCTGAAGGCTGTGGGTCTTCCACCCCCACTACTAGCCACATTTCAAGCCACTTATTTCAGGCCCTGTATTGGAAGCTAGAGCTGTCAATGAGCAATGCCAATGTCCGCTCCTCCCTAGCCTGGTGTTCTCCATATATGGTGCTGTACTTCGTAATTACAACACTTTGGATACAGCCTGTCTGGCTTTCTTACAGAGCGCATTCAACTATGAACTACTCTCACATACCCTCTAACGTTTCTCTGATGAAAATAGGGACGTCCTATTCCATAATAAAAATAACTTTATTATTTATACCCCATCCATCTGACTGAGTTGCCCTAGCCACTCTGGGCGACTTCTGACATATATAAAATTTTTATAAAACATTAAACATTAAAAAACTTCCCTACAGTGGGCTGCCTTCAGGTGTCTTCCAAAGGTTATATAGTTACTTATCTCCTTGACTTGGGGGGTTGCATAACTCCATGCCCTCCAACGTTTCTCTAATGAAAATAAGTAGTGCTTTTTTTCTAGAAAAATAGGTGCCGGAATTCACCATGAAGTTGTTACAGTAAGTGCTACACTTTTTAATCAAAGAGAGGGGTGTGCCGGTACTGCGTACCCTTGAAGAAGAAAAAAAGCACTGAAATTAGGGACGTCCCAATGAAAAACGGGACATTCTGGAACCAAAACAGAAACCGGGACGGCTTCTGTAAATCTGGGGTTGTCCCTGGAAATCAGGGACACTCTGGAGTGAACTAGAACTGCCATGACCCAAAAGAGAGCAGTTTCAGTATGACTGAATTCAGTTCAGTATTCAACTGGATTGTTTGTATCTAAATCAATAATCAGCAATGCTTCTGTTTGTGTTGCCTGGGTTTGGCATCTGTCAGTTTAACTATAGGTATGTTCATGTAAAGGTAAAGGTAAAGGGACCCCTGACCATTAGGTCCAGTCGTGACTGACTCTGGGGTTACGGTGCTCATCTCGCTTTATTGGCCGAGGGAGCCGGCGTACAGCTTCCGGGTCATGTGGCCAGCATGACTGAGCCTCTTCTGGCGAACCAGAGCAGCGCACGGAAACACTGTTTACCTTCCCGCCGGAGCAGTACCTATTTATCTACTTGCACTTTGACGTGCTTTCGAACTGCTAGGTTGGCAGGAGCAGGGACCGAGCAACGGGAGCTCACCCCGTCGCAGGGATTCAAACCGCCGACCTTCTGATCAGCAAGTCCTATGCTCTGTGGTTTAACCCACAGCGCCACCTGTGTCCCTATGTTCATGTAGGCTGTTTTTCCCCCCTTGCTGTTACAATGCATCATGTGGTTTCTAGCCTTACCACTGCCAAAAAAATATTTTTTTTTAAGTCTTTTGCTTGGAAAAAAGTGGTCTTGGAAAAAGAATTGTTCAGCTGGGCCATGTACCTTCTCTGATGTGCAGAAGCGTTCCAAGTCACGGGGACATGAGGATAATCATCGTGGTCTTCCTCAGAGAGTTGTTGCAAAGATTTCTGAAAGAAAACCTGTGAAATGCAGGGCACTTTCAATGATGTTTTACAAAACAAAACAAACAACTGCCGCCACCGCTAAAAAATTGCAGGAAAGGAACCCAGATTCCGAGCCAAGAAGAACTCAATCCTATGATCTGAATTAAGGACATAAATCAAATATCCTTGATTGCACAACGAACTTGGCTTCTTCTAGTCCTGGGATGGGTCACAGAACATTGGATAACAAAGGCTGGAAAATCCCATATGTTGTGGTTGCTATGGGTTGGCCTAATGTTTGTTTATTATTTCGTTGGAGTGCCAGGCACTCTGCAACGAAGAATATAACACGGGTTGTAGCTCTGTGAGAACAGGAGGGTTTTCTGGAAGATCATGGCACCCGTGATGGGCTGTGGTTCCTGGGATTCTTTCGTGGGGGGCCTTGGCTGTTTGAAGTAGCATGATACAGCTTTGAACATATAGGGCAGATGGGTCCTTAGACAGGAAGTGAAGTGGGAAAAGAGAATTGAGAGCAAAAACACTGAAGTGTAGGTGGGTTCCCATGAGGCAAGACAAAGTGATAACAGTAAGAACCTTTATTGAACTACATAACTGGGAAACAGGGGTGAAGCAACTGCTTATATACATTCCCGGAAGCCTGGGCCACTCCCAACGTGATTGGCTGTCTAAACTTCCAAGCTGCGAATCTCAGCTCAGAGTTCAAGGGCCAATGAAGAGGCCCAAATCCTGAAATGTTCTGTGATTGGACAACATGGATCGAATCAGGAGCTCAGATTCCTTAGTCCAGACTCAATCTCAGGCAAACACAGACTTGGCTTGCTACCAGCTCAAATTGAAATACTTTATTGTCACTTGTACAACTTGTATACGGTGAGATTACACAAATGACGAAGCATTTGACAGTGTGATGGGGGATCTTGCTGATGATGACAGGTGAGTTACTGCTACTGACTGAGGTGGCAGAAAACATTCTGCTTCAGGAACAACAGGACCATCTGTCCTGGATGCTTTAGCAGAGATTCCTGCATTGCAGGGGGTTGGACTAGATGACCCCCAGATTCCCTTCCTACTCTACAGTTCTAGGATTCGATAAGGCACAGATTGTAGGAAGTTCAGCAGAGACTGAAAACCTACAGTTATACCAGACCATGGGTATGTCCAGGTCCACCTTGCCGACAAAGGTTCGTATAGTTAAAGCCATGGTTTTCCCTGTAGTAATGTATGGAAGTGAGAGCTGGACCATAAAGAAGGCTGATCGCCAAAGAATGGATGCTTTTGAATTCTGGTGCTGGAGGAGACTCTTGAGAGTCCCATGGACTGCAAGAAGATCCAACCTCTCCATTCTGAAGGAAATCAGCCCTGAGTGCTCACTGGAAGGACAGATCCTGAAGCTGAGGCTCCAATACTTTGGCCACCTCATGAGAAGAGAAGACTCCCTGGAAAAGACCCTGATCTTGGGAAAGATGGAGGGCACAAGGAGAAGGGGACGACAGAGGATGAGATGGTTGGACAGTGTTTTCGAAGCTACCAGCATGAGTTTGACCAAACTGAGGGAGCAGAGGAAGACAGGAGTGCCTGGCGTGCTCTGGTCCAGGGGGCCACGAAGAGTCGCACATGACTAAACGACTCAACAACAACAACAGCATGTCCAGGTCTCCTATTTATTGATTATCCATTCTTGCTTGTTGGTGGGGAGCTAAGACAAAGTTGTGTCCAGCAAGGGTTGTTATCCCAAGTTTCCCAGTGCATCCACCATCATTCCCCTTATTGCAAACACTCCAATGGGAGGGGGGAGAGGCTCTGTTGCACAGGAACTCCAAACTGACTGAATACCACCCCCAAAAAGGCATCAACAGCCGGGAACTGCCACAAGGACAGGGTGGCACATAATTCTTCCACTTTTGCTCCCTGCATTTATAGTTTTCTGGAAGACCACTTCTGTCTGTACAGAACGTAAGAACATAAGAAGGGGCTGCTGGATCAGGCCAGTTTCCCATCTAGTTCAGCATCCTGTTCTCACAAGTGGAACTCCTGTGGGTTCCAGCAACTGGTATTCAGAAACAAGCACAGCCATTGTGCCTAAGAGCCATCAATATCCTTCTATTGAACTTCCAGCTGTCCATGGAGGCGCAGGTCAATTCTGTATCCAGGGCAGCTGTTTATCAGCTCCATCTGGTATGCAGGCTGAGACCCTCCCAGCCCACAGACTGCCTCGCCAGAGTGGTGCATGCTCTGGTTATCTCCCGCTTGGACTACTGCAATGCGCTCTACATGGGGCTACCTTTGAAGGTGACCCAGAAACTGCAACTAATGCAGAATGTGGCAGCTAGACTGGGGACTGGGAGCGGCCGCTGAAACCACATAACACCAGTTCTGAAAGAGATTCATTGGCTCCCAGTACATTTCTGAGCACAATTCAAAGTGTTGGTGCTGACCTTTAAAGCCCTAAATGGCCTCAGTCCAGTATATCTAAAGGAGCGTCTCCACTCCATTGTTCAGCCTTCTCGGTGGTGGCACCCGCCCTGTGGAACACCCTCCCATCAGATGTCAAAGAGAAAAACAACTACCAGACTTTTAGAAGACATCTGAAGGCAGCCCTGTTTAGGGAAGCTTTTATTGTTTGATGTTTTACTATGTTCTGATATATGCTGTGAGCCACCCAGAGTGGCTGGGGAAACCCAGTCAGATGGGTGGGGTATAAATAATAAATCATCATTATCATCATCATCGTTATGTACTGAAGTTCTCACCGTGGGCCAGCAGGGGGACACAGTAGATAGTTTTCACTCAGCTCCACATATGCAAATAAGGGATTGAAAGTGACGTTCAGTGATTGGATAGTTACAGAAAATTGTTACTGTTGCTTTGTAGTTGAGCTCTATATAAGCAGGCTGGCTGAACCCTTCAGCCCAGTTCTGTTCTGGGCCTATGAATAAACAAGAGCTGTTTGAAGAATCGCTGTGTCGTCCGATATGTTCACCCACAATCATCACCATCATCATCTCCCTGAATTTGTCTAATCCTCTTTCAAAGCCAGTCAAGATAGTGACCATCACTGTCTCTTGTGGCAGTGAGTTCCACAGTTTAACCGTCATGCACTGCGTGAAGAAGTCCTCCCTCTTATCCATTCTGAACCTTCCAACCATCTTCTTCACTGGATGTCCAGTGTTATGAGAGAAAGAGAGAAAAAAAATTCCCCATCCACTCTCCACATGCCAGGCATAATTGTACAAGCTTCTATCATGTCACCTCTTACTTGCCTTTTCTCTAAACTAATAAGTCAAAATGCTGCAACCTTTCGCTCCATCCCTGGATCGTTTGGGTGGCCTTTCCCCCCTTCCATTCTCTTCCGACCAAAGCGTGCCGCCCAGGACTCCCAAGAAATTTCTCTTTGTGTGTGTGTTGCATTGAGCCGAGCTCGGCCAACACAGAATCCCAGCTGCAACGCCGCATGTGCGTGTGAGCGCATTCCTTTCCCCTGCTCACAAATGAATTTCTCAGCAGAAACAGATGAGCAAGGTCAGTGGGCATATGGGAAGCAGCAGAAAGAGGTAGAAAGTCAGGGCCCGATTTTCAAAGCAGGAAGATGCTCTTCTCTCAGGGCTTCTCCACATTTAACTTCTGCCCTGCCCAGGTCTCTGCTCTAAAACTCCATGTCTGAGAGCTCTCTCTCTCTCTCTCCCCCGCCTCCCATAGCTTCACCCACAAAAACCCGCTCAGTCCATCGTTCTCAAACCTTTATTGGCATATAGACAAAATTCCGAAAGGTTTATAGCAGAATAAAAGCACTCGGCAAAAATCTGCACATCCAACAATTGCAATGCTGTTGTGTAACATTCACCAATCCTCACTGTGTGTTGCAAGAAACCTGGCTATGATCTCCCCCAAAATAATAGTAAAAATAAATAAAAATCCCCACTCTTTAAAGCTGAAGTGCAACAAATAGCAATTGCAGGTGTGTATAAGCCCTCAGTTGATGCAACACCAATCTCAGCAACACAGAGCCACACATTCCAGCCTGGAATTCCAGTCTGTGTCTTTGTTGTTGTTTAGTTGTTTAGTCGTGTCCCCATTGTTGTTTAGTCGTGACCCCATGGACCAGAGCAGACCAGGCACTCCTGTCTTCCACTGCCTCCCGCAGTTTGGTCAGACTCATGTTTGTAGCTTCGAGAACACTGTCCCACCATCTCGTCCTCTGTCGTCCCCTTCTCCTTGTGCCCTCCATCTTTCCCAGCATCAGGGTCTTTTCCAGGGAGTCTTCTCTTCTCATGAGGTGGCCAAAGTCTTGGAGCCTGAGCTTGAGGATCTGTCCTTCCTCAGGGCTGATTTCCTTCAGATTGGATCGGTTTGATCTTCTTGCAGTTCATGGGACTCTCAAGAGTCTCCTCCAACACCATAATTCAAAAGCATCCATTCTTCGGCGATCAGCCTTCTTGATGGTCCAGCTCTCACTTCCATACATCACTTCTGGGAAAACCATGGCTTTAACTATACGGACCTTTGTTGGCAAGGAAAAGATGGGGAATTGGGACCTACCCCTTTGCAGCAAAGGCTCAGCACTAGGGATTCTCCCGGGATCAGCCTTCGCTCGATTCCAACCTGCATTCTGAGCATCTGCTCTGTCAAGACACTTTGCAGAGCAGAACTCGGTCTCTCCTATTTCTAGGATTTTGCTAGCTGAGCTACAGGGAAGCGGGAAGCTCCTGTTACTCTTTCCCTGCACCAAAAAGCAAGATAAAATACAAACTCTCTCCCTCTCGGCTTAAATAAAATAAAAAGAAGAGAGGCAGCGATGCTTCTGAATCTCAGTTGCTAGAAAGCACAGGAGGGGAGAGAGTTGCTCTTGTGCTTGAACTCTGCTTATGGCTTTCCTGTTAAGGGGACCTGGTGGGCTGCTGCGAGAAGAGGGTGCAGGATGAGATGGACCAGTGGCCTGATTCAACAGGCTCTTTTTATGTATTGATGTTCTTATGAAGCAAACTGGAATCTACTCTTTGCCTTCCACTGACACGCCCCTCTTCCTGTCCCAGCAGGCATCTTTGTTCTGGGTGAGCAAAACATCTGGGATGTTCAGGGATTTCCCCCTTTCTGCGCTCATGCAAATGGATTGTTACAGCCTTGCATGACTCATGTTGCATGTCACCCCAATCTCTAAGTGGCGCGAGATTCCAGGGGTCCCAGGGTTCATGTTTCCTTCGGGAATGAGACATAGAGGAGATGGTGGCATCTTTATGATATATGGTTTATTTGCATGCATATACAACCTGACCTTGCAATAGAGGGGTTCAGTAATAGTTGCAAGGCAGATATAAGAATTAAGATATATTAAGAAAAAGATTAATAATGATAAAAGTGTGTACTGGCAATAAGTCATATAAAATCGAAATATGGAATAGACGGGAGGGTGGGTCTTTAGTGCTAAGACCAATTTATGTCTTATTGTTTGTTAAGAAAATTCAGTATCTATTGTTATTCTTGTGTGTAATTTGGTATTTGTGTTTTCTCTTTTTTCTTTTCCTGCTGTATCAATAAAAAATTAAACAAACAGAGAGAACAGGTGCTGAGGTATATGGTCCATTGGCCTGATTCAGCAGGTTCTTTTTACCTATTCATGTTCTTATGAAGCAAACTGGAATTCAACCTCTGCCTTCCACGGATACGCCCCTCTTCCTGTCCCAGCAGGCATCTCTGTTTGGGGTGAGCAAAACATCTGGGATATTCAGGGAGTTCCCCCGTTCTGCGCTCATGCAAACTGGCTGTTACAACCTCTTGTGAGTCACCTGCAGCCGCTTCAACCCACCAGCATGCAGGTGAATCTCAGCTAAGGCCCTGAAGCCTGGGCTTGCCTTGAGCTTTTGCTCGATGCGCCCTCTGAACTGCTCCTAAACTCTCCTTGGATCCGTGCCAAATGGCCCCGTTGACCCAGATTTCAGTTTCTTTCCTAGAGCAGGGTGGGTGCGTTGCGAAACCCTCACGTGAGCAAGAAGAGCAAAAGCTCCCTTTGGCGACAGAGACAAGTCAGTGATGACCCACAGAGCATTTGCCTGGGGGTGGGGGAGAGAGAGAGAGAGAGAGAGAGACTACCCTGCAAGAAAGGGTGTGTGACTAAGGGTGTGAGACATCGTGGGTGGCTCCTCTCTTGCACAACAGCCTGAAGATGCTGCGGTTCAGGGGTTGTCCCTCTGAGGCTATGCAGGGAGAAGAGCAGGGTGGGTGGGCTTGGAGAAGACTTGGCCCATGGCTTGGACAGTAAGTCCCAGCTCTTCAATCCCCCTGCGTATCTGGTTAAAAGGATCAGACGGAAAAGACCATTCTCTGCCGGAGACTCTGATGAACTGTTGCCAACGAGTGTGGACCCAGATGGACCATTGGTCTGTCTCCGTGTAAGGCACCTTCCTCTGCACCTGTGCCAAGAAAACTCCAATAATAATAATAATAATAATAATAATAATAATAATAATAATAATTTATTTATACCCCGCCCATCTGGCTGGGTTTCGCCAGCCATTCTGGGCGGCTCCCAACAGAACAAAACATTAAAAACTTCCCTAAACAGGGCTGCCTTCAGATGTCTTCTAAAAGTCAGATAGTTGTTTATTTCCTTGACATCTGATGGGAGGGCGTTCCACAGGATGGAAACGTTATCTCCTGCTTAGACAACTGCAATGCGCTCTACGTGGGGCTACCTTTGAAGGTGACCCGGAAACTAGAACTAATCCAGAATGTGGCAGCTAGACTGGTGACTGGGAGCAGCCGCCGAGACCACATAACACTGGTCTTGAAAGGCCTACATTGGCTCCCAGTCCATTTCTGAGCACAATTCAAAGTGTTGGTGCTGACCTTTAAAGCCCTAAATGGCCTCAGTCCAGTATATCTGAAGGAGCGTCTCCACACCCATCATTCTGCCCGGACGCTGAGGTCAAGCGTCGAGGGCCTTATGATGGTTCCCTCACTGCGAGAAGCGAAGTTACAGGGAACCACGCAGAGGGCCTTCTCGGTGGTGGCTCCCACCCTGTGGAACGCCCTACGTCAAAGAGAAAAACAACTATCAGACTTTTAGATGACATCTGAAGGCAGCCCTGTTTGGGGAAGCTTTTAATGTTTGACGCATTATTGTATTTTAATATTTTGTTTGAAGCTGCCCAGAGTGGCTGGGGAAACCCAGCCAGATGGGCGAGGTATAAATAATAAATTATTATATTATTACTACATATACTTGTCGAATCCTCTTTCAAAGCCATCCAAATGGATGGCCATCCCTGGCTCCTGGGGGAGGGAGTTCCACAGTCTAACTATGCGCTTTCTTTTATCTGTCTCAAATCTTCCAGCATTCAGCTACATTGGATGCCTGCGAGTTCTAGTGATATGAGAGAGGGTGAAATGCAGGAGGCATTGACAGCTGCCAACTTGGGGGGCTTTGAAAGAGAATTAGACAACTTCACTATTATCCATGTTGGCTATGGTCTGGCTCCACAGTGGAGGCAACAGTGCTCGAAACCAAAGGAGGGGGGAGTTGCTTTCGTGCTCAAATCCTGCTTTCCCATAATAGGCATCTGGTTGGCCTTTGTGAGAACACGATGCTGGAATACATCAGCCTTTGGCCTGATCCAGCAACCTCTTCTTATGTTCTTAAAGATCTGTAACAGCCACCTTGCTTCTTATCAGAGCAACTGACGAAGGAGGAAGCTGAAAGGTTTCGCTGCAAGAGATTAAAATTTCTGATATAGATATGGATATATATATATATATATATATATATATATGCGCATGCAAGATGGAAAATGTCCACCCACGCTTTTTAAATCTCTTGTAAACGTGCTCCTCCAAGTATTGTGCAAAAGGACTTGCTCCAAGACGTTACAGTGAGTGGGCGATGGCTGCACAAGGCAGCCTTCATTGAAGAGGAGCAACCCACCGATTCCTCGCTTTCGCTCTCCTCCCAGCCCCCCCTTCCTGCTCCCCAGCTGAGTCACTGGTGCTGAGTCACCCAACCTGTCTATTTTCTCCTCTCTTCCCCCGCTGCCTTCAGCTGGGCATGCAGATTTGTTTTGGCTGTTGCAATCTGGGAAGAGGAAAAGCCATCTGCTGCCACCACTCTGCTTGCCGTGGAAGATGAACGTCTCCCGCCGTGTGGTGGGGTCGAATCAGGTCGGAATTAGCCCGGGGCCATCCCGTCACGGCACTGCCTTCCTTCTCTTGGAAGCGACAGTCACGAGAGGCATGGAAAAACCCTTCCCAACATGAGCTTTGCAGCATGGGGAGATGGGGTATCAGATGGGGGTTCCTTCCCACTCCGCTTGGGTCATATGATGCAAGTAGCTGACAAATGGGGATCTCAAATCCATGGGCTTCTCTACAGAGCTTGCAAACTGGCCTATGTCTACAGAGGAGAGGAGATATGAGAGCCATCTTGAAAGAGCAACAAAACCCAGCTCCAAATTTGGAAAGGAAAAGACTGGATGGACTAGATCAAGGGTTACCAAAAAAATTGGTGTTTTGACTACTGTGAAAACAGGGGTATTGAATATTTCTGCTGCTATGAAGTCAGAAAAGATTTGATCATGGAAACTCAAAAGTCACAATATGGATTAAAGCGTAATTTGTAAATGTAAACATGTAAAATGTGTGTAGTGTTAAACTCTAAAAACCATGTATCTTTATCGCTTTGCTTTTTAAAACAATAAAAAAGTTAAAGACTAAAAAAAAATATCTGAAGGGTTGCCACACGGAAGATGGGGCAAGCTTGTTTTCTCTTGCTCTAGATGGGGGACTCAAACAAATGGATTGGAAGCTACAAGATATGAGATTCTGATTAAATATTAGGAAGGACCTTCTGGTGGTAAGAGCCGTTGGACAGTGAGATGGACTCCTTTGGAAGGTGGTGGACTCTCCTTCGTTGGAGATTTTAAGCTGCGGTTGGATGATCATCTGTCATGGATGCTTTAGCTGTATACCAACACTGAAATACCCCCTTACGAGTTATTTATATGCAGATGAAGCTCATTTATGAAAATGGGCTCTGCATTTGCACAGAACAATGTCTCCCATGCATACTATATGGGTGAGAAATTTGGTCCAGCAATTTACACGCCAGAAACCCACAGGCAGGCTACCCTTCAAAAGTCACATTTCTATGAATTTTGCAGTGCAAGTCTCCAACCCAATAGTGCGTTTGAAAATGCATATATTAGGGGAAAGTGCACTTTAAAAAATAGATATATTAGTGAGAATAACATGGAAATATGCATCGTATCAGGGAACGTTGCTTGAAGAATTGTGTGCATTTCATACAAAGATGGGTACGCTGAGAGAAATGCACTGCAAGGTGTGCCAATTAAATTTCAAGCAGGCTGTTTTATTTTTTAAAAAAATGCAAAATGATGCAAAACAAATGAGAAAGTAAGAGGATGCTTTAGTTGTGATTCCTGCTCTTCTATGATTCCATGAATTTCAAGTGCGACAGTGGATGTGCCTTGCTGAAAAATCAACAGTGACTTGAAGGTTTCCTAAGAACATAAGAAGTCCCTGCTGGATCAGGCCCAAGAGGCCCCCATCTGGCCCAGCAACTTGTTCTCACAGTGGCCAGCCTCAAAGGGAAGCCCACAAGCAGGATTTGAGCACAAAAGCTCCTTTGGTTTCCGGCAACTGGTATTCAGAAGCATTGCTGCCTCCATCTGGTGCCGCATGTTTTCGACCAGAAGGTCCTGTCAGCAGTCTGGTCTCAGCATTTTGCACCAGCTGCAGTTTCCAAACCAAACCCAAGGGCAACACCACATACAGCACACTACAGACATCAAGTATTGAGGGTATCAATGCACGCATCCCCTCCAACATTTCTCTGAAGGAAATTTTGTTGTTGTTGTTTAGTCGTTTAGTCATGTCCGCCTCTTCGTGACCCCCTGGACCAGAGCACGCCAGGCACTCCTGTCTTCCACTGCCTCCCACAGCTTAGTTAAACTCATGCTGGTAGCTTCGAGAACACTGTCCAACCATCTCATCCTCTGTCATCCCCTTCTCCTTGTGCCCTCCATAAGTCCATAAGTGACTGTGGAGGCCAATTCTGGATCCACACGTCCTTCCACAGTGGGGACATAGGCTTCTGGGCGGGATTTGATCACAGTGTGGATTTGCCAAGCGTGCCTTCCTCTTAGCACGTTTCTCCCTTGCGTCCTGAGTCCGTGTGTCTCCAAAGCCCATGACACCTTTGGTCAAGGCTGTTCTCCAACTGGAGTGTTTGCAGGCCAGTGTTTCCCAGTTGTCGGTGTTTATACTACATTTTAAAAGATTTGCCTTGAGAGAGTCTTTAAACCTTTTTTGTTGACCGCCAGCATTACGCTTTCCATTTTTAAGTCTGGAATAGAGTAGCTGAAAACGACAATCAGGCATCCGCACAACATGACCAGTCCAACGAAGTTGACAGATGATAGATAGATATAGATAGATAGATGATAGATAGATAGATGATAGATAGATAGATGATAGATGATAGATAGATAGATGATAGATGATAGATAGATAGATGATAGATAGATAGATGATAGATAGATAGATGATAGATGTACACAAACACACACTCAGATCAGTCTTGAAGAGATATATACAATCTTACAGATTACTATTCAGTGTCACCAGGTTCAAGAGTTCAGCTGTAATGTACTGAAGACCAGAGTGTAGATTCTTTGTGTTAAATCTTGTAGTTGAGAAACTGTGTACGAGGAGGACTCTGACAATGAGACATCCCAGTAAAATCTCTGCTTCGTCACCCTTCTTCAGGTCAGTCCAAGTACATTGATGGAGGCAAAGTTGTCTGTTTGTCATTGATGGAGGCAAAGTACATTGATGGAGGCAAAGTTGTCTGTTTGTCAATGTACTTGGACCAACCTGAAGAAGGGTGATGAAACAGAGATTTTACCTGGATGTCTCCTTGTCAGAGTCGGATGTGCCTAGTTGCCTTAGAGTCAGCTCCATTGAATACAGTGGGACTTCCTTCTGAGTAGACAGTGTCTGGCTCCATTTACAGTCAAGGAATCAACACTCCTTGGGTTTCCAAAAAAATGGCTGGCCGTGGAAGCGTTGCGGTGAAAGAATTTAAAGTGGATTGGTGACCTTTTCCTTCAACATTGTAGGAAGGGCTTCGTAGGCCAGCTTCACTGTTTCTTTCATTTGGTGCAGGGATTTTATTTTCAGGATAAACAGGACTCCATTTTTGCACACCACTTTTAATTGTTCTCTGAGACATGGAAGGAAAAGGAAAAACACGGACATTGCAACAGGATCCAATCAGAAACCGAGATGGCTTCTGTCATTCTGGGACCGTCCCTGGACAATCGAGACACTTGGAGGACATGGTGCATGGAGGTCAGGCTATCTCCAGCCAGGAACAGGCATAGTTGATGAACCAGACAGAGTTCACAAAAGGCCCTCCTAGACGCAGAAGGCATTTTTGGGCCTCTGGTGACAAAGGTGTATCTAAGACCACCTGCCAGCTATGCACTTGCTCCCCCAGAGGGTGCCCAACCCCATCCAGAGTAGGGAACTTGCCAATTTCCCAAACATACGCACCACCGCCTCCCCTAGATTCAAGCATTGCCCTGCATTGCCCTGCAACGCTTCCCCGATGTTACCGCATTATTCCTCTGCAGAGGAGCTGTGGTACGACGAAAGCAGAACCAAAACAAACCGGGACGTTTGTGGTGTAGAGAAAGTTACGGGATTTCAGCAGGAAGTTTGAGAATAGGCACTGTGATTGGAAATGAAGACGCATGGCCACGCCAAAAAAATTTGCAGGCTGAAAAAGCATTGAAAGCAGGAGCGCAAATCGTCATGGGTGCACAATAGAACAGGCATGTGGAGAGCGAATCATGGCATAAAGCAAAATTTTAAATACCCCTGCATTGATCCCTGTGCTCTGGTGGTCTGCGTCAAGAAACCAGAAGTATTGGGGTCAATGCAAATCACACTTGCTTCAATATAACAGGGACAGCCCCGGTGGATTGATTTGTTTTGCTAACTGTGCCCCACAAATTCCTGTTCCTATTTTGTCTCTATTCAGGGGATGAGGAACAGATGCCTGTCAAGCATCTGGTTGGCCACTGTGAGAACAGGATGCTGGACTGCATAGGCCATTGGCCTGATCCAGCGGCCAGACTCTTCTTCCTAGACTCTTATCTGTTTGTGCATAATACCACCTGCTGAAGCCCATTCAGTGACTCCCATTGTCTGGACTGAGGGCTGATCTGTCTGTGCATTTGCAAGCCAGCAACTTTGTCTTTTTTAAAAAGGCATCCCCTGAAATAGAGACAAAAGTAGGAACAGGAATTTACTAGGGAGAGTGGGCAAAACAAACAAGCAAACAGGGAGAGTCCCCTGCTAAACTGAAGCATGTGTGATTTGCATGGGCACCAATACTTCTGGCTTCTAGATGCAAAACCTCAGGCCGGATTGAGATCAAACTTGGGAAAGTCATTCTTAATTTTATTATTATTTATTTTCCTTTCCTTTCCTTATTTCATTTCATTCTAAACCTTGCCCAGGGCAACCCAAAGTGACTTACAATAAAACAAACAGACAATGCACTCTGCGCAGCTGAGTTAAAACCAAGAGGAAAGAGAAATACATTAAAAACATTCCACCCACTTCTAAAAGGCTACAGTTAGTTAAAGGCCAAAGGGCTGGTTACAGAGGTAGGTATTCGCCAGGCACCTAAAGATATACAATGATTGCGACAGGCGAGCCTCCCTGGGGAGAGAGTCCCACAAACGGGGAGCCACTGCAGAAAAGGCCCCGTTCTTGTGTTGCCACCCACTGGACCTCTTGTGGAAGGGGCACACAAAGACTTAATATTACGGAAAACTTTCTGCTTGACCATGGAACGGACTTCCTCTGAAGGTGGTGGCCTCTCCTTGGAGATTTCTAAACAGAGGTTGAGTGGCTATCTGTCGGGGATTTTTAAGCTGTGATTCCTGCATTGCAGGGGGTTGGACTAGATGACCCTTGGGGTATCCATTCCAATGCTACAATTTCTCCGATGAAAATAGGGACATCCCATTCCATAATGATAATTTTACTATTTATACCCCACACATCTCACTCGGGTTGCCCCAGCCACACTGGGCAGCTTCCAACATATATAAAAACATTCTTCTTCTTCTTCTTCTTCTTCTTCTTCTTCTTCTTCTTCTTCTTCTTCTTCTTCTTCTTTGGCAGTCCCTCATAGCTGAGTAAGATTGTCTTTCATAAACACGGTTTTAACAATGAGTCTGTAAGTGACTTTGGAGGCCAATTCTGGATCCACACGTCCTTCCACAGTGGGGACATTGGTTTCCAGGAGGGAGTTGATCATGGTGTGGATTTGCCAAGTGTGCCTTCCTCTTAGCACGTTTCTCCCTTGCTTCCTGAGTTTTAGTGTCTTCAAAGCCCACAACACCTTTGGTCAAGGCTGTTCTCCAACTGGAGCGCTCGCAGGCCAGTGTTTCCCAGTTGTCGGTGTTTATACTACATTTTTAAAGATTTGCCTTGAGACAGTCTTTAAACCTCTTTTGTTGACCACCAGCATTACACTTTCCATTTTTAAGTTTGGAATAGAGTAGTTGTTTTGGAAGATGATCATCAGGCATCCGCACAACATGACCAGTCCAACTAAGTTGATGTTGAAGAATCATTGCTTCGACACTGGTGATCTTTGCTTCTTCCAGTACATTGGCATTAGTTCGCCTGTCTTCCCAAGTGATGTGTAAATTTTTCTGGATGCATTGTTGATGGAATCTTTTGAGGAGTTGGAGATGGCATTTATAAATGGTCCATGTTTCACATGCATGCAGTAAGGTTGGTAGTACAATAGCTTTGTAAACAAGCATTTTGGTTTCCCGGTGAATGTCCCGTTCCTCCAACACTCTGCGGGAGAAAGCCGCACTCACATAATAAGACATTAAACATTAAAAAACTTCCCTTTACAGGATTGCCTTCAGATGGCTCGGGGGTTGGATAACTCCATCCCCTCCAACATTTTTCCAATGAAAATAGGGACACCCTAAGGAAAAGAGGGACATTCCGGGATCAAATCAGAAACTGGGACGGCTTCTCTAAATCAGCGACATCTTGGAGGGTCTGAAATATAGGATTCCACGAGGTCTTCTGGCAGTGAATCCGATACATTAATTTAAGGTTACCAGATTTTTTTCAATGAATCCGGGGACACTTTAAATACATACATACATACATACATACTAAACGTTTGGGACGTTGATGCTGCAGCCATGGCGGTGGCAGAGGGAAGGGAGGTATCACATTGCCTTTCAGAGCAGCCCCATCCCAACTCCTACTTGTGTGTAAGCAGGAGGGGGGACAGGGATCCCTCAGCTGGGAAGGGAGGCTTCCCGTTGCCTATCTGAGAGATCCCTGCCCCCTCCTGCTTGCACGGAAGCTCTGATACAGCGTGAAGTCTCCCTTCACAGCTGAGAGATCCTTGCCCTGCTTGCACACAAGTAGGAGTTGGGAGGCTGCTCCGATAGCCAGCATGAAGCCTCCCTTCACTGCTTAGTTGCTGGGGTCAGGGAAGGTGGAGGCAGCCCGGAAGCTGCATCTTTGAGCCCCTGCTCCACCATCATATGGGGACTTCCAAGCAGCTCCTGAAGCCAGCCAGAGCCAACTGCTCGGGGCTGCTGAGACTACGGCTGCTGCATTTCCCGGGGACATTAGATGAAATCCGGGGACATTCCGGGGATGGAATTTGTCCGGAGACTTATTCACAAATCCGGGGACTGTCCCCGGGAAACGGGGACGTCTGGTAACCATACATTAACTATGCCTTGTTTGCAGAAACGAGGCTGATCTGCACAAAGCAGTTTCATTCATATAAATATATTTCCATGTGATTAATTGCACCTGTTCTCTGCTTGGAGCTTGGACCAGATTGTGTGGATTTAATCATGCGCAGGGGCTGGCGATGCGTTTGATGGGTGAGCGATCCTTTTGCGCCACGGAGCTTTGAGCAGGGGGGGGTGGCTGAGAAAGTTCTCAGCCAAAGTAGAACCCAGCTGAAACGAAGGTGGCGATTTGTCCCCACGCACCCACCCTTTAGCCACCCTGGGGAGGGAAAGAGAGAGAAAAACGCTGTGAACTTCAATTGTGCCTGGAAAGCTATCAAAGAGACCCAGCATATCATCTCACCCGCCCACCCTTGCCTGAATGAGAGCCATCCGACTTCAAACCAGCTGTAGTTTTGCATGCTCTTCAAAGACATCTCCACCAAAGGCACATTACAGCAGTAAAAGTCAGGAGCTTACGCAGACATGCTGTAGATTAAACACCCTCTTCTGCCCCCTCTGCATTCCCTGAACCCGGGCCAAGATGCCTCCTGGTTCTCATCAAGACCTGGAGGTAGATCCCACAGCATGGCAGACTCTTGCATGGGTACCAGGGCCGGATTCAGGTTTGATGAGGCCCTCAGCTACCGAAGGTAATGGGGCCCTTTATATGTCCAGCTGACCTTTGCCAACAACAAATAGTTGCTGTTTTTTGTGTGTTCAATATATCCTGTATGGTAATTGATGGACCTCATAGGTATCTCAAGCCGTTTGCACATAACAAAATATGTATTTTATCAATGTAATTGATATAGAAAGGAGCAAACCAGGGATATTTGAGGGAGCAGGCTAGCAGGCGGGACCCATGAACATCATACATACATTATAGGAGCCTACACAACACAAAACACGGTTGCTGGATGGAGGTTTTATTTTATTGTTTTTATCTTCTATTTTGGAAATGTACATCCAGTTTTGTTTCCTTTAAATTTTAGCTTCGAGCCCCAAGAGAGTGGGGCCCTAAGCTATAGCTTGTTTAGCTTATACAATCTGACACTGATGGGTACGCTGTGATGACAAACAGCAGGTGTGCTCCACCTGTTAGAATTCCTGCTCCGTGATTGCAGTCATGCGATTGTTGTCTATCACATGACGGTGTATGTTTTGACTCCACAAAGTGGGAAGTGACAGAGACAGGTCACTGTGTTCTGTGAAGTGGGACTATTGTCCTTTGTTCTTTGTCTTTGCTGTCTGTTGCTAGAGAGAGAGGGAGCCACGTTGCAGTGCTCTGTGTGTGTTTATATGTAAATAAAGTAGATTAGCCAAAACGCTGAGTTGCTGAGGTCTGTTACGCAAGCTGTGAAGACTCTGCAGAAGAAGTCCCAGCAAAGCAAGATTGGATGCAAAAACTTATGGAATATGCAGAAATGGTGAAACTCACCAGAAGAATAAGAAAATCAAGATAAACTTCTTATAGAGGAATGGAAACAGTTTATTGACTCTATCCTGCATGGAGGGGTTACTTTCTTTTCTCTGTCCTGAATCTTCACGGAATGTCTGTGAGTTCCAGGAATATGAGATATCCCATGAATACTTTTGTAAACTTCTATCATGTCCCCTCTCCCTCGCCTTTTCTCTAAATAAAAGCCCCCAAAAGCTGCAAGCTTCCTCCATAGGGAAGTCGCTCCATCACCTGGGTGATTTTGGTTGCCCTTCTCTGAACCTTCTCAAAACATCCATTTTGAGGTGAGGTGACCAGATTTCGTTTTGGATAGGGAACTTGGTGCTGATGGTGTTTGGGTTAGAGTAAGAGAGCCCACGTGGATGAGAAGGGCCAAAGCAGTAATCCAGTCTTCAGAGATGATATTTGAAGGTACCTTATACAGAGTCAGACCATTGGTCCACTGCGCCCATGTTTGCCAATTTGATTGGCAGTGGATCTCAGCAAGGGGTCAGGTCTCGGGATGTGGGAAGGGGTCTTTCCTGTAACCAGGTCATCCCAGCCACAGAGGCCAGAAATTAAACCTGAGACCTTTTCAGGCACAAGGCACTTGTCCTACGAGCGAGTCGTTCAGTTTGGTGCCTCTGCGTTGAAAGCCTGGAAGGCGTTCTAGACTGCAGTCCTCAGATGACCCTGGTCTGATCCAGGCCAGGAAAGACATAGAATCACAATTTTCTGCCAGTGTAATTTTTGGTTTACTTTGCAGAAACGTTGTGAGGATCACAGCTAGATAAATGTGAAGCATTCTGCTTTTGCAAAATCTCCTTTTGCGTAATTCTTCAGGTTCCAGATGGGCTCTCCTCTTTTGCATCTCGTCATTCCACTTCCCCCTTGTCACCAGCAAAAGCAGGAAGCCCTCTGTTCTCTTCCAGTATTCTTCTTCCCCTCTAGAGAAAGGGGCATTTCACAAGATTTTCGGTCCATTTCCGAACTTTCTCGTAGCCAAGTTCCTTTTTGCTTTCTAGTCTTCTCCCCCCCCCCCCCTCAAACTTCCAAGTGCATAAACAACCGTTCAGGCTGCTTCACCGAGGACATCAAAGTCTGCCTGAATTTAAAGCCAGTTAAGACATGGCAGTCTACCTGTACAGGTGCAGTTTAGAAATATCAGTGCGCATGCAGAGTAGTGCTAAAAACAAACAAACACCTTGCTCCGTTAGTGCAAGGAATTGTTTATATAGATTATTTCTATGGCCCTCTGTTGTGTAAGCCACGGGGAGGTTTACAAAAAGACAAATAGATTTTAAAATGTAAAATGATAATGATAGTAATAGTAATAATAATAATAATAATAATAATAATAATAATAATAATAATTCCATAAAACATCAAATCACCAAATAACAACTACTAATAGAATCGGAAGGTTCCCCCTAGGGTTATCTAGTCCAACCCCACTGCAATGCAGGAATGCTAACTAAAGCATCCAAGATCATCTAACCTCTGCTTAAAAACCTCCAAGGAAGGAGAGTCCACCACTTCCTGAGGGAGACCGTTCCTCTGTCAAACAGCTCACTGTCAGAAAGTTCGTCCTGATGTTTAGTCAGAATTTCCTTTCTTGTAACTTGAATGCATTGCTTGGGGTCGTATTCTCTAGAGCAGCAGAAAAGAAGCTTGCTCCATCTTCCATGGGACAACGCTTGAGATATCTGAAGATGGCTGTCATATCTCCTCTCAGTCTCCGCTTCTCCAGGCTAAACATACCCAGCTCCTTCAACCATTCCTCATCAGGCTTGGTTTCCAGACCCTTGATCATCTCAGTCGCCTTCCTCTGCATATGTTCCAACTTGTCAACATCCTTAAATTGTGGTTCCCAGAACTGGAAATTGTATTCCAAGTGTGGTCTGACCAAGGCAGAATAGAGTGGGACTATGACTTCCCTTGATCGGCACACTAGACTTCTGTTGATGCAACCTAGAATAGCATTTGCTTTCTTTGCTGCTGCATCACACTGTTGACTCGTGTTAAGCTTGTGGTCCACCAAGACCCCGAGATCCTTTTCACATGTACTATTGGTGAGCCAGGTGTCCCCCATCTTATACTGATGCAACTGGTTATTCCTGCCTAAGTGCAGAACTTTACATTTGTCACTGCTGGCATTCATTGTGTTAGTTTGGGCCCAGTTCTCCAATCTGTTAAGGTCATTTTGAATTCTGGTTCTGCAACATTAGCTACCCCCCCCCCCCCGTTTGGTGTCATCTGCAAATTGGTTGAGTATCTTCTCAATTCTTTCATCTTAGTTGCTTGTACAGTCGTTGAACAATGACAGGCCCCTGGAGAAAACCCTGTGGTACCCCACTTGTCACTTTCCCCCAGGAAAACGTCCAGTCTGTCAGCCAGCTACAAATCTACAAATCCAGCTCACATTTTATCAGTTTCTCCATGAGAATGTCATGGGGGACTTGGTCGAAAGCATTACTGAAATCAAGATATACTATGTCCACTGCATTCCCCTGATCCACCAAGCTTGTAACTCTTAAAAAATAAAGCGATCGGCCATGACTTGATTATTGAGAAACCCATGCTGTATCTTAAACACGTTCTTAAATTTTCTGCATTGGCAAAAGAACTCCTCCCTTTCTTTCCCCGCATGTTCCAGAGTTACCCTGGTTTACTATCCCTAGTACTTCAAGACTCCCAAGAAAGTGCCTGGCTTAAAACTGTCTATCAAAAACTTCACTCTTGTGGCCTATCCCCACAATACCTACTCACTATGGGCCCCACTAAAGCAAACAGTCTAATTGGTCAACGTCTCAAAAGATATCGAGCATCAGAACAACCTGGCCGCTATATGGAAATTCTGCCCTTGGTATGTTCAGTTTCCACCTCTCCATTTTGATTCTCTGGCCCCATATCTGCACAAACTTATTATCCCAAAATACAGACTTGCTTTTACACTTGCAAGACTGGATGGTTTGCCATCTACGGTACTTGAGGGTTGATTCCAAAAGATCCCGCCTGAGAAACGTCTCTGCCCCTGTGGAGATGGTAGCACCGATACAGCGGCACACGTCCTCCTGTCCTGTGCTCTCTACAAAGACCTGAGGAACGAGATCATCACCCAACTCGTACTAACCATCCCAGGGCGCTCAGCCACTGCCACAATGTCCTTTCTTCTATCAGTTCAAAATGAGCAGATAACAGCAAAGGTTGCGAGGTTCATAGCAGGAGCAATCAGAATAAGGGCCACTAGCTGACGACTGATTGTGCTCTTATATCAAATTTCCTTTTCTGCGTATACTGTAATGTTTTACTGTTGATATGGCCATTGGCTAATGGGAATAAAGTTTTATTTATCTTATCTTCCAGAGTTCCCCGCCCCTCTCCCCAACCCTCTGGAGCATATTCTTGGGGGAGGGGGAGGTACAGGGTCTGTATGTGGGAAGGAGAGAAGGCAAAGTGCCATTGCAAAGGCAGAAATCCTTGCGCTGACCGAACGTGGGCTTTGGATACTGGCCATTTAGAATTTAGGCAGAAATACAATGCATCTCAACAACCCAGGGACAGCTTCACACCTCCTGTTCTCCCCCTTTTCATGGAACATTTTCTTTAAATCAGGCTTGGACCGTCCTTCAAATATAGGACACTTTATTTTAAAAAACAAACAAAAACACCATTATTTATTTGGTTTTTCAGATCAAAGTTTTACAATCACATATCCAACATAAAACATACAAACAAGATTCCAAAGGATCTCCTGGACTTCCCTCCTCCCGTTTGCGGGTCCTATCATTAGTCATTTCCTCCTGCATCTTTTATAATAATCCAAATCTTTTACATCTCCATTATGCCCCAAATTCACCATTAAACTACAAGTGTTATTCCAATGTCTGCAATGGTTTTTAAGATAAATTATATAAATTTTCCCCGTTCCTTATTAAAATTTTGGTCTCCCTGATTTCTGATTATTCCGGTCATTTTAGCCATTTCGGCATAATCCATCAACTTAATCTGCCATTCTTCTCTGGTCGGGACTTTATCTTCCTTCCTTTATACAGGACACTTTCAAACAGAGGACTGCCTGCCTGCTATACAGCCAACACACCACGACCACCCCGAGAGCCTAGAGGTTGCCCATCTATCCAGGCAGTGATTTGAGTGGACACACAGTTTTTCCCACTAGGCTGTGCAGAATTTCTATTTAACATAATAGGAAAATAGGTTTCGGAGAGGAGAGGTTCCCAGCCCGGCCTGGAGATGCCTCATACCTTCTGCATGCAAAGCACGTGCTCACGCCCTCTTTGTCACGATTTTCCAAATCAGCTGCTCTGCATATAAATTTCAAATGCAAAATGCATGCAAATAAGCGCCCTCTTTCTCTGGGGTTTCCCCTGCAATCTACTTAGTGGGCTGTAATTAATGGGATTTGTGTAAACAGCTCCCTCAGCCCCTTGTCAGCCTGTTGGCAATCAAGTTTGTAGCTCCTGCTCTATCTCCTCCCCTCAAATTTAATGGTATGAGAAAGGGAGGGGGAAATCTCCTTCTCATGAGGATAGCCTGCCGCAGGATCAGGCCGGTGGCCCATACAGGCCAGCATCCTGTTCTCAAGAGGGGAACCAGATGCCCCAGGGAAAACCGCAAGCAGGATTCAAGCACAAGAGTAACTCTCTCCCCTTCAGCCGTTTCCAGCAAATTGGTTCCTCGCTTAAAGAGGGGACGTATTGAGGTGAGACCTGGCAACCAAACCCTGTGTTGTGGGCGGGTACGACTGGTTAGCCACAACACCCAGTTGGTAGGTCCCTCGATGCTGGGTTTAATCAGGACAATGGGATGCAAGCTACACGGATCGAGGGACCTATTTATGCCCATGCACGTGACCCTGAGCTTCCTCTTTCGGCGCGTGCATTCGGAACACTCTCCCCACTTTTAGGGCTTTGCGCTTGACCTTGCTATGCCGTCGTGTGTCATCTGTCATTGGGACAGGGGCACGGCAGGAATTTTCCCCACTTGGCTGATTGGCTGTTGCCATTTGGGATTCGCCTGCCATGTAGCAAATCATCACAACTTGTAAGTTGCGGAAAGGCTCTGGTTCAGGTGATAGGGATGGGAGAACGCTCTTGCCATCCCTATGTGAAGGGTATTCCGTTAAAGGAATCCAGGGACTCGATGGTTTGGTCAACCCCTGTGAGGGGGTTTTGCCCGTGCCTGAGTCCAGGGGAACATCTGTGTTATGTACTGAAGTTCTCACCCTGGGCCAGCAGGGGGATACTGTAGATAGTTTTCACTCAGGTCCACATATGCAAATAAGGAATTGAAAGTGACATTCAGTGATTGGATAGTTACAGAAAATTGTTACTGTTGTGTTCTAGTGCAGCTCTATATAAGCAGGCTGGCTGAACCCTTCAGCCCAGTTCTGTTCTGGGCCGTGAATAAACAAAAGCTGTCTGAAGAATTGCTGTGTCGTCTGATATGTTCACCCACAACTTAACAATCTGGGTGGTGGACATAGCCTGTTCCCGGCTTTCCTCCTATCCAGGTGTTCACCCTAGGCTGACCTATGCTGGTGCCCTGGATCAGCGCTACCTGCAACGATGCAGGGGGCTAGTCGAACCAGAACCTATGCAACCCCTCACTTGCTGTAATCAATAAAGGTGTGGCCTAAATTCTGCCAAAAAGAAAACCAAAATTTTGAGTCTTGTCTGAATTTATTTAAGGGGAAGGTTCTGCCCGGATGCTGAGGTCCAGCGCCGAGGGCCTTCTGGTGGTTCCCTCATTGCAAGAAGCAAAGCTGCAGGGAACCAGGCAGAAGGCCTTCTCGGTAGTGGTGCCTGCCCTGTGGAACGCTCTCCCACCAGATGTCAAAGCGATAAACAACTACCTGACATTCAGAAGACATCTGAAGGCAGCCCTGTTCAGGGAAGTTTTTAAGGTGTGACATTTTAGTGTATTTTTGGTCTTTGTTGGAAGACTCCCAGAGTGGCTGGGGAAACCCAGCCAGATGGGCGGGGTACAAATAAATTATTATTATTATTATTATTATTATTATTATTATTATTATTATTATTATTGGTCTCCATCAATACCCCTGGTCTCCATGAATTGATCCAATCGCTGCTTTTACTTGAATGGGGACAGGGCAGGGATGCAGCAAGTTAGGGACCACTCAGATGCACCAGCAGGGCCAACACCACCACCACCAAGTCCTCATCTGCCAGAAAGCCAGTGCGGCATAGTGGTTAGAGGGTTGGGCTATGGCCTGGGAGACCAGGGTTCAAATCCACACTCAACCATGAAGATCACTGGGTGACCTTGGGTGTTGGTCAATTGCTCTCAGCCCAACTTCCCTCACAGGGTTGTTGTGCGGATAAAATGGGGGGAAAGATGTATGAAAGCTCCCTCGGACTCCTCAGAGGAAAGATGGGATGCAAACAGAAGAAATAATAATAATAATAATAATAATAATAATAATAATACTTAATAATAATCTATTTGTAAACTGTTTTGAAGTTCTTCAGCAATCAAGTAGTGTGTAATCTTTATGAAACAAATATTTCATGCCAAGGGTCAAAACACCGAGTGTCAAATCCGGGCTGTGTTACCGCAATTTGAAATCTGGACATATTGCAAGGTGGTTTTGAGAAACGGACTGAAAAGAGGAAGAAAACAGAACCTTGCTCTCAGCTCCTCTTGAGAAACAAGGACATAGGAACTGAAATCCCATTCTTGCACACCCTGGACTCTTCTAAGAACCGTTTTATGCAACAGTAGGGTTGGCTTAAAAATTGGGCAATTAAATGTTTGATTAAAGTATAAATTCAAGCATCGGCACACAGCTTTTGAGTTTGCTGATTCTTCTGTGAGCTTTGGAGAGCTTTCCGTCCATCCGCCTCCACCTCTCCTTCTCCTCCACCTTTCGCTGACATGTGCTAGCACTCTAGCGACAAAAATAGTAAAATTTTGTCAGGAATGCATCATTCCGAAACTGGGGTGGCTTCTCGGGGGCCCTGGCTTGCTCTGAAATTTTGCCCAGAGCAGATCATTAAAAGAGACCCCTTTCCTTGAGCCATGGCTGTCTAACCTCCTGCTTTCCAGAGTGGGCAACTGCTATTGGAAAGCAAGACATCTTCAGTAAAGACCACAAGCTTAGCATGAGTCTGTTGGATATTCACTCTGTGTGAGAGAGAAGCATTTGTTCCAGAAACAGAGAAGAACAGAGAAAGAGTTTCAAGAAGCAGCAGAAGGCTAAGATTGTTATGTCTATGCAAGGATGTTTTCTTTAGAAACTGTTCTTTTTTTGCGGTGAGGGAGAGTCTTAGACTCTTGTCAGACACTTAAGCATGTCTTGATGATGGCAGTGGTGAATGTCTGTATATATTTGCTACCAATATGCTTTTACGCTTGTCAAGTAAACCTCCACACTTGACTTTATGGGGTCCATGAGTGTTTATTGTCTACTGTGTGTACCTTAGAGCCAGTGTGGTGTAGTGGTTAAGAGCGGTAGTCTCATAATCTGGGGATCCAGGTTCGCGTCTCCGCTCCTCCACATGCAGCTGCTGGGTGACCTTGGGCCAGTCACACTTCTTTGAAGTCTCTCAGCCCCACTCACCTCACAGAGTGTTTGTTGTGGAGGAGGAAGGGAAAGGAGACTGTTAGCTGCTTTGAGAATCCTTAAAGGGAGTGAAAGGTGGGATATCAAATCTCTTCTTCTTCAACCCCCAAAACTCTTCTTCTTCAACCCCCAAGATGTTTCCAAACAAGGAGCTGCGGTGAGATGTAACTCTGCTGAGTATGGATACTGGCACACATGCACAGCAAAAGTGATGCTGGACCCAATCCTTCTGAATCGTCCATCAGAGGTTGGTGGATTGATCCAACAGAGCCAACAGTGTGATGCAGCAGCAGCAAAAGAAAACCACATGCTATTTCAGGCTGCATCAACAGTCTAATGCAGTCATGGCCAAACTTGGCCCTCCAGCTGTTTTGGGACTACAGCTCCTATCATGCCTGACCACTGGTCCTCTTAGCTAGGGATGATGGGAGTTGTAGTCCCCAAACAGCTGGAGAGCCAAGTTTGGCCATGCCTGGTCTAATGCCTAGTGTCCAGATCAAGGGAAGAAGAGTCCTACTCTATTCTGCCTTGGTCAAACAACGTCTGGAGTCCTGTGTCCAGGTCTGGGTGCCACATTTTGAGGAGGGCATTGGCAAGCTGGAACATGTGCAAAGGAGGGCAGCCAAGATGATCAAGGGTCTGGGAAGCAAGCCTTATGAGGAACAGTTGAGGGAATTGGGAATGTTTAGCCTGGAAAAGAGGAGATATGAGAGCCATCTTCAAATTGACCACAAACTTGACATGAGCCAACAGTGTGACGCGGCAGCTAAAAAGCCAATGCAATTCTGGGCTGCATCAATAGGAGTATAGCATCTAGATCAAGGGAAGTAATAGTGCCACTGTATTCTGCTCTGGTCAGACCTCACCTGGAGTACTGTGTCCAGTTCTGGGCACCACAGTTCAAGAAGGACACTGACAAACTGGAACATGTCCAGAGGAGGGCAACCAAAATGGTCAAAGGCCTGAAAACGATGCCTTATGAGGAACGGCTAAGGGAGCTGGGCATGTTTAGCCTGGAGAAGAGGAGGTTAAGGGGTGATATGATAGCCATGTTCAAATATATAAAAGGATGTCACATAGAGGAGGGAGAAAGGTTGTTTTCTGCTGCTCCAGAGAAGCGGACACGGAGCAATGGATCCAAACTACAAGAAAGAAGATTCCACCTAAACATTAGGAAGAACTTCCTGACAGTAAGAGCTGTTCGACAGTGGAATTTGCTGCCAAGGAGTGTGGTGGAGTCTCCTTCTTTGGAGGTCTTTAAGCAGAGGCTTGACAACCATATGTCAGGAGTGCTCTGATGGTGTTTCCTGCTTGGCAGGGGGTTGGACTCGATGGCCCTTGTGGTCTCTTCCAACTCTATGATTCTATGATTCTATGAAATATCTTGAACGCTAGTGCAATATTTGTAAGGCTAAAGACTGAAGGGGCTAACAGTACGTCTGGTGTCACCATATTCTAGTCTTAAGCCTTTCATTTTAAAATACATGTCAATACAGGTGGTACCTAACACCAAGAAAACTAGTGCTAATACTCCCAGGAACCTCACCAAAATGCTGGAGAGGGTGCACCTCCACAGGCACATACCTCCACATGTGGTGGGAGTGCCCCAAAATCCAACTATTCTGGACAACAACCATGCAAGAAATAAGTAAAATAACCAAGCAAGAATTAGAAATCACCCTAGAACTGACCTTACTAAACATCTTCCAAGACAATAATGTCCACTTACACCACAAAGAACTCATAACCCACCTACTTTCAGCAGACAGAAGCATCATAGCCAGATACTGGAGAGACCTGTCAGGAGTAAGCATGGACCAATGGTACCAAACAGTATGGGAAACAGCCCTACTAGAAAAATTAAGCAACAAACTGAAACTGACACGGGGACAAACAGAAGAAGACACCTTCACCCCGGTATGGCTCCCCTTTATCACACACACAGCCTGACAAGACAATGACAAAAATCCACCAACAGCATACAAATCAATATGGCTAACCTGATCCAAAACACCCACCTACCCCACTCACACATGAAAACAAAGACCACCACAGCCAACCACAAATGAACAACCACACCCTAGGCCAACCCCAACCTCTCTCACCACCAAAGAAACACAAGTGAACAACAAAGAACCTGCACAAGCAACACTGACACCAAACCCTACATATGGTAAGTAAAATAGAAACATCATCACCCGACTCCACCCCCACCCATCTTCCCCCCCTCACCTCTTTCCCCCTTTTCTTCTTAATGTCTCAACAAATGAAAGTGATTTGTAAAAATGTTACATGGGGGGAAAAATACGAGAGAGAGACACCGCAAACACTTTTGTAAATCAAGAAAATCTTTAATAATAATAAAAAAGGAACTAAAAAAATAAAATAACACAGGGCTACTTAGATAAGTTTCCCTAGAGTCTGGGGAATTTGTAGTGTGTTCCTACGGCGTTAGGAATATATTTTTCTGCCCAAAGATCGTGTTTCTCCCTTGAACTTACAATTTTAATGAGACATACTAAATTCTGAGAAATAAAGCATGATCCAGAAGAGCCTAATTTTTACATAATTATTCTGCCACGTGTGAAGCACATATTCTCAATACTCCAAAAGCCTAAGGTGGAAAAGCTCCAGCAGATAATGTGAACTTGTCATGTGGTTAACTTGTAAACTTAATCATTAACTCCCCCAGGAGGTAATGGACTCACCTTTCATTGGAGGTTTTTAAGCAGAGGTTGGAAGGCAATTTGTCAGGGGGTTGGGCTAGATGACCTTTGAGGTTCCCTTTCAACTCTACAAATCAACGATTCTATGAATTATCATTTCCCATGTTGCTCTGCTTTCCACAGGGGCCCAACACCATCATGGCGGCTTCTTAACAGATTTCTTTACAGTGCCATGAAAGTTGCTCTTTTATCACTCAAAAAATATCACACCTCTTCTGTAACCAAAGTTTTGGTATCTTGGCTCTATTTTTATAACAACGCTTTGGTTAGTAATACTGTTTTGACAATATATGACAGAATTTCGAAAATATTTTTTTCCCCTCCATTGACACCTCCTCCACTTCCAGATTCGGTCTTTCCCCTGTTCAGTTCAATTCCTTTTGCTATCTTATTCAAATAGGTAATGTGATTTATCAAAAGTGAAAAGAACGGTGGGCTAACTTGCCACTTTTCTATGATTGTTTGAGTATTTTTATTCGATGGCAGCCTTGGTGGCTGAGCACCCCATTTCTTCTTCTTCTTTTCCAAACATGGAAACTTCTAAACTTATCCTTTCCTCTTCGATCCGCGACACGATAAGTAAATTCTTCGGAATTGCTTTTCTACTTGCCGCAAACTGTTTTGGCACGGGGTTGTATGTCACAATACTTTATTCTTCTTTCTGTTTTGTTTTTGGAGATCTGCGTATGAAATGTTTGCTAACGCTGACAATTCTTCCATAGTCCTAAAGAGGCAAGTTTCACTTCTAGGTCTTTGACAGCACTCCCACCTCGTCAATTTCTGCAAGGGAATTGCCGTTACTGGTAGTTTTATTTTCGGTCTGTTTCCTACTAATTCCCAGCCTAGAATTCACCTTATTTGCAGCTGTCACTCTCTGAGTCATCATTTTGATTGAGCCGTCATCCACCGTGACCCCCAAGTTCTCTTTCCAGGTCCAAAACAAGCTGTTCAGTAAATCGGGTTTCAAGGATGATTCTTCATAAATTCCAAATAAATTGTCCTCTCAGGTACAAATAATGACTATGGGTCAGTACTCACAAGTTTACTTATCCTGGAAAAACTGTTCTGTTTGCTGTTTACTGCTGCACCCTACAGCACTTCGAATACAGTGGTACCTCGGGTTACATACGCTTCAGGTTACAGACTCCGCTAACCCAGAAATATTACCTCGGGTTAAGAACTTTGCTTCAGGATGAGAACAGAAATTATGTTCCGGTGGCACAGCGGCAGCAGGAGGCCCCATGAGCTAAAGTGGTGCTTCAGGTTAAGAACAGTTTCAAGTTAAGAACGGACCTCCGGAACGAATTAAGTACTTAACCTGAGGTACCACTGTACATTATTCCTATGTTTTGAGGACCTACCACTGCAATATTGCTGGATATTGACTATTGAAAGGCATCTTGCTCCCTGATAACGATTGATTACGCTTAGTATTTCTTTCCAATGAACTTTTGCATAACTATGCATGTCTCATCTGTGGATGTTTATGATTTGTACATTTTATAGCATGATCAAATGATTGGTAATACATTATTAGCCACGTGCTGCTTTCAGATTCTTCTGTATTGCAACACAGGGGTTTTCCTCAGCCACAAAAGAAAGGCAGTTTACTTGCGAGATTGCCTTATCCAATATACGACCACTAGACTACTTCATTCTGCATTTATACGAACTCAGCCTGTTAGTGTGACTAAATCTACACTTTGGAACTCCCTGCCTGATGATATCAGACATGCGACTTCCCTACATTCTTTTCGGCACTTGCTAAAATGAAATTTTATAATGAAATGATTTTAGAATGTTGTATTATTTTATTGTTGTTAGCCGCCCTGAGCCCGGCTTCGGCTGGGGAGGGCGGCATATAAATAAATTATTATTATTATTATTATTATTATTATTATTATTACTTGTTTGGACGAGCCTTCCTAGATGCTTAGGAAGTCTATTGTTGTTGTTATTTTTTCAAAGTCTCAAATTATTGCTGATAATTTTCCTTAGTGGTTCTTTTATTGTTCTATTATTATTATTCTTTTAAAAATAAAACAAAACAAAACATTACCGCCAACACAAATCAAGCCACTGGTGTCCCTTATTAGCTATACACACACACACAAACAAACATATTTTGGAAAATGAACTAAAAATATAATAATCAGCACCCGATCTTTTTTTTTTTAAAAAAAATAATTTTATTTTATTGCAGAGAAAGAGAGGCAGCTGCGCAGCGAGGGAAGCTTCAGAGCTAGAAAGTGAGAGGAAGTAGAAAGGAGCGAAGCGAGAGCTGGCGATGGGGTTCTGGTCACCGGAATAAAAATAAAAATAAATAGATTCAGAAATAGCATAACTGACATGCAAAGCGAGCCTCTATGAGGGGCTCAGAATAGCTCTCCCGAAAGGAAGAAGGAGGCGGCCGGGGAGAGGAGGGGGGAAATTCTGTTCTTCTTTCTCCTGGGCCATTTGGGTCCTTTTTCGACAAAAGAGCCTCCCATATCTTTATGGCTTATTAGTTCTTCCAAGAGTTGCTAGGTAGGGTTGCATTTGGCCGGATTCTACTTACCCATTAATTATTATTTTTTGTAAATAATTTTTATTAAATTTTATAATTTTACAATCATCACAACCAATATTATCTCAAAGGCAGAAAAGAACCTAAATCCCACCCCCACCCACCAAGACTTCCCTCAACTTCCTCTTCTGGTTCTTTGAATATTTACCCCCCCCCCCCGCTTGTTTTATTCTACCTTGATATTGCAATCTCTAAGTTAAATATGGTGATATTCTTGTCATTTTTATACCTTCATTGTTTTCAAATTGCATTTTACAAGTGCGTATTTAAATAATTTTATCAGGGAAAGCAATGGGAGGATCAGAGGTCAAGTTAAATTGAATTACAAAACGATGTACAAACCAAGTGTCAATTAAGGAATGAAAGATTGTATACTTTTATTTTTATTTTGTGTTTAACATCAGTTGATCATCTTATGTTATGCAATTTTCAACCAATAAAGCATTTGTGTGGCAAGTTCCTGCCCCCCCCAGTAGAAATAAAGACACATGACACAATTATTAAGGTTAATAGGCTAATGGGCTAAATAAGGCCACAACTTTATTGGTTACAGGTGATGAGTGGTATTGGCTTAGGCATTGGTCCTAACTGACTATATCCGACTTCAGCCCATCCGCTTGAAGTCCGGGAAGGGTTAACCACCAGTAGGGGGAGTCCTGCTGATGCACATCAACTAGGAACTCCCCCAGGGTCACCATTAGGGGGCGTGCCTTAGGCCCTCACCTCCCTAGGCTTTGGACAGGGCCACGCCCCCCGGAATCCTTTACCGGACGACCCTTCAATATGGGGGGCAGGTGATGGCGCTTCCTCCCCTCTTCCAACTACAGAGCAATACCAATACCAAGAAAGTTGTGACGATTTGCTACGAGGTAGGCGAAAACCAAGTGGCTGGTGCCAATTCGCCAAGTGGAAAAATTCCTACCAGGCCCCTTAACAGCGACCAACCAAGGTCCATAGCAAGGTCAAGGAACGGAAACCTTATAGGGCGGGAGGGTGGGAAAAGCAGGAACAGCTGGCAGGCGGAAAAGAGGGAGATCCCTGGCCGCGTCCTGTTTAAATAAGGCAGGCCACATAAGCTGACGTTGTCTATGATTGAATTGAGGGAAAAACAGACGAATTTAAGGATTAGAGCTGTACCTGAATTGGAGAAGGGCACCTTGACAGATTTCTTGACGCAAGAATTTGCAGAGTTTTGCAAGTCGGAATTGAAACAAGAAGACTTCAAGATCGTGAGGGCCTTCAGATTAGGAAAAGGAGGAAAAAAGATTAAAATAAGGGATTGTTTGATTACCCTCCGATCTAAAGAAGAAAGAGATAAAATTTTGGGTTTGCGTTTTCAGAACCCTTTGACAATTCTGCAATCAAGAGCGGAAATCTTCAAAGACATACCGAAACATCTTTTGGATCTTAGATACGATTTTGGAGACTTGACTGCCCTACTGAGAAAAAATAACATTATATTTAGGTGGGAATTCCCCCAAGGTCTATCTTTTAGCTACAAAGGAAGAAAGATAAAAATAAGATCAGTGGAGGAAAAAGACAAGTTCCTGAGAATTCACGAAGAAGATCTACAGAAAGGACTTGGAAGTGGCTCCAGCCACCGCATGCGTCGTGAGGCCGTAATGCCTGCAATCCCACCTCCTCTGCAGGGCGGAAGTGGCTTTATAAACAAAACAGAAAACGAAACAAAAATTTGAAGCCATTGGTTCGAGTCCTACCCTCCAGAGCAGGAGAGACAATCTTGCTCTGTCTTCTGTGCAACGGCCCATCTAAGTCTCCTAGCATGGATGCATTGCAGGGGACTGGACTAGATGCCCCCCAGGTTCCCTTCCAACTCTACAATTCTATGCTTCTATGAAAATTGGAGTGCCAACAAAAGGATCAACTCCTGCATGTTCTCCTTTAACAGGAGGCTGGGCTGCCCGAGTCAGCAGGAGATCATTGCTGTTGCCGATTCCACAAAAGCTTTGATTGATTAACCTGTTAGTTTGGCTGAAAAGCTTTTAATCAACTGGAAAAAAAGGTGCATTAGAAAACCATTCGGATGACAAGAGATGTTTGCCAGTAGAACGGACTCCCTCAGAAGGTGGTGGGCTCTCTTTCATTGGAGGTTTTTAAGCAGAGGTTGGCCGGCCACCTGTCAGGGGTTGAGGGAATTGCGTATGGTGCTGGAGGAGACTCTTGAGAGTACCATGGACTGCAATAAGATCAAACCCGTATAGTTAAAGCTATGGTTTTCCCAGTAGTGATGTATGGAAGTGAGAGCTGGACCATCAAGAATTATGGTGCTGGAGGAGACTCTTGAGAGGCCCGTGGACTGCAAAAAGATCCAACCTCTCCATTCTGAAGGAAATCAGCCCTGAGTGCTCACTGGAAGGACAGATCCTGAAGCTGAGACTCCAATACTTTGGCCACCTCATGAGAAGAGAAGACTCCCTGGAAAAGACCCTGATGTTGGGAAAGATGGAGGGCACAAGGAGAAGGGGACGACAGAGGAAGAGATGGTGGGACAGTGTTCTCGGAGCGACCAGCATGAGTTTGACCAAACTGCGGGAGGCAGTGGAAGACAGGAGTGCCTGGCGTGCTCTGGTCCAGGGGGTCACGAAGAGTCGGACACGACTAAACGGCTAAACAACAACAATTGTAAACAGCCCTGTGATCTTCGGATGAAGGGTGATATACAAAGTAAGTAAATCAATCAATATGGCATCAAACTGGCTAACCCTACGCTGGTCCAGCTAGCCAGTTTTGTCTACTCTGACTGTCAGTGGCCCTGCAAGGTCTCAGCCCGAGGGTCTCTTCTCCAGGGAAGCTACCTGAGATAGCTTCCCTGGAGAGTCGGACACAACTAAACAACAACAACAGCCTGAGTAAGAGGAGATTAAGAGGAGATAGGATTGCAATTTTCAAATATCTGAAGGTCCATCACATGCAAGCAGTGGAGAAGCTGCATGCTCCAGCACCGGGAGCAGAGAGCAGGCGAGGGCATGGCTGTTGCGTGTCCTGGAGGCATATATGCTGTATGCATATAACTGCGTTGTACTGATCTAAAACCTATATTCACATGTTCCTTCCGTTTTTTAAAAATCTATGTTTGATTGTTTTTAATTGTGTGATGCCCTTGAGGCTTTGGTGGAAAGTGATTAATAAATCAATATAATAACAATACAGTCACACAGATGACAAATTCCACCCAAATATTATTTCATCTAGTGGATTGTTTGTTTTTTGTTCTTTTACTATTATGATTGCTTCCTTCTCTTCGAATTGTTTGACATCAAGTAACAAAAACGGGAAAGAAATAATGACAATAATAAAGTGTTCATGAAATGTTATTATTATTATTATTATTACTATTACTATATTATTTTAAAAGCATACTCTGCTTCTTGGTCCCCCCAGAATGACACATGTAAGTCAAAAATACACAGTTCTTAAAGCCGTCGATTTAAATACCGATTGCTATTTTTGAAACGACAGTAAAACTACTTTGGTCATATAATGAAGCAGCTGTGTGTGATCTCAGGAGGAACCCAGTGAAGTCAAGGAGTGGTTTGACCCTTTCCTTTGCAGACTTTCGTCTGCCCAAGAAAAAAAATCACCTGTGTGGCCCTCAACTCACTGGATTTTCTTGCCCTGTTTAGTGAAGCTCAGGCAGGGTCGATTCCTAGTTGATTCCCAGCCATGATGCTCCATGGTCAGAGGAAATTTGCTCTGGTAGTCATGCTGGCCACAGGAACTGGAAGCTGTACGCCGGCTCCCTCGGCCAGTAAAGCAAGATGAGCGCCGCAACCCCAGAGTCACCCGCGACTGGACCTAACGGTCAGGGGTCCCCTTAACCTTTACTTTTACCTAATACTTGCGCTGCAACAGTTGCATACAGAAATAAGTTCATTTGATTCTTTGGTACGTCTGACCCAGTTATCCCTAAAAGAAAAGCTTTCAGGTCTCCTTGGGATTGTCGTCTTAAATATCCCCCTCCCCAACTCATTATGTATCATCTCCCAAAATTCCTTAGCTACTCTACAAGTCTACCACATATGGTAAAATGTACTTTCCATTTCTTTACATTCCCAGCATGGTGTCTGGGAGTGGCCGCTGAGACCACACAACACCGGTCTTGAAAGACCTACATTGGCTCCCAGTATGTTTTTGAGCACAATTCAAAGCGTTGGTGCTGACCTTTCAAGCCCTAAATGGCCCTGGCCCAGTATACCTGAAGGAGAATCTGGTACACAGGATGAGACCCTCCCTGCCCATGGACTGTCTTGCCAGAGTGGTGCATGCTCTGGTTATCTCTCGCTTGGACTACTGCAATGCGCTCTATGTGGGGCTACCTTTGAAGGTGACCCGGAAACTACAACTAATCCAGAATGCAGCAGCTAGACTGGTGACTGGGAGCGGCCGCCAAGACCATATAACACCGGTCCTGAAAGACCTACATTAACTCCCAATACGTTTCTGAGCACAATTCAAAGCGTTGGTGCTGACCTTTCAAGCCCTAAATGGCCCTGGCCCAGTATACCTGAAGGAGCGTCTCCACCTCCATCCTTCTGCCCGAACACTGAGGTCCAGCTCCGAGGGTCTTCTGGCGGTTCCCTCCCTGTGAGAAGTGAGGTTACAGGGAACCAGGCAGAGGGCCTTCTCGGTGGTGGCACCCGCCCTGTGGAATGCCCTCCCATCAGATGTCAAGGAAATAAACAACTATCTGACTTTTAGAAGACACCTGAAGGCAGCCCTGTTTAGGGAAGTTTTTAATGTGTGATGTTTTATCGTGTTTTTAATATTTTGTTGGAAGCTGCCCAGAGTGGCTGGGGAAACCCAGCCAGATGGGCAGGGTATAAATAATATTTTAGTAGTAGTACCTGAGCTCCACTGCCCTGGCAGGACCCCATTGTTGCTGACAGCCACAGCCTCTCCCATGCTGGGCGTCTAGATCTTTCAGCTACCCACTCCTTCCTTAACTTATGAACATGCTTGATACAGCATAGTTTTTATCAAAGGTCGCCATCGGTTGCAAAATGTCACCAACTCAGACAAATCACGCCATACTCATAAGGAGAATGGTGTTGCCTTGTTGAAGACACAATAGTTGCTGAATTATAATATTTCCAGAGCTATTTCCGTCGGCTCTCGATGCATTTTGATATATATATATATATATATATATATATATATATATATATATTTGGTATATATATATATATATATATATATATTTGGTTTTTTTAACATATCATTTTCAACAGTAATTAAACATACTTTTACATCTTATTCAAATTTTTGACTTCCATCAATCCTGTCTGAAAATTTTCCAATCTAATCTCTCAGTATGCATTTCTTATCTTCCCTATTACATTTCAAACTCATAACCAATATCTCTTTCTTTTTCTACTTTGTAACACTTTGTATATTTCTCCTTACAAAACTTATTGTAGTCCTACTAGCGTAATTTGTTGATTACAGTTGCTCTTCAAATAATTCATATACTTCTTCCAATCTTCTGTAAATCTCTGGTCCTGCAGGTTTCGAATCCTTCCTGTCATTTTGTCCAATTCTGCATAGTCCATTAATTTCATCTGCCATTCTTCTTTTGTCGGAATTTCTTCTTGTTTCCATTTCTGAGCTAACAATACTCTTGCCGCAGTTGTTGCATATAAAAACAATTTAACATCTTGCCTATTAATGTCCTGACCTATAATACCAAGTAAAAATGCTTCTGGTTTTTTTGAAAATGTATGTTTCAACATCTTTTTCATCTCATTATATATCATTTCCCAGAAGTTCTTTACTTTTTTACATTCCCAGGATCTCGATGCATTTTGAATGGGTAGCTTTCGTTGGGGAACGACCGTCTGTTTTCTGCAACACGCAGTGAAGTTTTTCCATCTCACCACAAAACCTGCACACCTTGGTTTTTGTTCTCTAAGGTGATGTGTCAATCTGCTGAGAGATGCAAAATATTCTCAAATAGGGAGTGTGCAAGCTACTCTGTGTTCCAACAAAGCATCCTTCTTGCATCTAATGTAATTCTGAATATCCCACTGCCACTGACCTTTCCAGGCAATTCAATAAGGGAGCAATCCTAGGGCAAGATCCACAGGGATGGAGCGAATGTGCAGGTCAGACAGCTGGTTCCTGAACCCTGGTCTCTCTCAGGCGCTAGTATGACACTCTAACCACTACAGCACAACACCCCTCTTAAGGCTCGAGACTCACAAGTTCAAAGCATTGCACATGAAATAGAAAGGAAAAAACCAAAACCTTTGAAAGCAGAAAGGGAAATGCCTGGTCAAGGCTTCACGCACAGCAGAGAAGCCAAGAGATTGGGCAAGAGAGGTGTTTTCCTGTTTGGGTCCGCATCAGAGTGACGCCACCCCCAGCCTCTGAGTGTGACACACAGGATCTGGTTGTCCTGGGATTACCCTCAGAGTCTTGCATGATCTATCTGATCAAGGAAGCTGGTAGTTTCTCCCTGACTTGCAAAAGGTGTTCCAGCACGCGGGACCCCGAGTCACGAAACCGAGAGATTGCTTGTTTCCCCTGAATGTGGAGCTAAGTGCCATCAGTATACTGGCAGGTTTTTTTGGGGGGGGTTGCTGTTGTTGTTTAGTCGTTTAGTCGTGTCTGCCTCTTCGTGACCCCCTGGACCAGAGCACGCCAGACACCTCTCCATTCTGAAGGAAATCAGCCCTGAGTGCTCACTGGAAGGACAGATCGTGAAGCTGAGGCTCCAATACTTTGGCCACCTCATGAGAAGAGAAGACTCCCTGGGAAAGACCCTGATGTTGGGGAAGATGGAGGGTGCAAGGAGAAGGGGACGACAGAGGACGAGATGGTGGGACGGTGTTCTCGAAGCTACCAGCATGAGTTTGACCAAACTGCGGGAGGCAGTGGAAGACAGCAGTGCTTGGTGTGCTCTGGTCCAGGGGGTCACCAAGAGTCGGACACGACTAAACAACAACAACAAACAAGATTCTACAAGTGAGTCCGTAAGTGACTGTGGAGGCCAATTCTGAATCCACACGTCCTTCCACAGTGGGGACATTGGTTTCCAGGCGGGAGTTGATCACGGTGTGGATTTGCCAAGCGTGCCTTTCTCTTAGCACATTTCTCCCTTTCATCCTGAGTTCGTGTGTCTCCAAAGCCCATGACGCCTTTGGTCAAGGCTGTTCTCCAACTGGAGCACTTACAGGCCAGTGTTTCCCAGTTGTCGGTGTTTATACTACATTTTTAAAGATTTGCCTTGAGACCGTCTTTCAACCTCTTTTGTTGACCACCAGCGTTACACTTTCCATTTTTAAGTTCGGAATAGTGTAGTTGCAACATGGACCACATAAACACCATCTCCAACTTGTGCTGCACTGGGACAGAGACACGCCATGAGCTGAATCTAGCCATGTCAGAGGCTGTTGGGACAGTCCCACCCACAGAAATGCTTTTTTTCCACCTCTGGGAAGCCTCACTCCCCTTGTGCGGGATTTAAGAATCACCCAACGCTTTATTTGCCAATTTGCAGCCATCTCAAACAACAAACTGTGTGGCACTCGTAAGCAGAGAGAGTTTGCTGCAGAATTCATTCCTGCTTGGATGTTAGGAAGTGGGGGTGGAGGATGGTATATGTATTTTCTTTTTAAGGCGAGAGAGAGAGAGAGAGAGAGAGAGAGAGAGAGAGAGATCAAACACAGTGGGCTCTTTCTCATCTAGGAAGGCGAATCTGTTTAAGTTCTTTCTCAAGTTAATCCATTTAGGAAAACAAAGGAACAATGGATGGAGGAGGAATTCAACTCAGTTCCCATTTAAAGGCGAAACTACTCAATTTTTCACTTTCTGAAGCAGCAGACGAAGGAAAGCACAGCCATCCTTTGAGATACCACACTTCTCTGAATTTTGCAATGCAGTTCTCCAGTCCTGTAATCTGGGCAAAAATGCGCCTATTGGTGGAAATAGCGTACAAAAAAATGTATTCTGTTAGGGTAGAATGCTTGCCTACGTGCTTAAAGCAAGAATGCAAACAGCCCTGAGACCTCCGGGTATAGGGTGGTACAGAAATTAAATCAATCAATCAATCAATCAATCAATCAAGTGTATATCAGGGGGGATTTGCACTAAAAATACTGATGAATTTTCATGAGCACTTTCTTTTTTTAAATCAGAAACTGATGTGAAAATGTGGACAAATGGACTTAAGATCTGAATAATGAGAAAATGAGAGAAAGTGAAATTGATTCTCCTGTCCTTAACCCATGGGCTGACTTCACCCTCTTGAAACCACACCGGGGGCGAGGATTCATTTCTGAACATGTTTTCATCCATTTAGATATTTGTATGTGAACATTGCTTTTCTGCATGAGATTGTTTTTAATTGCTTTTATACACAAGATTGTTTTCTATATATCTTCTCGTTGCTGACCTTTGAAAGTTTGAAAATCGCCTGTGAGAGATTTCTTGTGAGCAATTCGCAAATGAGATTTAGTACATTGATACATCAACTGAAAGAGAAAGTTTGTCCTAAATATACAGGCTAACTTTCATGCTGAGATTAGCGCATTTATTTATCATGTTTATGAAAGGACCCAGAAAATCAAATTTCAAGCCATCATACCAGAGAGAGAGAGAGAGAGAGAGAGAGAGAGAGAGAGAGAGAGAAAGAATGAAAGGATAACCTTTCTAAAAGGAAGCTAAACCACAATGTGTTGTGTTTTGCACAGTTGCACCCCCCAAAGAAATCACCACAACTGGAAAATGGCCCTGTGGGTGAAACTGGCTCATCTTTTCAATATCCTAAATGAAACACACTGACTTTCATTTTGATATCTCAGCCTTCAAGTGAAGATTCAAACTGCATCTGGGTTTCTCAGATTTTCCTACCCTTGTTGACAGTGACTGAGGCAGTCAAGTTCAAGCTTGAAACACACAGGAAGACCCTGGTGGGCCTTCTGTACATGCTCACTGAAGGGCAGACTGTGTGACCTCATGGAAGCACGCTCCATCCTTTGACCTTTGGACGTTTATCTGGGCATCTGCAGAGCACCTATATATGTGGGATGCAATGCTTTCTCCATGTGAATGTGGACTCTTGAGGAGCTATGTTTCCGATTGTGGGCATCTGATGAAGCTGAACGTTGAAAGATTCGGGACAGAAAAATAAAGTCCATGTTCATGCAGCACAAAGTTAAACTATGCAACTCGCTGCCACAGCAAGCAGTGATGGCCAACCTAGATGGTCTCAGCAGCCCGGAGCAGTTGGCTCTGGCTGGCTTCAGGAGCTGCTTGGAAGTCTCCATACGATGGTGGTGCAGGGGCTCAAAGATGCAGCTTCCGGGCTGCCTCCACCTTCCCTGACCCCAGCAACTAAACTGTGAAGGGAGGCTTCATGCTGCCTTTTGGAGCAGCTTCCCAACTCCTACTTGCGTGCAAGCAGGAGGGGGCAGGGATTTCTCAGTTAGGCAGTGTGAAGCCTCGCTTCCCAGCTGAGGGATCCCCGCCTCCTCCTGCTTGCATGCAAGTAGGAGTGGGATTGGGGCTGCCCCAGTGGGAAGGGAGGCACTGCGCTGCCCAAGCCTCACCACCACCGCTCTTGGTCCTCCTTCTCTGCCTTCCATGCCTGACCCACCGTGCACCGCTTCCCCACCACCACCACCAAAGAACCAACAACTCAGGGGCTCAGGCTCATGGAAAAAGAAGATAGACGCCTCAGAGGAAGGAGAAACGTGGCGGTTGAGGTCAAGGTGACGGCCGCCCCTCTGCCACCGCCATCGCTGCAGCATCAATGTCCTGAACGTGTAGTATTTAATTAATTAATTAAATTAAATACTGTGTATCTGAAGAAGTGTGCATGCACACAAAAGCTCATACCAAGAACTAACTTAGTTGGTCTTTAAGGTGCTACTGGAAGGAAAAAAAAATTTTGTTTTGACTATGGCAGACCAACACGGCTACCTATCTGTAACTGGAACTATGGAAGGCACCACATTGAGCCGCATGAAATGGAAGTCCATCAACCTCACCAAGAAACTTGCACAGGTACAGACTGATATCTTCTTTCTTACTAAATGCAAGAACCAGGACATTATACCCAAGGGTCTTAGAATTAAGAACCCTCTACAATCCACGTATCCCACTGAATATGCAAGAAAACTATGCAACACTTTCTCTAAGAAGCTGCTCAAACATCTGATCAGCGTTCTCTACTCTAAACAGAAGCTAATAAAGGAGGAACTCCTTGTATTGGACAACTCTATCAGGAACCACCAAGCTTGGCAAGAGTTCCAAAAGGAAAAACAAAACATTTACCACTGTGTATCTGAAGAAGTGTGCATGCACACGAAAGCTCATACCAAGAACTAACTTAGTTGGTCTTTAAGGTGCTACTGGAAGGAAAAAATTTTTTTGTTTTAATTAATTAAAGTCTCTCCAGATTCATTGAAAAAAATCTGGTAGCCTTAGCAGCCAGGGGGTATTGAACCGGCAACCTTCTGCATTCCAAGCAGTGATACTCCGCCCCTGAGCTATAGCCCTTCCCAAATCTTGGGCTTTCGAGGTGCCCAGTAGCAGGGTTTGTGTGTCATGGCAGAGGCACTTGAGAATCTCACTGAGCAAACAGGAAATGAATTGAGCTGCATCAGGTGTGAGAGGACACCCAACCTCTCCATGGGTGGGGTATCCCACACATTTATGTCAGTGCTGGCTAATATCTAGGTCGCCCTCGTGCTTGCCTTCCTAAAGTTGGCATCTGATCAAGAGTGGAAGCTGAAGGAGGCAGCCATGTTGCCGTCTGGCGAGATGAGGGCGACAAACACCACTTGACAGATCTCTCCCTAACAATCCTTGTTTAACCTCCTGAAGGGAAGCTGCACCTTCCAAACACAGCTGAGCACCTTGGGTTCTCCGAGGACAGCTCCAGGAGGTCAACTCAGATCAGATGAAGCCTTGGCCAGTTCTCCTTTCTTCTGGCAACAGAACCGGTCCATCCTGCTCCCGTTCCCCCCCTTCAGCCTGGGTGGGTCCCTGGCATCGCTCCCTCTGCGTTTGGGCAAGTTGAGGTGCTTCAGAAAAGAAAGCAAAAAGATGAGAAGCAAGGCTGGGAGCAGTTGGCAGCCAGCCACCCAGAGAGCTGCGCCAATTTGGTGCCTGCTAGGATGCTTGGCTGGGACATCAAGGGCTTTGTGCCCATCTGAGGGATCTGGGAAAGAGGAGGTGGAAGGGTGAGAAGGGAAGGGAAGTGATAGGATGGGGTGGGATGGGATGGGGAGATAAATGGCTTGGGACTCCTTCATGGAGCAGCAGTAAAGCTGGGAAGCTCCTGAGATGTGGGCAAATCCGCTCCACTTCCCAGTGGGGAGGAGTTGCGGTGGACTGTGTGGCCTCCCCCTCCCCCGTTGCCCAGGGATCCTGGCCATGTCAGAGCAGGGGGGCATGGCTGGGACCATTTAAACCGAGGAGTGAGCTGGAGGACTTCCTCTTTGGCTCGCTTCCTCAATCACCTGCCCTCCCTTCCTATTTTGCAGCACCTGGCCTTGCTATGGACCTCGGTTGGTCGCCTTGGTTGTCCAAGGGGCCTGGTAGGAATTTTTCCACTTGGCAAATAGGCACTGGCCATTTGGTTTTTGCCTACCTCGTAGCAATCGTCACAACTTTGTTAGGGTTGCGGTTAGGCATTGTTTGACCTTGTGATGGGGGAGGGGAGGTGTGGCCATCACCTGCCCCTCCATGCTTAAGGGTATTCTGTTAAAAGAATCCGGGGGTGTTGATCTTGTCCGAAGCCTGGTTGGGGGCTACGGCCATGACAGAACCCCGATGGGAACACCAGGGGGAGCTCGAGTTGGTACACATTGACAGGGCTCCCCCTTCCGGTGGTTTACCCTTACAGGACTTCCTGCGCAGCGGGCAGGAGTCAGATATAGTCAGGTCCAATCAATGCCGAAGCCAATACCGCTCACATTCTGTAATTCAATAAAGTTGTGGCCAATATTGCCCAATAACAAAAACCTAATATCCGTGTAAGGTCCGTATAGTTAAAGCTATGGTTTTCCCAGTAGTGATGTATGGAAGTGAGAGCTGGACCATAAAGAAGGCTGATCGCCAAAGAATGGATGCTTTTGAATTCTGGTGCTGGAGGAGACTCTTGAGAGTCCCATGGACTGCAAGAAGAACAAACCTCTCCATTCTGAAGGAAATCAGCCCTGAGTGCTCACTGGAAGGACAGATCCTGAAGCTGAGGCTCCAATACTTTGGCCACCTCATGAGAAGAGAAGACACCCTGGAAAAGACCCTGATGCTGGGAAAGATGGAGGGCGCAAGGAGAAGGGGACGACAGAGGACGAGATGGTGGGACAGTGTTCTCGAAGCTACCAGCATGAGTTTGACCAAACTGCGGGAGGCAGTGGAAGACAGGAGTGCCAGGCGTGCTCTGGTCCAGGGGGTCACGAAGAGGCGGACACGACTAAACGACTAAACAACAATATCCGTGTCCTTGTGTGAGTTATTTCCCAACGAGGGGGTGGCTGTGGGGTCTCGACACGCAACACCAGGCTGTGCCTTGATCTCTCCTGGATTCCCAGGTTATTACAGACAGCTCTGGAAGAAATCTGGAAGCATGAAGGTGCCTTGAGGGGAGGCAATGTCCTTCTTTACATCATCATCATCATCATTAAATGTTTCTCTTCATGTGTTTGTTTATGTGATTCATTTATGAAAATATTTCTATACAGCTTTACAGCAGTAAAAAATAATAACACCCTGCGACGAAAACCACAAAAGGAAACAAACATCAGTTAGCCATTGTGGAAGGGTGTTCTTCATTCTTCGCAACTGTAATTTCAGTTCTCCACATCACTTTGTGATTCCCCCCTTTTTTTAAAAAAAAAGCCCGCATAAAAATCATCTGTATTTTAGCGCAGATTCCTCTTCCTACATACATTTTTGCACACAGTTTTCTGTAATATACACAATTATGCAAGCAATTTCCCTTATTGTGGTGCATTTTTTTTGGCATTTTCATAAATATATGCAAATTTACGCACATTTTCCCCTGATATGCATGCTGAACTCCACTAAGAAATGGTAGTATTCGGTGGTATATTAATTCAGTGAAGAAACAGCACTTGGTTTCTGCTGGAACGCTCACTATTTTTTATTTCCCATAGTTGTTATTAAAGTTTGAAGAAAGTTAATATCACATACCCAATATCTTTTTAGAATATCAGTGATAAAGGAAATTAATATACCGTATTTTTCGTCCCATAGGGCGCACCGGCCCATAGGATGCAAAATACTGGAAGACACAAGATCTACTCACTTTGGAAGAATGGCAGATGAAGGTGATGGACTATATGGAATTGGCGGAAATGACCGGCAGGATCCGAGATCAGGGGGAAGAGTCAGTGGAAGAAGATTGGAAGAAATTTAAAAATTATTTACAGAGATATTGTAAAATTAATGAACTTTAGAATAATGTTGGATTAAAATTAAGAGGTTTCTAGCTGTAATGGGTTAAAAGAATATGAAAAAAATGGGTTTATAAAAGTAAAATTTCAAGATCACAATAATTTAAGAATAAAGATTTGGGTAGAATAAAGAGGGAAACAAATTGCTGAGCTAATAAATTGAACTGGAATACAAAAAAGAGAGGTATGAGGAGGTCCAAGAAACAAGTAAATGAAAAATAATGTGATGGAAAGACTTTTTTTTTCTTTCTTCTTTTTCTGTTTGTTTTTATTTTTTGTAATGTAAAAATTTTAATAAAAATCTTATAAAAAAAAAAGAAAAGAAATCCCCCCCTTTATTTCCCCCCCAAAACCAGGTCGGGGAATCCAAACCAGGTCGGGGAACAGCGGGATGGCGGCGCTGCGAGCTTGTGGGGCTGGCACTGGGGAGAAGCGCGCTACCTCCAAACGAGCGCCAGCCTCCAAACCAGGTCGGGGAACAAACCAGGTCGGCTGTCCCCCAAGCTTGTGGGCTGCAGGCTGCTGCCCGCAAGCCTTGTGAGCCCGCGGGAACTCCCGCCGGGCTTGCAAGGCTTGCGGATAGCTTCCTGAAGCCTGCATTCGCCCCATAGGACGCACACACATTTCCCCTTCATTTTTGGAGGGGGAAAAGTGCGTCCTATGGGCGAAAAATACGGTAAATGACAACACAACACTTATTTCTTTTACAATAGTTAGGTCCCGCTCCGGCGGGAAGGTAAATGGTGTTTCCATGCGCTGCTCTGGTTCGCCAGAAGCGGCTTTGTCATGCTGGCCACATGACCCGGAAGCTGTCTGCAGACAAACGCCACTCCCTCGGCCAGTAAAGTAAGATGAGCGCCGCAACCCCAGAGCCGTTCGCGACTGGATTTAACTGTCAGGGGTCCTTTACCTTTTTTACATCGATTATTGCTTTCATTTTATGGATCAATGGTCTCGCTGATAGTAAAATTCATGTTAAATTGCTGTTTTAGGGGTTGTTTTTAAAAGTCTGGAACGGATTAATCCATTTTGCATTACTTTCTATGGGAAAGCACACCTTGGTTTTGGAACGCTTTGGTTTTGGAACAGACTTCCGGAACGGATTAAGTTTGAGAACTAAGGTACCCAGCGCTCTCTTTAGCATATGTGCCATCAGGGTACAAAGATATGCCCAGCGCCCCCAAATTAACTTATGCTTATGTCAGACACCACGCTTACACCATATCTCTCGTTTACGAAAGAAGGGAGGAAAAAGAAACAAACTTTTTTATTTGCTCATTTCTTTACAATACACTTATACTTAAGTATGCAACACCACCACACTTAAATTTATAAGTATTGTTTAGACACCTACTTAGGAGAAACATCAGTCGTGTCAAAGGTTCCGCTGCCTCACCCGGCTGCCTCACAGCAGCTCAATACAATACGTAACATAATATTTTGTAAGAGTTAATTTCGTGTGCACAGCACCGTTGAAAATGACAAGCGCCGTTGTTGAGTCTGAAAAGCACCGCCATTGTGAATGACAAGCTGCCGCAGTGCGTCTTTGGTAATTGAGCGCACAAAGTCAAAAGTCCTTTAGTGAAACAGTAGGTATGCATTTCGGTAATACCTAGGTATATATGTATTTTGTTTTTCTAGCTTGATCAAAATTTATTATTTCATAACAGGTAGATAGTTAAGAGCTTAGGCAGCTTCAGTGGAGGATTTCGGCTGAAGCTGCCCCCAGAATTCAGCGCCCGGGTGCCCCACACCCCTTGGTAAAGATGGCCCTGAAGGTATCACTGTACCATGTCAGACCATTGCTCCCATCTAGCCCAGTACACTGACTTGCAGCAGCTCTCTCCAGGATTTCAACAAACAATTCAGGCAACAGATTCCAGCGAAACAGTCTGATTATCTGGGATCATTTTCCTTCGTTGTTCTCCACTTACTACTTCGGCACCATGAACACCTAAAAAAAGTTTTACCGCTTAGCCCACAGGATAGCATCTATTACTTTGTTTCAGCCATAGACTTATTATACTTCTACGGACTTTCAAAGATTGGCAGACGTGTGTTCATTCGCTTTCAAATATATTAGAGTATTCACAAGTAATAATAATAATAATAATTTATTATTTGTACCCCGCCCATCTGGCTGTGTTTCCCCAGCCACTCTGGGCGGCTTCCACAGAGACCAAAAATACACTAAAATATCACACATTAAAAACTTCCCTGAACAGGGCTGCCTTAAGATGTCTTCTGAATGTCAGGTAGTTGTTTATCGCTTTGACATCTGATGGGAGGGCGTTCCACAGGGCAGGCGCCACTACCGAGAAGGCCCTCTGCCTGGTTCCCTGTAGCTTTGCTTCTTGCAATGAGGGAACCGCCAGAAGGCCCTCAGCGCTGGACCTCAGCGTCCGGGCAGAATGATGGGGGTGGAGACGCTCCTTCAGGTATACTGGACCGAGGCCATTTAGGACTTTAAAGGTCAACACCAACACTTTGAATTGTGCTCAGAAACGTACTGGGAGTTAATGTAGGGCTTTCAGGACCGGTGTTATATGGTCTTGGCGGCCACTCCCAGTCACCAGTCTAGCTGCCACATTCTGGATTAGTTGTAGTTTCCGGGTCACCTTCAAAGGTAGCCCCACATAGAGCGCATTGCAGTAGTCCAAGTAAGAGATAACCAGAGCATGCACCACTCTGGCGAGACAGTCCATGGGCAGGGAGGGTCTCATCCTGCATACCAGATGGAGCTGATAGACAGCTGCCCTGGACACAGAATAGACCTGTGCCTCCATGGACAGCTGTGAGTCCAAAATGACTCCCAGGCTGCGCACCTGGTCCTTCAGGGGCACAGTTACACCATTCAGGACCAGGGAGTCCTCCACACCAGCCCGCCAAAACAGTACCTCTGTCTTGCCAGGATTCAGCCTCAATCCATTAGCCACCATCTATCCTCCAACAACCTCCAGGCACTCACACAGGACCTTCACTGCCTTCACTGGTTCTGATTTGAAAGAGAGGTAGAGCTAGGTATCATCTGCATATTGATGGACACCCAGTGTACATATTTCGTTTTTGGTGTACTAAATCATGTATACTATGCAATAAGAACTGCAGTGCTGTCTAGTAAACTGGTCTTCGTGTTGCCTGTATTGTTTGTTGTGCGAAGTTTGCGACACAGGGGTTTGTTGATCTCCAGGATTTCAGGCAGGGGTTCCTCCCAGCCCTACCTGGAGATGCCATGGGGAGGTGGGATTGAACCCAGGACCTTCTGCAAGCAAGGCAGACGCTTTGCCTCTGAGCCACAGCCTGTCCCTTGCAGAACGTTGCCTATTCCCTCTCAAGGAGCAAAACATCTGCTCCGCAGGGAATGGAGTTGGAATTTGAGACAGCAAGGATTAGGGTTTGGGGGCAAGAGCTGGTGGGGCTGTTCTTCCACGTCGGCCGAAGGTCAAGGCCCATAAAGATAACTCGGAGAGCCTGTGCCAAGGCCTGCGCAGGCTTTGCACCAGAGGAGAAGCATCGGAGAAGGGCTCTGATCAGCAACTTGCTTTGCCGGAGACAGAGAGAAAAGAGGTGTGTTGGCCACGGCACACCCACCCACAGACCTCTCCACGCACACTGGCTGCTGACTCGTAAAACAGCACACCCCTTCGGAGCTTGCCAAGTTCCCGACCCGCCGAGCCACCAAGAGTTGGGCAATAAGCATTTGCAAGAGAAGCCGTGGAGTTTTTTCTTCAGGGGGCAGGTTGTCTAAACTAGAGAACATGCAAGAAAATTAAGGCATTTGGGGAGATAATCTTCAATGAGCTTAAAAGAATGTTTAAGATATCATTTAAAAAAACACACACAATAAACCAGAGGTTTTCCTCCTGGGGATTACAAGCCCAGATATACCAAAAAATATAAGGAAAATATTTCTCTACACTATGGCGGCTGCGAGACTATTGCTAGCCCCTAACTGGAAGGGTGATAAAGTACCAGCAAAAGTGGATTGGCAAAATAAACTGTTGGAGTATGCTGAATTGGCAAAACTAGCAGAAAAACTGAGAGAGCGTATGGAACAAACCTTTATTAGAAAATGGAGTACGTACAAAAATTATCTTAAGGAATATCGTAATAATATGAAGTCTGTGGCAGCTCTAGAATAACTCCTGTGATAGATTGGATGAGTACTAGAAAAGATAATATACATGAGATATAATGAATAAGAAGACCGAAATAAAAGGTGTGATGGGTAAAACAATGTTTAGAGGCATAAGGGGTTGGCGGGAAGTCACTGGAGTTTCAAGAATTTAATACAATGTAATAATTACTAAAAAAAAAAAATTCTTTATTACATATAATTTTGTTACATATTTTTCTTTTATAGTTTCAATAAAGCAATGTAAAAGCAAATTAACTAATTAACTAACTAACTAACTAGACAACATAGGGTGGGTGTGGGTGTTCTTCTAAGTTCAGGAAATAATAATAATAATAATAATAATAATAATAATAATAATAATAATAATTATTATTATTATTATTATTATTATTATTATTATACCCTACCCATCTGACTGGGTTTACCCAGCTACTCTGGGCAGTTTACATCATATATAAAAACACAATAAAACATCAAACATTAAAGATTTCCCTAAACAGGGCTGCCTTCAGATGTCTTCTAAAAGTCAGGCAGTTGTTTATCTCCTTGACATCTGATGGGAGGGTGTTCCACAGGGCGGGTGCCACCACCGAGAAGGCCCTCTGCCTGGTTCCCTGTAACTTCTCTGCTTGCAGGGAGGGAACTGTCAAAAGGCCTTCGGAGCTGGACCTCAGTGTCCGGGCTGAACGATGGGGGTGGAGACGCTCCTTCTGGGCCAAGGCCATTTAGGGCTTTATAGATCAGCACACACACTTTTGCTCAGAAACGTACTGGCAGTCAGTGTAGAAGATTGAGATGGCCTCTATAGCTCAGTCAGTAAAGCAGTAGAGACCCTTAATCTCAAGTTTGTGGGTTTGAGCCCCAGGTTGGGAAAAAAATTCCTGCATTGCAGGGATTCGGATCATGCAGGGGGGAATTCACACTAAAATGCTGCTGAATTTTCATGAGGGCTTTAATTTTCAAAGCAATGTGGAGAGCTGGACAACCCCGGAAAAATGGGAAATAGACTGCTATGAAATTCTGCCCAAGGCCTTCCCAAGGCAGCTGCTTCAGGCGGCAGATGCTGCAGGGCAGACAGCAATGGGGAGGCATCTTATATATCACATGGCTTGCCCTAATCTAGCCAGCGTCTCTTGAGCATAACAGAGGATGGTGCCCACTATATAGTATTGGCTTTTGTACATGGATTGTGAAGGGAGGGAGAGAGAGAGAGAGGGGGACTCAGGTAGCAAAAGGTCTTGGGCCAGCACTGGACATTATTCTGAAATATTGTTCCAAGGAAACATGTTGTACAGGATTGTGGCATTGGCCTACAATTCTGCCCACAATACACTCCAGGGAACGTCACTGCCAGCCTGCAAACATGCATAAGATCAAGATAGTCATAACAGATATTTATCTGCATGTTCCAGTGTCCTCTTTTGCGTGTTGCATCACCAGGTACTTTATGTCATAACACTTGTAAGCCAACAAACTCCACTTCTCCCTGTGGTGAAAGCCTGTTGCAGCAACGTCCTCTCTCAGACATATAGGAAACCCGAATCTTTTCTACGGAAGGAGGGGCAGCAACAGAACATATCCGTTCCGGCTGACCTTTGATTTAACTCATGGTAAGCGAGCCTAAAGTCCATCACAAATGCCTAGAAGATGCTTGCGGCGAAGAAAGGTCTTTCGAAACCAGGCACAGCCCTTAACGGGTAAATCGGTTTCCCCAGAAACGACCCCTCGCTGTCCCTATTGCTAACGGACTTCATCTCGATCTCCACCTCCCACCCTACACAGAGAGTTTGGAGGCGAACCCTGGCCATAGCTGTCAACTTACAGATTTGAAAATAAGGGACCAGCAGCCTCGAAAATAAGGGATCAGCAGCCAAAATAAGGGATTTTCCGGGCACAGGTATGTTTAGCTTCTGAGCCCCTCCGAGCCAAAGGCAGAAAGCCCAGCCAGCAGCCAAACGAAGCCTCATCAATAAGGGACAGCAGCGGGACATGGTGCTGGGATAAGGGACTGTCCCGCCAAATAAGGGACGCTTGACAGCTATGACCCTGGCATGTTTCTCCAGAACAGGAGCTCTGAGTCCAGTGGAACTGACTTCTAGGTAAACGTGAATCGTATTGCAGCCTCCTTTGCCACCCTCTCAGGCTTGCTAATTAACGCACACAATGATTAACTTCTCAGCTGTGAACCATTTCATAACATTTGAGTCCCATCCGATCTTTGCCTTTGTTTATGCAATGGGTTTACTTAGCCCTGCTACAATCCAGCCACCTCCCTTACAACCAGATCCTAATCATGTTTACATAAGCTATTTACCAGGGAGAGCCCCAGTGTTTTTTTAAATGTCCCCGTGGCTGTTTGATGCTATTCCCCCCCCCCAACACACACACACACCTTTGGGAACTCTGAATTAAAATTCTGTTAGTGAGAGTTGCCAGAGTTTCAGCAGCAGAACCTCTCCCTTAATTCAGCAGGCAGAGCCCTCTCGGTCCCTTTACCTGCGAAAAACATTTGTATTTAGACAAACCTACCCAGAAGTTTAGAAAGTGAATGTGAGTTTTCATCTGTTTTTAGTCTACTGTTATTTTAACTTTTTGAAAGTCTTGAATATCCGTTGTTACTCCTTATTGATAATTTTATTTTTAAAATCTTTTTTCGGAAACCGCTTTGGTTTTTTTTTAAAAAAAAAACAAGAACAACAACAATTGAGCAATGTATAAACTTTATTAAATAAAAAAAGACAGTTGCATGGGGTGTGGGGAAACCCCAGTTAATGCTGGCTTGTATACTCTCAGGTTGGGAGCCTCAATCACATTGCAGACCTGGATTAAAATTCATGGAGGATACATGAGAGCCAGCAGTGGTGTAGTGGTTAAGAGCAGTGGACTTGTAATCTGGTGAACCGGGTTCGCTTCCCTGCTCCTCCACATGCAGCCGCTGGGTGACCTTGGGCTAGTCACACTTCTCTCAGCCCCACTCACCTCACAGAGTGTTTGTTGTGGGGGAGAAAGGGAAAGGAGATTGTGAGCCACTTTGAGGCTCCTTCGGGTAGTGATAAAACGGGATATCAAATCCAAACTCTTCTTCTTCATCATCTATTTATGGGTTCAGGGTGGTGAGATGGAGCTTCCAGGAGCAGCGGCTGTGTACCTGCAAGTACCAGGCACTGGGTGAAACGACGGGGGACTTGTGGGTTTCTCCAAGCCACCTGGGCTGAGCACAGCTGGAATCCAGACACTAGATCAGATGAACCCTTGGCCTGATCCATCAAGGGCAGGGATCTGCTTAGCCTTCGTGCATTATTCAGTCCCTGTTGGATCCAAACGCTCATCATTTCCACCTCGGTGTCAAGTTCCCTTCGCTTCCTCCTCGTTATCTGTGACTTGCAGAGTACCAGAAGAGATGGGCTTGCTGCTCAGACTGTTAGGGCTAACAGACGTCTCCAGCAAGAGTTTAGTCGGCTTGGTCAAGAGGGTGACTCAGATGCTGATGTGAGGAGGGAAAAACAAAACAAGCCTCCCGCTCTCTCTAGTAAACCAGCAGGAATGCACCTCTGTAATGAAGACATCATCACCTACTTATTCTGTAAGAATGTAAGGAGATCCTGCTGGATAGGGTCAGTGGCTCATCTAGTCCAGCATCCTCCAAGATGAACACGGGGAAAGTTCAGCGGTAGAGTGTCTGAGCTAGAGGATACGGAGCTAAGTGGAGCATTGGTCTGACTCTGTATAAGGCAGTTTTGATGTAGGCCTCAGAGCAACAGGATTCTCCCATCCTGCCCTTTCCAGCAACGGGTATATTATGACTGAATATGGTGGCTCATCATCATCATCATCATCATCATCATTTTTTATTTATACCCCGCCCATCTGGCTGGGCTTCCCCAGCCACTCTGGGCGGCTTCCCAAAAAATATTAAAATACTGTAATACATCAAACATTAAAAGCTTCCCTAAACAGGGCTGCCTTCAGATGTCTTCTAAAAGTCTGGTAGTTGTTGTTCTCTTTGACATCTGAAGGAAGGGCGTTCCACAGGGCGGGTGCCACCACCGAGAAGGCCCTCTGCCTGGTTCCCTGTAGCCTCACTTCTCACAGGGAGGGAACCGCCAGAAGGCCCTCGGAGCTGGACCTCAGTGTCCGGGTAGAACGATGGGGGTGGAGACGCTCCTTCAGGTATACTGGGCGGAGGCCGTTTAGAGCTTTAAAGGTCATGGCTCATGGCAGTTAGTAGCTCCTGTTCTCCACAAATTGGTCCAGTCCTTTTTTGAAGCCATTCACATTGTTTGGTGGCCACCACAACATCTTGTGGGAGTGAGTTCCGTAGTTTAACTAGTCCCCTCAAAGTTCCCTCAAAGCAGCCGGTTCACAGCTCGAAGGTCTCATTGAAGAGTTGTCGTTCAGCTTTGCCATCAACAGCTACCTGATCGCTTGAAGAAGAACAATTGGAGATATGACCAGGATTGAACCTGAGGTATTCTGCATGCAACCTGCCTGCTCTCCCGATGAGTTATGGGCCTTATCCTGAAAGGCACTCCAATGTCAGACACCCTCTTCTGCAAAAAGAGCGTCCAAGTCCCATGCAGATCAAATTCTTCAACTGGAATTCATTATGCAACTGAAACTAATCTGTGTGATGTGCTTAGATTTCATCATTGGCTCCAATTACCCTCTTCCTGAATCCTTCTCCGCCTTTTTGGCTCAGCGTTCACGGGACCCTGCTCTGGGCCATGATCTGTGAATCATCTACCGACACTCCTCCCCACACCCAACCCCACTCCCTCCTGCCCTGGCTCACTGAGTCTGCTTCACAGTCTACCACCTCGTTTCTCCAACTTCCCTGCATACCCCCTTGCTCCTTGTCCCTCGTTTAGAGCTCTGCGTCCAGCCTCTTTCATTTGCTCCCATAACCCAATAAACTAGTCAGCGTCTACTGAATGCAAGGGGGACTCAAAGCAGGAGAAGATGCACAAGGGTTGGAGAACATGCTCAGAATTCAGGGTGACCCCAGGAGGCCCGCCCAGCATGGGAAAATGAAACTGGAAACCGAAACCTGTCACAGAATCGTAGAGTTTGAAGATACCCCAAGGGTAATCTAATCCAACCCTGACAATATGTATTATTATTATTATTATTATTATTATTATTATTATTATTATTATTTGGTTTGGGACATGAGCTGGGGGGGGGGTTCCAATCCCTCTCACATCAATTATGCTGTGGAAAAAATCAACAGGACCATGCGCAAAACCATGCGGCAAATTGGCGGGTTCTCTATCCCACATCCCAGCATCAGGGCAGATAAGGTTGACCTATTCCGGGAGGATGGAGAGCACCTGACCCCACTGGGTAATGACCTCTGGCTGCACGACTTGCGACAAGTCCTTAGGGACTGGGTAGATGAAATATACTCGGAGTCGAGAGTGGATTTCGTGCTCTTTATTCAGCTCATAGTGGTGAGGAGGAATGAATGTCCCCTCAAAGTATCTGCTTTATATACATTATTTACACAATGGGCTGCACGTGATTGGCTAATTCCGGAATTCTCCTGTAGGCCAATCAGGTTGTGGATTCACTTCCATCTGGAGCTGGATTGGGTGTCTCCTGCAGACCAGTCATACTGCTGCATTCTGAATTCTATTGTTCTAGGACCAATCAGACTGCTGCATTTTGGATCCTATTGTTCTAGGACCAATCAGACTGCTACATTCTGAATCCTATTCTTCTGGGACCAATCAGACTGCTGCATTTTGGATCCTATTGTTCTAGGACCAATCAGACTGCTGCATTCTGAATCCTATTCTTCTGGGACCAATCAGACTGCTGCATTTTGGATCCTATTGTTCTAGGACCAATCAGACTGCTGCATTTTGGATCCTATTCAACTCAGTACATAACAGTAGACTACAGGGTTTGATTGGTCCTCAGTTGTGGGACTTGGTGGCGAGGCCCTTAGGGCCTCGGCTGGTGATTTTAGGCCTTGGCAAGGTATCCTTTATTCTAACATCAAGTCGGGGGGTGCATTCATGCTCCCTCCCCATGCGGCGGCGCGTGCAGGGCCCATTAAAGGGCAAAAACCGGGAGTCCCTGGCCCTAGAGCGGTGGCATGTAGGTCAAACTCCCAGGACGAGGTCGGTGGAAGGGCATGCTGTGTAAGTTTGCGCTTTGCATTCCCCTCTCACTGGACCTCATCTGCCTGCATATCCTCACCCAGACGGGCTGAGAGGGTTACCTGCCAAGGCCTGTGCCAAGTTTCCCACTTCTGAAGCTCAATAAAGTTGTGGCCAATTTGAACCCATACTCTGGTCTCTTGTCTCATCATTTGGAGTAATAGGACCACAGACAGGGTTTAGCGCATGGGCCCGCAAACTTGTCAGCGTCTACTGAATGCAAGGGGGGCTCAAAGCAAGGAGAAGATGCACAAGGCTTGGGGAACATGCTCAGAATTCAGGGTGATCCCAGGAGGCCCACCCAGCATGGGAAAATGAAACTGGAAACCAAAATCTGTCACAGAATAGTAGAGTTTGAAGATACCCCAAGGGTAATCTAATCTAACCCTGACAATATGTATTATTATTATTATTATTATTATTTGGTTTTGGACATGAGTTCATTGCTACCTAGAACAACATATTGGGGAGGGGTTGCTTGTTAAGTATCTGCAAATATCCACAGGTGGGCCTTGCAGGTAAAGCAGGCTCACCACTTTGCTATCATTCCAATGACCCCCCAAAAAATATCCCTCCCTCCGCAGACAGCTCCCAAGATCTGAATCTGTAGCTAACTGCCCAGCCTTCTGTCAGGTTGCCAATTTTCTGCTCCCCTCTGGAAAGTGGGGCATAAAAATTACAGCCCATCAGCTGCCAGGGATGAAATATTACTGTGAAATTTTATTTGGATGGGTGGGTGTGCCCATTCAGCCTTACCCAGCACCGCAGAAAGTACTGTCCTCTGGAAAACTTTAGACCCTGTGTTAGACTAGGACAGGGATCAGCAACCTTCTTCAGCCGTGAGCCGGTCCACCATACCTCAGACCATGTGGTGGGCTGGACTATACTGGGGGGGGGGGGATGAACAAATTCTTATGCCCCACAAATAACCCAGAGATGATTTTAAATAAAAGGACACATTCTACTCATGTAAAAACACGTGGATTCCCGGACGGTCCGTGGGCCGGATTGAGAAGGCGATTGGGCCACATCCGGCCCATGGGCCTTAGGTTGCTATCCCTGGACTAGAACCTGGGAGAGACTAGGGTTCAGTTCCCCCTTGGCCATGAAGCTCACTGGGGTGTATGGCTGTTAGGGATGGGTAGCACCTCTGGTGGGGGGGGGCACAGCACTCCTTCTGGAGTAGTTGTCCGCCTTTGGTACCCCACCCTTCACTCAGCTCCTAGAAGATGTCAGCATGCGACAATGACCACACCTAGGGAATGGCTTTGACTGGCCAGCTAAATCACATGAGGGCACCCAATGGCTCTCAAACCCTCAATGAGTTGGGGACTTCTGATACATGTGAAGATAGGCTCCAGAAGATTCAGCGGACAAGACCAAGAGTGAGTCCCATGGTCAAGAAGGCAGTTTCTGCAAGTGCTGTAGAGGGAAGTGAGGGGCAGATGGGGCTCATCCACCTGGGAAGGGAGCCCATCTAGGAGAAGGAAAACTCTGCTGCTAAGCTTCCACTGCCTTGTGGGATGTCTTCAGGAGAAGAAAAGGCTAAGGAGTACACCCTACATAAATCTGGAATGGTGTCCCTAAGGCGGTTGGATGGTGCCTTGTTACGTGGCAAGGTCTATGGAGGTTCAGGTTAGGGTAAGATATGAAGTAATGTTGCGTTCCTCCTTCATGGATCACTGCCTTGCCATGACGAAGGGGCTTGAATAACTCAGAGAAGCTATGAGCTATGCCGTGCAGGGCCACCCAAGATGGACAGGTCATAGTGGAGAGTTTTGACCAAATGTGATCCACCTGGAGCAGGAACCGGCAAGCCACTCCAGTATCCCTGCCAAGAAAACTCCATGGACAAAGACAATAGGATGTATGGAAGTGAGAGCTGGACCATAAAGAAGGCTGATCGCCGAAGAATTGATGCTTTTGAATTATGGTGCTGGAGGAGACTCTTGAGAGTCCCATGGACTGCAAGAAGATCAAACCTCTCCATTCTGAAGGAAATCAGCCCTGAGTGCTCACTGGAAGGACAGATCCCGAAGCTGAGGCTCCAAGACTTTGGCCACCTCATGAGAAGAGAAGACTCCCTGGAAAAGACCCTGATGCTAGGAAAGATGGAGGGCACAAGGAGAAGGGGACAACAGAGGATGAGATGGTTGGACAGTGTTCTTGAAGATACCAGCATGAGTTTGACCAAACTGCGGGAGGCAGTGGAAGACAGAAGTGCCTGGCGTGCTCTGGTCCATGGGGTCACGAAGAGTCGGACACTACTAAACGACTAAACAACAACAAATGTTGTGTTCAAAAGGTAATTCACAGGATTGTTGGGTAGCTATAAAAGACCTCTACGGTATGTACCATTTTAGGTGGTAATACAGTAAGAACATTAGAAGAGACAGCTGAATCAGGCCAATGGCCCATCCAGTCCAACATCCTCTTCTCACAGTGGCCAACCAGATGCCTCAATGGGAAACCCACCATTTTGTTTGTCTTCTGTGATGTCACCAGATCGCCAAATCTGATGGACACTGTGATATCATCATGCTCATTATGTGGCCTCCTGCTCCCAGATTGGCTGGAATCACCCATGTGACTGTTACACAGAAGTATTAGACTTCCTCTCCATTGGCATCCTTTGCCCTCTGTGTTTGGCCTCGACTGGCTTCTGAGTCTCAAAAGTATTATTATTATCTAATTATTCTTATTATTAGTTAACCCAAGGTGGATTACAGCTAAAACTGAAACAGCTGGAAAAGGTTGGGGGCGGGGAGCAATCATTAAAAACAGTTTAGCATTAATTTAAAGGTAAAGGGACCCCTGACCATTAGGTCCAGTTGTGGCCGACTCTGGGGTTGCAGCGCTCATCTCACTTTACTGGCCGAGGGAGCCGGCGTACAGCTTCCGGGTCATGTGGCCAGCAGGACTAAGCCGCTTCTGGCGAACCAGAGCAGCGCACAGAAACGCCATTTACCTTCCCGCCAGAGCGCTACCTATTTATCTACTTGCACTTTGACGTGCTTTCGAACTGCTAGGTTGGCAGGAGCAGGGACCGAGCAACGGGAGCTCACCCCGTTGGGGGATTCGAACCGCCGACCTTCTGATCGGCAAGGCCTAGGCTCTTTGGTTTAACCCACAGCACCACCTGCGTCCCTAGCATTAATTTACGCACACATAAAATGAGATCTATAAGCTCTATTAAAACATAAAGATAAATAAAATAAAAATATGGCAGCACTAGCTCTTTCCTTAAAAGCTGTCAGTTCCCAAAGGCTTGTTGGAACAAGGATGTCGTCAATTGCTGGCAAAACAACATCAAGGAGGGAGGCAGGTTAACTTCCTTCAGCAGAAAGTGTCTGGGAGCAGCCACCGAGAAGGCTCTGTCCCATGTCACTACCAAGCAGGGCTGTGAGGGAGGTGGAACAGAGAGAAAGGGCTTCCCTGAATATCTCTGAGCCCAGACACTTTCGTATGAGGGAATGTGGTCTTTCTGATAACCCAGACCTAACCCCCCCCTTCTGTTGTTGTTGTTATTGTTGTTGTTGTTGAGTTTATATTCCACCCTATACCTGCAGGCCTCAGGGCAGTTTACAGAGTAAAATCAAAATATAAAACCACAAAAACCATAATCAAAATAAAAACAACAAGAACCCAATAACACACATTCCTGTGAATGTGTTCCCTGATTGTCTACAGCCAGGTAGAAGGAGCAGGAATTACAAAAATGGGGGAAACAGCTGCGGCAGATCAAGAAAACAATAGAAGAAAACAGGAGTGAAAGAAAAGCAAATGTTATTTACAACGTCACCACAAAAGGCGACTTTTCGTCTGAAAATCAAAATGGGAGAACATTTGGTACATACTGGTTTTATCTGATTTATCTTCAAAAGTGCCCAGGAAAGGCGTGGGCTTCTGAAATTTCTCGCAATTCGCTTGCAGTATTTACATATCAATTATATGTGGGGATTCCCATTGAAGTCTGCGGTTTTTTTGCGGGGGGGGGGGGATGAGCCAAGAGAAGGCTCTGCTGTTTTCTGTGCTCCTGAAAAGGGATGAGTGTTTATGGAAATAATCTTGAACAGCAAATAGGAGCTCTGTTTCTCGACTGTGTGTGATTTCCATTCCACCAGAACTGTGGTGGTTTATTAGACAGATGACAAAGTACAGTTATGCTGGCTTTGACTATGGCTTGAGTTGCACGGCTGTGGTCACGGCCTCTCGTTTAAATTCGTTGCAATCAGATTGGTACAGTTGGTGCAGAAATGTGTCCTGTGCGTCAGGTTTTTGCTGATGCTGATCTAAACCGACTTTCTCTATTAACCCTCCTCCCAAAATAATAATGGAAACATAGAAGAATACATTATTATTATATGTGGAACACCCTCCCATCCGATGTCAAGGAAATAAAAAACCATCTGATTTTCAGAAGACATCTCAAGGCAGCCCTGCATAGGGAAGTTGTCATGTGTGATGTTTCACTGTGGTTTTGCAATTTTTGGGGAGATGAATGGTCTATCTATCTAGATCAGCGGTTCTCAGCCTGTGGGTCCCCAGATGTTGTTGGACTGCAACTCCCATCATCCCTGAGCTCTGGCCTTGCTAGCTAGGGGTGATGGGAGTTGTAGTTCAACAACATCTGGGGACCCACAGGTGGAGAAAGGCTGATCTAGATACTTGGACAATAGGAATAGCTTTTTGATGGTAAGAGCTGTTCAACAGTGGAATTGAGTCCCTTGGGAGTGGACTCTCATCCCTTGGAAGTTTTTAAGCAGAAGTTGAATGGTCATCTGCCAAGGATTCTTGCAGGAGGTGGACTAGATGACCCTTGGCAATCCCTTCTGCTCTACAGTTATAGGATTCTATCTCTTGTCTATTAAAGCCTTCCACAAGAACAAGAGTCTAGCTGGATCAGCCCAATCGCCCATTAAGTCCAGTGTCCTGTTGTGTGCCAAGACACCCAAGCCATAATAATAATAATAATAATAATAATAATAATAATAATAATAATAGACTTCCGGGTTAGCGCCATCGGCAAATGGCGGAGTTCCTCCGTTCGGGGGAACGGGCTCCGTGGAAATTGCCCACCGTGGCGAAGGTGGGGACCCGCTAGAAATCCCAGGCGGAGGGAGCCTGGGAATGTGGGGTTCGGCAGAGCACTAGGAGCGCCTCCCCTACTCGCGGGGAACCCCAATTTGGGGCTCCGGAGCGAAGTGGGGTGAGCAGCGCAGTGCTGCGAACTGATTGCTACTTTCATGGAGGGAAGTCGCACAGCCATCGCCGGAGAGCGCTGACTTTTTCCTGTTGACAATTGGATTCTAAACAAGTACCCGTGAGTAAAAACGGAAAATTGGATCAAGAAATACTTGAATTAGGCTCCGAAGTGGGAAGGTTCAAAACAGGAAGTCCGCCTCCCGCTTTTTGTAAATAGACTGAAGCAAAAACCTTACAATCTAATAGCCTGGAAAGTTGTTTTTAAAGGTTGGAATTTCCTGCATTTACAACTAATAAAACCCCCTTGGAAGCAGGTGAAAAGGGGGGGGGGGAATCTGACTGTTTAAGCCTGCAGGAGAGGGAGTAAAGGAAAATAAGTTTCCATCGTCTCAAACCTGGGAACGGGGTGTCAGGACAGAAATTGCCGGAGACGTCCATTGATTGTACGTGGAGCATTTTGACAGATAGTTAAAAAAGAGAACCAAACTGACTTCAATGCTGCCTTCTGCATTTTAAAGAAACAAAGTATTTGAAAATTGAAAATTGAAAGTAACTTTCTTTTGTTGGACATGTTTTAAAAAGATGGATACAAATAGAAATTGTGTCCCCTAGAGGGAGCTTGTCAATTTGTTGCTGCAGTTTACTTGGTGACCTCACAGCTGCGAGATTGGGATCGTGGGACCAGCCGTTTGACCTTGAATAGAAATGTGTGGGGAGGAAGTTTTGGTGTCTGCTTTTTGCAAGATAAATGCTTTGCTGGAGCAGTTGCATGAGAAGACGGGTTTGATGAAGGAGAAGTTGGACTTGATGACTGCTGTAGCCAGTGAATATGGATTAATAGGAAACATAGAAATTATGCAGCGACCAACTCAGGAAATTGGTTCGACTGGGCAAGTGCAAGGGCAGATGAAGATGGAGGAGGCTGCGATCGCACCCCAAGCAACACAAATGGAGAGATCCGAAGCCCTGCAGGAGTACAAGCCGCTGTTTTGGAAGATTGAATTTGGAGTGGGCCTGGGAGAGCCTGGAGTTAAGGAGGCTCTTAACTTTGGGAGGACTTGGAAATATGCTGACAACTATTTTTTGGATAGTTACTTTTTGGATTATAATGATGATGGCGGGGAGTGGGACTGTGGGGAATGGGCTAGTCTGATGAAGGAAGATGGATATAACTATCGGTTGGAATCCCCCAGAGACCTACTCCTCAAGGAGAAAGGGAAGAAATTAAGAAAGAAACCAACGAAAGATAAGGAAAAGTGTAAGCATAAACAAGAAGAAGAAAATCTGCAGAAGAGGCATAGAAGAGACTTAAGGGCCTCGGACATAAGATCACCAGGTTGATGGACTGGATGGAATGGACAGTAAGGACTGACATAACCCGAGACCAGGAAGAAGGGACGTTGGACAAAAAAATTTTTTAAAAGCCTATATAAGGAAAATTTTTCTTTTTATTTTTGGAATTAGTGTAAAACTAATGAAATATTAGGGAAAATGCTGGAATGGAATTATCTGGCTTTAGTAGAAAGGATATAAGGAGTTATGTATAAATATGTTTTAAATTTTGAACATTAAGGTTTTCTTTTTATGGTAAGACAAGTTTAAATAAATCAAGGTAAATTGAATGACAGAATATGTCAAAAGATGGAAAGGACTCGTTGAGTCAACTAATAGGTTAGACTATCTAAATAAGAATTGAGAAAGACGGAAAGAATTTGCTGAAACAACGAATTAAATTAGAATACAAAAAGGGAGGTGTGAGGAGGTCAAAGAATTAAGCAAATGAAAAGATGTAATATGGGATTTGTCTTTTTTTCCTTTTTTGTGATGTATTTGTTCCTTTTTTCTCATTTTTTGTCCTTTTTCTTGTACTTTTGAAACTCTGAATAAATATCATTTAAAATAATAATAATAATAATAATAATAATAATAATAATAATAATAATTTATTATTTATACCCCACCCATCTGGTTGGGTTTCCCCAGCCACTCTGGGTGGCTTCCAACAAAGTATTAAAATACAGTGGTCTGTTAATCATTAAAAGCTTCCCTAAACAGGGCTGCCTTCAGATGTCTTCTAAAAGTTTGGTAGTTGTTGTTCTCTTTGACATCTGGTGGGAGGGTGTTCCACAGGGCGGCTGCCACCACCGAGAAGGCCCTCTGCCTGGTTCCCTGTAGCTTTGCTTCTTGCAGGGAGGGAACCTCCAGAAGGCCCTCGGCGCTGGACCTCAGTGTCCGGGCAGAACGATGGGGGTGAAGATGCTCCTTCAGTTCTACTGGACCACAAAGTTCCCAGGAGAACAATAAAGAAAACGAACACAAAGTATTTTGGTTTATGGGTTCAAATAGGCCACAACCTGATTGATTACAGATGTGAGCAGTTTGGCTTAGGCATTGGGGTGAAGCCAGGCTATATCTTGACTCCTGCCCATCTGCAGGGAATCCACAGAAGGGAAAACCACCAATAGGGGGTGCCTTATGACTTGCATCAGATAGTGGCACCACCTCGAAGGGTCCCCATGCCCAGGCTTTGGACAGGATTCGCACCATGGATCCCTTTAACAGGGTACCCGTACTGAGGAGGGGCAGGCGAAGGCTACAATCTCCCCTCCAACCAAACAAAGCCTTACCCAATGCCTAACCTCACAAAAGTTGTGACGATTGCTACTAGGTAGGCGAGAACCACCATGGCCGGTGCCAATTTGCCAAGTGGGAAAATTGCCAACAACACGGCGGCCGACAAATTGTCCATAGCAAGGTCATATCTGAGCAAAGCATGAAAAGAGGGTGGGTGGGTTGGGTGATCTGGTGATGGGTGAGAGAGAGGGTGCCGGCCGGCCACACCGCACTTAAATCGCCCACGGCCACGCCCACACTGATACCTGATTGGCTGGGGCTGTCCCGCAAGGGACAACAACAACACAGCCAGCATGACACTGAAAGGAGGCGGCAACCCTCTGCCCCCCAAGCCTGGCCACAACGCCACTCACTGGGAAAAGGTGAGTGGACTTCTCACAGTGGACTGCCAGATATCTGGGGTGGAGACCTCCAGCCCTGGGGCTTGGATCTAGTGGCTATTCAGGGCCCCTGGCAGTGTGTGTGTGTGTGTGTGTGTGCATGCTTTGGGGAGTCTTGCCTCTCCTGCTCCTCCTCTAGGACACCCCAGGTTTGAGGGCCAGGCAGGGCTGAGTTCCTGGCAAATGAGCATGAACAGAACGGCTCGATGAGCTTGTTTTTCCCCAAGTCAACTTTTAAAGTAAGCTACCACCTTGCATAAGAGATTTTACTTTCTTGGGTTCCATGATCACTGCAGATGGTGACAGCAGCCACGAAATTAAGAGACGTCTGCTTCTTTGGAGGAAAGCAATGACCAACCTAGACAGCATCTTAAAAAGTAGAGACATCACCTTGCCAACAAAGGTCCGTATAGTAAAAGCTATGGTTTTCCCAGTAGTGATGTATGGAAGTGATGTATGGACCATAAAGAAGGCTGATCGTCGAAGAATTGATGCTTTTGAATTATGGTGCTGGAGGAGACTCTTGAGAGTCCCATGGACTGCAAGAAGATCAAACCTCTCCATTCTGAAGGAAATCAGCCCTGAGTGCTCACTGGAAGGACAGATCCTGAAGCTGAGGCTCCAATACTTTGGCCACCTCATGAGAAGAGAAGACTCCCTGGAAAAGACCCTGATGTTGGGAAAGATGGAGGGCGCAAGGAGAAGGGGACGACAGAGGACGAGATGGTTGGATAGTGTCTTCGAAGCTACAAACATGAGTCTGACCAAACTGCGGGAGGCAGTGGAGGACAGAAGTGCCTGGCGTGCTCTGGTCCATGGGGTCACGAAGAGTCGGACACGACTAAACAACTAAACAACAACAACACCACCTTGCATTGAAGAGGGTGCTGGAATCTCCACTTCCCAAAAGTTTGAGTGGTGTCTCAGTTCTTTACCCAGGGGTGCAAGGGGTGCAGGGCACCCAGGCACTGAATTCTGGGGGGCACAAGGCGCCCTCCACTGAAGCCGCCTAAGCTCTTAACTATCTACCTGTTATGAAATAATAAATAATTTTGATCAAGCTAGAAAAACAAAATTCATATATACCTAGGTATTACTGAAATGTATATCTACTGTTTCACTAAAGGACTTTCGACTTTGTGCGCACATTTGCGTGTTCAGACCCAGAAACCTCCCCCCTAAATAAATTCACATTTGACTCAAATTTTGGTTTTGGTTTTTGGCAAAATTTAGGCCACAACTTTATGGATTACAGAAAATGATTGGCTGCATAGGCTCTGGTTCGACTAGCTCCCTGCACCGTTGCAGGTAGCGCTGAGCCAGGATTCCAGCATAGGTCAGCCTAGGGTTTAACAGCGCTTGTCAGACTCAATGATGGCGCTTGTCATTCACAACAAGAGATAAGGCGTAAGCATGGTGTCTGACACAAGCACAATAAAAGTTAATTTGGGGGCTAAACTAAATTTGGGGATGCTGGGCAAATCTTTGCACCCTGGCGGCGTATATGCTAAAGACAGGGCTGGGTTCTACAAAAAAAGTGCACTGCTGGGGGTTGGACTAGATGACCCTTAGGATCCCTTCCAATTCTACATTTCTATGATTTCATGAGAAAGAAGACAACATAAGAATCTACAAAACTTTTACAAAATGTGGTCCGCTTTTATTTCATTTGTAGCAAAGGAAGAACATGCTTAGAAACCAAACCGAGACGCACGGGAACGACGCTTTCTAAATTACTAGCTCTTGAGTTAATGTTTTATTTTATTATTGCTATTACAGCTGGACATATCTGGGGTTGTTACGGGTGGGGAGCTGTAACTGGTTGCATGTTTGTTAATATATTGAAAATTAATGAAAATGAAAAATCCCCCTCTGGCATAAAATCAGTTTGGTCTCATATTCGGGCCAACGAGTTCAGAACCTCACCTCTGGCCTTCACTCGCATCTATTCTGGGCGTCGGAGAATGATGCCATTGCAACGAGGTCATCCCTAACGAAAGCTAACTCAGTGTTCTCCAAAGCACAGGGTCACAGCAGTCAGTCTGGCCAATCGGGAAGCCAGGCCAGGGCTCTGCCTTCTGGCGATGACTAATGAGGCGACTTGGAACCTCCTATGGAATCCAGCCCAGAGAACGTCTCCTCTTCCCAAGGGTCATTTACCTTCTCCAGTGGCTCCTCAACGTTCCTGAGGATCATTCCAGGCTTGATCATGGCGTCCAAGAAATCAGAGAAGGGAAACTCCAGAAGTTGCCCCATCAGGGCTGGCTAGAAAGGTTTCCCATAGAACCTGAAGCATACTGCCCAGTGGCTGCAAAAAAATATGCATTTATTAGTTTTGTTTATTTATTCCCCTCCCCCATTCTTATTTCTGGATTTGCTTCTAATTGTGAAATGCCTTAGGACAGGGGAAACTGCATTCATGGTTGCTGGACAGCTTTGAGATTTGCCCTGGGAGAGAGACTGGAGTGCAGCATCTTGTAAGACGGCAGGCTGCCTGAACAGCATCACTCCACGCTGCAACATTTTGTTCCAGCTCTTGCTTGTCTTTCAAATACCATTCTAGTGGTCTTCACATCTTCTTGTGGCAATGCAGACAGTGACTTGCAATCTCGATCACACGCAGTCTGTAGTCCGCTGGCAGTAGGAGTACAATATGGGCATGTCTTTAAGTTAACATCTTACATTAAAAACCTGACAGTACCAAACTATCGAAGGCTTTTCACCAAAGCCAGACTCAACATCTTTCCTTCTGCAGTGTTGGATGTCAGGTTGAGAGGAGTTCCTTACCAGGACAGACTTAGCTCGTGTGCTCAAGACATCGATTCCATAAAACATATTTTGTTGCACTGTGCAAAATATGAGCAAGCCAGGGCTGAACTGATACTACCCTTGCTGGTTCCTTTCCCGGGAAAATCAGAGGCTCACTATGTCAGGTTCCTATTGGAAGACCGGACAAACGCTAGAACATTAGCAGTGGCCAAGTTTTTATCGGAGGTTGCAAGAACCAATGATCCCTATATTCTGAACAAAATGCTTGTTTAACCTGGAGGTAGGCTGTATGAATTGTGTATTGCTTTGTAACGATATGTTGGGTCTCTGGACCATAATAAAGAATGATGATGATGATGTGGCAATGAGTTCTCCCATTGTGCAAAGGGCAGGAATAAAAATGTAACAGTCATGCAAATAATTGTTTCCCCTTTCTGGAGATTTATTACCGGTATATATTCATTTTCTTTCTTTCTTTCTTTCTTTCTTTCTTTCTTTCTTTCTTTCTTTCTTTCTTTCTTTCTTTCGCTTCTCTCTGTCCTTTGATCCCCTGGGAGCGCTGTTCATCTGTTTCCTGTACAGATACACTTCGGCAGTTTTTGGATGGGGAAAGTCTAAACAATACTCATTGTATTGTGAGATCAAAAAGTTTTCTAGAACACCCAAACATATCGTCAGCTGCCCTCCACTGAATCAGATCGTTGGTCTTAGTATTAGTATTAGCTTAATATTATTTATCCTTAACTGGCAGCAGTTTCTCTCCTAACACTAGAACTTGCGGACATCCAATGAATCTGAAGTCTGGAAGATCCAGGACAGATTAAAGGAAAGACTTCTTCATGGAGCGCAGAGTTAAACTATGGAACTCTGTTATGTACTGAGTTCAATAGGATTCAGAATGCAGCAGTCTGATTGGTCCTAGAACAATGCAGCAGTATGATTGGTTGTCAGGAACCACCCAATCATGCTCCAGATAGAAGTGAATCCACAACCTGATTGGCTTACAGTAGAATTCCGGAATTAGCCAATCATGTGCAGCCCATTGTGTAAATAATGTATATAAAGCAGATACTTTGAGGGGACTTTCATTCATTCCTCCTCACCACTATGAGCTGAATAAAGAGCATGAAATCACTTTGCGACTCTGAGTATATTTCACTGGCGACGAAGGTGGGATCCCGCTGAGCTGACGGCCACACACAGCACCGCAGCACCGCCACCTGCCGCACCGCTGCCTCGCACCGTGTATCCAGGCTTCAGCTCCGGGACACAAGGAACTCAGAATGGCAACCGACAGCAGCTTCTCGCCGTTCAACCCAGCATCTGGAGACTGGGAAGCGTACGCCTCCCATTTCATCTTCCTCCTAGAAGCCAAAGGGGTCACCGATGAAGAAGACTCCAAGAAGAGGGCAATATTCTTCAGCGTCTGCGGAGAGGAGACGTTTGAAATCGCCCGGGCTCTCCTTGCGCCTGAAGACGTTGCTACTGTTCCATACAAAACAATAATGGAACAGCTGAAGGGGCACTTTTCGCCACAGCCCTCAGTGGTGGCTCGTCGAAATGCACCACTATGAGCTGAATAAAGAGCATGAAATCACTTTGCGACTCTGAGTATATTTCAAACTCCCTCCCCCAGGAGGCAATGATGGCCACCAACTTAAAAAGAAGATTGGACAAATTCATGGAGGAGGAGAGGCTATTGATGGCTACTCGCTAGGATGGCTGTGCTTCTACCTCCATATTCCCAGCCAGCCAGATCTTGAAAACATGATGTCAACTGTTTGTCATGTCCAGAACATCAGCAAACTGGTTTTTGGAAGCACCGATACCTGCAACTTGGATGAGAAAATAGTGAGAGTCTTGTTGGATCAGGTCAATGGCCTACTTAGTCCAGCATCCTTTATTCACAGTGGCCAACCAGATATCCACGGGGAACCCACAAGCAAGGTTCAAGTTGTTGTTGTTGTTGTTGTTGTTGTTGTTGTTGTTGTTGTTGTTATTATTTGTACCCCCCTCCCCGGCCAGAGCCAGACTCAGGGCGGCTAACACCAATGAAATCACAGTAAAAACATAATAGGGGGGAAAGAGAGAGGGGGGAACCAATTTAAAAAGCAATTTAAAATGCAGTCTCATTTTAAAGTAGCTGATAAATCAAGACTCTAAGGGGAGGGAAACATAAAGGTCAGACTGAAAAGGCCCTGGCCCTAGTTGAAACCAATCTAACCTTGAGGCTCGGGACCTCCAAAGTGTTGTTATTTGTGGACCTTAGGCTCCTCTGCGAGGTATACCAGTACAACGACTCTCGCCTCCTGTGGTTTCCAGCAACTGGTTACACCGCAATAAGTGTTTGTTGTTCTAAGAGTGTACACAGTAAAAGGAAAGGGGGGGGACCTTTATTTCTGTACATAAAGCTACCCAACTGTTTTTATCCCATCCCTTTTCCAAGTTGCTCAGGGTGGCAAACATGGTTTCCCTCCACAGCTCTCTCTGCACAAGCCTGCAAGGATGGCTAGGCTGCAAAATGGTGGCAGGTTCAAGAGTTTTCCCGAATATGACAACAGCAGTGTGAGTTAATTTTATAATGAAATGATTTTAGAATGTTTTATCGTTTTACTGTTGTTAGCTGCTCTGAGCTGGGGAGGGCGGGATATAAATAAAAATTATTATTAATATTACTACTGGCCCAGAGATGGAAAGATGATAAAGTTCCGACCAGAGACGAATGGCTGATGAAGATGATGGACTGTGCCGAAATGGTGAAATTGACCTGGAAAATCAGAAACCAAGAAGAGAAGAACTTTAAGAAGGAATGGGGAAAGTTTACAACATACTGTATTTTCCCCTCTATAAGACGCCACCATGTATAAGATGCCCCCTATTTTGGGGGAGTCCAAATTAAGAAAACACCCCTCAGCACTACCCGTGTATAAGACGAGCCCCAATTGTAAACCTAATTTTTGGGTAAAAAAACCCTAGTCTTATACACGGAAAAATACGGTGCTTAGGAGAACACTGCAAACAACTAAAAACTTTGGAAGGATTTGAGTAATGCTTGTAATATACAAAGAACTATGGTAAAAAAGGATTAGAGAAAATTAGAGAAAATAAGGAAGGCAGTTGAAAAAAAGATCGATAATGGTAACCGTGGAAGGGTGGAGGGGAGTTGATGGAATCAGGGAATCCTAAATGATGATGTTGATGTTTAATGTTTGAGTTCAAATTCGTTATGTAAAACTCTCTCTCTCTCTCTCTCTCTCTCTCTCTCTCTCTCTCTCTCTCTCTAGTGTTTTCCCAAATAAAGTTCCTGGAGAACTGAACCTGGGTTCCCACAGACTTCGACCACATCACATCATCACGGCGCCTAGAGCCACTATCAACTTTCTAGCTGTTGTGCAATTCTCCCGCCACTGTTAACAGGCCCTGCAAATGAGTTATGTGCATCTGTGATATTCAATATGCAAAGCTGTTTTCTGAAAATATCGCTCTGCACCGAGCGCTTGGGTGGGTGATGGGAAGAGATACATAAACAAATAAGCACATTTGAACAAAGGAGTAAAGAGACCGTCGCAGGGTAGAACCGAGGCCAAACTCCCCGGCCCCTTGCAAGCGTCTGCAACCAACGTTTGTCTTGACTAAGCCCCACAGTTTCTCTTCCTGCCTCAAGCCGTGCTTGTCGCACAAACAGATTCTCAGTTTGACTCACAACAGCAGATATAATTCTTGTTTTGCTCTTGGTATTAGTGCGAAAACATCCCTGCAACATCGCCACCAGCCAGCCACAAGCCTGGGCTCGATTTCACCTTGCCCGGGTCCCAGTTGCCCGCCAGGAGATGCAGCTGGGGCCTGCAGGTGGATCAGGCTCACTAGAGCGGATGGTCGTTCCCCACTGCCTTCTCCTTGGTCCAAGGCACCTAGCAGTGAAATAAACAGAAGATGGGTCTGCAGGTGCAGATCTCGTGTCAGCTGTATGAGGACCATACTCTGGTTGCTTAACTGTGGCTGAGATGAACATGCATAGTTTTCTCCCCTTTACGGAGGCAAGGGGCGAATCATAGAAAGGTAGAATTGTAGGGTTGGAAGGGATCAAGGGCCATCAGGTCAGGTTGAATCCTGACAAGACAGAAGCACTGTTTTGGGGGGACAGGGGGAAGGCAGGTGTGGAGGACACCCTGGTCCTGAATGGGGCAACTGTGCCCCTGAAGGACCAGGTGCACAGCCTGGGAGTCATTCTGGACTCACAGCTGTCCATGGAGGCGCAGGTCAGTTCTGTGTCCAGGGCAGTGGTCTACCAGCTCCATCTGGTATGCAGGATGAGACCCTCTCTGCCCACAGACTGTCTGGCCAAAGTGGTGCATGCTCTAGTTATCTCTCGCTTGGACTACTGCAATGCGCTCTTTGTGGGGCTACCTTTGAAGGTGACCCAGAAACTACAACTAATTCAGAATGTGGCAGCTAGACTGGTGACTTGGAGCAGCTGCCGAGACCACATAACTCCGGTCCTGAAAGACCTATACTGGCTCCCAGTACGTTTCCGAGCACAATTCAAAGTCTTGGTGCTGACCTTGAAAGCCCAGCTGTCCATGGAGGCGCAGGTCAGTTCTGTGTCCAGGGCAGCTGTCTACCAGCTCCATCTGGTACGCAGGATGAGACCCTAGTAGGTGGTATCTGAATCAGTAGAAATTAAAAACGAGTCTGACCATTGCTCCGTTCAGCTCAGCATTGTCTGACTGGCAGCAGTCCTCCGAGATTTCAGAAAAGGGACATTCCTCGCCCTTACCTGGAGCTGCCATTAGGAATTGAACCCAGCACCTTCTGTGGGTTGAGCACCCTTCAACTCCAACCTTGCTCGGATCAGGCCTTCAGGTTGCAAGGCATTCCTGGTCCCTCAGCTGCTACCTCCTTCTGTCTGCCTAAATCCCATCCTTTGGAGTCAATTAGCGCTTCTCCCGGTGGCCAGATGGTGGGAACAGGGAAGGGCAAATGGGGTGAATGCTTGCAAGGTCACAGCGGGGTGAATCTCTCAATGTGTGCATGTGCGTGCATGCAGCTTCCTGGTCACATCCACAGCTGCTGCAGCCAGACATGGCATGAGGATCACAGCAGGTCAGCCAGGGGGAAAACAGGCTTGGCTGCTTTATTGGGAATCCCCAATAAACCGAACCTTTGATTGATTCTGCTGAAAATAGCAGAGCATTGTGCCCCCCCCACCTCACATCCGAATGATACTGGGCCTCCCCCTCCCTCTCTCTTTGTCTCTTCACACACACAAACACAAACACACAAAAGCACAAAATGGGCTGCATTCCAGTTTCTCTCTGCAGCTTTCCAAAGAATTGGATCCACTTTTTTTTTTACTTTTTTTGCACACTCTGCTGAACAGAAATGTTCCGGAATGAGGATGCAAGGAATGCCAGTGTGTGCCTGCATTTCCGTGTGCAGCTTGGCAGCTGTTCTGCAAATCGAGCTCACTTTGTGCGCCTTCCTTGTTGTTCTGATCCCTGTCCTGCTTCCAGTCCGGATGCTTTCAAGGAACTTGGAACATTTCAGGGTAAGGTAAGCAGAGCTGCCTTCAGACAAAGCCTAGGGACCTCAGTGTCAGGCCTTGGACTTAAATAATAATAATAATATGGGGGGGTGTACCAGAGCATGTACTGAAGGATCCTGGGAGGCAAAGTGCAGCCTTACTTATCCAAATTTTTATCCTTCTAAATTATCCATACTTTCTTTCTTCTTCTTTTTTAAATTTATTAGATTTTCCACAATTATAACAAAAGCCACAAAGCAGAATGACACACAAAAACAAAGAAAAAGAAAAATACATCAATGAACGAAAGAAGAAAAAAGGAACAATAAACAGATAAACAATAACAACAAAGTTAATTCTTTACAAATCCAACCTTTTAAACATCTTGGTTGACTTCCTCTAGTCCCTCCCTTCTGAGTTTCCTTGTAATTAAAAGTAACAACTTTCCAATATCATTATTAAACTAAAACAATTTCCTATTATATTCCATCTTACTCACTTTTCTTAATATTCTAAATCCCATTTACTTAATTATAACTTAGTTTAATCCTAGGCCTATTTGTTTCTTTCAAGTAGTTTCTAATTTTTTATATTACAATATTTATTCAAATAGTCCTTAAATTTCCTCCTAAATTATCCATACTTTCTGTTACTTTAAAAGTGTGGTTAAAATCCTGCCAGTGTTTTAACCTGCTTACAGAGGTTTCGTAAATAAATCATAAACTTTTCCCATTCTTTCTTAAAGTTCTTGTCTTCTTGGTTTCTGAGCTCCCCGGTTAATTTTGCCATTTCAGCGTAGTCCATCAACTTGGTTTGCCATTCTTCTCTGGTCTTAAAGTTCTAGCCACAAAACTCAATGCCCCACTTGCCCAACACACATACTGCAGTTCACACTCGCAAGTGGTTTTTGTTTTGTTTTTTGCAAATTTTGGAGTGGGCCAACCAATGGAATAGTCACCCTGTTGTCATGAATGAATCACACCCTTTTAAACATGCTTGTGGCAGCAGGGTGCTTGTGTGTGTGTGTGTGTGTGTATTGGTTTGTGGTTGTTGCTTCTTTTGCTCTTGTTTTTATTGTGCATTTTGTGTTTTTGTTCTTGCATCTTGGGAACCCCCCTAAGATCTACAGATGCAGGTTGGTATACAAATTTAATCAATAAGTAAATGATAGCAAGTAAATGAAACCACAGAGCCTAGGGCTTGCTGATCAGAAGGTCGGCGGTTTGAATCCCCGTGACGGGGTGAGCTCCCGTTGCTCGGTCCCTGCTCCTGCCAACCTAGCAGTTCGAAAGCACAAAGTGCAAGTAGATAAATAGGTACTACTCTGGCGGGAAGGTAAACGCCGTTTCCGTGCGCTGCTCTGGTTCGCCAGAAGCGGCTTAGTCATGCTGGCCACATGACCCAGAAACTGTACTCCGGCTCCCTCAGCCAATAAAATGATATGAGCTCCGCAACCCCAGAGTCAGCCACGACTGGACCTAATGGTCAGGAGTCCCTTTACCTTTACCTAAATGATAGCACTGGGAGCTTTCATCTCAGGATTTGGGGGCAAAGTGCTATCAACAATCTTCATGTGCCTCTAAGTATGCTTGCTTTTTGACTCTTGACTTTATTGTTTTAGTTTTCATAAACTGCTTTGAGGGAAGGTACTATGAGGGTCATCTAGTCCAACCCCCTGCAATGCAGGAATCTCAACTAAAGCATCCAAGACAGATGTCCATCCAAACTCTGCTTAAAAACCTCCATGGAAAAAGAGTCTGCAACTTCCCGAGGGAGACCGCTCCACTGTCAAAGAGCTCTCACTGTCAGAAAGTTCTTCCTGGTGTTTAATCAGAATCTCCTTTCTTGTAGCTTGAAGCCATTGGTTCAGATCCTCTCTTACAGAGCTGGAGAAAACAAGCTTGCTCCATCTTCCGTGGAACAACCCTTAAGATCTTTGAAGACAGTTATCATATCTCCACTCAGCCTCCTCATTTCCAAGCTAAACTTGTCCAACTCCCTCAACCGTTCCTGGAAAGCTTGATTTCGAGACCCTTTAGCTGGATGTTGTTGTTGTTGTTTAGTAGTTTAGTCGTGTCCGCCTCTTCGTGACCTCCTGGACCAGAGCACGCCAGGCACTCCTGTCTTCCACTGCCTCCCGCAGTTTGGTCAAACTCATGTTAGTAGCTTCGAGAACACTGTCCAACCATCTTGTCCTCTGTCGTCCCCTTCTCCTTGTGCCCTCCATCTTTCCCAACATCAGGGTCTTTTCCAGGGAGTCTTCTCATGAGGTGGCCAAAGTCTTGGAGCCTCAGCTTGAGGATCTGTCCTTCCAGTGAGCACTCAGGGCTGATTTCCTTCGGAACGGAGAGGTTTGATCTTCTTGCAGTCCATGGGACTCTCAAGAGTCTCCTCCAGCACCAGAATTCAAAAGCATCAATTCTTCGGCGATCAGCCTTCTTTATGGTCCAGCTCTCACTTCCATACATCACTACTGGGAAAACCATAGCTTTTACTATACGGACCTTTGTTGGCAAGGTGATGTCTCTACTTTTTAAGATGCTGTCTAGGTTTGTCATTGCTTTTCTCCCAAGAAGCAGGCGTCTTTTAATTTCGTGGCTGCGTCACCATCTGCAGTCATCATGGAGCCCCATAAACTGGAGCTGAATCTTAGTATGATTGAAATGCTATGGCTCGATGGTTCTCGAATCCAGCATTTATAGAGGTTGCCTATCCTCGATGGAGTCGCACGCAACCTGAAGGAACAGGTACATAGCTTGTGGGTTCTTCTCAATCTGATCTCAATCTTCTCACTGGAGGCACAGGGTCTTTTTAGCTGTGGCTGATTCGTTGAGTGGTGCAACCTGGCCTCAGTAAGCCATGCTCTAATGACCTCATGGCTGGACTGCTGCAATGCACTCTGCATGGGGGCAACCCTTGAAGACAGTCTTAAAAGTGCAGCTAGCAGAGGCGGATTTAGAGGAGCATGACCGGTTTGCCACATTGAGTGCCAAGCCAAGAGGGGGTGCCACAACAGTGATGTAGAATGGAAGGCAAGAGGCAGGGTGAGTGTGCCAATTTTAGCTGAAATTTGAAAGCTGAACGTCCGCCACTGCAGCTAGTGTACCTGCCCAGCTGCTCAACAGGGCGATTCAAGGGGAACATGGAGCACCACAACTCAAAGCTCTGCACTGTCTGGCTGTGAGCTACCAAGCCCAATTCAAGATGTTGGCGCTGAGGGTTGGTGTTCCAAATTCAGGGCCTTCTTGGTAGTGGCACCCCAATTTTGGAGCTCCTCCCTCAAGGAAGTGCTGCCTCCCCCTCTCTACCACATCACTGCTGGTGGTCAACAAAGGAGGTTTAAAGACTGTCTCAAGGCAATTTTTTTACAAATGTAGTATAAACACCAACAATTAGGAAACACTTGCCTGCGAGCGCTCCAGTTGGAGAGCAGCCTTTACCAAAGGTGTCATGGGCTTTGAAGACACTCAAACTCAGGACGAAAGGGAGAAACACACTAAGAGGAAGGCACGCTTGGCAAATCCACACCGTGATCAACTCCTGCCCAGAAACCAATGTCCCCACTGTGGTAGGAAGTGTGGGTCTAGAATTGGCCTCCACAGTCACTTACGGACTCATTGTTAAAACCGTGTTTATGGAAGACAATCTTACTCGGCTACGAGTGATCGCCAAAGAAGAAGACCCCGTCACTATTCAGATACAGTTCTGCTGTTCTGCTGCTTTGATATATGTGTCATTGGCCAGGAGTCGGCTTCACCTGTTGAGCAGCAGCCTGAAGGAGCAGAAGGCGAAGTGACTCCACCTGCTGCTGATCAGCCTTCTTGATCCTGATGAGAACCAGCTGGCTCCAGGTTTCTTAAGCAGGGTTTGGGGCCTCAGTTAGTTGTTGGAAACAGCATTCGTTGTTCCTGGCCAGACCTTGCTGCTTCATGTTTCTCGTGATCTTGGACCCTCGACTTTCTTGACCCCTGGATCATCTGATTACATGAACTGAGATACTCCTGACCTTGGGACTGGACTGGACCCTCCAGGCCAGTACCCCCCTGAGACCCGGCTAGTTGGCTGGCTTCTGCCTACACTGGTTGGCAGCATAGAGCGACGACAATATGGAGCCTGACAGCTGGATCAAGCCCATCTAGTCCAGCATCCTGTTCTCACCCAGAGGCCTCAGTGAGAAGTCTGAAAGCAGGGCCAGAGTGTAATTGCATTTCTCCCGCTTGTATTTCATAACCCCTGGCAGATTTTTAGCAACCTGTGGCGCTTCCATCAGCAAAATAACCAGACAGACTTTTGCCGTGGAATGATAGTACAACTTTCAAGCCGAGATATTTTGCTTGAAGTTCTAATATGAATGTACTAATGGCCTTTGCTCACCGAAGACTACAGAACCCATGATGCAGGGCGAAATAAGCTAGCGGACTACACAAACCATGGTGCAGTGTTGGTGAGATACATTTTTTTTTTAGTGTTTGCATGTTTGGTCTTGTGCAACAGCATCCAGGGCATGTGAACTGAGACAAACAATGCTATTGACAGGATGCATGAAAATTTTAAAGTGAATGAATATATATATATATGAAATGTGTCTGCAGACCAAGGGAATGGATTCCACGGCATAATTCCCTGTAGGAGTTTCATGCCTCTCTGCAATTGTGGTTCAGTGCAAATGCAATTGTTTGCAATGAGAAAGGAGAGGGATTCTTTGACTTGTTTTCAACAGAGCACCAAGCAAGCTGAGTGGGACAGAGTTTTGTGTTTTTTTGCTCCATTGCAGCTGGCAGCTCAGAGATGAGAAACCTCCCCTCTTCTGCGACCCCCCCTTCATTTCGGCAAATGCACCTGCCTGCTTTTTAACAAGAAGCAGGTTTCTTTCTTTCTTCCTTGCCCCCTCCCTAGATGTGTGAGGTCTGACCTTTACGCAGGAAAAAAACATTCTTAACCACAAACTAAATATAGATGCTTTAAGGCAGGAGGAGATAAAGATATAGGTCAAGTAACTGTGTGCTCCCCCCCCCCCCCCGTTTTATTGAAAGCATAAATGCAGCAAGAAAAGAAGCAAGGCTCTTGCATAAAGGAGAAAGCGATATGGATTATTTGCTCTTATTCTTGTTTCTTAAATTTGTATACCTCCCCCTTCTTCTGAAGATGCCAGGGCAGTTCACAAAATACAGGATAAAAGCACAAATAGAAAACAAAACAAAACAATCTCCTTCCTTGGAGGTTTTTAATCAGAGGGTGAATGGCCATCTGACATGGATGCTTTAGCTGAAATTCCTGTCTTGCATGGGGTTGGACTAGATGACCCCTGGGGTCCCTTCCAACTCTTCAGTTCTAAGATTCTATGATTCTAATCCCTGCTCCCACAAACACATTTAAAAACCCGTAGAATATTAATCAGCCAAAGGCCAGGTTGAAGAGGAACATTTTTGACTGGCATCTAAAAATATATAATGAAGGTGCCAGACCTTCCCCATATATAACAGATGAGGAGCCACTGCAGAGAAGGCCCTGTTCTCGTGTTGCCACCCTCTGGATGTCTTGTGGAAGAGGCATGCAAAGGAGGGCCTCATATGCTGAACGCAGAGTCTGGGGCGGTTTATTTGGCGAGAGGCGGTCCTTGAAGTATTGCGGTCCTGAGCCATTTAAGGCTTTATAGGTCAACATCAGCACTTTGAATTTGATTCCCGTCTTTGATTCCTGACTTTATTTTAAAATGTTCCCCTGAACACACCGAGCTCTGCCATTGGGCAAAGTGAGGCAATTGCCTGCAGTGGCTGGGGCAGATGGGGAGGCAGTGGCGGCAGCTTCTGGAGCAAGGAGAACAAGGACATTGGTTCGAGTCCTACCCTCCAGAGCAGCAAGGAAAAAAGCTTGCTCCACCTTCCATGTGACAGCCCTTTGTAGATATTGGAAGGTGGTTATCGATAGCCTCATCTTCCATGGAGCTGTCTTGAGCCCCTTTAAAGCCACCCAAGTCAGTGGCCGTGACTATTTCTTGTAGCAGGGAGTTCCACAGTTAAAGTATCATTGCTAATTTTCACCCACCCACATGCCCCTTCTGGCAGCTAAAAACAGCAACTCCTCCCCATTATATATGTCATACCAACACACAAATGGAATGAAAGAGGGGCAAGAGTTTCTGCTAATAGACTAAAAATAATAATAATTCAGAACCAGGAAAAAAAGTGAAAACAAAGCAGAGTTGATCTGACCCTGCTTTTGGTGTAAACTGGAAACTCTCCGGCTTAAGGAGGGTGCTGAGTCTTGCAGCTATAGCAGAACTTCTCTGAGCTGGTTTTCACCTCCTACTTACCAAAACTAGTCTTGGTTTCTCTATCCTCTTTTCCTCTCTGCATCGAAATTTTCAGTAGATTCCTTTTGCCATTTTAAGAACTTTTGTCATTCTGCAACTGCAATGCTGGCTGGGCCAGTTTAGGTTGTGGCTTCATAAGCCTCTTTTCAGATATGCCAAATGCACTTTCTCAAACCGCGAGTTGTGAGTTGAGACCTGGGGAGACCGACTGTCCCCCAGCAAATTAACCTTTTCCAGCCCCACCAGACCGAGGCAGCTGCTGACATCTTCCCTGCCCGCTTCATCGGAATGCAATTTTGGAAGAGATGATAGCTAAATGTCCACACATCTATTAACCGCTGCCCATATAACAATCTGATTACAACTGGGGTGGGAGGGAATAATGATTCTGACATCAGATATGTTTTCTTTAATAGAATTTATGAACTGCCTGTTTGCAAAAAAACAACAACAACCCAACTCTAAGCAGTTTACATTAAAGTTTTCTTTATTTCTGATTATCTGTTACTAGCTGTTGTTTGTTTGTTTATTACATTTGTCAGTTGCTTTCTCTTGCCCAGGGCAACCCAAAGCCGCTTACAACCCAACAAATAGACAATAAACTCGACACAGATACATTAAAACCAATAGGAAGACAAATACATTATAGTCATTGGCTACTAGCTCTTGTGCTCGGATCCTGCTTAAGACTTTCCCACAGACATTTGGTTGGTCACTGTGAGAAAAGGATGCTAGACTAGATTAGCCAGTGCCCTCATCCAGCAACCTCTTCTTATATTGCAGGGGGCTGTTACTTTCATGCTTGTTATACGATTCCTCCAAACCCAAGACTGTAAATTCCTATCCAGAATTGTTCCCTGAGCTTTGCTGGCCAGAATGCACACAAGAGTGTCCAACTTAGGTAATTTGTTTTAGAACATGGGTGCATTTAGCCAAACAGAGAGAAATTTTCAAACCCTACCATTTTCTCCAAACTGAATTTGGGGGGATTTTTTGTTGTTGTTTAGTAACTTCATCACAGTTACCCAATGAACACGATATGCCATTTTCAATTTCTGTTTTACTCAGAGCAAACCCACTGAAATTGATGGACCTAACTTGGTCGTCTTCACTCATTTCGGTGGTTCCACGCCAGCTAAAAATCGGTGCGATACCACCCTTAGTCTGAATGTCCAGATTGGGCCTCAGATTTTGCTAATTGCATTGGATTTAAGTAACCATTTAGCGGTGGAAAGACACAGAAAGAGCAACAGTGTAAGCAGACACCTAAAGAGGGACAATTCATTGCTGTAATGAGCGAGAGGCAGGATTTATTGAGGTCAAATTAAATTGTCTCCGAAGTGCTAATGAGTTTCGGTTTGGTGGCTTCACACTGAATCTTCCTTTGAAACTTTATTGGTCAGAATTATGGCACCTTTAAGGTCTGCTAAAAAGAGCAGGCAAACAGGCCCTTTTTCTGCAGTATATTTGCAACCCCGCACACACACACACACAGTTGTCGAGTCAGGAGAGAGCATGGATGGATTTTGCAAGGCAGAGGTGATGCATCACAATAGACTCTGGTGGGTCACTGGTGGACTTGGCTGGGTGATGGGCAGAGCCGGGTCAGAACTCGAGTTTATTGATGTTCAGACCTTCAACTGGTTGTCTGAGAAAAGATTTGTTGGTAGTACTGGTAGAATATCAGTGCCTGGTTGTCAGCCCTAACCATGCGAGATCCTGTGTCCACCACGTTGAGCTCCTCCTCCTGTCTCTACTATTTCAGACTTCCACTCAGTGTAGGAATGATACTCTGATTTCTTCTCTTCATCAGAGATGGGGAGAATGTATGCATGGTGATGATGATGGTGAAATCAGTGACTAAAGAGTTATCTGCACCGTACATGTAAAGCATATGTTTGCATCACTTGGCTTCCCATGAAAAAATCCTTGAAATTGTAGCTTCTCCTTCCCAGAGCTATGATTCCAAGAACCCATAACAAACTGTAGTCCCCATGATTCTTTGGGGGAAGCCGTACTGTAGGTGTGCTCTAAGTTAGATCCATTAATTTCAGTGGGTTTACTCTGAGTAAAACTTACTTGACTACTACCCGCTATAGTCCCATAATTTTGCAGCAGAGCTCTAGGGGTTTCAGAATCACAAGTTATCTATTGATACGAGGAAGAGCTGAGAAACCTTCCTCAATGTGCCACCACCCAGATGTCAGCCATTCTTGGTCAAGAATGATGGGAGTTGGACTCCAACAAGATCTGGAGGGTGCTGTGTTGGAGAAGGCAGTGGTGGAGACTCCTGGGCCCCAATCCCCTTTTCTCATAGGTTATCTTGAAGGCTGCACTCATCTTACCAACTGGGAACAGTCAGGCTCTTCGTGGGCACACATGTCAATTCCCCCAGAGAGCAATACTTGCCAGTCACTAGCCAGCCCACCCGTTTAGGAAAAAACAAGGGGGGAAAGGAGATTTAAAAGCAACATATATTGATCATATATTGTGAGAACATGACTAAATGCCAGATTTGGCAGAGAGAGACAGACAGACAGACACACAGAGAGAAAGAGAACGAATCTCACAGAACAATAAATATCGCCAGGATGTGCAATTTCACTTGGGTTTCCCGTTTGCTGAGCCCTGAGGCTTGTTTTGAATGCATCTCGCTATTTCGATCTCCAGCCAGGTTGCTGAGAGAATCGGGGTTTGAATCAGATGCTTTACATAAACCTCAGGTTTCACTAAATGTCAGTCCATGTGCGTTCTCTGCTTCTGCAGGAAGGGTATTAAAAGATTCAGCTCTCACTTATATCTGGAAATAGACCAGGGTTGGCCACCGAGAGGGGAATAGGTCCTTTGCACCAACCTAGCGAGAGACGGGTTGCAAAGCAGAGCCGTTCCTAATGGTTGCCCTCTGGCCAAAGCTGTATCTTGACTTGGCGAGATGGAATGATGGCTTCCTAGTGCAGAAGGTCTTGTCTGGGATATCTTAAGCCAAACCAGGGCTCACTCAGACTGTGTGAACAACATGTGGGTTCCCAAAGAGGTGTTTGAGGCCACTTTTTCCCCTCTCAGGTCCTTCTGTTCCAAGCTAAACCAAGGTTTGGCTTAGAGTGCGATCCAAACTGGGACTCATGGTTGAGGTCTTTCCTCCCTAACAATGAGTTGTAACAGCATGAGAAGAGGCTGCCTTATCAGGCCAGCAGCTCATCTAGCTCAATGTCAGGAGTCCAAGTTCCCAGCTTGATAACACAGTAAGCGTAGATAATTAAAAGGAGGATTTATTGCAAAAACAAACAGATAACTCCGGACGGCTCGCACAAAGCCTTCGGTATCATTGCTCAAGATGACCCTTCTGAAGACTCCTTCCAGGATCTAAGACGAAAACTAAGGTTTTAGAGAAAAATTTAACAGTGATTGAGAGAGAGAGGTTTCAGAAGGAGACAGGATTAACACTGGTTAAGAAAGTGAAATACCTAGGGGTTAATATGACTGCTAAGAATGTGAATTTATTTAAGGATAACTATGAAAAATGCTGGATGGAAGTGAAAAAGGATTTAGAAATATGGTCAAATCTGAAGCTATTATTGCTAGGCCGAATTGCTGTGATAAAAATGAATGTACTGCCAAGGATGCTGTTTTTGTTTCAAACATTGCAAATTTTGGATAAAATGGACTGTTTCAAGAAGTGGCAGAGAGATATTTCCAGATTTGTCTGGCAGGGCAAGAAGTCTCGAATAAAATTTAAGATATTAACTGATGCTAAAGAAAGAGGTGGATTTGCCCTGCCAGACCTTAAACTTTATTATGAATCAGCCGCTTTTTGCTGGCTGAGAGAATGGCTGCTTCTTGAAAACACTGATGTGTTGGACTTAGAAGGTTTTAACAATGTATTTGGTTGGCATGCATATCTGTGGTATGATAAGGTCAAAGCACATAAAGCGTTTAAAAACCATATTGTCAGAAAAGTACTGTTTAATGTCTGGATAAGATATAAGGACTTGCTAGAAAATAAATCCCCAAGGTGGTTGTCACCAATGGAAGCGAAGGCTCAGAAAAAGCTCAATATGGAGGCCAAATGGCCAAAATATTGGGAAATTTTGGAACAAGAGGGAGATAGATTAAAACTGCAGAGTTTTGAAAAACTAAAAAACAAAGTGCGAGACTGGCTTCATTATTATCAAATAATGGAGGCTTGCAATTTGGACAAGAAAATTGGCTTCCAGGTGGAAAAATCAAAATTGGAAACAGAACTGTTAGACCCCAAAACTAAGAACTTGTCAAGAATGTATATAACCTGCTGTTGAAATGGAATACTCAGGATGAAATGGTGAAGTCAACTATGATTAAATGGGCACAAGATGTTGGACATAATATTATGATGGCTGACTGGGAACGGTTATGGACCACAGGTATGAAGTTCACGGCATGTAATGCCCTAAGAGAGAATATAATGAAAATGATTTACAGGTGGTACATGACACCAGTCAAGCTCACAAAAATATATCATTTGCCTGATAATAAATGCTGGAAATGTAAAGAGACTGAAGGTACATTCTTTCACCTTTGGTGGACATGCCCAAGGATTAAGACTTTCTGGGAGATGATTTATAATGAAATGAAAAAGGTATTTAAATATACCTTTCTGAAGAAACCAGAGGCCTTTCTCCTGGGCATGGTCGGCCAATTGGTGTCAAAGAAGGATAGAACTTTTTTTTATGTATGCTTACAACAGCAGCAAGAATACTTATTGCAAAGTATTGGAAGACACAAGATCTACCCACCCGGGAAGAATGGCAGATGAAGGTGATGGACTACATGGAACTGGCGGAAATGACTGGCAGAATCCGAGACCAGGGAGAAGAGTCGGTGGAAGAAGATTAGAAGAAATTTAAAGTTTATTTACAGAAACATTGTAAAATTAAGGAATGTTAGAAGGATGTTGGAATGAAGTTACGTGGTTTTAGCAGAAATGTTACAAAAGATTAAGCAAAATCAGATTGTTACCTGGTGAGAATGTAAAGTTACATTATAATAAGATAAATTATTAGGATAAAAACAAAGATGGAAAGGATTTGCTGAAATAGCTAATTGAACTAGAATACAAAAAAGGGAGGTGTGAGGAGGCCAAGGAAACAAGCAAATGAAAGATAAGTTATGGAAGGATTGATTTTTTTTTTCTTAACTGTTTCTATTTTTCTGTGTTTTTGCTATTTTTTCTTCTTTTCTCTTTTTTTAATTTTGTAACCTTTCAAAACTTTAATAAATATTATTATTTTTTTAAAAAGGGATCTACAGAAGATATTGAACTTACGACTCTTACGTCTCTTGTTTTGCTTCCTGTCTAACAACCCTCCCATTCACCAACTCTTAGGACTCAGTGGTCTTAGTGGTCTGAGAGGCTGCCTCTGAGACTCTTGGTGCCTTTTCATGCTTCTGGCGAGCTTTGGCTGTGTTCTAGCCTGCACTCCATTACTGCCTTATCAGCCAGCCTGTCAAGGTAAGGAAGAGCCGAAGTCTGCAGCTGCCGGTTCTCCCCTGCCTGTCTCACATCTGAGTCTCCCTGTTCCTGGCTGCTTTCTGCAGTTGGCTGCACGCCTTCTCCAGGAGCTGGCTCATTCTTGACACTCAGCATTGTGTTCTCACAATGGCTGACCAAATGCCTGTGGGAAACTCGCAAGCAGGACCCAAGCACAAGGGCTCTTTCTGCCCCTCCTGTGGTTTCCAGCAACTGGTAATCAGAAGCATTGCTGCCTCCAATTTCCTGCATTGCAGGGACTTAGACTAGATGACCTTTGGGAACACTTCCAACTCTACAATTCTACGAACTGTGGAGGCAGAGCATAGCCTCCATCATGACTAATAGACATTGAGAGCCAGCAGTGGTGTAGTGGTTAAGTGCGGTGGACTCGTAATCTGGTGAACTGGGTTCGATTCCCTGCTCCTCCACATGCAGCTGCTGGGTGACCTGGGGCTAGTCACACTTCTCTGAAGTCTCTCAGCCCCACTCACCTCACAGAGTGTTTGTTGTGGGGGAGGAAGGGAAAGGAGATTGTTAGTCACTTTGAGACTCCTTAAGGGGAGTGAAAGGTGGGATATCAAGTCCAAACTCCTCCTCCTCCTCCTCCTCCTCCTCCTCCTCCTCCTCCTCCTCCATGAATTTGTCCAATCCTCTTACAGCACCATCTAGGCTGGTGCCAGGGACGCAGGTGGTGCTGTCGGTTAAACCACAGAGCCTAGGACTTGTCAATCAGAAGGTCGGCGGTTCAAATCCCCGCGACATGGTGAGCTCCCGTTGCTCAGTCCCTGCTCCTGCCAACCTAGCAGTTCAAAAGCACCTCAAAGTGCAAGTAGATAAATAGGTACCGCTCTGGCGGGAAGGTAAACGGCATTTCCGTGCGCTGCTCTGGTTCGCCAGAAGCGGCTTAGTCATGCTGGCCATATGACCCGGAAGCTGTACGTCGGCTCCCTCGGCCAATAAAGCGAGATGAGCAACCCCAGAGTCAGTCACGACTGGACCTAATGGTCAGGGGTCCCTTTACCTTTAAGGGGAGTGAAAGGTGGGATATCAAGTCCAAACTCCTCCTCCTCCTCCTCCTCCTCCATGAATTTGTCCAATCCTCTTATAGCTCCATCCAGGCTGGTGCCACCTGCTGGAGAGTGTTCCGTAGTTTAACGATGCACTGCATGAATAATTTTCATCCATTCAAAAATGTCTTATTGCTCTTTTGCATCAAGCTGTTCAGTGTGTCCTTAGCCACCACTGCAGAAAGACTGGCTGAATCACCTGGAATTCTGAACACAGGGCATGCCTTGGCAATATGCTGCCTTATGTGAGGCCCAACATTTGACGCCCTCCCCACAGCCCTCATGGTACTGACTTAAGCTGGGCTTCGGAGAAGGAGGTGCGAGGCTCTGGCAGGGTCCTGGAGCCCTCCTCCCTCCTTGGCAGTGCTTGCCCAAATTTGCAAAAGAGGCAGGAGGACTCCAGGAGCCTGCCAGAGCCCTCACATCTCCTTCCTGAAGTCTGGCATGTGCTTACCAGGCTTTGAGAAGGCGCCCTTCTTGGCTGAATGCCTGGAGTGACTGCGCCTCTTGCGCTGCCCTAAATTCACCCATGCTGTACATCAGGGGTTAGCATAGTTGGGTCCCTGGACCAGCTGCAGGGAGGAGATGGGCAGGAAGGCTCATGGAGGATTTTTTTTACCTGAGGGCTGAAGATGACACTGATTCAGTACATCTACAGACCTTTCTTCAATTCTTCGAAGAAAGGTCTGTAGGAGAATTGATGCTTTTGAATTCTGGTGCTGGAGGAGACTCTTGAGAGTCCCATGGACTGCAAGAAGATCAAACCTCTCCATTCTGAAGGAAATCAGCCCTGAGTGCTCACTGGAAGGACAGATCCTGAAGCTGAGGCTCCAAGACTTTGGCCACCTCATGAGAAGAGAAGACTCCCTGGAAAAGACCCTGATGTTGGGAAAGATGGAGGGCACAAGAAGGGGACGACAGAGGACGAGATGGTGGGACAGTGTTCTCAAAGCTACGAACATGAGTTTGACCAAACTGTGGGAGGCAGTGGAAGACAGGAGTGCCTGGTGTGCTCTGGTCCAGGGGGTCATGAAGAGGCGGACACGACTAAACAAAAAAACAACAGACCTTTCTGTTCACTTCTAAATATTTCTCTCTCTCTCTCTCTTTCTCTTTCTCTCTCTCTTTCTCTCTCTCTCCTTTTCCTCTCTCCTGCTTTCTTCTGCTTTTCCATGGAATGTTTTTTAAACAGTGGCTGGGTTGAGTTTCCACCTGTCAACGGCCCCTTTAACTGCACTTCCTGCCACAACGCTATGATTCTATGTCACCTTCACCTCCAAGGATTTTATATTGGAAAGGAGCCGTTCCGTGCAGAAGAAGAAAACAGAAAAGGAATATAAAAGGGTGTGATAAAGGAAATTTCACACTCGGTTTGCTGAGCAAACATCCCGAGCAGCCGTGTTGCTGAGCAGGTGCCTATAAAGTCCCTATTAACCCAGGAAAATGTCAGGCGAGCATGTGACTCTCAGGCTGGAGGATGCTTTGGGGAGACTTATTTATCTCCGGGACGCACAGCTGTGGATGCACGCCAAAGAGCAAGATCTCTCCGTGAAAATGAATTAGAGGTTTCAGTTCCGGAGCTGGTGGGCCGGTCACCTGGCCTTTGTAATGCGAGCGGCTGCTTTGCCTTCAGGAAGTCGCGCCGCTGAAACTGAGCGTGGAAAGTGACTCACCAACCAGCATCTCTCTGTCTTTGTGAAATTAGACTTCTCTCGGCCTCCAGACTTGCAGGGTGAAGGCAGGCAGAAAGGCTGAAAGCCTCAGCTATGAGTGCAGCTGCCAAAGCCTCGGTACCTGGAGAGCAACAGAGTGATGCCCTCTGAATCTCCGACTGCCTGCCCTTTCTCACAATTAGGAAGATGTGTCATTCAGAGGACAGCCTGAAAAGGAGGTCTCGATGGGAATGGGCAAATCGGCGGTCAGTTCTGGTTTCTTGTCTTTCCTCCTTAAAGCGCAACTGGCCTCCTTTTTTACATCAGTCGGCGATTTATTTTGGCCAAGTCTGCACTCACAAAAATTGTACTCCTTTTTGTACACAGTTCTCCTCATTCTTGGAAACCGTTTCCCCGAATCTTACACATTTTTTAGGCATTATTTTAACTTCCATTTGTGAACACTTTCCCTAAAACGCATCTTTCTTTTTTTGTACACATCTTTTGGCTGGAGAAGTACATCCAGAAATTTGGAGAACTGTGGGTTTTGAAGGACAGTTGTGTTTCGGGTTTTGTAGTGGTTCAGGAACGGCGTACTTGGTTTATCCTGATCAAAATGTGACTCAAGCACCGTTCTCCTCCATCTCTAATTCAGAGTTGTCCTTAAGGTAGGAAGTGGAGGTCTTTGGGCAAAATCTCCTCCCTCCCAGCTGAAAAGTGTTTTCATAATGCAAGAGTCCCAGCCATCCAATGAAGCTGAACATTGGAAGAAGCAGCTGCTTCTTCACACAGCATGGAGTTAAACTATGGAACTCTCTGCCACAAGAGTTAGTGATGACCACCAAACATGGATGGCTTTAAAAGAGGTTTGGACAGATTCACGACGGAGGAGAGGGGCTATTGATGGCAACAATGATTATGTTCTGCCTCCACAGTCAAAAGTAGCATCTGCTTGGCCACTGTGGGAACTAGATGCTGGACTGAGTGTGGTCTGATGCAGCAGGGCTCTCCTCATGCCTTTTTTTTATTCATGAAAGTACTTACACATCGCTAGCTCATACAAAAAATATATATCAATGCAGTTTACCGTGATGAAACTATAAAACCACACAACAGAAACCATGTGAAAAAGCTTAAAACAGGCATCAATCAACCGTTGTGGAAGGACGCGTTCTTAATTGCTTGCATAGAAAAGTTTTCAGTGGGTGTTTAGAAGTTGGCACAGAAGAAGCCTGCTGAATCTCCAGTGGCAGGGAGTTCCACAGGACTGGGTGGATGACGCTAAAGGATCAACTTCTTGTTATCGGATGAGCCTTACCAACTTGGGGAATGTTCAGTGGTGCTCCAGCGAGTGATCTCGGTGACTGACCTGGGATATAAGGATGGAGCCTAAGTTGTTCAGGGCTCTGCAAATGTGTAAGAACATGCATTGTTCTTCACTGTGTGCCCCAGAGCCAAAGGAGAGCCGTGGATAAGGGCTGCCACCCTTCTCCAGAAGTCACCATCTACAGCAGATCCAGGAAGCAAGATCACCAACACAAGTGAAGTCAGCAGCAGAGCCTTGCTGGCTCGACAACAACCCAGAGCAACTGCGCCTGGAAATTTACTGGAATGCAAGTGAGCCGGGTGTTGCTCAGTCAGCTGAGAACTGGCTTAGCTGGGGGCTCTTCCCTCCGTAGGTGGGACGGAATGAGGTAAGGGCTGCCGCCAAACAGAACGGAAAGCCACTATCAGCACAGCTGTCAAGGGAGGAGACGGGGAGATGAGGTGGCCTGGCATGAGCCCTCTGGGGCCTCCACGATATACAGCCTTTTGGTACCACAGCTGCCTGGGAGGGAGGCCGCAGCTATTGTAAACACCACCTCCTGCTAGAATGTGACCCCTGTCCTATTTATAACCGGATGAGCGCTCTTTGCAGGTGTGACGAGTGTCAGCAACCTGCGGCCCACACGCCAAATCTGGGGCAATGAAAGGACTCTGCTTGGCCCTCCGGTTATGGCTGAAAAATCGCTCCTCTGACCTCCCCTTTGGTAAAGTGGGAACGGGAGAAAGAGAGAAACAAAGAAGCAGGGAATGTAGTATTACACATTGTTTTTTTGATTTGTCATTTAATTGATTATACTTTTATGATGCTGTTAGGTTGCTTCAGACTGTAGAAAGCGACTAACAAACGCAATAATTGTGTTGTTGTTTAGTCGTTTAGTCGTGTCCGCCTCTTCGTGACCCCCTGGACCAGAGCACGCCAGGGACTCCGGTCTTCCACTGCCTCCTGCAGTTTGGTCAAACTCATGCTGGTAGCTTCAAGAACACTGTCCAACTATCTCGTCCTCTGTCATCCCCTTCTTCTGCCCTCCATCTTTCCCAACATCAGGGTCTTTTCCAGGGAGTCTTCTCTTCTCATGAGGTGGCCAAAGTCTTGGAGCCTCAGCTTCAGGATCTGTCCTTCCAGTGAGCACTCAGGGCTGATCTCCTTCAGAATGGAGAGGTTTGATCTTCTTGCAGTCCATGGGACTCTCAAGAGTCTCCTCCAGCACCAGAATTCAAAAGCATCAATTCTTCGGCAGTCAGCCTTCTTTATGGTCCAGCTCTCGCTTCCATACATCACTACTGGGAAAACCATAGCTTTAACTATACGGACCTTGTTGGCAAGGTGATGTCTGTGCTTTTTAAGATGCTGTCTAGGTTTGTCATTGCTTTTCTCCCAAGAAGCAGGCGTCTTTTAATTCCGTGGCTGCTGTCACCATCTGCAGTGATCATGGAGCCCATGCCTCCATTTCTTCCCCTTCTATTCGCCAGGAGGTGATGGGACCAGTGGCCATGATCTTCATTTTTTTGATGTTGAGCTTCAAACCATATTTTGCACTCTCCTCTTTCACCCTCATGGATCACTGCCTTGCCATGGCGAAGGGGCTTGAATACCTCATAGAAGGTATGAACTATGCCGTGCAGGGCCACCCAAGATGGACAGGTCATAGTGGAGAGTTTTGACCAAACGTGATCCACCTGGAGCAGGAACCGGCAAGCCACTCTAGTATCCCTGCCAAGAAAACTCCATGGACAAAGACAACAGGCAATAATTGTAATAATCCATAATGATTAATAGTAAGAACAGCTGTGTTTTGGGGGAGGTTACCGGGTACTGATGGTGGCGACTTCTGTCTGTCCTGAATCTCATTAAATTGTAGAGTTGGAGAGGGCTCTCTCCTCTCAGTCTCCTCTTTTCCAGGCTAAACATCCCCAACTCCTTCAACTGTTCCTCATCAGGCTTGGTTTCCAGACCCTTGATCATCTTGGTTGCCCTCCTCTGCACACCTTCCAGCTTGACCCACCTCTGACTCACCAGCCATAGATGAAAAGTGAGAAGAAAGGGAGAGAGAAAGTTTGCATTTCACTTTCAGTGCCACTGCAAGCTCCTGAGATCTTTTCACCTGAGGTAGTTCACACGTTGAGCTGTGAGTCATCCGATGAGGGGACCGCATGTGACGTCCATGCATGTGTGAATCAGGACTAAGATTATTTTTAAAAAGCAGGAAGGGTTGCGGTACATGGTGAGGCCTAAAGAATATGATTGCACAGTCTTTCCATCATAAGTACATTTCATAATAGTGAAAATTAGCTGCATTTTTAAAAAGCAGGTAGCTTGAAGAAAAACAATTCTTGCAGACAGTGTTTTTTTTTCTAAAAAAAAATATTTAGAGGCACCCTCATTTTGACTCAAGAAAATCACCGTTTTATAGTTCAAATCAGGAAAAATAAATACAGTAAATGGACAAAAGTACGAAGATTCACGAAATGTTTAGGGGTATGCATACCCCTGCGTCCCCCCAGAAAAAAGCACTGCTTGCGTCTAACTAAGTCATGGTACTTGCAGAATGGAAATGATGGCCAGTATCATAATACCAGTATACAAATCTTGGGTGCCGCCACATCTGGAATACTGTGTAACCTCCCTTTTGAGGTGAGGCAACTAGAACAGTACACAGTATTCCAGATGTGGTCTGGGTGGGCCATTGGCCGGATTCAGCAGGCCTTTCTTACATTCTCACAAGGGTCCTCACTCAAAGTTGGGGCGAGACAGTAGGACTTCTGCTTCCGTTCAGGGAACTGTAGCTGCACGGTGGAGGCAGGAGAGCAGGAATGAGGTTGATGCAAAGAGTAGGAATTAGGTTGTTGTAAATCTGGTAATTAAGTTGCGGCCCTTGTTTAAAGCCAGCGCTTGTTGATTTATGAACAAGTGTGGGCGCAATCAGCTACCTGACGGGTGCTATCTAGCTTTGCCCCTCCCCACGATTGGAACATCACCCAGTGAGTCACGCAGCACTAGATCCTCTCCCCTTCCTGCGATGGATGCAAATCCACCCCAATCTCTGCCAGCAGATCATCCCAATGGAATGGCAGGTTATAATTCCAAACTGTCGCACCTGGAGGAGGTGTGGCTGCAAGCAGGGCTGTCACATGCTACCTCCAGACCCCCCCACCCCCTCGTGGGGACGCTTCTGCTCAGCTGTGAAGGACAAAGACCTTTGGGCGCCCATCGTATCCAACCACTGTGCAGAAGAGGCGTGATCAGTGGCAATGCTGCAGATCAAACTTGTGACCTGAATGCCAGGCAGGTGCGCTGCCACCTTGCTTACGGCCCTTGCAGGTTGCGTCATGGAGATGTTTCCTCCGTGTTGCGCTAAGAGAAAACCTCTTCCCTCGTTACTCACACAAAGGGGCAAAGCGTTTAGGAAGGGGCTGGAGAGCCATAACTCTGTTAGGATATAGTTCCATCCCACCTTTAGAACAGATGTTTAGATTGTTGTATGTCACATGTCTGTTTACTTCCAGCACAGTCTGCTGGGAACTTCCATTGTACATTGCTTTTGCTATGCTGCTGTTTCGTAGTGACAGCAGCCACGAAATTAAAAGACGCCTGCTTCTTGGGAGAAAAGCAACGACAAACCTAGACAGCATCTTAAAAAGCAGAGACATCACCTTGCCAACAAAGGTCCATATAGTAAAAGCTATGGTTTTCCCAGGAGTGATGTATGGAAGTGAGAGCTGGACCATCAAGAAGGCTGATCGCTGAAGAATTGATGCTTTTGAATTCTGGTGCTGGAGGAGACTCTTGAGAGTCCCATGGACTGCAAGAAGATCAAACCTCTCCATTCACTCCCCCAACTGCTCAACTTCCTTCCTATAGAAGAGTGGCATTGGAAGGGACCTCAAGGATCATCTAGTCCAAACCCCTGGAATGCAGGAATCTTGCCCACAGCCATCCTTAGGTGGGCTTGAACCACCAACCTTCAGGTTAACAGACTGACCAATTAAGATCCACTGACCGATTGAGCCACTTCACATGGAAGATGGAGCAAGCTTGTTTTCTGCTGTCTCCTGCTTAAAACATTTTTTTTTCCTTTGAGAAAGCCTATCCAGACATGTAGATGTTTTAATTTTTTTAAATCTTTATCAGTTTGTACTATTTCCAAATGCTTTAAATTGTTTTCATCTGCTTTCATTGATCATTTTGTTATTCCTTCTTAGAGGTTTCCCTGCAATCAATACAGATTTTTGTTCAAATTTAAATAATAAAAGGGGGTGACAGGCAAGGGGACCCAATGAGTTTCAGTGAAATTTCTGGGGGTGGTTGTTCCGTATCCTTCAGGCTGACTTGTCCGCGTCGCAAAGGAAAGGAGACCTCGGAATTTGCTGCAATGGAACCGGTCGCCTGGTATCCATTTCCCGGGGACGGAGAAGGCCGGAGGAATCACAAACCCGTGCCTTTTCTCTTGGGAGCCCAAGTTCCTCAAAGTAACCCAGAACAAAGCCAGGGAGGAAATGGCTGGAAGGAGAAATTCTAGGAATGTTACTCCTCAGCTTGCCAGATTCAGGTGCAGTTAAGCCTCTGGGCTTGTTTACATGGTCAGCAGTCTTGCGTTGAGGACTCCTGCCCACTCCATAATGACATTCACTTTGTTTACAGCTTCAATGGATACATCAGAAGCTGGAGCAAGTTGGAACAGACACACACCCAGCCAGACAAGCTGCTCCAGTCCTGCAGCCATTTCCCTTATCTGATCTGAACAAGTGTTTGGGATTCGGGCGTTGCAGAGGGTTGGACTAGATGACCCTAGACAAACTATTCAGAGGAGCTACGCCAAAGAATAAACGGACATAAATCGGACATCAAGAATCACAAGACAGAGAAACCAGCAGGAGAACACTTCAATCTCCCAGGACATTCTATACAAGATCTCAAAGTAGCTGTATTACTACAAAGGAATTTCAGAAATAGACTGGAAAGAGAAGCTGCTGAATTGCAACTCATTACCAAACTTAAAACCATGGAGAGACCTGGTCTGAACAAAGACATTGGATTCTTATCTCATTATACATGACAAAGCCATTTTTCACCTTCTCACCCCTTGCTTTTTCCTGTAAGACCTATTGCAGTCGTTAAGAGTCGTCAACAGGCTCATCACAGCTATCTGCCAACCACCTATTCCCACCACCCTTCTGAGTAATACCCCTCCCCACCTTCTCACTATATAGAAGGATCTGGCAACTTCTGTTTCAGTGTATCTGAAGAAGTGTGCATGCACACGAAAGCTCATACCAAGAACTAACTTAGTTGGTCTTTAAGGTGCTACTGGAAGGAAATTTTTTTTTTTTGTTTTGACTATGGCAGACCAACACGGCTACCTATCTGTAAGAGGAGCTACGGACAGTCCCAGGTTTCCAGGGGGCTGGCTGGATTCTGAGTTCTTCAGCTCCTGGCCTTGTTTTGCATCTCCAGCACCCTGACAATGATAATAATAAAAACAGCTGCCAACGTCAACCGATTAGGGATTGTTTACGTTGATTAGCCATCTCCCTTGTAATCAGCTAATTGATTATTTCCTTGATTACATTTAAATACGTTTATGCAATAACATTTGTTTGTTTGGAAGCTTCATAGCGGCCCTTCGGGAAACTTTGCCTCTTGAAGAGATGGAAGGAACTGTTCAGGACTGAGCATAAAAATAATAATAAATAAATAAAATTTTATTTATACCCCGCCCTTCCCGGTTCAGAAAACCGGGCTCAGGGCAGCTAGCAACAAATTTAAAACACTTAATTGATGCAACAAAAAACAGCATAAAATACAGTATAAAACGTGAATAACAATAAATTCAGAATTCAAAAATCTATTTAGAATTCAAAAATCAATTTAGCGGTGACAAGTCTGCCCCAATCCAGGGGACAAAGAAAGCCACCACACGACAATCTCCATTTTAGAATTGGAAACATGGAGTGTTCTTAGGAAATGATTAGCTGAAGGGATTCTCTGTACTGCAGGCAGGGGCGTCCCAGGGGGTTGTGCTAGATGGCCTCTGGGGTCCCTTCAAACTCTGCAATTCTACGTTTTTTTCTTTCCCTACATCGGGGTGGTGAAGTCAACCAGTGTGACCAACAGTGAGGGGTGAGAGGAGATGAAAATATACATAAAATTCCTGCACCGAGTGAAGGAAACAGTGAAGCTGGCATATAAAGCTCTTCCTATAATTTTGAAGGAAAAGGTAACCAATCTATTTTATATCCTTTCTTTGCAATGCTTCAGCAGTCAGCCGTTTCTTAGGAAATGCACGGAGTGTTTATTCCTTTATTGTAAAAATTAAAATTTAAAAAAGCCTTCCTCTGGCTACTCAGAAGTAGGCCCCAAGGTATTTAATGGAGCTCACTCCCAGGTAACTGGGTGAAGACTGGGCAGCCTTAAGCTGCAATCCAAACCATTTTTACTCAGAAGTAAGTCCCACTGAGTTCAACAGGATTTACTCTCTGGTGTGTTCCTGAGCATTCTCAGAGTTTCTATTATTATTATTATTATTATTATTATTATTATTATTATTTATTAATTTTTTATTTATACCCTGCCCTTCCCAGTTTAAAAACCAGGCTCAGGGTAGCTAATAGCAAATATAAAACATTGATTAAAATGCAACTTAAGAACAGCATAAAACAGCATAAAATACAACATAAAATACAACATAAAATGCAGCATCAGTATCAAGAAAAAATCAAAAATTCAAGGGTCATTTTTTTTGGATCTCTCTCTCTAACTATCTATATTATTATTATTATTATTATTATTATTATTATTATTATTATTATTATTATATCCTGCCTTTTCCCTAGACAGGGAGTCAAGGCAACTTACAGCTACAATTTCACTCCATTTATCTGTGGAAGGTGTTGTACACGATCCTGTCCCTCACACATTTTTTTTCTTTACAACAATCTTGCAAGGTAGGTTCAACTTAGAGGTTGTCATTGGCTCAAGGTGACCGGTGTCAGTATGTATAGGATATCCATTTGCGCAAGAGATCAAACTCAGGAGACGCTTCCTGGTGTAGAATAGGACACCCCTATTTTTACCGGAGAAATGTTGGAGGGGATGCATGCACAGAAGCGGGTGGTGGCAGCAGCAGCTGCAATTACCCAGCCTTCAGTCACCAGCATCATTTACCAAGGAGGGGGAGCAATAAGGCCATGGCAAGTTTGGCCCAGAACAAGTGCAGAAGCATTCTGGCATTTCTGCCGGTGTGCGCGCACCGCGCTGACCTCCCAGCTGCCTTGCGTCTCTCTCCCTGCTGGGAAGCTGCATTAGCACCAGGGCAAGAGGTCAGGTAAGCACCACCAAGCCCACCGACTGATATTGCATTAACACACTGGAACCAAGGTGACTGCAAAAAGGTTAAATCAGTATGCCTTTAAAAATAAGCCCCACTGATTAATGCCCCTTTCAGACTGTAGACTTGCAGGCTGGATGGTTCTTGGAGAAACGTAATGACTGCCTAGCACCTAGCAACCAAGATGCTTTATGCAAGGTAAATGGCATTGTAAAAGCTTCACGGTGCAATCCTGCGCATATTTTCCTTTGAAGTACGTTCCGCTGCAAAACAACAACCCCTCAGGATTGCCTCCTTAGTTAGCCGATCTATCAATTTAGCTGATTTAAAAATGGTTTTGCATTAATTTGAGCACCGCATTTTGAAAAATATTGCATTTGCTTTCGTTGCAAACTTTTTGCTCGGTGAGCTAAATACACAAAGCCAACTTCCGAGCTTGGGAGGAGGTCGGGTTGCGGGCCCACCCCCTCCCACACATGCGGGGGCTGGCCTTTAGCCCCCGCGAGAACGAGGGAATCCCCGGGTGTACCTGCGACCCTGCCCGCCAATCGGCGGGCTGGGGAGGCATGGCGTAGCTCATTTAAGGCCGGCACGCCCGGGGACCGCCCTCTTTGCCCCGTTCCAGCTGGCCGGTTTCCCCATCCCACCCACCCTTTAGGCTTAGCTAGCTTTGACCTTGCTATGGACTCCGGTTGGTCGCCGCAAGAGGCCTGGTAGGAATTTTTCCAACTTGGCGCACTTCCAGCCTTTTGGTTTTTTCGCCTACCTCGTAGCAAACGTCACAACTTCTTCGGTATTAGTGGTTAGGCATTGGCAGGGGTTAATTGTTATGCAAATGAAGGGGGGGAAGGAAACGCCATCACATTCCCCCAATGAAAAGGGTAGTCCGGTAGAGGACTCCGGGGGGCGTTGCCTTGTCCGAAACCTAGGGAGGTGAGGGCCTCCGGCACGCCCCCGAGCGGTGACACCCGTGGGATCCTAGTCGGCGTACTTCAACAGGACTCCCACGGCTTGTGGATAACCCTTCCCGGTCCCCATGCCGGGTAGTCGATAGGAGCCAGTGCCTAAGGCCAATACCTTCCTATTCCTGTAATCGATAAAGTTGTGGCCTTTTTATGCCCATTAACCTTAAATAATGTGTCCTGTGTCTTCATTTCACATGGGGGAGGGGACTTGCCACACAAACAACGATAGGTGCACAGGAAAACAAGAAGCTGCCTTTTACTGAGTCGGACTCTTGGTGCATCTAATTCAGTATTGTCCACACTGACTCGCAGCGACTCTTCAGGGATTTCAGCAGAACGTTCTCCCAGTCCTACCTGGAAAGGCCACGGACTGATCCTGGCAACTTCTGCATCCATAACCTTGAGCCAAGGCCGCAACCCTAAGTGCAAGGATTTCTGCATTATTATCCCAGCATTTCTTAAAACAACCCTGTAATGTCGTTGTCTTCTTTGGTGATCCCTCTTAGCTGAGTAAGATTGTCTTCCATGAACATTAACACTGAGTCTGTAAGTGACTGTGAAGGCCAATTCTGGATCCACATGTCCTTCCATGGTGGGGACACAGGTTTATGGGTGGGAGTTGATCACAGCGTGGATTTGCCAAGTGTGCCTTAGGGCACATTTTCGAGCCCCTCCTCCTCTACAGGGGTGAGCAGAGTGGATCCCCAAAAGGGCTGCTCAGTCGTGGATACAGCTGCCGAGCTGCTCAACTGCCTCGTTCCTTGAGTCAGAACGACTGACTCTGTATCCACCGCCCATGTGCCTGTTCATGACTCCTGGTATGTCCCACGGAAGACCTTACGGTCTTCAAATAAAAACATCTTGGAGATCCCAGGCCACAGGGAGATTAAGCTGGCCTCAACCAGAGCCAGGGCTTTTTCGGTCGTGGCCCCGAACTGGTGGAACGCTCTGTCCCAAGAGACTAGGGCCCTGCAGGACTTGACATCTTTCTGCAGGGCCTGCAAGACGGAGCTGTTCCACCAGGCCTTTGGCCAAGGCATAGTCTGACCCCCTCTCTCCTTCTGTAATCCTCATAGAGCTATAGCCCAATGGTTGCCATTAATTTGATTCTGAATTGATTTTAGAATGTATTTTAATTAATTGACTGTGATTTTATGTAAATTGTGCTATTTTTACTGTTAGCTGCTCTGAGTCCAGCTTTGGCCAGGGATGGTGGTATATAAATAAAAAAATATTATTATTATTATTATTTATTAGGGGCTTCCACGATCCTGCCCCCATTACCATTTGCCAATCGCCATGGGACTTTTGGGGTTTGGGATGGGTTTTTGGAAGATGCCTGTGCTATGAATTTGTTTTATGTGTGTAGATCAGTCTTCGCAGTAAGGCTCTGATCCGATGGCGTGAGTACTCACAACAACTGGTAGACTCTTATCCGCTGCAGCCTTCATCCGCCTTCACAGCTGTTGTAACATACTGCTTGTTATCATCCGCCTGTTCTGCCATTGAGGACTTCTTGGATCATTCTTTGTCTAGCTCCTTCCCTTTGGCCTTACCGCCTTGGGTGACCCGGCTGGGAGTACGAGATTCCCAACGGCTTCGCTCACAAGGGTCAAAGGAACATGCAAGCCCACTCACTGCGACAAGGTGATGATCCAGCGAGTGAGAACCCTGTAATGTAGGTCAGCATTATTAAATGCATCCGTAACTGATGACTGATGTGTGGTTGACTCAGAGGATTCCCCACTTTGCATCTTATCCTCTTCTGACGCAACAAACTCAATCACGGTCCCTGTGACCATTCTATAACTAGGGTTGTCACTCAAAGTTCCCCACTGTCAGATGCTGCTGGTGATTGCTCGTGAGTAACCAGTCAGGACTCCGACCTGTCTTTTACAACAAAATACATAATAAAAACAAAAACAACCCAATAGCATTCCCTTCCCCTCTTAGAGGTTTTCGTCATTTAAGTGGCATACATATCCCATCAAATAAATAAAATGTTATCCTTGCCATCCCACAAAGGAGGAGATAAGCAATGGATACGACATGTTCTTGGGGTCATTAGCCTAATTACTCCAGAATGATGGAAGCTGGGCCAGGTTAGTTCGGAGTCTAACCAGAGGCAGCTGTTGGCAGATGGTTTCGTCACCATCCAATCTGGACCGTTCTAATTAACACATTGTGGGCGTGTGAGCGTGGCAGATATACGCAAGAGCCATTAAATGCAGGCAGATAGAAGCTGAGAGCAACACCCAGCTCCTCCAGCCCAGGGAGGAAGAGGCCACAGTCTAACTGTACACATGGACACCTGGTGATTTGGAAATAATTCCACCCCACCCCCCACCCCCTTGACTTCCCAGGTGAGAGGTTACATGACTGCAGCCTGAGAGAGCTCTCTAAAACAGCAGTTCCCAAAAACCTTTGAGGCCACTGCCCTCTCGGATCCATGAACTCACCCCCTTAAGTGCCTCCTACCCCATAAAAAAGCATTAATCAGAATATCAGTTTGCACAACCCACTAAGGAAGATAACGACACAGTAAAATTCGGAAGGGGAAGAATTAATCACACATTCATTCGAGTCCAATTAAAGCAATTTAGTCTTATTAATACAACAGAGCGGAGGAACTTGATCCATAGATACCAGGTTTTCAAAGGCTGATGGTCATTTAAACCTCCAACACCCACCCTGCCAACCCCTTGCCTCTGAGCGCTTGCCCACCCCATTGCCCCCCCCCGGGGGGGGGGTTCACACAGCCCACTCTGGGAGCCCTTGCTCTGAAATCTGTACTTAAACACAGCTTAGGAACATAAAAAGATACCTGACAGATCAGATGAAAACAGGAAATACCAGTCCAAAGTTTGGGGTTGGCGATGACCAAAGAACCAGACCATCAGGCCTTATGCTGAGGTATTTCCAAGCTGTTCACCTGATATAGACGCAATGCTGGGACATATTGAAAGTTGAGCGGAGGCTGACTTCAAGAGAGAAGCTGGCATCAAAGTCTTCACAGGGGTTCAGTGATGCATTTGATGTAAATAGGCAGCTAGACGGAGTGTCTGAAATAAGCACTGGCAGGAGTGTGAAGGACTTGCATTTTTATTGCATCCTCTGAAAGAAGAGCAGCAAAGTTGACAATGATGGGGAATTTTGCAACTGGCAGAGAAAAGCCCAGACTAGATAATCATCAGCCTCACGGTGACCCAAAAGCCATCAGGGGAAATGCAGAATATACATGGATCCAAAGCCCTTTGATAAAATCCTGCAAAAAAAAAGAGGAAAAAATCCCCATATCCATGATTGCAGATAGATTGCTGCATCTGTCAAAAGCAAGGGCTATTCTCCGTCTGTGACGACAGAAATGGATTCTGGGTGGTTGATTCTGGGACCACATAACACCGGTCCTGAGAGATCTGTATGTTTCCGAGCACAATTCAAAGTGTTGGTGCTGACCTTTAAAGCCCTAAACGGCCTCAAATGCCCAGTAGACCTGAAGGAGCGTCTCCACCACCATCGTTCAGCCTGGACACTGAGATCCAGCGCCGAGGGCCTTCTGGCGGTTCCCTCATTGCGAGAAGTGAGGTTACAGGGAACCAGGCAGAGGGCCTTCTCGGTAGTGGCGCCCGCCCTGAGGAACACCCTCCCTTCAGATGTCAAGGAAATAAGCAGCTATCCTATCTTTAAAAGACATCTGAAGGCAGCCCTGTTCAGGGAAGTTTTTAATATTTAATGCTGTACTGTTTTTAACATTTGATTGGGAGCCGCCCAGAGTGGCTGGGGAAACTCAGCCAGATGGGTGGTGTATAAATAATAAATTATTATTATTATTATTATTATTATTATTATTATTATTATTATTGAGCTGGGTAAAGAGTCCAGGTATTGGAGACCATTTGATGGCCGCCTTTCAAGAGATGCCACTGCATTCACCACCTGCACTCTGACCACATGCCAGTCCACTTCACAGCGACATAGGAACCGACACCATTGTAGGTGACACATAAGACCTTTCTCGCATTTGCAAGAGATCGAACCCTTGGCGTGGTAGCATTGCGGTTGGGCCACTGTCCCCATGCCAGCGGATTAGCCAATGGCAGGCAGGCCTGGGTCAGGGGGTCCCCTGGAAGGTTGGTCCGACTGCCGAATGGGCATGACTTGGGTCTGCCCCGGGGGGAATAAATCAAGGCTGGCCCAATGCCTCCTCGATTTTTTCGTCGGATCTCCCACTCACCCCTCCCTTTTTCAAATGTTTCTTCTTTCATGCTAAGACCTTGCTATGGTGATATTTGGAGCTGGGCAGCTGTTTTCCCACTAAGTTGAATAGCACGGGCACTTGGTTTTCTCCTACCTCAAAGCAATTGTCACAACTCCCCCCCCCCCCCCAAGATAATCTTAATTAGTTTTTTAGTTACATACTATACATACACATATTACATTACATTTTACATTTATACTTGCTCCTAAGAGTTGACTTCCCTCCTTCCTTCTTCTGGCTTTTTTATATCGTCTCTAAATTTTCCGCATTGTCTTTATCCATTTTGTATATAGTTGTTCTTCTTAGATAGACAGACAATAAGAATTGTGTATATAGAAAGATTTATTTGTTTACAGACTCTCTATGGACAAATCGTCACAACTTGGTGAGGCTAGGCACTGGGACGCGGGTGGCACTGTGGTCTAAACCACTGGGCCTTTGGGCTTGCCGATCAGAAGGTTGGCGGTTCGAATCCCCGCGACGGGGTGAGCTCCTGTTGCTCCGTCCCAGCTCCTGCCCACCTAGCAGTTCGAAAGCACGCCAAAATGTGCGAGTAGATAAATAGGTACCGCTCCGGTGGGAAGGTAAACGGCGTTTATGTGCACTGCTCTGGTTCACCAGAAGCGGCTTAGTCATACTGGCCACATGACCTGGAAAAACTGTCTGCAGACAAACGCCAGCTCCCTCGGCCAGTAAAGCGAGATGAACGCCGCAACCCCAGAGTCGTCTGCAACTGGACTTAACTATCAGGGGTCCTTTACCTTTACCTTTAAGCCTAGCCTTGGCTGGAGGGAAGGTTGTAGCCCCTCTTTGGTTAAGGGTATCTCATTGAAAGGATCTGTGAGTTGCTTCTGTCCGATGCCCAGATGGGGGCTTGGGCCATAGAACTCCTCCTACCCTTTGGGGGGTACCCCTTTCTGATGTAAGTCTTGGAGGGGGGCATGTGTGGTTTACCCTTAGATACACTCCCAGCAGGTGGACTGGAGTTAAATAAATGCCTATGCCAAACCTTTCACATCTGTAGCCTGTTTGAACCCCAAAACTATATGCTGCTGTCATGACCCATAGGGAGCTATTGGGTCACAGGGCCTTGGCCCTCAACAGCTACACTGTGGAACTCCCTGCCTATTGACATCAGGCAAGTGCCTTCACTGTATTCTGAACATTCCTGTTCAGACAAGCCTATGCAGACGTGTAGAATACGTAGGTATGTTTTGATGCATTTTCAATTAATTGTTGATTTTTGGGTTTTGAATGGATATGCTTTCACAGATAATTTTATTGTTTATTTTCTTCGCAAGCCACTTAGAGGGTTAAAGAACAAACAAGTAGCATATAAATTTTATGGAATAAATAAAACAAATAAAGCCATCGCAAGCTGTTGGGCATCGTTCTGAGAAACCGGAAAGTACCTTTCTTTAGGGGAGAAAAGGGATGCAGATTGTCAAATGCGTTTCTAGTTATGCATTCCAAAGGAACCAATTTGTTCAGCTGGCGGGCTTTATCTCACAAGACATCATACCTACGTGAGACACAAAAAGGGCTGGATGTAACCTGCAGGATCTTTTCTCACGGAGCAATTGCAACTTTCCGCTCCTCCTCCTCCTCCTGTGTGTTTTTGTTGCATTCCTCCCATTGCCTCAATCCAGTGAAAGTCTGTCTTTGACTTTAATTAAAAAGCCACAATTGGTTTGTTTTGAACTGGAGATATCCCTGTTCTTCCCTGCAGGGGTGTGTTTGGTTCTGTGGGATATTGCAGAAGGGAAGATAGAATCGTTCTAGTTGGGGAGAAAGGGTGGGAACCAGGAGGCTACACCTGTTGGGAACCTCACAGGTTCTCAGAGATGGGTCGGGGAGTCTTTGAAGGAAATCAGTGCAGATCTAGAATTTGGGCTGTTTTCTCAGCTCTCCGGGATGTTGCAAGAGACCAAGGCCCATTACCAAGCTCCTTGCCTGAACCTTGCAACTGGTTTCTTGAGGCAAAAAGACGAAGCTTTGTGCAGTGTGCAGAGTCAAGCAGCAACACGCACGCTATCCTATCTCATTTATTTAAATTTCCTTCTTGCCCTATCAGGCTGGCTTGCTGCATTTACAGATAATGTCATCCCAGCCTGCAATCTGTACAGAGGAACAGGTTTCGAAACAAGGAGAAGCCAAGCCTGTGTTGACTGTGGCAGACCCTCCAAGTATTCCTGTTATCCAGGGACGCCCCTGATTTAAAGAAGCTGTCCCAGTTTCTGGTTTGATCCCAGAATGTCCCACTTTTCCTTGTTGTTGTTGTTTAGTCGTTTAGTCGTGTCCGCCTCTTCGTGACCCCCTGGACCAGAGCACGCCAGGCACTTCTGTCTTCCACTGCCTCCCGCAGTTTGGTCAAACTCATGCTGGTAGCTTCGAGAACACTGTCCCACCATCTCATCCTCTGTCGTCCCCTTCTCCTTGCCTCACAAATAGGAGGCGCTGCTGGCGTTGCCATTTGGGGTCTCCTGGGCTCTGTACCTGCCTGGCACGATTCAGAGCGCCTCTCCTCTGTGATGGCCTTAGATTCCCACTTCATGGCTGCGGTTGGAGAATGGATGACGGCTCACAGATTGAGGTTCAATCCTGACAAGTACTGTTCTTGAGGGACAGGGGGCGGGCAGGTTTGGGGGACTCCCTGGTCCTGAATGGGGCAACTGTGCCCCTGAAGGACCAGGTGCACAGCCTAGGAGTAATTTTGGACCCACAGCTGTCCATGGAGGCGCAGGTCAATTCTGTGTCCAGGGCAGCTGTCTACCAGCTCCATCTAGGATGCCGGATGAGACCCTACCTGCCTGCGGACTGTCTCGCCAGAGTGGTGCATGCTCTGTTTATCTCCTGCTTGGACTACTGAAATGTGCTCTAAGTGGGGCTACCTTTGAAAGTGACCCGGAAACCGCAACTAATCCAGAATGCGGCAGCTAGACTGGTGACAGGGAGTGGCTGCCCCTTGAAAGACCTACATTGACTCCCAGTACATTTCCGAGCAACAATTCAAAGTGTTGGTGCTGACCTTTAAAGCCCTAAACGGCCTTGGCCCAGGATACCTGAAGGAGCGTCTCCACCTCCATCGTTCTACCTGGACACTGAGGTCCAGCTCTGAGGGCCTTCTGGCAGTTCCTTCACTGAGAGAAGTGAAGTTAAGGGAACCATACAGAGGGTCTTCCCAGTAGGGGCACCCACCCTGTGGAATGCCCTCCCGTCAGATGCCAAGGAAAGAAACAACTATATGATTTTTAGAAGACATCTGAAGGCAGCTCTGTTTGATATTCTGCTGGAAGCCACCCATTGTGGCTGGGGAAACCCAGCCAGATTGGTGGGGTATAAATAAATTATTATTATTATTATTATTATTATTATTATTATTATTATTATTACATCCTCCACCTTTGTTCCCAGTGTAGATCTTCATTTGCCTCTTCCCTGGGGTGTTCACCTCAGGTGACGAAATGTCTTGGGCCAGCCCTGCTCCATCAACCAGCCATTTATTTGGACAACGGAACGGATAACCTAAGAGGAGCCTGGCTGCAGGATCAGGCCAGGGGCCCATCTAGTCCACCATCCTGTTCTCTCAGTGGCAACCCAGGTGTCCTAGCTGGATACCTGCAAACAGGACCTGAGCGCAAGAACAACTTCCCCACTTGTGATTCGCAGCAACTGGTATTGAGAAGTGGCATAGAATAGGTTTGGGACGCATGTAGTTTTGGGGTTCAAGGTAAAGGAGCCCTAGACAGTTAAGTCCCATCAAAGGCAACTATGGGGTTGCAGTGCTCATCTTGCTTTCAGGTCAAGGGAGCCAGCCTTTGTCCACAGCTAGCTTTCCGGGTCATGTGGCCAGCAGGACTGAACTGCTACTGGCACAACAGGACACTGTAATGGAAACCAGAGCACACAGAACTGCCGGTGGCACTGTGGTCTAAACCGCTAAGCCTCTTGGGCTTGCTGATCAGAAGGTCTGTGGTTTGAATCCCTGCAACGGGGTGAGCTCCCGTTGCTCTGTCCCAGCTCCTGCCAACCTAGCAGTTTGAAAGCATACCAGTGCAAGTAGATAAATAGGTACCACTGCAGCAGGAAGGTAAACGGCATTTCCATGTGCTCTAATCTCTGTCACGGTGTCCCGTTGCACCAGAAGTGGTTTAGTCTTGCTGGCCACATGACCTGGAAAGCTGTCTGTGGACAAACGCCTGCTCCCTCGGCCTGAAAGCGAGAAGAGTGCTGCAACCCCATAGTCCCCTTTGACTGGACTTAATCGTCCAGGGGTCCTTTACCTTTACCTTAGTTTTGGGATTCAAATAGGCTCCAGATGTGAAAGGTTTGCCATAGGCACGGGGTGAAGCCATTTATTTAACTCAAGCCCATCTGCTGTGAGTATATTTAAAGGTAAACAGTGTGGTGTAGTGGTGTAGAGCGGTAGTCACGTAATCTGGGGAACCGGGTTCGCGTCTCCGCTCCTCCACCTGCAGCTGCTGGGTGACCTTGGGCCAGTCACACTTCTCTGAAGTCTCTCAGCCCCACTCACCTCACAGAGTGTTTGTTGTGGGGCAGGAAGGGAAAGGAGAATGTGAGCCGCTTTGAGACTCCTTCGGGTAGTGATAAAGCGGGATATCAAATCCAAACTCCTCTTCTTCTTCTAAACCACAAATGCGGGGGCAGGGAGCAGAGGGTCAACGGAGCCCCTGGCACCGATGCCACCGATGCATCCTTTGGGGTGGGCACTGAGTGGGCGAGCAGGCAGTGCGGTCCCACTTGACTCTGGTGGGGCAGACCCCAGAGAGCCAATGCAGAGCCACTCTCTCTATAAGAAGGGGGTGCCGTCCCAGCCCCAAAGGCCCAGCCCTGGCGCGGCTTACCTCCCCGCAGGGTGCCTGTTGTGGGGGCACCTGGTTGTGCCCTCTCACACCCTCTCAGAATCTTGTGCCCGGGGCCACCGCCCCCACAGACGCAGTCAAGCTACACCAGTGGCCATTGTTGTATCCTGCTATATGCGCCATGGCCTCTGTCCACCACCAGGGTAATGTATGTAGGCAGGATTTGCAACCATGCGAGTGAGAGCTCCTGAGCTCTTGAGGTGCGGGACATGGGGCGTATCCTGCCACTGCAATCTAATAATAATAATAATAATAATAATAATAATAATAATAATAATAATATATTTATACCCCGCTCACCTGGCTGGGTTTCCCCAGCTAATCTGGGCGGCTCCCAACAGAATTAAAAGCACAATAAACCATTAAACATTAAAAACTTCCCTAAGCAGGGCTGCCTTCAGATGTCTTCTAAAAGGCAGATGGAGCCACTTCAAGGAGGTGGGGTTGCAGGCTTCGTGGCCCCACTATGCATGCGGCGGCTGGAGCCAGCCCCACGCGATGGGGGGGATTCCCAGCCACGTCATCCCCTGGCCAGCCAATCGGCTGGCTCTGGGGGCGTGGCCTGCCCTATTTAAACCAGGACGCGACCGGGGATCTCCCTCTTTTGCTGCCTGCCAGCTGTTCCTGCTTTTCCCACCCTCCCGCCCTTTAAGGTTTTCATTCCTTGACCTTGCTATGGACCTTGGTTGGTCGCCATTGAGGGGCCTGGTAGGTTTTTTGCCACTTGGCAAATTGGCACCAGCCACTTGGTTTTTGCCTACCTCATAGCAAATCGTCACAACTTTCTTGGTATTGGCAGTTAGGTATTGTTCTGTAGATGGAAGAGGGGAGGTAGCGCCATCACCTGCCCCGCATATTGAAGGGTAGTCCGATAAAGGATTCTGGGGGGTGTGGCCCTGTCCGAAGCTGAGGGAGGTGTGGGCCTAAGGCATGCATCCTAACGGTGACCCCGGGGGGGTTCCTAGTTGATGTGCTTCAGCAGGACTCCCCCTACTGGTGGTTAACCCTTCCTGGACTTCTAGCGGACGGGCTGAAGTTGGATATAGTCAGTTAGGACCAATGCCTAAGCCAATACTGCTCATCACCTGTAACCAATAAAAGTTGTGGCCTTATTTAGCCCATTAACTTTAATAACTGTGTCAAGTATCATTATTTCCATGGGGGGGGGCGGGAACTTGCCATGCAATTGTTTATTTCCTTGACATCTCATGGGAGGGCATTCCACAGGGCCGGCGCCACCACCAAGAAGGCCCTCTGCCCATCGGAGCATAAGAAGCCTCTGGTAGATCAGGCGTTGGCTCACCAAGTCCAGCATCCCGTTCTCACAGTGGCCAACTGGATGCCTGTGGGAAACCTGCAATCAGGATTCGAACTCAGGTGCACACTCTCCTCCTGAGATTTCTAGCCGCTGGTGCACACATGCAGGCACGCTGATTCATTAAACACCTTATTGAATGACTGGACCAGGCTGATATTATATTGCAGCCCTAGACATACAAACACACTGCTTTGGAATCTTCCACCCTCCTCCAGACTGTGATATTTTTGGTGGAAATGGTCTCTATTAACTTGAGCCTTCCAACAGAACAACTGCTCGCCTGGGTCCTTTTCTGCTCTCCCATGCTTAGCATAAAAGTTACATAACTTTGCGTAACACAAGCCAACTGATCTTTGTGTCCTCCCTCTGCAGAGGAGCATGTGGTAAGAGATCCACAAACACAGGCAATCTAACTCCTTAATGGTTTTGTTTTGTACCCTCCAACCCCTTGAGGTTGCGCCACTCATACCCCAACCCCACCCTAAGAACTTGGAAGGGCAAGATTTTAATTCTCCCAGTGTGTGAAAACAGTAGGCAAAGAGGAAAATCTCAGGCTAAATTTAGCCGCCGATTGCACAAGCAGCCCCTCCCAGGGATCCAGCCCTTTTAAGACAGTAACAGTTTCATAATTCCGCTCTGGTGAAGGAGTTCTGATCTCCGACGATCGGTGGCATGAACAATTTATGACTTGTTATGGAATTATGAGGGGAGGAGAAGTTCTCCACCATGTGACCCCCCCCACTTTCCTAGAGGAAACGTATTTCGTAACATAACATTTGGAAGAGGAGCGTCATGTGCCTCTAAAATCTTCCGTTTGGCTGGATTCCAAAGGCGAAGGAAAGCGATGAAACACTTTCTGGAACAGGGTTGCCAGACAGCCAGGATCATACCGGTTTGGGCAGTAAAATTGGGTTGAACGAGGCTGTGGGAGGGGCGATGTAGCTCAGTGGCAGTGCGGATGCTAAGCATGCAGAATATCATGGGCTCAAAGCCCAGCATTTATCATCAGAAGTATCTCAGGTAGCTTCCCTGGAGAAGAGACCCTCGGGCTGAGACCTTGCAGGGCCACTGACAGTCAGAGTAGACAAAACTGGCTAGCTGGACCAGCGTAGGGTTAGCCAGTTTGATGCCATATTGATTGATTTACTTACTTTGTATATCACCCTTCATCCGAAGATCACAGGGCTGTTTACAATTGTTGTTGTTTAGCCGTTTAGTCGTGTCCGACTCCTCATGACCCCCTGGACCAGAGCACGCCAGGCACTCCTGTCTTCCACGGCCTCCCGCAGTTTGGTCAAACTCATGCTGGTCGCTTCGAGAACACTGTCCCACCATCTCGTCCTCTGTCGTCCCCTTCTCCTTGTGCCCTCCATCTTTCCCAACATCAGGGTCTTTTCCAGGGAGTCTTCTCTTCTCATGAGGTGGCCAAAGTCTTGGAGCCTCAGCTTCAGGATCTGTCCTTCCAGTGAGCACTCAGGGCTGATTTCCTTCAGAATGGATAGGTTTGTTCTTTTTGCAGTCCATGGGACTCTCAAGAGTCTCCTCCAGCACCAGAATTCAAAAGCATCAATTCTTCGGCAATCAGCCTTCTTTATGGTCCAGCTCTCACTTCCATACATCACTACTGGGAAAACCATAGCTTTTACTATACGGACCTTTGTTGGCAAGGTGATGTCTCTACTGCTGTTTACAATACAAAAACACAGAAATATATCCCACAGCAACAAGCAAAGACAATATCCTCCCTTGGTTTAAAAGGCCATAGAGTGTTTAATTAGCCAAAGGCCTAGAAGAGAGTTTTTGCCTGGTGCCTAAAGATACATAAAGAGGGTACCAGGTGAGCCTTCTTGGGGAGAGCATCTTGCAAACAGGGAGCCACCACAAAAAGGCCCATTCTCGTGTTCTCACCCTCAGGACCTCTCGGGGGGACATAGAGAAGGGTCCTAGATGCCAAGCACAGAGTCCGGGTTGGTTCATATAGAAAGAGGCATTTCTTGAGCTATTGAGCTCCTGAGCTATTTAAGGCTTCTGTAAATCCAGGGCTGTTCCTGGAAAACAGGAACACTTGGTGGGTGTGATCCAAAATGGCAGCATTTGTGCCATTTCTGAAAGCTGACCCTCCTGGCTATTCTCACTTAACTTTTCCACGAAATACAATATCCTCCCTTTCCAGTCAAAACTACAGACGAACGAGGGTTAGCTGGCGCATGTGAGGCTGCTTACGGCATGATCAGTCATTCATTTTGCCAAAGATACACAAACACATGGAATTAATCCAGGACATGATCGTGGATGATAAAGCTGACCTAGTTTGCACTATTAAGATGAGGCAGCTGGTCTTGTCTGAGTGCAACCCTCAGCAGTCGGGAGAGAGTGTCGCTGGGGTGGAGGAGAGGCACAATGATTCATAGAGATATCATCACCCTTGCCAGGTGTCAGATGGCCTATATCAAATATATATCATTTACCTTGTGTTGGGCAATAGGGACGGTCCTGGGATTCTGTGAGCATATCATGAGGCTGAGCAAATATTGCTCTTGTTCTGAGGCGCATCCTGCTTAAATGTCCTGCTGGTTAGACATTGGTGTTGCCTTTCAAACCAGGATTGCTTTGGCTGTGTATCGCATTACTTTGCTTTTAATTGTAAAACTGCCTGGGGATCTGTTAGAGCTGAAAGGCACTCTGAAAATGCAGCAAGTAAGTTGTGAGCAGGATTCGTTCCTCAGCCACACCAGCTTTCGTGGCTCCGTTTGGAAACAATTTCCAGCCACTTTGGGGAAATATTTTCAGGAGCTGGAGGGAGAAATGTAGCAGAGCTCTTGATGTTCTGTGCGGGGATGAGCCGCCATTTTGGATTTCCCAGAATGCACTGTCCTGATGGGCACTTTGGGGTAGGATTAAAGCCGTTGCGATGGCGGCACCATTCCTGCGGCAAGGGCCATTCTTTTTAGAGCATGGCATTCTGGGAAATTTGAAATGGCAGCTACCAACCCAACAAAGATCTTGTTATGCTCCAGACCATAGAGAAAGAGCTAGATAACTAGATAGAGGAAGGCAAAATGCAAAAGATGGAAAGCTGTCCCAGAGAGAGACAGAGAGAGAGAGAGAGAGAGAGAGAGAGAGAGACGCCCAGCTGCGATGAATATCTCTGTTAGGTATTCTTTAGCTGTGGTGCCTGCATTGCATGGGGCTGGACTAGATGACCCTTTGGGTCCCATCCAGCTATGTAATTCTGTAAATAGTCTGCATCAGTGCTGGGGTCCACCAGCGCATACGCCCAAAAGCCACTAGCTGCAGCTCCACCTGCTCTGATTTTTATCTCCTGACCAAGAATTCTGCTCTAGAACACACTGGGAACCAGATTTCCTTTTCCCTTTCCCAAAAGTCGGCTGCTCTACCCTTGGCGCAATCGTTGACTGCGCTTGAGCACTTGGCGCAATCCTTTGCTTTGTGATTTAAATTACAATCCATAGCTTAGTGTCCCCTGTGCTATTAAACACCTTTCTGAAACCACTGGGAGCTGTTATTCGTAGTGAGGTGTCACCAACGCACGGGTGACGACACCCAACTCTATCTCTCTGCTCTATCTAAATCAGGGGAGGCGGTTGAGGTGCTGCACCAGTGCTTTGAAGTGTTGATGAGCTGGACGTGAGCCAATAAATTGAAACTGGATTGAGAAAAGGTCGATGCCAGGTGTTTTGAGTTCAAAAGGTGGGGAGGTGGGCTCTGCTCGGCCGATCTTCACCCCCTGCAAGGAATAGGCCTGTACCTTGGGAGGTGCTTCTGCATCCAACCCTCTCAGGTGGCTTTCTCAGCCTTGTTGTTCTTGAGTCGTTTAGTCGTGTCCGACTCTTCGTGACCCCCTGGACCAGAGCACGCCAGGCACTCCTGTCTTCCACGGCCTCCCGCAGTTTGGTCAAACTCATGCTGGTAGCTTCGAGAACACTGTCCCACCATCTCGTCCTCTGTCGTCCCCTTCTCCTTGTGCCCTCCATCTTTCCCAACATCAGGGTCTTTTCCAGGGAGTCTTCTCTTCTCCTGAGGTGGCCAAAGTCTTGGAGCCTCAGCTTCAGGATCTGTCCTTCCAGTGAGCACTCAGGGCTGATTTCCTTCAGAATGGAGAAGTTGGATCTTCTTGCAGTCCATGGGACTCTCAAGAGTCTCCTCCAGCACCATAATTCAAAAGCATCAATTCTTCGGTGATCAGCCTTCTTTATGGTCCAGCTCTCGCTTCCATACATCACTACTGGGAAAACCATAGCTTTAACTATAACGGACCTTTGTTGGCAAGATGATGTCTCTGCTTTTTAAGATGCTGCCTAGGTTTGTCATCACTTTTCTCCCAGGAAAATAATTTAATTATATAATTTAATACAATGCTACTTAATTTTGTTTGTTTGTTTGTTTATTGCTTGCTTGCTTGCTTTTATATCCCACCTTTTCCTCCAAGCAACTCTAGGTGATGTACATGGTTCTATCTCTCCTCATTTAATCCACACAACAACCCTGTGAGGTAGGTCAGTCTGAGAAGCCGTGACTCGCCCCTCACTGTCACCCAGTGAGATTCATGGTTGAGCAGGGATTTGAAATACCCTGGGTTCCCAGGTCTTGGTCCAACACCATAACCACTTACAATTGCACCTTCTGTTTCTCCCAGTGGAACCTGGAAGCTCACAAACTGGGCAGCAAATGGCAACTCTCTCTACCACCTGTGTGCCAGCCCAGTGCTCACCTGTTTCCAAAGTTTGCCTGAAGACCAAGTCAGCGGTTCAAGTCAGTGAAAGCTCTTCTGTGCCCTACATTGCTCCAGCAACTCTTGCCACATTTCCTGGCAAGGTCAGACTGACCTCTTTTGGAGAATTAAGCTAATCCGTGCCCTAATATGTCTCCATTTGTTTTGACATGATAAGAACTTCAAAAAGTTGAGAGTTTCAAAATCTCGCCTGGAGAAAGCAGCAGGCCAAGGAACGGCTTTAGAGGGTGGGGGAGGAAGAAATGAAAGCAATAGGATTGCTCTTCTTAATCGAAAGAGATTTCCAGGCACCCAAATGTCATCTTGGAGAGATGCTCTCTAAATGATAGACGGTGCCCCCAAACATCCTTTGCAATGACCTACTGGTCCTTGCCATTTTCCAGAAAAACAGATTGTCTTTGCCATGTCACAAGCCATGTGCTTAGATTTGTGCAACCAAATATCTTTACAAAGAGCACCAAGTATTGTGGGGGAAAGCTGGTACTGAAACCGTGGAAGATCTACTCTCCTTTCCTCCCTTTCTGACTCCCATTTTTCAGAGAAAGGCAACCAAAGCAATCAAAGGGATGGAGCAACGTGCTTAAGAAGAAAGGTTGCAGCATCTGATAACTTGTGTGATGGCCTGGGACTCGGGCTCAGGCTCGGAACCAGAGGAGTCTCAGTCTGCACCGGATCCTTTGCCTCAGGCGGCACCTGAACCAAGTCTGGGGCCTGATTCTGAAGAGCCCCAGTCTGCACAGGTTCCCCTGCTACAAGCACCAGCTGGGCCGAGTCAGGGGCCTGAGCCTGCCCTGGCTCCAGATGTGGGCATTCCCTCATTGCCTCCAGCTGGGCCATCACTCACAGCTGCTCCACTACCGGTTGGGTCAGGGGAGGCTGAGGCGGCCTCTGGGTCTAGTAACCCACCGACGTCTCCCGAGCTGCAGAGACTAAGGTCTGGGAGAAGGAGAGACCTGAGTACTCGCAGGAGGAGTGCTCGCCTTCAGGCGAAACAGGGAGGTGAGTCGCCGGGGGATCAGGACTGGCCGTTACCCCGACAAAGATAAAAGACTGTCGGACCCCGCCCCAGGTTACGGGAGCAACATTGCTGTATGCCAGATCCTGCCTGAGACCTTGTGCCTGACCTTGCCTGGTTTCCTGCCTCGTGTCCTGCCTTGGCCCTGTTGGACTGACTCCTAGCGGAACCCTTGGATTCGGGACCGGACCTGGACAGCGTTGCTTGGGTTACCCCCGGGCCCAGCACACCTTTTAGTTTTGAGAAAAGCCTACCCCATTATCTTCCCAGGGCAGCAACACTGTGCTCTAGGCTGGTATTATCAACTCTGACTGGCAGCAGCCCCCCTAGGTCTCAGGCAGAGCAGGAGCTTTCCCATCTCTCCTGCCCAAGAGCCTTTGATTCAGGGATGGGGAGCCTGTGGCCTTTGAGCTATTGTTGGACTCCAACTCCCAACAACTCCATCCAGCTTGGCTGGTCTTCAGGGATGCTGGGAGGTAGAGTCCAGAAAAATCTGGATGGGTGATCAAGATGATCAAGGATCAGGAAGCCAGGCCTTTTGAGGAACAGTTGAGGGAGCTGGGTATGTTGAGCCTTGAAAAGAGGAGACTGAGAGAAGATGTAAAAACCACCTTCAAATCTCTTAAGGGCTGTCACACGGAAGATGGAGCAGACTTGTTTTCTCTTACTCCAGAGGGCAGGACTTGAATCAAGAAAGGAGATTCCGACTAAGGGTTGTTCAACAGCGGAATGGACTACCTTGGAAGGTGGTGGATTCTCCTTCCTTGGAGGTTTTTAAGCAGAGGTTGGATGGCCGTCTGTCATGGATGCTTCAGTTGAGATTCCTGTATTGCACCCGTAGTCCTTTTCAACTGTAAGGTAAAGGTAAAGGGACCCCTGACCATTAGGTCCAGTCGTGGCCGACTCTGGGGTTGCGGCGCTCATCTCGCTTTATTGGCCGAGGGAGCCGGCGTACAGCTTCCGGGTCATGTGGCCAGCATGACTAAGCCGCTTCTGGCGAACCAGAGCAGCGCACGGAAACGCCATTTACCTTCCCGCCAGAGCGGTACCTATTTATCTACTTGCACTTTGATGTGCTTTTGAACTGCTAGGTGGGCAGGAGCTGGGACCGAGCAATGGGAGCTCATCCCGTCGCGGGGATTCGAACCACCAACCTTCTGATCGGCAAGCCCTAGGCTCTGTGGTTTAACCCACAGCGCTACCCACGTCCCTCTTTTCAACTGTACAGTTCTATGGTTCTTTAGTGCAGGTCTACTCATCATTGCTATAATACCGGGGGTTGAATCTAGGACTGGCCATGATACACCAAGATCAGACATGGGTAGGCAGGCTCTGACAGGAGGAGGAGGAGGAGGAGGAGGAGGAGGAGGAGGAGGAGAAATGAGAGGAGCTCTAAGTTGTGGGAATGTGGGTTGGAAGATAAGGGATGTTGGCTCTCACATCTGACCTCCTTGCAGACTGGAAAACTGCAGAGGAAGTTAGGGAGGTCTTTGATCAACCACAGTGGAAAGGCTGAGCAGGAGATGGCAGCAGCAGAACAGGAGGATGCAGTCTTTTTGTCAAGAGCCAATGTGGTGTAGTGGTTAGCATATCAGACTAAGACCTGGGAGACCTGGGTTCAAATCCCCACTTGGCCGCAAAGTTCATTGGGTGACCTTGGGTGTCAGTCACTGCCTTCTCTCAGCCTAACCTTCTTCACAGGGTGGTTGTGGGGATTAAATGAGGAGGGGGAGAACCTTCTACACCACCTTGAGCTCCTCAGAGAAAAAGGGATAGAAATACAGTTAAATAAATATATAGAACCAGGCACCACCTTTGCAGATGGGAGCTGACTTGCCCTCCGCGGCAGAATGCCTGCTCACAATCTTTCACCCACAAGGTGAAAGGGTCTTGCAAGCGAGTGTGCCATGCCTCTCTTTTTAAAGCTTGGTGGGAGTGGGTGAGCGAACTTGTTGGGACATCTTCATTGCTCGCATCCAGTTCTGAACTTCTCGCCTGTTCCTGAGCTCCTCGGTCATGACTACTGTTCCATGTTTCTGCTGCCAAGCCTGTACAGTTATTTGCCTGCATAAAGATCTCTTTCGTACTGGGCGGGAACCAGGGTGGCCTTCCACACGCAGGAGATGTGTTCCACAACTGACTACTGTGTGCTTGTTTCCGTCTTGCTCGGTGCTTGTGAAACACTTGTAGTTGGGGCTGCAGTGCTTTGATCCCTGATGGCCTGTTATCATGTCAAGGCAGCATCGGTGTCAGGGGACTTGTACGCACACGCAAGGAGTGGTGCGCCTTACATAAACAGAGCACAGTCTTTGCGCTTCACCCTGTGACCCTGCCCAGTTCGCCAGAAATCTGTGTGCCAACAGCTGGCATCCTCATTAAGGACGGTGCATGATTAAACTGCGATAGCTTCTGTTGCATGGGCAGCCCCGAAGCCACAATGCAGTAATGACACTTAGTCACACCGGGTGGTGATTGTATATTTCGAGCTCCTACCTGCAACGTTCCTATCAGGCACGGCATTCAAAAGCTGGTGAGTCACTCCAATTTCAAGATATTAATTGTTGCATAATGCTCTGCTGGAGAGAACATCTGCTTCATCTTTCCAGATCAAACGGCGTGCTACTCTTCCCCAACCTGGTGCTCTCTGCATCCTCGAAGACTCGGTTCCCAGTTGTCCCAGCCTGCATAGCCAATGGTCAAGTACGATGGGAGTTATAGTCCAGTAGCACCTAGAGGGCGCCAGACTGTAGTATATGAAGTGCTCTTTTTCCTAGGAAAAGAGGTGAAAACCTCCCTTGTTCTCGTGTACAGTCATGCCTCATGTTATGTTCGCTTCATGTTACGTTTTTTCAGGTTGCGTCCCACGGCGACCCGGAAGTACTGGAAAGGGTTACTTCCAGGTTTCGATGCTCGTGCATGCGCAGTAGTGCTAAATCGTGCTTCATGCATGCGCACAATTGCCAAATCATGCCGCACACCTGCACAGATATGGTGCTTTGGGTTGCAGGCTTTTCATGTTGCGAACAGGCTCCGGAACGGATCCCGTTCACAACCAGAGCTACCACTGTAATGGCAGTGGAGCCCACCTGAGGGGGACCAGAACTGAGTTTCTGTGAATTCTGGCTGGAAAAAAAGCCCTGGGTATATATGTCAATAGGAAATCTGTAATTAAAATCAGAAGGAGAGCCTTTCTGATGGATCAGGCCACTGGTCCACTTAGTCCAGCATCCTGTTCTCACGGGGGCAACCAGATACCTGTGGGAAGCTTGCAAGCATGAAATTAGCACAGAAAGCACTTTCTCTCCTCCTGTGGTTTCCAGCAAGTCATATTCAGAAGCACTGCCATCCTGACTAGCAGCCATCAGGAGCCCTCCCACCTCCAAGAATTTGTCCAATGGTTGGCAGCCATCACTAACTCCTGTGGGAGGGAGTTCCGTAGTTTAACAATGTGCTGCATGAAGAAGGATGTTCTTGTATATGTCTTGAATCTTCCAACTCTCAGCTTCATTGGATTTCTGCCAATTCTAGTGTTACAAGGGGGGACGACGACTTTTTTCTGCCCACTTTCTCCCCACTGCACGTGATTTTGCAAACTTCTATCATGCTGCCTCTTACCTTTTCTCTAAACCTGTGGATCCCCAGATGTTTTGGGACTACAACTCCCGTCATCCCTAGCTAGCAAGGCCAGAGCTCAGGGATGATGGGAGTTGTAGTCCAACAAGATCTGGGGAACCCACAAGTTGAGAACCGCTGCTCTAAACCATGGGTAGGCAAACTAAGGCCCGGGGGCCAGATCCAGCCCAATCGCCTTCTAAATCCTGCCCGCGGATGGTCCGGGAATCAGCGTGTTTTTACATGAGTAGACCGTGTCCTTTTATTTAAAATGCATCTCTGGATTATTTGTGGGGCATAGGAATTCGTTCATCCCCCCCAAAAAATATATATAGTCCAGCCCCCCACAAGGTCTGAGTGACAGTGGACCAGCCCCCTGCTGAAAAAGTTTGCTGATCCCTGCTCTAAACGAAAAGAGTCCTAAACGCTCCAACCTCTCTTCATAGGAGGAGAGCCTTCTCTCCCGCCTTTCCTTCCTCACCAGGTCAGCATCCAGCAGTGGATGATGCAGTGGATCTGTGCCACTCACCTGACCTCCTCACCTCCGTTTAAGTCTGCTGCCACAAACCAGGATGGATGGCAGGAGGAGCGAGGCTAAATCAGGCTAAGAAGACATAAATGTTAGGTTATTACATTTTCTGTTATTAACGTATATGTGTTACTGGAAATGTTTGCACTTTTGTGGGATAAATATTGGCGGCATCCCTTTAAGCGAATATTTTTTGTTGTTAACTTGCATTTGCATTATCAGCAACACCACCCGGAAGGACTTGGAAGTAGAGAAGAGAACAAATTTGCCAACCAATTCATTGGGGAGGCAGATAGCAGCTCAAGGAGACACAGGGATATTTGGTGGCTCACTAGCCAAACTGTTTTTAAACTACCAGTAAGTAAGTACCACGTGTAGGAGGGACGTGGGAGGCGCTGTGGTCTAAACCACTGAGCCTCTTGGGTTTGCTGATCAGAAGGTTGGCGCTTCGAATCCCCACGACAGGGTGGGCTCCCGTTACTCGGTCCCTGCTCCTGCCAACCTAGCAGTTTGAAAGCACGTCAAATGCAAGTAGATAAAGAGGTACCGCTCCGGTGGGAAGGTAAACAGTGTTTCCGTGCACTGCTCTGGTTCACCAGAAGTGGCTTAGTCATGACCCGGAAGCTGTACGCCAGCTCCCTTGGTCAGTAAAGCGAGATAAGCGCCGCAACCCCAGAGTCGGCCACGACCGGACCTAATGGCCAGGGGTCCCTTTACCTTTACCTAAGTACCACGCGTGGGATGAGATGTGTGTTAAACTAATATTATTTGTATTCAATGCACAATTTGCAATAAATAGGTATTTTTCCCCCTGCTGCTTTGAGGCTCCATTTAGAAGGGCAGTTCGTGTTCTAGGAGAGCTCACCAGATGCAACAAGGCATTCACATGTTTGAGTGTGGCACTCAAAGCCTACAAAGTATTTTTGTTGGTAGTCCAAAACGGTGAGTATTGCTTTGATATATAAAAAAAATGAATTAAAATATTGGTCAAAAATATTTTGACCAATATTTTAATTCATTTTTTTCCAAATAGTTAACAATATTGATATTATGTGTTTGCAGGGGTTTCATTTTTTAATTTGTATCTATGGTAAGGTTAAAAAAAAGCTAAAGGTAAAGGAACCCTGGACAGTTAAGTCCAGCCAAAGGCAACTATGGGGTTGCGACACTCATCTTGCTTTTAGGCCAAGGGAGTCGGCGTTTGTCCACAGACAGCTTTCCGGGTCATGTGTCCAGCAGGACTAAACTGCTTCTGGTGCAACGGGACACCGTGACGGAAGCCAGAGCACATGGAAACACCATTTACCTTCCCGCCACAGTGGTACCTATTTATCTACTTGCACTGGTATGCTTTCGAACTGCTAGGTTGGCAGGAGCTGGGACAGAGCAACAGGCGCTCACCCCGTCACACAGATTCGAACCGCCAACCTTCTGATCAGCAAGCCCAAGAGTCTCAGTGGTTTAGAGTCCTATGTTAATTTGTTTGTAAAGCCACATTTGCTAATATGACAAACCGTTTTTATGTGCACAATGCAGAGACTACTGAGGAAGGCCAAGGACAAAAAGCGTTTGGCTTCCAGGATACTTTGCACGTCATGACTGTTCCCGTTCCTGATATTTTGTCTGCGCACTGAGACAATATGATAGGAGTTTATAAAGTTATGCACAACATAGAGAGAGTAGACAGAGAAAGGTTTTGCTCCCTCTCTCATAGCAGCAGAACTCGTGGAAATCCAATGAAGCTGAAGGCTGGAAGATTCAGGACAGACAAAATGAAATACTTCTTCTTGCAACGCATAGTTAATCTGTGGAACTCGCTACCACAGGAGGCAGTGATGACCATCAACTTGGATGGCTGTGAAATTCATGGACAAATTCATGCAGTAGGAGAAGGCGACTAACCACGACAGCTGTGCTTGAATCCTACTTGCTAGTTTCCCACCACCTGTGAGAACAGGATGCTGGACTAAATGGGTTGCTGGCCTGATCCAGCAGGCTCTCCTCATGTCATTGTGTTCTGAATTGAGCTGAGAGTCTGAGGAGCAAATCCGCGAGTGGGAGCCTGGAGAGCAACCGTTGATCATTTTACCTTTGTTGTGGGATGAGATACATAAGTAGCAGTCAAGTACAGCATTCCTTGTTTTCCTAGAGTGGACATGCGGGGGAATGTTTGGTCCAGCCAGTCGACAACTTCCTGTTTCCTCCTGGGCTGGGACATACTTCCTTTGCATGCAACTAGAGGTGGGTGTGGCCTTACCTGTCCAGGTAAAAAAAAGGGATAAGGCATGCTGCTACACTCTCTCTCTCTTTGACTTCCTCTGTCGTTGGAGCAGCAACTTTTAGCTAGAATTGCTCTGTTAGCTCTCAGCCAACAGAGGACACTGGGACTACAGTGGTACCTTGGGTTACATACGCTTCAGGTTACATATGCTTCAGGTTACAGACTCCGCTAACCCAGAAATGGTACCTCGGGTTAAGAACTTTGCTTCAGGATGAGAACAGAAATTGTGCAGCGGCGGCACGGCAGCAGCGGGAGGCCCCATTAGCTAAAGTGGTGCTTCAGGTTAAGAATAGTTTCAGGTTAAGAACGGACCTCTGTAACGAATTAAGTACTTAACCCGAGGTACCACTGTATCTCCATTTGGGATAGATCCACATGTATATACTTTGTAACTAAGTCTACCTTCAGGGATCGAACTGTGAACTGATAATGTGAGTAAACTTCTTTTATATACTTTACACAAGATTGTGGCGTGTTTATTCTTTTAAGAGGGAGGTAAGGGAACTTACCAGGAATCTAATAGCGAGAGGCAACCAGATATCTGCTGTGCGTTTAAAAGGGGAATGTAAAACTCTACTAAGTTATAGAACTTGCTAGCGCAAGTTAGGAAGAATATCGATAAACAATATGCCTCCCTGAACATTCCCACATTTGTAAGGTACAGTAGCTTTTACTATATACAGACCCCTCTCTATCCTATATCCTGGCCAGCAAGAGCCATCATGGGAGTCCAAGACCACCTCTCCACCAGGCAAAAGCATTTGAGGAAGGCCCAGGGAGTGTCTGAAGGACCTGTGGAGCGGGGACCAGATTGCGTCCCAAGGTTCCCCATCCTGGGATCAATTTCTCCAACCAACTAGTATTTTTTTCTCATCTGACCTGCAAACATATATTTCGTCTAGGGCCGAGCTGAAACGACCCCTGACCCCACCAAAAAATATTCCTCATTTTCAAGGAGCAAGGATGAGGGAGGGGGCACGGTCTGTTCTGAGCGTTTGCAGAGCTTTCCTGATCTCTGCTGGTATTTGAATGTGCCGCCGTCCCGTAACAGACCACCTCTCTGGGAGGCTAGCAAGCCCGGAGACTTGCTTAGCCAAAAGAGTCACAGTGAAAAAGAGAAAGCTGACCGCAAAGAGGCTGCTGCTCAGAACCTAATGCCAGGAGATCTTTGCAGTTTCTGGAAGAGCCTCATTTATACTGTATATGTGACTCTTATATATGATATATATAAGAGTATATGTGATCGCCGAAGAATTGATGCTTTTGAATTATGGTGCTGGAGGAGACTCTTGAGAGTCCCATGGACTGCAAGAAGATCAAACGTATTCATTCTGAAGGAAATCAGCCCTGAGTGCTCACTGGAAGGACAGATCGTGAAGCTGAGGCTACAATACTTTGGCCACCTCATGAGAAGAGAAGACTCCCTGGAAAAGACCCTGATGTTGGGAAAGATGGAGGGCACAAGGAGAAGGGGACGACAGAGGATGAGATGGTTGGATGGTGTTCTTGAAGCTACCAGCATGAGTTTGATCAAACTGCGGGAGGCAGTGGAGGACAGAAGTGCCTGGCGTGCTCTGGTCCAGGGGGTCACGAAGAGTCGGACACGACTAAACAACTAAACAACAACAACAACATGTGACTCTTTGCACAAATGTTGCACCGAGACTGCGCCTGAGACCACATTTGCAAAAGCCAGTCAGTCTGCAAAGCTCAGAGATGGGCCCCAGTTTGAACGGGGACCAAATCTTTAAATGCAAAGTAGCCTCCCTGGCAATTGGTGAGAGCTAGAAAGTGATTTTGAACAAACCTGAAACTAACAAGGACCTGCGTTGTGACCAACATTTGCGCTCTGAGGTAACTTGCACTTTCCCCATGATTAATCATCGAAGAGGCTTACGGGAAAGTGAAGTGAACGAAAGGATTTTTTTCTTTTTTCAAAGGTTTCTTTCCCATTTCTATTTATTATCACACATGCCGTGGTGGTGGCGGCTTAGGTGCCTGTTTATTTATACAAGATAGAAGAGTTGATTTTTACAAGATTTCCTATGACTACTCTTTCCCCTTCAATTTCATTTTTGCAAATGTTTGTGTTGGATTACTTGAATTCCCAGACATTTGCAGGGTATCAGGTGCTCAAAGTGTTAACTTTACCTATTCCCACTTGAAATTCAGCAGTAATGTCCTTCTGAAATTTACACGATTTCCAGCTTTCTTGGCTGTTTCACAGAAGCCCAGGCATTGGATGGGGACTTGGAAGTCATCTAGTCTAACCCCCCAACATCCCTTTCCAATGCAGAATCTGCCATCTAGGATGTGATGACAGCATCCCTGGCAGGCAGTTGTCCAGTCTCTGCCTAAACATACATCCAGTAAAGACGATCCCACAACCCTTAGGGAGTTTCTGTTTCCTTGAAGTTCCCACTCATAGGTTCTAGTCCTGCCCTCTGGAACAAATGAAGGTTGAATGGCTGTGATTCCAGCATTGCTGGGGTTGGACTAGATGATCGTTGGGGTCTCTTCTAACTCATGGGAGAGCTGTGGTCTAAAGCACTGAGCCTCTTGGGCTTGCCGATCTGAAGGTTGGCGGTTCAAATCCCCGCAACAGGGTGAGCTCCCATTGCTCTGTCCTCGCTCCTGCCAACCTAGCAGTTCAAAAGCACACCAGTGAAAGTAGATAAATAGGTACCACTGTGGAAGGTAGGCAAAACTGCATTTCCGTGCGCTCTGGTTTCTGTCACGCTGTTCCGTTGCACCAGGAGCAGTTTAGTCCTGCTGGCCACATGATCCGGAAAGCTGTCTGTGGACAAACACTGGCTCCCTCGGCCTGAAAGCGAGATGAGCGCCACACCCCATAGTTGCCTTTGGCTGGACTTAAATGTCCAAGGGTCCTTTACCTTTGCCTTTTTACCTTCTAACTCTGCAGTCCAAAGAGCAATCTGACTGCACTTTTTATAGTGCAGCCTGTCCTATTAGGGTCACAGGGTCCAATGACTGACTGAACCCTTCAGAATGCAGGGTGAACACCTTGGTTAGAGGGTAGACTTCACCTGTTGCAAAAACGCAGAGAGAGAAATGCTTGCTTGCAATAAAATAACAAAGTTGCTTATTTTAGGAAATGCAACTGCCTATTTTAGTGCAACTGCCTAGTCTGGAGGTGAGCAAAGGCAGCGGTGCTTGTTCCTCTGTCCTCTCAGAGGATAGTTCAAAGGGGACCTTTCATTCTGAGGTCTGAGAGAAAAGCTGAGGGGGGGAGGGGTTAATGGGATGCAACCCAAGACATATCAGTCTAGTAAACAAACAAAGAGATAGAGAAGTGAGCTGATGGGTTAAAGGTACAGGGGTTGTCTGGGAATGTGGATATTCCTCACTCTGCCCCATGCAGAGCCTCTCTTTTGCAAGCTGCAGGTTTTCGATACTTCTGATATCTGAAGAGCACTAGTATGCCTCCCCTTAACCTTCTCTTCTCCAGGCTAAACGGAAACATGGCCAGCTTTTTTTTTTTTTAAAAAAAAAAGGTTCTCATAAGATGTGGTTTCTAGACCTCTCAACATCTTAGTCACCTTCTTTAAGACATGCTCCAGGTAGCAAATGTGCTTCTTAGTGGCCCTAAGGAAGTTAGATTGGCTTCAACCAGAGGCAGGGCCTTTTCAACACTGGCTCCAGCCTGATGGAACGCTCTGCCTCCTGAGACCAGGGCCCTGCAGGATCTGATTTCTTTCCGCAGGGCCTGTAAGACAGAGTTGTTCCGCCTGGCCTTTGGCTTGGAGCCAATTTGATTCCCTCCCCCTCTTTCTTTTTCCTTTCTCCTCCTGTGATGAGACTGCATTTTAATATTTTAATGTTTCAATATTTTAATGTTGTATTTTAATCTTATTTTTAAGTTGTATTCATTCAACTTGTTTTTATTATTGCTTGTTAACCGCCCTGAGCCCGGCCTTGGCTAGGGAGGGCGGGGTACAAATTATTATTATTATTATTATTATTATTATTATTATTATTATTATTATTATTATTAAAGCTGGACTATAAAGAAGGCTGATCGCTGAAGAATTGATGCTTTTGAATTAGGGTGCTGGAGGAGACTCTTGAGAGTCCCATGGACTGCAAGAAGATCAAACCTCTCCTTTCTGAAGGAAATCAGCCCTGAGTGCTCACTGGAAGGACAGATCCTGAAGCTGAGGCTCCAAGGCTTTGGCCACCTCATGAGAAGAGAAGACTCCCTGGAAAAGACCCCGATGTTGGGAAAGATGGAGGGCACAAGGAGAAGGGGACGACAGAGGACGAGATGGTGGGACAGTGTTCTCGAAGCTACCGGCCTGAGTTTGACCAAACTGCGTGAGGCAGTGGAAGACAGGAGTGCCTGGCGTGCTCTGGTCCAGGGGGTCACGAAGAGTCGGACACGACTAAACAACTAAACAACAGCAAAGGCGCAGGTAGAGGAAACCAGAACTGTACACAGTATTCCAAGTAAGGCATCGCCATAAATTTGTACAACACAGTCATGATGTTGGCAGTTTCACTTTCAGTCCTGTTTATATTTTTCACCCTGGAATTTTGCCTTTTTCACAACTAAGGCACCCAGAGCTGACATTTTCATCCAGCTATCTACTCCAAGACGCTTTTCCTAGTCAGTCCGTACTTGAAATTAGGGATGGATGGTTTGTTCCACTGCGCATCACTTAACACCCATTGACTCATCTTTGAGAGATCCTTTTGGATCTCCTCACTGTCCCTTGTTCTTCACCCCACCTTTTGCCAGAAGTGAAGCTGTCTAAATGCTGCATGCAGAAAACTGAAGGGCTTTGTGTTTTTATTTTTTTGTTAAAGCAGAGAAATCAAAACTGGGGAGACTGAGCTTAGCAGAGCCATCCTGGCTAGGAGCCATCGATACAGCCCCCTCCTCCATAGATTTTTGTGCCATCCTCTTTTTAAAGCCATGCAGATTGGGGGCTGCCGCCGGTGGGAGCAACTCTCCACCAGCCTCACGCAAGTCATCTTTGTTGCAAAATGCATGTTTCCTGTCTATAAATACCCATCTTCTGAGATGTTTCTCCCTCTTTCTTTCAGAGGGGGAAGGAAGAAAAAAATAATAAAGCTTGCAAAGAACTGAGCCAACCAATTGAACTGCATCACCAGAAGTGAAAAGGAGCCGTCGTGACTTAGGGCAAACTCTGCTAGGAAGCTGTCTTGCTTAAAAGGGATGGGAGCTACGTCAGAGGCCTCTGTTGGAGTCTGCCCTTTATTTTGTAATCCGGCAAAGTGACTGGGTCAACAGAAGCTTTGCTTAGAAAGCTGACTCCGCGCTCTTGCGGGTGACATCACCTTCCCTGCCCGGCTCCCGTCCCCTGACGAAACGCTCCCTCTCGCTCCAAACACGCCATCTCTCCAAAAAAACAGTGACTGGCTGGCACAGAGACATCCTTACCCCCCCCCCTTGCAGTTAAAAAATCATTATAATGATGAGGGCTTTTGTTTCTTTGTGGATCATTTGTTTTGCCTTTAATAAAGCCTAATGAATTCTGCATCGCTTTCAAAGCTCGGGAATTAACCTTGTCGTCCTTCATTGCAAAATTGCAGCAGTGTGCAAAGGATTCACGGCCATGTCCCGCCTTGCGAAATCTTCTCAAGGCCAACTTCAAGCGCCAACGTTTTTTGGCCACCAATCGAAGGCGCCCTTTTCGGACCTTGCAGCAGCAGAGAGAGGGGTACTGGTCCTTTCAAAGTAGCACCACCTGGGAGACCCCCTTTGTCCCTGCTTGTTTTCTCCTGCTCTGGAGGGTAGGACTCGAACCCACAGCTTCAAGTTACAAGAAAGGAGATGCAGACTAAACATCAGGAAGAACTTTCTGACAGGGAGAGCTTTCGATAGTAGAACAGACTCCCTTGGGAGATTGTAGACTCTCCTTCCTTGGAGGTTTCTAAGCAGAGGTTGGAGGCCATCTGCCATGGATGCTTTAGCTGAGATTCCTGCATTGCAGTGGGTTGGACTAGATGACCTTGGGATCCCTTCCAGCTCTAACATTCTGTGATTCTCTGTCCTTCCTCTGCAATGGCTTCATAGCTTGGATCAGGGGTGGTTATAATGCTGACTCTATCTGCTGCTTCTCCTGCCCAACATTTCTGCTTGTCGTTTCTGAGCCTGGGAAGAGCGAGAACCGGCGAACTGAGACTCAAGAGCATAAGAAGAACTTGCAGGATGGGGCCAGTGGCCCATTTGGTCCAGCATCCTGTTCTCACAGTGGCCAAGCAGATGCCCGTGGGAAGCCTGCAGGCAGGATTCGAACACAAGATCCCACAAGCAGGACCTGAGCTCAAGAGCAACACACTCTCGTCTTGTGGTTTCCAGCAACTGGTATTCAGAAGCATGGCTGCCTCTAACTGTGGAGGCAAAGCATAGACATCCTGGCTAGTGGCCTCCTCCATGGATTTGCCTAACCCTCTTTTAAAGCCACCCAAGTTGGTTGGTATCATTGCTTCCTGAGGCAGGGAGTTCCATAGTTTGTGCTGCACAATGAAGTGCTTTCTTGTGAGTGTTGTAAGCGGTAGGGGGGTACAACGCACCCTAAACACACACCCCAAAACCTGTAGAGGCCCTGGGTGGTGGTCACTTATGGGATCGGCGCTACCCACATACTTCCAGGTCTTCTTAACATTACCACAGGGGCAGTAGATGAAAACAAGAGGAAGGGCTGTAAGTTCAATGGGTAGAGCATCAGGCAGAAGGTCCCAGGTTCATTCCTCAGGTAGGGTTGAGAGAGACTGAAATCCCAAAGAGCTGCTGCCAGTCTGTGTCGATGCTACTGAGGGCCAATGATCTGGCTCAGGGTCAGGCAGCAGCTCCTATTTAAAATCAGGTGTTTGTTCGAAACCATGAGGGCTACCATCTTTATTTTTACGGGAAGGGCGTTAGCTCAGTGGTACAGCATCTGTTTACATGCAGGAGGTCCCATTGTTCAATTCCCAAATGGCATGCCCCAAACCCTGGAGAGGTGCTGCCGGCCCGTGTAGACAGTATTGTGCTAGATTGACCCATGGGCTGAGTTGGTACAAGGTGACTTCTTATGTCCCTACAGCTCCTGCAATCCGTCGAGTAAGGATTGGTGGTGCACGGAAGGTGTTACCACAGGTCAAATTACCAGTCTGAGTTTTGCATTTTGCATAACAGGTTTTGCACAACACAATCACTGCAATGTCTTGATCTCTCAATAATCCTCAGGACACCATTGCCAGCCTGCATGGAAACAGATGCAGTCCCTGCAACTTCCCCCTCTTGGCTCCATTTCCCCCCTCCGTCGCCTGTTTTAAGGTATGTTGCATCATCACCACATGGATGTTTGCAGTCTTGCCAACCATTATGCTTTAATGCCACTAGTGGCTTTATTTTTGTATTTTGAAAAAAAAAACTACATTGCTTGATTGTCAAACCCCCCCCCCCCAAATTCAAAGCACTTTACAAAAAATTGCAAAAAAATAAAATAAAATTATCACTGCAAAGAAATAACAGCAATAATTTGAAACTTTGAAAGTTAAAATAAGAATAGACTAAAAGCAGATTAAAACTTGCATCAGCTTCCTAAATATCAGGCTAGGCTTGCCTAAACAGAAATGTTTTTAACAGGTGCCGAAAGAGGGAACACACCTGCCTGATATCACTAGGCAGGGAGTTCCAAAGTTCAGGTGCTAAAATATCAAGTTCTTACAAATGTGGAACGGGTATTATATGGCACCTATAATGGAGTCTGTTGTCTCTCTCCATGGAGTTTTCTTGGCAGGGATACTGGAGAGGCTTGCTGGTTTCTGCTCCAGGTGGATCACGTTTGGTCAAAACTCTCCACTATGACCTGTTCATCTCGGGTGGCCCTGCATGGCATAGCTCATAGATTCTCTGAGTTATTCATGCCCCTTCGCCATGGCAAGGCAGTGATCCATGAAGGTGCTGCTAGACAGCATCTTAAAAAGCAGAGACATCACCTTGCCAACAAAGGTCTGTATAGTTAAAGCCATGGTTTTCCCAGTAATGATGTACGGAAGTGAGAGCTGGACCATCAAGAAGGCTGATCGCCGAAGAATGGATGCTGTTGAATTATGGTGCTGGAGGAGACTCTGGAGAGTCCCATGGACTGCGAGAAGATCAAACCTCTCCATTCTGAAGGAAATCAGCCCTGAGTGCTCAGTGGAAGGACAGATCGTGAAGCTGAGGCTCCAAGACTTTGGCCACCTCATGAGAAGAGAAGACTCCCTGGAAAAGACCCTGATGTTGGGAAAGATGGAGGGCACAAGGAGAAGGGGATGACAGAGGATGAAGTGGTTGGACAGTGTTCTCGAAGCTACCAGCATGAGTTTGACCAAACTGCGGGAGGCAGTGGAAGACAGGAGGACCTGGCGTGCTCTGGTCCAGGGGGTCATGAAGAGGCAGACACGACTAAACAACAACAACAACAAATAATGGAGCCAGTTTTACTGAACAAAGTGGTTGAGTGGATACATTTGGGGTAAGGGGAAGACAGGAAGGGGATGCGGGAGGCAGTGGAAGACAGGAGGGCCTGGCGTGCTCTGGTCCAGGGGGTCACGAAGAGGAGGACACAACTAAACGACTAAACAACAACAACAACATCTCCCAAAATACAGACGTGCTTTTACACTTGCAAGACTGGATGTTTTGCCATCTGCGGTACTTGAGGGTCGATTCCAAAAGATCCCACCTGAGAAACGTCTTTGCCCCTGTGCAGATGGCAGCACCGAAACAGCGGCACACGTCCTCCTGTCCTGTGCTCTCTACAAAGACCCGAGGAACGAGATCACCACCCCACTCGTACTAATCATCCCAGGGTGCTCAGCCGCTGCCACAAGGTCCTTTCTTCTATCAGATCAAAATGAGCAGATAACAGCAAAGGTTGCTAGGTTCATAGCAGGGGCATTCAGAATAAGGGCCACTAACTGATGACTGGTTGTGCTCTTATATCAAATTTCCTTTTCTATGTACAGTGGTACCTCTGGTTAGGTACTTAATTCGTTCCAGAGGTCTGTTCTTAACCTGAAACTGTTCTTAACCTGAAGCACCACTTTAGCTAATGGGGCCTCCTGCTGCTGCTGCACCGCCGGAGCCCAATTTCTGTTCTCATCCTGAAGCAAAGTTCTTAACCCGAGGTAATATTTCTGGGTTAGCAGACTCTGTAACCTGAAGCGTATGTAATCTGAAGCGTATGTAACCCGAGGTACCACTCTATACTGCAATGTTTTACTTTTGCTATGGCCATTAGCTAATGCAAATAAAGTTTTATCTTATGTATCTATCTCCTCTCAGTCTCCTCTTAACCATGTAAAATATACCCAGCTCCTTCAACCGTTCCTCATAAGGCTTGGTTTCCAGACCTTGATCATCTTGGTCACCTCCAAGATAATTACCGTATTTTTCGCTCTATAAGATGCACCAGACTACAAGCCACACCTAGTTTTTGGAGGAGGAAAACAAGAAAAGAAAAAAAATTTGAATCTCAGAAGCCAGAACAGCAAGAGGGATCGCTGCGCAGTGAAAGCAGCAATCCCTCTTGCTGTTTTGGCTTCTGTGATAGCTGCGCAGCCTGCATTCGCTCCATAAGACGCACACACATTTCCCTTTACTTTTTAGGAGGGAAAAAGTGAGTCTTTTAGAGCAAAAAATACGGTAAATTGTGGTGCCCGGAATTGGACACAGTATTCCAAGGGTGGTCTGACTAAGGCAGAATAGAGTGATAATATTACCTCCCTTGATCTGTACACTAGACTTCTGTGGATGCAGCCTAGAATTGCATTAGCCTTTTTTTGCTGCTGCATCACAGTGTTGACTCATGTTAAGCTTACGGTCCACTGAGTCCATTTTTTAATTCTGCAGCTTTCTCTTCCTGCCTAAGTACAGGACCTTACATTTGTAAAGTGCAAGGGTTTTCACCTGCACAGCCTGTTAGGGAACCTTTCTGCCCCATTTACATCTTTGGAGGGGTTTCCTGAAGGATACAACTGAGTTTCCCCTACCTGATCTTCCTTGAGCTGACTGGTATGTCAGCTGTATGACTTTGTTGTTGTTATTTTTGATGTGAACTTGCCCTACAGCTGGGAACAACTGTGCAGATTCCCCCCCCCAAAAAAGAAGATGTTTCTGCAAATGCACACCTGCAGAGTTGCACAGCTGTGTCCAGCTTTGCAGAAGCCTCTTCTACTTTTAATAATGTCTGCAGAGTTAGCAGAGAGGGAGGGGTAACAAGGAAGAAGCAGAGCACCCTGGTTTATTGGGACATTGATAGAAGTTTATAACATTATGCATGGTTAGAGAAGATTTCCCCCCGCCTTCTCGTAACATGAGAACTCAGGGACATCCAGTGAAGCTGAACGTTGCAAAATTTAGAGTAGGATTTCTTTGCGCAGGGTTGAGTTAAACTGTGGAACTCCCTCCCACAAGGCGCAGTGATGTCCGCCATCTTGGATGGCTTTAGACAAGGATTAGGCAAATTCACGGAAGAATATGCTATTGAGGGCTATTAGCCATGAGGGCTATGCCATACCCTCTGACATTTATCTGATGAAAATAAGGAGGTCCTAAAGAAAACCGGGACATTCCAGGATCAAATCAAGCCTCCGCAGGAGTAGAGCAATCCCCGCAGAGGCTTGAGAAAAGGTCGACAACTCTGGGAAACTGGGGCGCAGGAGGGATCTTTGCACCACGGCGCTGGATATGCTTAAGACCGCCCTGGCTGAATGTTTTGATTTCAGCAAATTAAAATCAGTCCGCATGGACAAAACACTTTTGCTGTATGTAGGGGACGCGGGTGGCGCTGTGGTCTAAACCACAGAGCCTAGGGTTTGCCGATCGGAAGGTCGGCAGTTCGAATCCCCGCGACGGGGTGAGCTCCCATTGCTCGGTCCCTGCTCCTGCCCACCTAGCAGTTCAAAAGCACGTCAAAGTGCAAGTAGATAAATAGGTACCACTCTGGCGGGAAGGTACACGGCATTTCCGTGCGCTGCTCTGGTTCACCAGAAGCAGCTTAGTTCTGATGGCCACGTGACCCGGAAGCCGTACGCCGGCTCCTTCGGCCAGTAAAGCGAGATGAGCGTGCAACCCCAGAGTTGTCCGCGACTGGACCTAATGGTCAGGGGTCCCTTTACCTTTAGGTTTTATTTTATTTATTTGTTATCTTATATTTTGGAAATGTACATCCAGATTTTTTTCCTTTAATTTTTTTGGGGCCCCCAAGAGAGTGGGGCCTTAAGCTATAGCTTGTTTAGTTTATATGTAAATCCAGCCCTGGACCCTGAGAGTCAACCACCGCGTTGCTTGCCAGAAGGCGTCTGAAAGAGGCAGCAGCCACGGTGCATAAAACTTCCTTAACAACCTTAAAGAACGAGAATTAAAACTGAACTTTTAAACCCTGGACACATCAGCTGAGGGAGCCAGAAAGCGCCCCGTTCCCTCACGTGGCTCTCGCCTGTATCTCACCGAGTTCATTTTACCAACAGAAGGTGTGCTCTCAGAACAGCCTGGGGCAGAGTTTGTACTTTGCCTAGATTCGAACTTTTGTTTACCAAGGCAATAAACCAGCCTCTTCTCTCGCAGGTGTGAAAGCTATTATGAAAAGGCCTATTTGGTGTGGGTGACCCCGCCTCGCGCGGGCCTGGAATGCGCCCTTGCGTCCTACTCTTTGGAGCCTTGTCCTGGATTCCTTTTCCGAGCTGGGGAGGAGAGAGGACAAAATGCAATCGCCGCGTCCGTCATGCACATGGAGGCGTGCAGCTGTTGTCCTGCAGGGCTTAAGCTCCTGGGAGCGGCCAAAGCCCTTGAAAGCTGCCCTGTCCTTGTAATCGGGTTCCAGTATTCCAACCTCTCTCCTAAGAAGTGTTGCCAGCCCAGCCCTCCTCGCGAGGAGCCCTTGCATCTGCAGCAGAACTTAAAATCCCAGCTCAGGGACAAGGCCTGGTTGTCTGCTCTGCTTGGACAGGTGGCTTAAACCCCAGTGACTTATTAGGTCATGCCTCCATTCCACACAAGGGATGCGGGTGGCGCTGTGGGTTAAACCGCAGAGCCTAGGGCTTGCCGATCAGAAGGTCGGCGGTTCGAATCCCTGCGACAGGGTGAGCTCCTGTTGCTCAGTCCCTGCTCCTGCCAACCTAGCAGTTCAAAAGCACGTCAAGTGCAAGTAGATAAATAGGTACCATTTCGGCGGGAAGGTAAACGGCGTTTTCGTGCACTGCTCTGGTTTGCCAGAAGCGGCTTAGTCCTGCTGGCCACATGACCCGGAAGCTGTATGCCGGCTCCCTCAGCCAATAAAGCGAGATGAGCACCGTAACCCCAGAGTCGGTCACGACTGGACCTAATGGTCAGGGGTCCCTTTACCTTTTACCACTCCACACTCTAGGGCTGTGGTTCCCAATGTGGGGCACACGCCCCACAGGGGGGGCGATTTGATTTTTAAGGGGGGTAATTCGAGAATGAGTTATTAACAGTTGATGGCCTTTTAGGCACCCTCCATGTGAATAGGAGTTTACTTTTTGAATACAGTGATACCTCTACTTATGGATGCGATCCATTCCGGGGTGCCATTTGCACCCCGAAAAGTCCATAAGTTGAGTGCCGCTTCTGCATGTGTGTGTGATGCAACAGAGTGCTCCTGCACATGCGCAAAGTGCACAGAACGCTTCTGTCTGTGCACGCGTAGCGAAACCTGGAAGTATACACTTCCGGGTTTGCCGCATTCGCAACCCGAAAGTCCGAAACATGAACCTAATGCAATTAGAGGTATGACCGTAATAAGAATTATATGTCATGGGGGGTGAGGCACCAGGATTTTAGAGGTGCTTAGGTGGCCAATAAAAGGTTGGGAACAACTGCTCTAAGGCCTCATCCAGACTTGTCCTTGCCCCATAAATTTGCCCCGGAAACCCGATTTCTACCACTAAATCCAAGCAGATGGCTATCAGTTTTTTTTCTTCTGGATTGACATTTCTTAGAATATCAGAATCCTAGAATTGTATTTTATTTTTTTTTATAATATTTTTATTCGAGAATTTTTTCCATATAAACATAACATACATAAACATACAAAGACATAAACAAAACAAAAAACATGTACCATTTCATATCCTAATTTCTTGTACCTTTCTTCCCCGACTTCCTCATGCCTCCCTTTTCTGTATTCCAAATTCTTATCAATTACTCGGCAAATCTTCCCTTATTTTAATTTAGATTTAAACTAATCTTCCTTATTCTCCTTGTCTTAACCATTGCTAATAGTAACCATTTACTTTCCAATCCAACATCATTCTAACTTTCGTTAACTTTGTGATATTTCTTTAAATAGTCCTTGAATTTTTTCCATTCTTCTTGCGCTGCTTCTCTTCCCTGGTTTCGGATTCTGCTCGTCATTTCTGCCAAGCCCATGTAGTCTATCACCTTCATCTGCCATTCTTCCAGTGTGGGTAGCTCTTGCGTCTTCCAGTACTTCGCAATGAGTATTCTAGCTGCTGTTGTAGCATACATAAAGAAAGTTATATCCGTCTTTGACACCCCTTGGCCGACAATACCCAAGAGAAAGGCCTCTGGTTTCCAGAATCCTAGAATTGTAGAGTTAGAAGGGACCCCAAGGGTCATCTAGTCTAACCCTCTGCAACGCAGGCATAATGCAACTTATGTTTTATATATGGGCCCAAGGTGACAACGCACAGGCCCTTCTCTCCCTGTGTGTGCAGATGGGGCTTCTAGAACCTGCCAGACCAGGGTACGATCTGCCCCCAGGTTGCGATTCCTGCACTGCCGAGGGTTGGACTAGATGACTCTTAGGGTCCCTTCCAACACTACAGTTCTATGAGTCTTTGAGTCTATAAGCAGGTCCGGGTTTGCTCAATGCCTGGATGGGATACTACTTGGGGACGGTCAGTGGAAGAAAGGTAGGACAGAAATGCAAGAGGATAAATCAAGAAACTTCTTCACATAGTAACACAGGGTTAAATTATGGAGCGCCCTCTTACAGGGGGCAGAGATGGCCACCAACTTGGAGGGCTTTAAATGAGGATCAGGCCAATTCAGGGAGGAGGAGAGACTATGGATGGCTCTGCGCTGCCTCCACAGTCAGAGGCAGCGATGCTTCTGAATGCCAGTTCTGGAAACCACAGCAGAGGGGAGACTTGCTCTTGTGTTCGAATCCTGCTTGAAGGCATCTGATAGGCATCTGGGTAGCCACTGTGAGAACAGGATGCTGGACTGGGTTGGGCACTGGTCTGATCCAGCAGGGAGGCTTTTCTCGTGTTCCTTCTATATTTTTTGGGTTAACCCCCAACCCAGCACAAATGCAAGCTCAGTTTGGCAGCTGCAAAAGCATGCACATTGAAACTGCAACCTCAAGCACCCCGGGAAATGATGCAATTTGGGTGCAGGCAACGCTTGTCCCTGGGAATGACCCCGTATCCTTTGATTCTCTCCTGGGGGCAGCTGAGGCTGCGATTTCAAAGGGTGACGAAGTGCAGAGGCGTGCTTGACTTTATTAAAAGGTTTTGTTGTAATGCGCAGAAAACTCTGCAAAATAAAAAGAAACAGAGAAAACCCACACACCTTATTCCTGAGGTGAGGGGACAGAGATCAATGGCAGAGCACTTGCAGCTAAGGCAGGGCTGGGAAAAATAAATTTCTGACACTGGAGTTCAGCTGCATGTCAGAAGAGCACTGAGCCAAATCAGGGGTTTCCAAACATTTTTGGACCATCTTGGTTCCATGAACTCATCCCCAGTGCCCCCTACCCTTTAAAAAGCATTCTTCGGAATAGCGGTTTGCACGGCCCGCTAAGAAAGATGATGATGATTTAATAATAATTTTTTGAAATTTATATCCCACCCATCTTGCTGGGTTACCCCAGCCACTCTGGGCAGCTTATAACACATATAAAAACACAGTAGAACATCAAACATTAAAATATAAAACTGCTACAACAAAACAACAATGTAGATTTACTGCTGAGTAATATTGTCTTCCATGAACACGGTTTTAAAAGTGAGTCCGTAAGTGACTGTGGAGGCCAATTCTGGATCCACATATCCTTCCACAGTGGGGACAGAGGTTTCCGGACAGGAGTTGATCACGGTGTGGATTTGCCAAGCGTGCCTTCCTCTTAGCACATTTCTCCCTTGCGTCCTGAGTTCGAGTTTCTTCAAAGCCCATGACACCTTTGGTCAAGGCTGTTCTATGTAACAACTACAGGTGCCTTTTAAGACATGTCAGCATCATTCTTCCCTTACTGCAGAGTGGAGTTTGAAACTATTATTTATATATATCAATATCCCACCTTTCCTTGCACAAGGCAGCATGCACAGCAGAAGTCAAAACACTAACAACACTTTGAATGGTGCTCTGAAACCTACTGGGAGCCAATGTAGGTCTTTCAGGACCGGTGTTATATGGTCTCAGCGGCCACTCCCAGTCCCTAGTCCAGCTGCTGCATTCTGGATTAGTTGCAGTTCCCGGGTCACCTTCAAAGGTAGCCCCACATAGAGCGCATTGCAGCAGTCCAAGAGGGAGATAACCAGAGCATGCAAAATTCTGGTGAGACAGTCTGTGGGCAGGGAGGGTCTCAGCCTCCATACCAGATAAATGTTGATTTGATCTTGAAATATCAAATAAAAAATGTATTGGGAGATTATTAGCAGGGGGGCGGGCGAGATTTTGACTGTCTAGAGGCCTCTCACTTCCATATGTATGGAAGTGAGAGCTGGACCATAAAGAAGGCTGATCGCCGAAGAATTGACGCTTTTGAATTCTGGTGCTGGAGGAGACTCTTGAGAGTCCCATGGACTGCAAGAAGATCCAACCTCTCCATTCTGAAGGAAATCAGCCCTGAGTGCTCACTGGAAGGACAGATCCTGAAGCTGAGGCTCCAATACTTTGGCCACCTCATGAGAAGAGAAGACTGCCTGGAAAAGACCCTGATGTTGGGAAAGATGGAGGGCACAAGGAGAAGGGGACGACAGAGGACGAGATGGTGGGACAGTGTTCTTGTAGCTACCAGCATGAGTTTGACCAAACTGCGGGAGGCAGTGGAAGACAGGAGTGCCTGGTGTGCTCTGGTCCAGGGGGTCACCAAGAGTCGGACATGACTAAACAACAACAACAGAGGCCTCTAGGGGGTTTGATCTGGCACTGCCCCAGGGGGGTTCTTGGGCAGGGGCATCTATCACTCTTCCTCATCCAACCAGTCCCTGACATCACCTGAGCCTCAGGGTTGGAGCCAGGGCAACTGCCTCGACGCAAAGTTCCTTCTGGGGAAGCACAGGTGTGTCTGCAGCAGGCAAGCTCCTTGTCATTGAGGATGTGAGAATTCAGTACATCCCTGTCTGGGCAAGATTCAGCTTCAATTTATGAGCCCAAATTCAGATCACCACCTCAAAGCACCAGCCTACTGCCTCGCGCAACTGTCCTTGTTTAGATGGAAGAGAAAGATAGACTCGGGTGTCTTCACCACATTGGTAACAACTCGTTCCAGCCACCCTGGCAACAGTTTCCCGTCCTTTCAGATAGGTGTCAAACTTCTGGGAACAAGTTGTAATTCATTGTAATTTAAACAGCAAAGCTCAGGATTGCACCAGGCACATAGCCTAATAACTAGTGCTGTCAACGCTTAAAATGAATTTTAAAAATTGGGTACCAGGTGCGTTGCGTGGCTATTCCCGCCCCCTCCCAAAGATGGAGTAAATAAAGACACAGGACACCAGAATTTAGGTTAATGGGCAAAAAATGGCCACAACTTTATTGATTAGGCATTGGCCCTAACAGACTATCCGGTCTAACCGGGAAGGGTTAAACACCAGCAGGGGAAGTGAAGAGGGGGAGATAGAGAAGCGAAGGAGGAAAAGGGGCGAGCCAAGGGCTGCCCCGACCTTAAGTGCCCCTAGGTCGGCCCGCCCCTGCCGCCAGCCGATTGGCTGATGCTGCAGGAGATGAATAATAATGGGAATCCCTGGTTCCCGCGGGTCTGGCACCAGCCCCGCGAGAGTGTGGGCGGGGTCGTGAGCCCGCAACACCCCCCCCCTCCTAAATTCGGGAGTGGCTTTCTGGAGCAGAAATCTAGGCCAGGAGATAAAGACCAGAGTAGGTGGAGTCAGAAGGACAGCCCAGTGGGTTGGGTTGGGTTGGGTTGGGTACACTGGTGGACCCCAGCACTCACGAAGACTTTTCATTCCTGATGGGCCAAACGTTTGAACTTTTGGATGCTTGCCTGCCCATAAAAAGGGGTGAATTGGGACAGAGGGGCAGTTCTTATGCCTGAAACATCTGCGGAGAAATGGCTGATCCCTGCGCCTGTGTTCCCCATCTGTAAAATGGGACAAATGGCCTTCATGTTGCCGTTTAGATGTTTTGCCAGCTGCAAGCAACTGCTGAATAGTTGGGGGAACATTTTCATTACTTAACTTTTGGTGTGGGCAGGGGGCAACAGAACGGGGAATTGGGGAAGGTCCAACGGCCCCAAATAGTGATGCTTCTCAAGAAATAAAGAAGTTTACCTCCACCAATCCAGTTTCTGCAGCACCACAGAATCATAGAATCTTAGAGCTGGAAGGAACCCCAAGGATCATCTAGTCCAGCCCCCTGCAATGCAGGAATCTCAGCTAAAGCATCCAGGACAGAGTCCACCACATCACAAGCAAGTCTGTTCCCCTGTTCTGCAGCTCTTGCTGCCAGAAAGTTCTTCCTGATGTTTAGTCTGTATCTCCTTTCTTGTAACTTGAAGCCATGGGTTCGAGTCCTACCTTCCAGAGCAGGAGAAAACAAGCTTGTTCCCTCTTCCATGTGATAGCCCTCAAGATATTTGAAGATGGCTATCATATCTCCTCCTAGTCTCGTCTTTTCCAGGCTAACATATGCAGCTCTTTCAACTGTTCTTCATCAGGCATGGTTTCCAGATCATCTTGGTTGCCCTCCTCTGCACATGTTCCAAGTTGTCATCCTTCCTAAATTGTGGTGCCCAGAACTGGACACCGGACTCCAAGTGTACTCTGACCAAGGCAGAATAGAGCTTCACTATCACTTCCCTTGACCATACAGCATGCAGAGGCTGCGATTCTACTTGTGCCACCATGAAAAAGAAGAACATCAGAATGGTTTGGTGGCAGCAAGAGATGGAGGAGAAGTTCAGTTTGGCTTTTTAATGCAACCTACCCAGTTTCCACTTCCTGAAATAATCTGCAGACGTTAAGTCAGTTATCTTTTGAGATTCGCACTTCTCCAAATTTTGTAATGCAGTTGCCCAACCCAAAAAAAGGGGTTCAAAAATGCATGTGTGCATTTGAGATGTCTAGTGCACAATAGACTTTCATTTTGCATACAGAGTTTGTGCTTGATGTGTACATTAAGAACCAATATATCTACAATGAGCTTAAAAGAATGTTTAAGATATCTTTAAAAAAAAACACACCAGAGGCTTTTCTCTTGGGGATACTAGGCCCTGAAATACCAAAAAATGCAAGAGAAATATTCTTGTACGCCACAGTGGCTGCAAGAATATTGATAGCTATGAACTGGAAGGGTGATAGAATACTGACAAAGCTGGACAGGCAGAATAAATTGTTGGAATATGCTGATTTGGCGAAATTAACAGAAAAACTGCGAGACCACACTGAACAAACTTTTATTAGGAAATGGGGCATGTACAAAAGTATCTCAAGGATTGTTGTGATAACATAAAGTCTGTGGCAGCTCTTGAATAATAATTTCTGTGAGATATTGGATGAGTATTAAAAGCATAATATATATGGAACTTAACAAAAGAAAATTGAAATAAATAGTGCAATACGTAAAACAATGTTTAGAGGCATGAGGGTTTGGCGGGAAGTCATTAGAATCTTAAGAAGAATGTGATCTAATGTAACAAACACTAAACTTTTTTCCCTTTCCCCCCTTTTTGTTATACATTACTTTGTTCCCCCCCCTAATTTCAATAAAGCATTTTTTTAAAGAACCAACACATCAGTGAAAATAACCAAAAATAATGCTTTATTACATAGCAGGAAATTGTGTGCGTTAGACCAAAAATGAATCGACTACTGTGAAAATAAACTCACTAAATTGCTGAGAAATCTTCATGAGGACTTGTTATCGTTATGCTAGCTGATGGAGAAATATGGCAAACTGAATTTAAGACTGGGGAGGAAATAGGAAAAAATGATTCTATGATTCTATGAAAAATGAAATTGATAGAAGTCCCGGTCATACATTGCTTGTGTGAAGAAGCTAAGCACGTAGGAAGAGCTGTGGGACTGTACAACTCCCCCCTGGTCATGTTGCGCACAGTTGTCTGAGAAAAAAAGCTTATGTTCTTAAAAAGGGTCAGGAAGAATCAATTTTGATTTCCCCAACCAAAAAAAAAAAAGGTGGAGTGTGTAGTATTTGACAGCAGATGAAAAGGAAGTCAGAATAAACTGTTAGTGGAGAACAGGGATTTGATTTGGTTTGCATTTAAAGGCAAATTTACCTCATAATTTCACTTTCCAAAATGATACATTGGCCGAAAGAAGGCCATTCCCGCAATGTATTTTTTGCCAGGCAGTTCTCTGACCAAGTAATGTACACAGAAATGCATATAATAGGGTAAAGCACACATTTTAAAAAATGCATATATTCATGAAAAAGCACCCCAAGATGCATTATATTGGGGAAAATTGATATGGGAAAAAATCTGCACATTCGGCAAAATGTGTGCAAATATAGAAATTTGCACTGAAATGCCTATTTTTTTTTAAAAAAAAATGCAAATTGATATGGAGAATTGAAGATAAGGTTGGGAAAATGAGAAACTGAGAGAAGGCAAGACAGAGAGATTCACCCACCCTTAGTGACGAAAGCCAGAGTGAGTTTAGGACTTGTGCCACAGATGTTTGGCAGCCTAGATAATGTGAACAAACTCAATATGATGCTCCCTCCCTCCAAGTTTTTCCAATGTTCGGCACAGCTGCTTCTCTGGCAGATTGCATGTTTTGTACGCTCCCCCTCTTGCCTTGGCCCACTCCCCTATTCCTGCACACTGCTGGTGGGTGCTGCTCCTGGGTTCTAAATGGGTGCAGCTGGCAGTCGAGAGCAACGCCTTGCACTTGGTGCCAGTGTAATCCATGGCATGTGCATAATTCATGGCGGCAGTTGGCACGGTGGCTTTTTGTTGTTGCAGCCGCAGACTGGAGACCAGAGTGGGCGAGGTTGGCACCATCAGGAGATTTTGCTCCCAAATGTTCCCAAGAATGCTGAGATGAAGGGAAACTCTTCCTTGCCAGTTATGAGAGCCAGCAAGCCCCAAAGCTGGCATGGTTCCGTGTTCTGGGCTCCACAGCTCACACAGAGCTTTGCCCAAACCTAACTGCCACACAGAAGTTAGTTGCAGCTGGGGAGAGAAGGGTTAATGCTGTCCTTTGCATGTCATGAGAACATAAGAACATGAGAAGAGCACTCCTGGATCAGGCCAAAGCCCCACCTGTGAGATGCCTCTGAGTAGTCTGCAAGCAAGAGATCAGCGCAACAGCACTCTTTCAACCTGTGGTTCCCAGGTATTCAGAAGCACTACAGAGGTGGAACTCGTCTGGCGATAGCTTTTGAGCACATGACATGGATCCTGCCCTGCCTACTCTGCCTGCCAGTGACCTTCCAGGCCCAATTCAAAGCACAATGGTACCTCGGTTTTCCAATGTAATCCATTCCGGAAGACTGTTTGAATTCTGAAACGTCCGAAAACCGAGGCGCAAAGGGCGGTCTGCAAATCTAACAGAGAAAATTGGGAAGAATAACATATACAGATGTACCTAGGCTCCCGAAGGCCTTGAGAGTCGAACGTTACGGCTCCCGTATGATCGAAAACTGGAATTGAGTGTTCCGGTTTTTGAACTTTTTTTGGAAGCTGAATGTCCGGTGTGGCTTCTGCTATTGTTTCCGGCGCGCCTGTGCAATCGGAAACCAATCAGAAGCTGCGCCTTGGTTATCGAACATTTTGGAAATCAAACAGACTTCTGGAACGGATTCCGTTCGACTTCCGAGGTGTGTTCAAAAATGGAAGCATTTACTTCCAGGTTTACGGAGTTCGAGTTCTGAAATGTTCTGGCAGCTTCCAGCAAAATATAAAAAATAATAAAATGTCAGACATTAAAAACTTCCCTGAACAGGGCTGCCTTCAGATGTCTTCTAAAAGTCAGACAGCTCTTTATCTCCTTGACATCTGATGGGAGGGCGTTCCACAGGGTGGGTGCCACCACCGAGAAGGCCCTCTGCCTGGTTCCCTGTAACTTGACTAATCCCAATGAGGGAACCGCCAGAAGGCCCTCGGTGCTGGACCTCAGTGTCCGGGCAGAATGCTGGGGGTGGAGACACTCCTTCAGGTATACAGAGCCAAGGCCATTTAGGGCTTTAACGGCTAGTACCAATACTGAATTGAGATAAGAAGCATACTGGAAACCAATGCAGATCTTTTAGGACTGGTGTTATATGGCCCCAGTGGCTGCTACCAGCTATCAGTCTAGCTGCCACATTCTGGATTGTTGTACTTCCTATTGGAGGGCACACCATCTTCCAGGGAGCTGGTTAAACATCCCCCTTGCGGCAGGCAGAGGCCACTCCCAGTATCCCACTGGAGCCTTCCCCTGGGTCATTTGAATCCACTGGTTCAGGCCCTACCCCCTGGAGCGACAGAAAACAAACTTGCTCTGTCTTGCATGCAACAACCCTTCTGAGAGCCAGTGTGGTGTAGTGGTTAAGAGCAGTAGTCTTGTAATCTGGGGAACCGGGTTCGCGTCTCCGCTCCTCCACCTGCAGCTGCTGGGTGACCTTGGGCCAGTCACACTTCTCTGAAGTCTCTCAGCCCCACCCACCTCACAGAGTGTTTGTTGTGGGGGAGGAAGGGAAAGGAGAATGTTAGCCGCTTTGTGACTCCTTAGGGTAGTGATAAAGTGGGATATCAAATCCAAACTCTTCTTCATCTTCTGAGATTTGAAGATGGCCAGTAGTCCAGGAGAAATCTTTGAACAGGTGTTCTTCTACAGTCTACACGCTTGTCAACACAGCTCATGTTTCAAGTGAAAGGCAACTTGAATAACCTGAATCTCACAAGAATGCACCTCCTTCGAAGAAGAGTGGCCTGAGATGTAGGTTCTTTGTAGCATCAATAGTTGCTTGGATAAGTAGCGTCTAATTGGCTGGTGGGGGGAATTATTGATGTAATACAGAGCCTTTTGTTCTTTGTACTCCTTGTGCCTCTGATGATTTCAGTTTCAGGTTTACGTTTATGTACATTTTGCAAGTCACATGTGTTACACCTCTTGATCTCTCTCTCTCTTTTCTTACATGGTGCTCTCCACTAATCCTCTAATCTGTGCCTTATCACAAACATCCAGATATTATCATTTTTTTTCCTTGTGAATGTAACACTCCGTCCCAGCCTTGGCTTGGCTCAGTTAAGATTTTATGTGTTTAGGAAGACACAAGATTTACCCACTTTGGAAGAATGGCAGATGAAGATGATGGATTATATGGGACTGGCAGAAATGACTGGCAGAATCCGGGAGCAGGGAGAAGAGGCGGTGGAAGAAGATTGGAAGAAATTTAAAGACTACCTACAGAAATATTGCAAAATTAATGAATGATAGAATGATGTTGGATAGAAATTAAGTGGTTTCCAGCTGTAATGCTTTAAGAATATGGAAAAATTGAATTGATAATGGATGAAAATACTGAGTTATAAAATGTTAAATTATATATATAAGATAAATGAATGAGGGTAAGGATTTGCTGATTTGATTAGTTAAATGGGGATACAAAAAGGGGAGGTGTGAGGAAGTCAATGAAACAAGCAAATGAGTTTTAAGTTATGAAAAATAATTGTTTTTAATTTTTCTTGTTTTTTCTGTATGTTTTAATTATCTTTTTTAATTTTTATTTTTATTATTATGTGTTTTTGTATACTTGTTTTGTAAAATCTTAATAAATATTTCTTAAAAAAAAGATTTTATGTGTTTGTCTCAGCAAGTTCTGTTTTGTTATTTGGGTAATATGGATTAATTTTTAATTTATTTATTTTTTAAAAAAAGAGTAGTCAGGAGACCCAGCTCTAAAGATGCCTGTTTCTTATTTTGTGTTGTAGCTAAATTTATAGACTGCTTTTCCCAACAGGGCCCTCAGGCCTGTTTACAATAAAACCACTGTAAACGGAGTATGACAACACCGTAAAACAACCCATTAAAAGGACATGGAAGACATGTGTGTTTTGTTGCAGGTCTCCAAACAGTCCAAGGTCTTAAGAAGCCTGGCAGAATAACATCAGAATCCCTTTAAATATCGCCATGGAATGTGTTGGTTGCAAAGGGGAAAAATAGGTATAAAAGGAGAATTCCTGGATGCCAGTATCCAAATTTGGGGCAAGTACTCTTTGGTGAGAGAACCCAAGCATAGAATTAAAATTACAAATTATGCAGCAAAGTAACGCCTGGAAATATAGGCTGTTAGACCTTTAAAATATGCGCTTCTGAGATCCTTCCACAGTTCCTCTCTTCCCCTAGCATAGAAGAAGACCAAACATTTGTTAAGCTTAAAATGGTTTACTTACAAACTCTTCAAAGGCTGGATTCATGTGCTTTTCCATACAGCATTCAGGAAAAGTTGCTTAGGCAGTACAACTTGGTTTAGTTACAGCGGTGAAAGTTCCTAAATTATCGGTATAGGAACTCAAGAGTGGCTTGCGAGAACCATGTGGTCTGAGCTGGAGCAACTGAGCTTCTCAGGTAGACTGGAGGTTGAATAATAGGCTTCATTACCCATTTCCTCCCAAAGTGATCTAAGCCTGGCAGGACAGCTTACTCTATGGCCTTAACCCCTTCATTGGACTTCAGCATGTTGGTTGGATGAGGCTGGTTGTCCCACAGAATGGACCCAGCAAAGGACTTTGCTTGCTTGCTAGCAGATGGTTTAGCTTGGAGAAGAGAGGTTGATTGAACCCAAAATGACACCTCTCTTGCAGTGTGGCCCTGTGGCTTACTTTGCTGAGGGCAGTTCCCAGTTCAAAGTCTTCAAGAGGACATAAGAACATGTGAAGAGCCGTTTGAGGAGAACAGTGGCCCATGCAGTCCAGCACCCTGTTCTCACAGTGGCCAACCGGCAATGCAAAACAGGCAAGCAGAATTTGAGCACAATTGTCCTCTCCCGTTCCGTGACTTCCAGCAACGAGGATTCAGAAGCACTGATACCTCCAACTGTGGAAGCAGAGCACAGCCATCCTGGCTAGTGGCCACCAACAACCCTCTCCATCTCCATGAATTTGTCTACTTTGATCAGGAGTTTGATTCTGGTGAAGGTTCAAGCAGGTTGTCAGAGAAGTGTCTCACCCCTGTGATATCAGTCAGGCACCTCCGATAGGGTCGATGCAGCTGCCACTTCCTCCTATCAGTAAGGAGCCTCCTCCAGGAGAGTAAGTTGGATACTGAACTGGCACCTCTGGCACCAAGCACATTGAAACAAACCCCACAGGACCAACCCACTAGCAGATGTGCCCATTCGCTTGCCTAGAGCACAAACAACTGTTGTTTGCCATGCTTAGGCCCTATACGACCTAGGACCCTCGTACCTACGGGACCGCCTCTCCTGGTATGTCCCACGGAGGACCTTACGGTCTTCAAACAAAAACATCTTGGAGGTCCTGGGCCACAGGGAGGTTAGGCTGGCCTCAACCAGAGCCAGGGCTTTTTCGGCCGTTGTGAATGCTCTGTCACAAGAGATTAGGGCCCTGTGGGACTTGACATCTTTCCGTAGGGTCTGCAAGACGGAGCTGTTCCACCAGGCCTTTGGCCAAGGCACAGGCTGACCCCCTCTCTCCTTCTGTAATCCTCATAGAACTCTAGCCCAATGGTTGCCATTAATTTGATTCTGAATTGATTTTAGAATGAATTGATTTTAGAATGTATTTCTATTAATTGTGAGTTTATGTAAACTGTGTTACTTTTACAGTTCTTAGCTGCTCTGAGCCTGGCTTCGGTTGGGGAGGGAGGGCTATAAATAAAATATTATCATCAACAACAACAACAACCTCTTTTAAAGCCATCCAAGTTGGCAGCCATCACCAGTGGCGTAGCGTGGGTTGTCAGCACCCGGGGCAAGGCAAGTAATTTGCGCCCCCTAACCCGTGGATTTTAGTAGGGGCAGAGAGCTGCGAGTGCAAGTGCGCGCCCCCCAGATGTTGCGCCCGGTGCGGCCGGCCCCCCCTGCACCCCTCACGCTACGCCACTGGCCGTCACTGCCTGCTGTGGGAGAGAGTTCCATAGTTTACTTAAGCTCCGTGTGAAGAAAGACTTTCCTCATTGCAACCTGAGGCTGAGCACAGCCTCCTCCTTAAAGGTTCTCTGTTTCACAGGCTGCCTGGTGTCACTCTAGTTTAAAGATAAAGCACCTGAATAGGATTGTGGTGATTAGACCGCAAGCTTAACATGAGCCAACAGCGTGATGCAGCAGCAAACTCATGCTAATGCTATTCTAGGTTGCAGCAACAGAAGTCTAGTGTCCTGATCAAGGGAAGTCATAGTATCGCTCTATTCTACCTTGGTCAGACCACACCTAAAATACTGTGTCTAGTTCAGGGCACCACCATTTCAGAAGGATATGGACTAGGTGACCCTCGGGGTCTCTTTCAACTCTACAGTTCTATGATTCTGTAAGAAATGGCAGGAGGGGCCTTGAAGATGCAGACTCAGCAGGAACACCAACCTCCCCAGCCCACCCCCACCCCAGTCACAGCTTCCCCCATGATGGCCTGATAGATTACATTTCTATTTCAATCACAGCAATTATTTTAAAATTCACACCTATATGTATTAATGGAGACATGTAAAGGTTATGCAAATCCGTGTCTTCTTTTGCCATCCGTTTTGGTTATGCTGTTGCCCCTTTTTGGGGGGGCAACGCAGAAGTGACCGGCCGCTAGCAGAAGGTGAAGTCGGGTGGTCTTATTTTGCGGTTCATGTTCTCTTTTTTCATTGTCTTGTCTTCTTTTCCACACATGTCTGCTTAACTAGTTGGTAAGCCTGTGTGCAAGATCCTGTCGTTCTCTGCCTTGCTGTGAAATATAGGGACATGGGAATGTGTGTTATACTGAGTCAGACCGCGGGCCTCTCTATCTCAGCTGCTGTGACCCTGATGGAGAAATCCTCTTCAGAGGAGCACTTCCAGGACAAACATTGCGGGAGAACACATAGTGTCAGGGGACAGCGAGACAGAGGAAGGAATTTGAGGGGTTAGGGCACCCTAGATGCCTTGGCCTCCTTGCAAGACACAGAAGACCCTGGCTCAGAATCACTTCCAGCTTTTGAGTCTCCTGGCCATAGCAAATGCCATGGGGAAAGCACCACAGACTGTATTTTCCCGTGTATAAGATGCCCCCGTGTATAAGATGACCCTTACCTTGGGGGGACTCCAAATTAAGGAAACGGGGGGAGATTGCCCAGAGATTGCCGCAGCCACCAATCACCCACCCAATCACAGCTGACAATCTCCTGCTCGCAGCTGCCACAAATCACCCCCCCTTGCACTATCTGTGAATAAGATGGCCCCCTATAAACATAATTTGATTTCTTTTTAAAAAACAACAATAAATGCTTTCCTCACCTTTTTCTGCTGCAAATTGAGGGGGAACCTTGCTTTCATGTAATGCCACAGCTGATGTTAAGCAGCTGGCAAAATCTGCATCGGTTAAAGACGTTATGTCTTTAAGCAAGAAGCATCTCTCATCCGGCTTCAAGTTGCGGCTCTGAGTTGAGAGTGCGTGCCACAATTTGATGTGGTGCACACAGAAACAAGTTGAGAAATTTATCAAATGCCCCCAGATATGAGCAAGTGCCTAAATTTGAACTGGAAATGAATTAGGCTGCATGACATTGATAGGAGGTTTGCAGGTGTGTCAGTGTGAATATGGCGAACAAGGCACTCGCCTTGTGTTCTGCATCTGCAAGCTTAGCTTATCCTGGTCAAAGGTGGCAGCTATTTCTCCCACTGCACATCTTGATTGCACATATGCAAATGGAACTGCACAAGTGTTTGCTCCTTCTCTGCTCATATTCTCCAGTCTATGGAGTGCGGCAGTAAGTCATTTTGCTTATTCTAGCCAACAAATGCATCAACGAAACTTATAATAATAATAAAAAAAATTATTTATATCCCGCCCTCCCCGGCCAGAGCCAGGCTCAGGGCGGCTAACAACAGTAAAAATTACAGTAAAAACATAATAGGGAAGGAAAAAAAGGGGAAAAAAACAATTTAAAATACAGGTTAAAATGCAATTTAAAATGCAGCCTCATTTTAGTAGAAGCCCATAGATCAAAACCATAAGGGGAGGGAAACGTAAGGGTCAGACTGAGTCTAGCCAAAGGCCAGGTGGAACAGCTCTGTCTTGCAGGCCCTGCAGAAAGATGTCAAGTCCCACAGGGCTCTAGTCTCTTGTGACAGAGTGTTCAACCAAGTTGGGGCCAGTACTGAAAAGGCCCTGGCCCTAGTTGAGACCAATCTAACCACTTTGCGACCTGGGACCTCCAAAGTGTTGTCATTTGTGGACCTTAAGGTCCTCCGTGGGGCATACCAGGAGAGGCGGTCCCGTAGGTACGTGGGTCCTAGGCCGCATAGGGCTTTAAAGGTCAAAACCAGCACCTTAAACCCGATCCTGTACTCCACCAGGAGCCAGTGCAGTTCGTAAAGCACTGGATGAATGTGATCCCGTGGCAAGGACCCCGTAAGGAGCCTCGCCACGGCATTCTGCACCCGCTGGAGTTTGCCACCATTTCTCTAATGGTGAGGCTGTGTACAGTGGTACCTCAGGTTAAGAACTTAATTCATTCCGGAGGTCCGTACTTAACCTGAATCTGTTCTTAACCTGAAGCACCACTTTAGCTAATGGGGCCTCCCGCTGCCGCTGGAGCACCATTTCTGTTCTCATCCTGAAGCAAAGTTCTTAACCCTAGGTAATATTTTTGGGTTAGCGGAGTCTGTAACCTGAAGCGTATGTAACCCGAGGTACCACTGTACTCTTTTGCAAATGGAATTTGCCCCAATGAAATGATTTACCTCCCCTCATTCAAGTTCCCTCTTTAGCCCTGACGCTGAAGGAGGTGTCCCCTAGACTCCAGCTTTGGACTTCCATCAACTGGAACAACTACGCACACCAGGTTCGGCTCCTGCCCTCGGGAGCAGCAAAAAACAAGCTTGCTCCATTGACAGTCCTTCACATATTTGACTATGGCTTTCATATCTGCTCACAGTCTTCTCTTCTTCCCTGGGCTAAACATACCCAACTCCTTCAACCGTTCCTCATCAGGCTTGGTTTCCAGACCCTTGAACATCTTGGTTGCCCTCCTCTGCACACCTTCCAGCTTGTCAATGTTCTTCTTGGACTGCGGTGCCAAGAAATGGGTTGGTACAATGAGCTTGGAGGAAGAGAAGGAGGTAGCGTAAAATAGGGCCCTTGAAGGAGAAAATTGTTTGATGATCACCCTCCGAAAAGGGCCATAGTTCAGCGGTGGGACATCTGCTTTTTCATGAACCAACGTGAGACTGACTCAACACTCACCTTGAATTATGTATAATACAAATTGATTCCCAAGTTCCCAGGGTAAAGAACAACAAGAAAACAAAATACAACAAAACACTGCCTTGAATAATTGAACAAGGTGCATTAAATTTGAGTCCTACACATTTTGCAACCATTTCAACTTTACCAGTATAGATTGAGTCTCTTGATTCAAGTCAACCTTGCTGTAACCGATAAATTGAGACTGTCATGTTTCCCAAAATCCAGCAGACAGCACTCTGGGCATGATGGCAATTGCATGCTTGATTGTTCGTCATATGAACATCCTATAGGTGGTATTCGAGCTGTGATGTGCCATAAATGACCCACCTTATTTTTGTGGTTGGAAGTAGTTTTAAATTGCTTTTATGTTGTGTTTTAATGCTGCAGGGGCACCAACTATAGGGGGCCCTGGGGGTCCAAGCACCCACCAAAAAAATTGTTGTAGCCACCACACTGCAGGGCCCCCGACACAACTTCCGGTGCCTCGTGAAGCACCGGAAGTCACGTCCCAGGCCTCACGAGACCTCGGAGATGCTATACCCTATCTGCCTGCGGACTGTCTGGCCAGAGTGGTGCATGCTCTGGTTATCTCCCGCTTGGACTACTGCAATGCACTCTACGTGGGGCTACCTTTGAAGGTGACTTGGAAACTACAACTAATCCAGAATGCGGCAGCTAGACTGGTGACTGGGGGCGGCCGCCGAGACCATATAACACCGGTCTTGAAAGACCTACATTGGCTCCCAGTACGTTTCCGAGCACAATTCAAAGTGTTGGTGCTGACCTTTAAAGCCCTAAACGGCCTCGGTCCAGTATACCTGAAGGAGCGTCTCCACCCCCATCGTTCTGCCCGGACGCTGAGGTCCAGCGCCAAGGGCCTTCTGGCGGCTCCCTCATTGCGAGAAGCAAAGCTACAGGGAACCAGGCAGAGGGCCTTCTCGGTAGTGGCGCCCGCCCTGTGGAACGCCCTTCCAGCAGATGTCAAAGCGATAAACAACTACCTGACATTCAGAAGACATCTTAAGGCAGCCCTGTTCAGGGAAGTTTTTAACGTGTGATATTTTACTGTATTTTTGGTTTTTATGGAAGCCGCCCAGAGTGGCTGGGGAGGCCCAGCCAGATGGGCGGGGTATAAATAATAAATTATTATTATTATTATTATTATTATTATTATTATTATTATATACGAGGCCTGTGAGGTCTCAGAAACCTGACTTCCGGTGCCACCACAGAAAAGGCCCATTCCCATGTCGCCATCCTCCAAACCTCTCCTGGAGGGGGCACAAGAAGCATATTAAGGTAAATCTCTCCCAATAAACACATTTTTGTATGCAGTTTTGGTTAAGATACACATCTTCACGAGGAATCCCTCCTAATATAACGCATTTCTCCATGGTATTTTCACTAATGTGGTCCTTTTGGTGCCCTTTCCCTCCAACTTCATGTTTTTGTAAACCTCGGTTGGAGAACTGCATTGCAAAATTCAGATTTGTGCACATCTCAAAGGATGTCTGTTTCGGTTTTCCTATTGTTTTGGAAATCTGATTTGGCTTTAAATGCAAACCGAAGGTAGCTTCTCCCCCATCCCTCCTGTTCACCCGGAGTCTGCTTAAAAACCTCTAATGAAGAAGACAATTCACCACCTCCTGAGGCAGTCTGTTCCACTGTTAAACAACTTGTACCATCAGAAAGTGTGTGTGTGTGTGTGTGTGTGTGTGTGTGCGTGCGTGTGTAGCATCCAAAAATAAACTCTTTAACCTAGAATTTGAATCCCAACCCTTCAACCTTGGGGCTCCAATCGCACCTACCTTAGTTTCCCCATGTTTCCAAACTGAAGATGACATAAAATAGGATTTGACAGCTCATAATTGATTTGGATTACAACACAAACTGCTTCCCACCCACCCTTTCAGTTTGAATGTTCCACACTGTATCTGTTACTCCTACCTGGACAATTCACTAGCTCTTAAAAAGCCCTTAGCTAATACTCTCACAAATACTACTGATATACTACAATGAGTGAATCATTCCTGGGTGCGTAAAAGGACAGCTTCGCCATGCACAAGGAAACAGGTGCAAACACCTTTGAGGGATGTTAGAGCTCCAGCCTGGTGAGAGAATATTTGCACAGCAGTTTTGGGTGCCAGCTGGCAAGCTGTTCCTATAATTCATCTGCAAAGTTGCAGTGTAGCCAGAGAGCAGGCAAGCTGTACTCCGGCATAAATTGTGGGAATTTCCATTGTGGAGGCAGATACAAAAGGAAGATTGTCAAGGTACTTCTTCCGCTTTGTACGCAGCCTGCGACTCTTACCGCAAAAGAGAAAGCACTGCAAAGTGGCGTGGGATCAGCAATTTGCCAAAGATAAACAGTGCGAGACGACATCTTGATTTCCATCCCTATGCTGAGCTCCTTCTACGCACCCAGAATTCCACCGGCAGAACTAGTGGCAAACCTACATCTGGGGGGACCCTGAAGCCTGAACCACTATGGGGTCACCTTTGCAATCATCAACAAGGTCTGGGTAACCCCTGTTATCGTCTTCAATGGAGTTCTTCCATGAAAGATCACCACAAATTCTCTTAAAGAAATTAACTACTACGTGTCAGATTTTGAACAGAATTGCTGTACTGGATTATCTCACATGTCAAAGTCATTGATGTGAATAAAAAAGTCCTATGCCTCATTTTTGGGGGGGTTATGGGGGGGTGAAAATTGGGGAAATGCTATATACATGCATAGGGGACGCGGGTGGCACTGTGGGTTAAACCACAGAGCCTAGGACTTGCTGATCAGAAGGTCGGCGGTTCAAATCCCCATGACGGGGTGAGCTCCCGTTGCTCAGTCCCTGCTCCTGCCAACTTAGCAGTTCGAAAGCACATCAGAGTGCAAGTAGATAAATAGGTACCGCTCCGGCGGGAAGGTTAACGGCGTTTCCATGCACTGCTCTGGTTCGCCAGAAGCGGCTTTGTCATGCTGGCCACATGACCCGGAAGCTGTATGCCGGCTCCCTTGGCCAGTAAAGCGAGATGAGTGCCGCAACCCCAGAGTCAGTCACGACTGGACCTAATGGTCAGGGGCCCCTTTACTTTATATATACATGCATAAATAAAATTGCTTCTAGGCCTCTCCAGAATTATTAAGCTTAAGCTTCATAAGTTTCATAGTAGATCTGGCCCTCAGCTGAGTCTACTTTCTCTTCACCCCTGTGTCAGAGAATGCCACTACCTGTCCCTTAAGCTCAGGAGTGGAGTCCCACTAGTGAGCTGTGGAGTTGGAAAAGACCCAGAGCAATTTCTAGTCCAACTCCCTGCAGCGAAGTTGGTGAGATTTGTGGCTCATCTTTCTCTGCGGTTGCCCCAAATCCTGTGAAAACATGGTCGCTCTACCACAGCTTAACAGCATGGATTTCCCACAAAGTTTAGATAGATAGATAGATAGATGGTGTGTCCAGGCTTGTAAAGACTGCGGAGAGAATAATTGGGTGCCCTCTTCCCACCTTAGATCAAATCTATGCTTCCAGGTGCCATAAGAAAGCTGCAGAGATAGTGCAGGATATTGCGCACCCCGGAAATGATCTGTTTCAGCTTCTGCCTTCTGGAAGAAGGTACAGGGTTATAAAGACCAGGACTAGCCGCCTGAGAAACAGTTTCTATCCAAATGCAATTTTGGTTTTAAATGCAGTGTAAGGTAGTCTCTATGGGAGTATATTGTATTTAATTATGGGATATCAGAGTTTTTAGGGGGTTAATCAGGCTGGGATAGCAGGCTTGTTGCTTTTTGAATGTCTGATGTACATTTTTTCAATTTCGTTGTTCTGTATGGGACAGTGACAATAAAGATGATCGTATCGTATCATATCGTATTGTTTAATATGGTGCTATTTTGATCGTGCTGATTTTAGGTAGATTGTTTTATTGTACGTTTTATGTTGGTGTTTGTTATCTGCTTCTGACGTCTATTATCAGCCCATATCTTGATAATTGGAGAGGCTATACCTTTCTTAAGTAAACAGAGCGAAATTAGCTTGGATCAGGTGTGCCAAAGTATACCCTGTTCGGCATGGATCGAAAGAGGGAGAAATGTTTATTGGGGAGCTGATGGAAGGACAGGCTGGGAGAATGGCAAGAAAAACTGGTGGAATATGCTGAAATGGTGAAATTAACCGCAAAACTTAGAGACAATAGAGATTTTTTAAAAGACTGGGAACCATTTATGTTGTACCTACAGAAAAACTGTAAAGATATAGACTCACTAGCAGGGTTTGAGTAAACATTTACAATTAACAACACAGAAATTAAGATGTAAAAATTGGAAAATGATAAAGTGCCAGAGGAAATGTAAAAATAAGTAGGGTATAAAAATGTGAAGAATATAATATCATTTAAGTTAAAGACTGCATATTAAAGGTAAAGGTACCCCTGCCCGTACGGGCCAGTCGTGCCCGACTCTGGGGTTGTGCGCCCATCTCGCTTAAGAGGCCGGGGGCCAGCGCTGTCCAGAGACACTTCCGGGTCACGTGGCCAGCGTGACGAAGCTGCTCTGGCGAGCCTGCACCAGCGCAGCACATGGAAACACCATTTACCTTCCCGCTATAAAGCGGTACCTATTTATCTACTTGCACTTAAGAGTGCTTTCGAACTGCTAGGTGGGCAGGAGCTGGGACCGAACGACGGGAGCTCACCCCGCTGCGGGGATTTGAACCGCCGACCAGACAATCGGCAAGTCCTAGGCGCTGAGGTTTTACCCACAGCGCCACCCGCGTTTTAAGGTAAAATAAAGCAAGCAGGGGAAGTAAACATTCAAAGAACCAGAAAAGGAAGTTGAGGGAAGTTGTGAGGGGGAGGGGGGTTGGGGATTTATATTCTGTTTCGTTTTTAAGATAATGTTGATTGTGATGATGATAAAATTTGTAAAACTCAATGAAAAATTATTCAAAAAAGAAAGAAAGAGGAAGGATGGGCTGGGGACCTGGCCAGCTGAAACACCACTTGCCCCCACGTGGACCTGTCTGTTCCCTTGAGACCATCATTGCACCAGGTGATCCTGCCAACAATGACCACAGACAGTGGTGACTGCAGGTATGAACGCAATAACATAATAAGAGACTCTGGATCCGGCTAGTGACCCAACTAGTCTAGCATCCTGTTTGTGATGGCCTGGGACTTGGGCTCAGACTCGGAACCAGAGGAGTCTCAGTCTGCACCGGATCCTTTGCCTCAGGCATCATCTGAACCATGTCTGGGGCCTGATCCTGAAGAGCCCCAGTCTACACAGGTTCCCTTGCAACAAACTCCAGCTGGGCCGAGTCCGGGGCCTGAGTCTGCCCTGGCTCCAGATGCGGGGATTCTCTCGTTGCCTTCAGCTGGGCCATCACTTACAGCTGCTCCACCACCGGTTGGGTCAGGGGAGGCTGAGGCGGCCCCTGGGTCTAGTAACCCACCAACGTCTCCCGAGCTGCAGAGACTGAGGTCTGAGAGAAGGAGAGACCTGAGTACTCGCAGGAGGAGTGCTCACCTTTGGGCGAAACAGGGAGGTGAGTCGCTGGGCGATCAGAACCGGCTGTTACCCCGACAAAGATAAAAGGCTGTCGGACCCCGCCCCAGGTTGCGGGGGCAACATTGCTGTATGCCAGATCCTGCCTGAGATCCTGTACCTGTCCTTGCCTGGTTTCCTGCCTTAGCCTTGTCAGACTGACTCCTAGCGGAACCTTTGGATTCTGGACAGGTCCTGGACCATGTTTCATGGGTTACCCCTGGGCCCAGCACACTGTTCTCACAGTGATCAACCAGATGCCCCAGTGGCAAACCCGCAAGCAGGATTCAGCCCTCTCTCCTCCTGTGGCTTCAGCACCTGTCTGGTCTGCTTCGTTTAGTTGTTGTTTAGTCGTCTTAGTCGTGTTCGACTCTTCATGACCCCATGAACCACAGCATGCCTTGGTGATATACAGGTGGTACATGACCCCAGTCAAGCTTGCAAAAATATATCATTTGCCCGATAATAAATGCTGGAAATGTAAGGAGGTTGAAGGTACATTCTTTCACCTTTGGTGGACGTGCCCAAAGATTAAGGCTTTCTGGGAAATGATTTATAATGAAATGAAAAAGGTATTTAAGTATACCTTCTTGAAAAAACCAGAGGCTTTTCTCTTGGGCATAGTCGGCCATTTGGTGCCAAAGAAGGACAGAACTTTTTTTATGTATGCTACAACAGCAGCAAGAATACTTATAGCAAAGCACTGGAAGACTCAAGATCTACCCACTCTGGAAGAATGGCAGATGAAGTTGATTGACTGTATGGGACTGGCAGAAATGACCGGCAGAATCCGCGACCAGGGAGAAGAGTCGGCAGAAGAAGATTGGAAGAAATTTAAGGACTATTTACAGAAATACTATAAAATTAATGAACTCTGAAAAGATGTTGGATTGAACTTTTGTGGTCTCTAGCTGTTATGATAAAGATAATAGGGATTAAAATTGTTTAAGTCATTAAATTTAAAAAGTTGAGTGGAAAATAAGGTGTTATTTTAAAAGGAATGTTAAGAGATTAGGATTTGCTGGATTAACAAATTGAACTAGAAAACAAGAAGGGGAGGTACGAGGAAGTCAAAGAAACATGTTATTGAAAAATTGTTACTGAAATTGACTTGTTTTTAATATTTTTCTTTTTCTTTTTCTTTTTGTGTTTGTATAAAATTGGAAAATCTAATAAATATTTATATATATATATAAAAAAAGAACCACAGCATGCCTTGGAAACTCACTTTCTTCTCAAAGCTTCTCCTTTTTTATGTCCATGAAGTTTTCTTGGCAAAATACTGGAGGGGTTTGCCAGTTCCTTCTCCAGGTGGGTCACATTTAGTCTAAACTCTCAGCTATGACCTGTCCGTCTTGGGTGGCCCTGCACAGCATGGCTCACAGCTTCTTGGAGTTATTCAAGCCCCTTCACCATGACAAGGCAATGATCCATGAAGGTCTGCTTTACACCAGCTTAACTCAAGCCAAGGGAGCTTCGGCTGGCTTCCCATCCTGAGGACTGCTCCCTAGGTTTGTCGTTGTTCTTGAGTCATTTAGTCGTGTCCGACTCTTCCTGACCCCCTGGACCAGAGCACGCCAGGCACTCCTGTCTTCCACTGCCTCCAGCAGTTTGGTCAAACTCATGTTGGTAGCTTCAAGAACACTATCCAACCATCTCGTCCCCTTCTCCTTGTGCCCTCCATCTTTCCCAACACCAGGGTCTTTTCCAGGGAGTCTTCTCTTCTCATGAGGTGGCCAAAGTCTTGGAGCCTCAGCTTGAGGATCTGTCCTTCCAGCACTCAGGGCTGATTACCTTCCGAATGGAGAGGTTTGATCTTCTTGCAGTCCATGGGACTCTCAAGAGTCTCCTCCAGCACCAGAATTCAAAAGCATCCATTCTTCGGCGATCAGCCTTCTTTATGGTCCAGCTCTCACCTCCATACATCACTACTGGGAAAACCATAGCTTTAACTATATGGACCTTTGTTGGCAAGGTGATGTCTCTGGCATTACTAACTGAAGTCCATTGATTCCAATAAGTCTGCTCTGAGTAAAGACTCAGCCAGGTACAACTCAATGGATAGAAGGAAGGTTGGATTAAAGTCCAAGCACTTGGCTGAGCAAAACTGGGGAGGGCCAGCATGACTAAGCTGCTTCTGGTGAACCTATTTATCTACTTGCACTGGTGTGCTTTTGAACTTCTAGGTTGGCAGGAGCAGGGACTGAGCAACAGGAGCTCACCCCGAAATGGGGATTTGAACCTTCTGATCGGCAAGTCCTAGGCTCTGTGGTTTAACCCACAGCGCCACCCGCATCCCTTAAACAAAACATTAAAAACACGATAAAACATCAAACATTAAAAACTTCCCTAAACAGGGATGCCTTCAGATGTCTTCTAAACGTCAAGTAGTTGTTTATCTCTTTGACATCTGATGGGAGGGCGTTCCACAGGGCGGGCGCCACCACCGAGAAGGCCCTTTGCCTGGTTCCCTGTAATTGGCTTCTCGCAATGAGGGAACCACCAGAAGGCCCTCGGAGCTGGACCTCAGTGTCTGGGCTGAACGATGGGAGTGGAGACACTCCTTCAGGTCTACTGGACCAAGGCCGTTTAGGGCTTTAAAGGCCAGCACCAACACTCTGAATTGCCATCTCGTCGTCCATGAATCTGTCTAATCCTCTCATAAAGCCATCTAGGATGGCAGCCATAATTGCCTCTTGTGGGAAAGAGCTCCACAATTTAACCATGTGCGGCATAGTTTCTTTCTTTCAAAGCCAACTCTACTTCATAGCCATCATGACTCCATTATATTGACATGGTTCTCATGCGCCCCATGCGAGTTGCATCCCAATCCAACCCCTTCTGGGCATTTCTGCCCTTCTGGCGACCATTAAGCATATTTGTGGTGTCTTAGTTGTGGCACAGACCTTTCCCCATCAACGCCCAGGTGTTGTGGCCTAGATAGAGTTATTAAATGCAATAATCCCACTGGAACGAGCGAGCCAGTGACTCGAGAGAACGTGCAGCTCTCTGGGCATTTAATTTTGGTTGGGTTGAGAAACAGATTTAGCAACAGAGAGCTGGCAACCCTGGACCTTCTCGAAATAAATACACCACAGGCAGCAGGCCTGGCCTCCACCCACAACACCCTGTCTGCCAGCGTGCCTTGATCTCATTTCTTTGAAGATTTGGAATCAGCAAGCCAACGTGACCCGGGGAAGGTACCATGCCATATACCATATTTTTCACTCTATAAGATGCACCAGACCACAAGACGCACCTAGTTTTGGGAGGAGGAAAACAAGAAAAAAAATATTCTGAATCTCAGAAGCCAGAACAGCAAGAGGGATCGCTGCGCAGTGAAAGCAGCAATCCCTCTTGCTGTTCTGGCTTCTGGGATAGCTGCGCAGCCTGCATTCGCTCCATAAGACGCACACACATTTCCCCTTACTTTTTAGGAGGGAAAAAGTGAGTCTTATAGAGCAAAAAATACGGTATTCTCCAAAGAGATGGCTGTGTCTTTGGGGGGGAGTGGCAAATGGGACGGTTTCAGTTGACGCAAGTTGTGCGAGGAGTGTTACATTGGAAGATTCAGGACAGATAAAATAAACTCCTTCTCCACACATCACGTAATTAAACCATGGAACTCCCTCCCACAGGAGGCAGTGAGTGAGGGTCACCAACTGGGATGGCTTTAAAATAAGATTAGACAAATTCATGTAGGAGGCGAGCACTAGTTGCTGGAAACCATAGGATGGGACAGTCGACTCTTGTACTCAAATGCTTCTTGCGTGGTTCCCATGCGCATCTCATTGGCCACTGTGGGAATAAGATACTGGACTAGATAGAGCACTGGTCTAATCCAGCAAGCTCTTCTTACGTTCTTATGTGAGGATGGGTGGTGATGCCTTGGATCTGAGCATGAAGGAAATAGCCGAGTATCAATGTTGTATCCTAGGTAATGTGGGGGGGGGGGACTTCACATTTTACAAAAACTATAGGGTTTTTTCATGGTAAAGGTAAAGGGCCCCCTGAACATTAGGTCCAGTTGTGGCCGACTCTGGGGTTGCGGAGCTCATCTCACTTTATTGGCCAAGGGTCCGGGTCATGTGGCCAGCATGGCTAAGCCGCTTCTGGCGAACCAGAGCAGTGCATGGAAACGCCGCTTACCTTCCCGCCGGAGCGGTACCTATTTATCTACTTGCACTTTGACGTGTTTTCAAACTGCTAGGTTGGCAGGAGCAGGGACCGAGCAACGGGAGCTCACCCCGTTGCGGGGATTTGAACCGCTGACCTTCTGATCAGCAAGTCCTAGGCTCTGTGGTTTAACCCACAGCGCCACCCGCAACCCTTGCATGGACCCTTGTCATGGTAGCGTTTTCAATTTATTGTTATGAGTTTGGAGGGGTATCAGTCTGGATGATGCCCCGAATCCAGCGCCAGATTTACATATAAACTAAACAATCTGTACTGTAGTTTAGGGTCCTACTCTCTTGGGGGCCCCCCAAAAAATTAAAGGAAAAAAAACCTGGATGTACATTTCCAAAATATAAGATAAAAAACAAATAAAACAAAACCTACATGCAGCAGCAGTGTTTTGTGTTGTGTGGGCTCCTATGATGTAATTACGTCCATAAATTACCATGCAGCATATATTCAACACAAAAGAACAGTGGCAGTTTGTTGTTGACAAAGGACAGCTGGACATATAAAGGGCCCCATTACCTTCAGGAGCTGAGGGCCTCAGCAAACCTAAATCCGGCCCTGCCTGCATCCCTTCCAGTTCCTGGGGTTCTGTGTCTGGAGGGATGGTAGAATGTATGGGAGCAAGCTTGCCAAACCCGTCACTTTGTCTAGGTGATGGTTTTGGCTGCTTGGTTAAGTACCACAATTGGCGTAACCAACAAAGCTGCTCTGTGCCATAGGGCAAATGGGTGGGGGGCTGCCCTTCTAACCTAGATACTAGGTAGGACAGGCAAGTCCGGTCAGTTCGATCCTGGGGCAGTTTATCTCCTGAGGTAAAATCCCCCCAAAAGCCCAACAACTTCTGGTGGGAATGTAAGAAAGTAAAAAAACTTCTGGGAAATGATATATAATGAGATGAAAAAGATGTTGAAATATACATTTTTTAAAAAAACCAGAAGCATTTTTACTTGGTATTATAGGTGAGGATATTAATAGGCAAGATGTTAAATTGTTTTTATATGCAACAACAGCAGCAAGAGTATTGTTAGCCCAGAAATGGAAGCAAGAAGAAATTCCAATGAAAGAAGAATGGCAGATGAAATTAATGGACTACGCAGAATTAGATAAAATGACAGGAAGGATTTGAAACCTGCGGGACCAGAGATTCACAGAAGATTGGAAGAAATATACAAACTAATTGAAGAGCAACTGTAATCTATACTGTAGATTAGGGTCCCACTCTCTTGGGGGCCCCCAAAAAATTTAAAGGGAAAAAAATTACGCTAGTAGGACTACAAGAAGTTTTGTAAGGAGAAATATATGAAATATTGCAAAATAGAGAAAGAATAGAGATATTAGTTATGAGATTTAAATGTAATAGTGAAAGTAAGAAATGTATATTAAGTGAATAGATTGGAAAATTTTCAGATGTGATTGATGGAAGTAAAAAAAATGGTATAAGATATGAAAGTATGTTTAATTATTGTTGAAAATGATATGTTGAAACACTAATAAAAATTTATTTATTTATTTTAAAAAAAGCCCAGCAACTTCACAACTCAGCCCGGACACTGAGATCCAGCACCGAGGGCCTTCTGGCGGTTCCCTCATTGCGAGAAGTGAGGTTACAGGGAACCAGACAGAGGGCCTTCTTGGTGGTGGCGCCCGCCCTGTGGAACGCCCTCCCATCAGATGTGAAGGAAATAAGCAGCTATCTTCTTTTTAAAAGGCATCTGAAGGCAGCCCTGTTTAGGGAAGTTTTTAATATTTAAAGCTGTATTGTTTTTAACACTCGATTGGAAGCCGCCCAGAGTGGCTGGGGAAACCCAGCCAGATGGGTGGGGTATAAATTATTATTATTATTATTATTATTATTATTATTATTATTATTCAATCCTAAAAAAAGAGCTCAACAACTTTGGGGTAAAATCCCCAAAAAAGCTCAACAACCTCAATCCTTAAAAAGCTCAATAGTTTTGATCGGCCCTCACGCACGTTCACTTCATCAAATCTGGCCCTCTTTGGAAAAAGTTTGGGCACCTCTGAGGTAGGAGAACCATAGACAGAGAAGGTGTGTGAGATGAGCTGGAAACAGGCTGGAAACTGGAGCCACAGAGACCTGCTTGCTCTGTGCTGGATCCAAAGGTGTGACAAATGGATTTGCAAGATCTGTTGGGGTGTCGATGGCCTGAGCATCCCCACCTTATGCTCAGGTTGTACATGTGTGTAAGTAAAACCATGTATCCTAAAAACTCCACCGTCTCCACTGACCTCCATTCTTTGGAAACAGAACCCTGGGGAAATTCTGGAATCTCTCACCACTCAGAGAATGGGGTGGCTTGTAAGATTATTTTTTAATTTTATCGTATCATGGGTACCGCCTTTGATCATCTGCACTCATAGTTGGCTCCACATAAGAGAAGCATCTCTTTCTCACCTTAAACAAAATGCAAATTGCTCATTTTAATTATCCATCCTCCCCTGGCTCTCTCCTTATTCCCGAGATTAAACCACAAGGCATGCACTGTTCCTCTCGAATGAGAAGGGCCTCAAAATCCTGAACCTTTGCAGATTCCATTGGCCAAGCATTCATCTTATGACTCCTGCCTCATTTGGTTTCATCCTTCCAAGAGGCTGGTTCCTAGAGTGAGCTGCATGCCTTTCAATCACCGGCTCACATCTTGGGGCGTGTCTCTCCAAACCTGCCTTTGGTGAACTGGAAAGGCACCTTCTCGCTGTTGACTGAAATCAGGCGTCCCAAAAGCTTTTGCGCTTTCAACCGGGGAGACTTGGCAGCTTGCACAAGGAGCTGTGCTCCACCAGGACACAACCCTGGCTGTTTAGGCAAGCATGAGATGTCCCGGGGACACACCCCTACTTGACTAGATTCAATATGGTACTGGGAACTTGCCCAAGTTCAGAGACAGGAAAAGAGCCGGCAGGCGTTGTAAAAGCTGGCAAATGTGCGGAAACCAGAGTGGCGACTTCGGAGTAGAAAGTGGTTGAACCGGAGTCAACAGTGGCAAGGAGGCAGCTTCGAAGATGGGGCTGTAGCACCATCAGCAAAGCAAGGTAAGTTTGTGATCAACAGTTTCTGCTAAACTGAAACCCCATGTTTGATACAGAATGAGAAACACACGACATTTTTTATTTGACGCAAGTATGGAAAGGATCTCAGTCAACATTGCCCAGGAGGATCAACAGATGGTCTAATGGCAGGCGATCTCTAGGAACGAGTTCTTAGAAGCTGTGAGACCAACCGCTTACTCACATCCTCGTGTAGAGAAGGCAGGCTCCATAACTCTATGCATTCGGTTGCCTTCTGCAAACCTTTTTATTTTCTTCCCAAACCTTTCTCAATGAAGGCTTAACTATATTCACACATTGTTCTTAATGGAACAGAGCGGTGTTTAGATTCTTCTTGCTATTGAGATTTATAACACGAGCTGAACCTACTTTATATTTTACATATGGATGTTGCGGTAAGCCACTTAGATGCACCCATTTGAAGCATCGTATATTCAGGGCCGGATTTAGGTCTGATGAGGCCCTAAGCTCCTGAAGGTCATGGGGCCCTTTATATGTCCAGCTGTCCTTTGCCAACAACAAATTCACAATTTTTAGTGTTGAATATATGCTATATGGTAATTTATGGACCTCATAGGTATGTAGGATTTTTATTTATTTATTTTTAGGAAATGTACATCCAGTTTTTTCCCTTTATTTTTTTTGGGGGGGCCCCAAGAGAGTGGGGCCCTAAGCTATAACTTGTTTAGCTTATACGTAAATCCGGCACTGAGTATAATAATGGTCTGCTCTGAGTATTCTTATTTTTCATGAATTATTTGCAAATTTAGTAAAGGAGAGGAATGGAGAAAAACTAAAAATATATAATTGGGGGGGGTTATTTAAACATATATATATTTAAAAACATTTTCTAATTATTTTTTTTAAAAAAACAGATGCCTATAAGTTCACATTGTCTGAGAGAGCCAGTTCGAAAACCTTCCACTTTCTATTCCATGAGCTGCTCCCCATTTTTCAAACTCTGGTTTCCACTTCCCCTGTATGAACTTGCCAGATATTAAGGTCAGAACACTACTGATAGCGCTACTAATAAATTAGGAAGAATAGTGTTTTTTATTTACACCTCCAGCACCCTCCCCTCCACGGCTGCCTCCTTGTCTTAGCACACCCCTAGGATATCCCTCTGCTTAGTGGATGGTACTGACCACTTTGGGAACTGTTTTCCTAAACCATGTCACATACTGTATTGGCCTGAGTATAAGCCTCACGTTTTTTCCAAATTCTGAACGTGAAAAGTGAGTTAAAGTGCGGCTTAAATTCACGACCTTACAAAAATCGGCTTTTACGATATCGCTGCTGAAACAGACATACGGTAAAATGGAACGCGTGTGAGCGCCTGTGGAATTTTAAAGGACCGGCTTATATTCGGGTAATGTCTTTTTTTTTCTTCCCTCCCCCCCCCCCTTGAATTTTAAAGGTGTGGCTTATGTTCAGGTGCGGCTTATATTCGGGCAAATACGGTAATCAATAGAAGTGATTCCTTCGCGAGAGGCTCAGCCACTCCCTCTGACGGCCATGCCTCTGCTAAGGTTACACATCCTTTTGGGTTTATGCAGGAATTCTGTAATTATGCAACGTTAACAACGAGGAATGCATTGCCGACAATTAGCACAGCTCTCCCTGCGTTGCCCTTCAGCAAGACCTGTTTTCTGTGCAACATACTCAGGCAAATCATTTGGCATGCTCCAGTAGCTTCTTCCAGTGTGGCAACCTTAATACTTAGCAGACATTGCCCACCGTTCTCTGAAAACTGAAGCACCTGGTGCTTCCGGTGTCCAGAAATGCTTAGCTTTGGAGCACAAAGAATAAGAACTGTTTGGTATTCTTCCTGGGTGCTTTCTCCCAGATGGATCCTAGGAGCCATTCCTCACTTCCTTTTACTCCAATTAGCTGCAGCCAGCACAAAGGGGAATAGGACTTATTCTCAGTGACTCAAACACACTTTTTTTTTTAAAAATATATTTTATTAATTTTCCATACATTCGTGCCACATTAACAGTTTACAATAAATTTTCCAATTTTTTGACTTCCTTCAGCTTCTCTGCCAATCATTCAAATTCTAATTTTTTAGATACACATTTCCAAATTTTGATATTACCTTTATGCTTACCCCCCTCTTATATTTTGCTTTTTTGCAATATTTCTTGTTCTGTTACAGAGCTTCTTTAAATGCCACTAACATTATTTCGTTATCACTTATACATTCCCAATAATCTGCTAATTTTTTCCAGTCCTCGATGAATCTTTGATCTCGTTGGTATCTGATCTTCCCAGTCAGTTTGTCAAGTTCTGCATAGTCCATCAGCTTCGTTCTCCATTCCTCCAATGTTGGTATTTGTTCTTGTTTCCAATTCTGGGCCAGTAATATTCTTGCCGCTGTCACTGCATGACTCAAACACACTTTTACATGCCGATTGGGTGGCCTTTAGACCCTGGAGACTGGGACCATGGTGCAGAAATAGGTTCAGGTCTGCAACCCCAGACCACTGCCCCACTGATGTCCAGCAAAGAATTTCTGGAAGTAGTATAGAAGAAACATACCATAGGTTCCGGTGACTGGGCATATAAAATGACCCCCAACCTTTGATGTTCAATTTTAGAGATTTAGAGTTATAGAGTTTGAGCGCCGCCAGGGGCAGAACGCGCACCCCTCTGCTGCCTCTGCCATCGCAGCAGCAGTAGCAGCAGCCCGAGACAAGGCGTTTTGCGGGCAGGTGGGTGAGCGCCGCTGTCAAGGCTGCCCAAGGTCCCAGCTCACAAAGGACCAACGCTGCTTTCTAATTAAATACAAAAGTCTTTATTGAAGTTCAGTTTCACTTCCAGAGCCGCAGCGCGCAGCCCCACGTCTCAACTGTCAGACCGCTGATGACCCTTCTGAATCTCCTCCCCCTGTACACCAATTTAAGATTCTAGCCTTGCTCCACCTTTTCCGCTGCTCCTTCCTCCTCTGGGTCCGCCTGCCCGCCGGGGTTCCGCCCTTTCTAGACTCTTCTGACGCTGATTCCCCTGAGCCTTCTCCCTCCCTCCGGCGGGCTTTAGGAGCTGGTTCCCAATCCGGGTCTCCTGCTGTCCCGCGCGCCTGTACATTTGAACTTGGCGCGCGCGCCCAGCCAGCCATTTTCCTCCTAACCGTTTCCCTGCTGCTGTCACTGCTTCCCCCTCTGGGGGGGCTAGCTGCAACTGACCTCCCCTCCATTCCCCCACTCTCCGATGGAGGCGTGGTCAGCCCTGACTTACTCTCCCTCCCCTCCGGAGGAGACGCTGGCCCTGACACATGTGACTCTTCCCCCCCACTACGCTCTGGTGGGGAAACTGGTCCCGATCCTCCACTGCTGCTTTGGGGTTCCCCTCTGGCTCCTTGTTTCTGGTGTGTCCCCCCTGGGACCCCCCTTGCCCTGACCATCGGAGCCCCCTTCTGGGAATCTTCTGATTCGCTGGAGAAGCTCATGGAATCTCTCGGGCCACTGTCATACTCCCCTACGCTGCCCTCGGATTCTTCCCCTTCGCTCTCCAATTCCTCTCTCCCCAGTGCTCCTGCTCCTGATTCCCTGACAGCCGCGTTCGGAAGGACTTTCCATGTCCCCTTCTGAGGGGAGGGAGGAGGAGCGACAGCAGAAGGGGCGCCTCTGCTCACCGGCTCCCTCTCCTCCTTTCCAACGCGTATACCTGGCGTATAAGACGACCCCCGACTTTTGGACTGATTTTCCAGGGATAAAAAGTCATCTTGTACACCAGAACATACAGTAAATAACTGTAGAGTCAGGAGGGACCCAAAGCGTCATCTAGGCCAGTCCAAAGCAAACTACGGTGGTACCTTGATTCTCAAAGGCCTTGGTACTCAAACAACTTAGAACCCAAACACTGCAAACCCAGAAGTAAGTGTTCTGGTTTTCAGAAGCCGAACGTTCTCCGTTTTGAGTGTTAGCCTTCCGATTTGAGTGCCACAATTCCGTTTTGAGTGTTACGCTGAAGTCTGTCTGTTTTTGCTATTTATTTTGCATTTTTGTGGCTCTTTTTTGTTTTTGTGACTGTGGAACCTAGTTCAGCTATTGATTGATTGTGTGACTGCAGTACATTGTTTGTTGCTTTCATTTTATGGATCAATGGTCTCATTAGTTAGCAAAATTCATGTTAAGTTGCTGTTTTAGGGGTTGTTTTTAAAAGTCTGGAACGGATTAATCCATTTTGCATTACTTCCTATGGGAAAGCGCACCTTGGTTTTGGAACGCTTTGGTTTTGGAACGGAATTCCGGAACGGATTAAGTTTGAGAACTAAGGTACTGAATAATCCCTTACAGATGGCCATGCAAACTTCTGTTTTAAAACCTCCGGTGAACAATAATGCAATTAACACTTAAGGGTGAAACAGCAGCCCGAGAGCAGCATGGATTAAAGATATTACATCTTAAAACTTGAGGCAATGAAAGCTGGCACTGCATGTTAAAAGGTGATTGTCATGAAATGGTTTTCGATTCCTGGCAAAAGATGCAAATTTGGACAAAGGTCCAGTTAAGGAACCTGCGGAGATCCACTGTCTGGGTGGGTACTGACCTAGGGTTACCAGACGTTCCCGGTTCCCGGGGACAGTCCCCAGATTTGCAAATCTGTTCCTAGGAAACATGGCAGCAGCAGCCTCCGGAGCCAGCCTGGAAGCGCAGTTGGCTCTGGCTGGCTTCAGGAGCTGCTTGCTGCCATGGTGCCTGCCTTTTTTCCTCTTCGGAAGTCCCCATATGATGTGTCTTGTGTGCGGTTTTTCTGCCGGGCAAGGTGCAAAGCAGTTCTTTCACACCCTGTGAAATATAAATGCGCAGTTTTTGAAAAGAACTAGGCTACGGCACACCGCACGCCCATGACTCCCGAGCCTCCCCCAATCTCCTGCCCCCTTCCCTCTTTGTTTGGACAGATCAGGGGAGGCGCGGGAGTTGCGGGCGGGTAGCCGTTGCCCAGTTTCCCTGGATTCATTGAAAAAGGTCTGGTAACCATATACTGACCTCGGGATCCCAGGATTTATTGGAGGAATTATTGGAGTTTGATGATATGTCCCAGCAAGGCCAAAACACTCAAGGAAGTTATGAAACACCTGCTCTAGAACAAGGAAGTCCGCACTGGCAGGAAGCTTTATGCTTGATCATAGAATCATAAAATTGTAGAGTCGGAAGGCACCCCCTGAAATGCAGGAATCACAAAATAATGGGTGGAATGGACGGAACTGGCAGGGATGAAAGCCAGCTGGGAATATGTCTCGCCTCCTTAGCCCTTTGCATCACAAAGGATGCATCGTATTGATCCTGGCCCGGTTTAATTCAAATCCATCAAACCTCCTTTGGGGAAGGTTCTCAGGCAGGGTGGAAGGAGAAAGAACTTGCCCATGTGAAGACCACCTGGTGGAAACCCTTACACATCTGGTTCTTAATTGTAAACTATATGCTGATCTCCGCCGGCAATTTCTAGATCAACTCTGTATCCCCAAATGGAAACCAAATTTGGAGGTCATACATTTTCTATTACTGGGGAATGATCAGGAGCTCATCAAGTTAGTGGCTAAATATCTCTGTTTGGTTTTTTTGTTGTCGAAATACATTGCAGACGTCTGATCCTCCCTGGAGACCAAGAGATGCGATGATAGACTGCTCTGCCTCCTTTCTTTTAGCAAATGTTTTATGCCGCTGGGGAAGTGGGAATTCTGTATTGATTTGTTTTGGATGTATGTATGTGATGCCAATAAAAGGTTTGATGATGATGATGATCCTGGCCCAACTTAGGCAGCTAGGGGCAGCGCTTGGCAGACTGGTGTGGCGCATGTACTAGATATGAGCTCGGATTTTGGAAGTCAAGGCTTGAGCCTCCATGCTAAGCAGAAAGTGAATTATTTGCTCCCGGGCCCCTCCGCTGCACTACAGAAGTAAAAAATTGCCTTTGGCACAGAAGCGAGCACCAAATTAGCCGCCATATTCAATTGCGAGATGCCCTTTGGATTTCCTCCCCACTTCTTCTATTAGCTGCGTCTTGATGGGTTGATCCCCTGTAGAAGGAAAATAAGACACTGTCTGCTGCTTTTGGTTGCAGCTAGGTGGGTTGAGAGGACTGGTATTTTACTAGAAAGAGATTTCCTTGAAGAGGCGGTTTCAAGGCATTCGTGGCAGGTTATGTAAGAGGTGGATAGGTGGGAAGAGGAAGGAAGTTTTATTCTGTTGTTGTCAGGGTGGTAACCGTTGCTAAGGAGATGATTGGCCGTTTAATCCAATTGGATTGTCCCGGGCTTGGTTTTTTATCCTAGGAAGTTGGCAAAACTGGGAATCTTAATTTTTCTCGTAGTTTTGCTTGTCAACCTTAGGGCAGAAGAGATAATTTGTTGTTTATTGGACCTGTTCATGCATTTTTGTGATTATTGCATATTGCTCTTTTCTTTTCTTTTTAATTCTATTGTTTTTCTTGTTTGAATTACTTTTGCTGGTCATTGTCTTCCTGTTGTTTTTCCCTCACTTTCTTTGTTGCTCTGGGATTAAAAATACACAGCGGACAGGGAGCTATAACTCTAAATGACTAAATAAATATTGAGGGCCACTGTCGTAGTCTCCATTTCCTATCAAGGCCATCTGTCTGCTTTCTTTTCAACCTGCCTGCTCAGTACAGCTGCACAGGAGTGCAGAAGGAGCTGTGCCCTAATTCAGCGTTTATCACTGTTTGCTCTTGTATTGCTTGCAAAGTAGATATAACAGTAATATTGGATTGAATTTTATTATTTCGGTCACAGACCAGTTCCAGCCCACATACAATATCAAGGAAGTCATAAAACACAATAGGGATACATTTGTATTTGTAATTACATATAACAGGGACACTACAGATATAGCAATAGTTAAAAAATATATAAATTAAAACGTAGTCACTAACATATAACCTAAAATTATCATTTAAGGCCTTAATCATTATGATAGCACAGATTGTTAACAGTAATACTGGTAAATGATGTTGCATGAGACCCATGCAATTAATAATGTTGCACGAGGACCACAATTTTGCGAACCCGCCTCCCTACAAGTCTGTGATGGCTCCAGAACCAAAGAATTGGAAATGTTCCCAGAGGTCATCTATCCCATCCCCCCTCCTCAGTGCCAACTCTGCAGTGCTGGATTCAGGGAGCTGAACTAAATAACCCCTGGGCTCACTTCCAGTTCTATGATTCTGTGATCATGTCGTGTTACTGAGTTTGGAGCATCTGGGAAGTAAAATGAACCCCAGTCTCCCTTCTGACAACCCCCACCCCTCAGTTTCAAGCTTAGGAGAAAAGCTAACTCACTAGGGAGCCATGCAAAATGTGCCTCTTCCTCCTCCTTCTGCAATCCCTCGTAGCCGAGTAAGATTGACTTCCATAAACTTGTTTTAACAATGAGTCTGTAAGTGACTGTGGAGGCCAATTCTGGATCCATACGTCCTTCCACAGCGGGGACATTGGTTTCCAGGCAGGAGTTGATCACGGTGTGGATTTGCCAAGCGTGCCTTCCTCTTAGCACATTTCTCCCTTGCGTCCTGAGTTCGAGTGTCTTCAAAGCCCATGACACCTTTGGCAAAAGCTGTTCTCCAATTGGAGCGCTCGCAGGCCAGTGTTTCCCAATTGTCGGTGTCTATACTACATTTTTAAAAATTTGCCTTGGGACAGTCTTTAAGCCTCTTTTGTTGACCATCAGCATTACGCTTTCCATTTCTAAGTTCGGAATAGAATAGTTGCTTTGGAGGACGATCATCAGGCATCCGCACAACATGACCAGTCCAACAAAGCTGATGTTGAAGAATCACCATGCTTCAACACTGGTGATCTTTGTTTCTTCCAGTACACTGGCATTAGTTCGCCTGTCTTCCCAAGTGATGTGTAAGATTTTTCGGAGACACCGTTGCTGGAATCTTTCAAGGAGTTAGAGATGGCCTTTATAAGTGGTCCATGTTTCACAAGCATACAGTAAGGCTGGTAGTACGATAGCTCTGTAAACAAGCATTTTGGTTTCCCTGCGAATGTCCCAGTCCTCAAACACTCTGCACTTCGATCCAAATAGAGCTGTGGATTTTGGTTCTATTTCATATGTGTTGTGTTGACTCAGACGATGAATCTTCTTCTTTTTTTTAATAAATTTTTTATTGGTTTTTCAACACATATTAAAAGACAATACAACACAATACATAGACAAACAAACATATAAACATGTATAATTTCTTGACCTTTCTTTCCTAAAACCTTCTTTCAGCGACTTCCCCATACCTCCCCTTTCTGCATCCCTGTTTTAAATCATTCCAGCAACCCCTAATTTCAATTTCTTGTAGCACTTTCTTTAACTCTTTTTTTTTTCATGTCCAATTGTTTGTCACTGCAATTCTATTTTGCATTACCCAAGACATTTTAACATTCATTAATTTTACAGCAATTCTTAAGATAAACTTTAAATTTCTTCCAGTCTTCCTCCACCGTCTCTTTCCCTTGGTCACGGATTCTGCCAGTCATCTCCGCCAGTCCCATGTAGTCGATCACCTTGGTCTGCCATTCTTCCAGTGTGGGTAGTTCTTGTGTCTTCCAATACTTTGCTAAAAGTACTCTTGCTGCTGTTGTAGCATACATAAAAAACATCCTATCTTTCCTTGACACCAATTGGCCTACCATGCCCAGGAGGAAAGCTTCTGGTTTCTTCACGAAAGTGCATTTAAGCACCTTTTTCATTTCATTATAAATCATTTCCCAGAAGACCTTAATCCTAGGGCACGTCCACCAAAGGTGGTAAAAGGTACCTTCACAGACGATGAATCTTCAACTAACTTTATGTAAAAGTGCAAGGATTAGCACTTGTGCAAGAGGATTCCCTCCTCTCTCCCCACTCACACCCCACAATGCCCCCAAATCTGCTCTGGAGGGTTGGAGAACCCCCTCCCCCAGAACAGATTTAGGGGGCGGTAATGAGAAGAGGTTTAGATGAGCATGGGCCTTGATCCAGCTACAGGGCATTTCTTATCTTCTCATGACTTATGGCTCATGCAAAACTTTCACGAACCCCAAAACAACTACCTGTCCATCCGCGTCCGTAGGCAAAACACATCTTCTGCATTTCCTCCAGAAAGCTATGCCCTTTCCTCAGCCCTGAACTCCCTGTGAGGTCTAGAGAAATCGTACAATCTGAACCTCAGTCTTCGGTTTTTCATATGAGAAATAATTAGGCGGCAAGATTTAATCTGTCCAATCAGTAGATTAATCAACCTATTAGGGGCCCGCATTGTTGCTGTTTTCCTCATTGTGGGAGATGGAGACCTGGGAGACGGCAATTTGGCAGGCACCACCCAGGGAGTGCAAGCTCAAGCTGAAATTTTAGTTCTGACTTCTTAATCACCTCACTGTATTTGTGTGGGGAGCACCCAGGAAAAGGTGCATTTTTAGCAACACAGACTTAAAACAGGGTGGGGGTGGGAATTAAGATCAGTTTAGGGTTGGGGGAGAAATTGAGTTCAGTTCAAATTTCAAGGCAGGGTCATGACCGCACCACCTAACTGGCAGTTTCCAAAAGCAATACGTGGAACCTAACGCATCCATCCTTTGAAATTAGCATTTCTCCAAATTTTGCAATGCAGTTCTCCGGTCGAGAAATGTGCAAAAAAAAGCATAATAATGCAGATGTGTGCATAAGGTGAACGTGTGCATAAAAATGCAGTTATTGGTGAACATGCAAGCGAAAAATGCCTTGTATTGAGGGAAATTGCTTTGCAGAAATATGCATGTTAGGCAAAATTGAATAGATAGATATAGATTGGATTAATTCCAGCTCCGTGATTCTAATAGATTGATTGATTTGGAGACATTCGCACTTGAGTGCTGGTGAATTTTCACGAGGAAATTAAATAAAGAATTTACAAACGGCAAATGTGGAGGACCAAACATAAGATGGCAGAAATGAGAAACGGAGGGAAACTGAAATTGGCAGGTTCTTGCACCCCCTACTTCGGAGTAGTTAGATGCAGCACAAGGTCTTCCCTCTTCTTGCTCCAAGCCAAACACAACTTTGCCAGAGCTGGTTCGGTGTGCCCGCTGGTGCGTTTGCACTGCACCAACCATATCACCAACCCTATCGTATGGTTAAAGCTATGGTTTTCCCATTAGTGATGTATGGAAGTGAGAGCTGGACCATAAAGAAGGCTGATCGCCGAAGAATGGGTGCTTTTGAATTCTGGTGCTGGAGGAGACTCTGGAGAGTCCCATGGACTGCAAGAAGATCAAACCTCTCCATTCTGAAGGAAATCAGTCCTGAGTGCTCACTGGAAGGACAGATCCTGAAGCTGGGGCTCCAAGACTTTGGCCACCTCATGAGAAGAGAAGACTCCCTGGAAAAGACCCTGATGTTGGGAAAGATGGAGGGCGCAAGGAGAAGGGGATGACAGAGGACGAGATGGTGGGACAGTGTTATCGAAGCTACCAGCATGAGTTTGACCAAACTGCGGGAGGCAATGGAAGACAGGAGTGCCTGGTGTGCTCTGGTCCATGGGGTCACGAAGAGTCGGACACGACTAAACGACTAAACAACAACAGCATAACTTCCCTTGATCTGGACACTAGAATTCTGTTGCAGCAGCCTAGAATCGCATTAGCCTTTTTTGCAGCTGCATCACACGGTGGACTCATGTGAGACCCATAGAGCCTCTTCACATGTCAAAGCGATTCCTACCTTTATCTAAACTGCTCGAAGTTCCTGAGTCTGTCTAAGCTCCAGGGAAACTGTAAGTGCTCCTATTAATAAGTGCATCAACATTGATTGCAACAGACATGGAGACAATTCCTTGAGTGTTAGCAAGTTGCCAAATGCATCACTGTTGTTGATTCCAAGATTTTGCATAGTAGCAGTAAGGATCCAATGGCTGTAAAGAAACATTTCTCCCTCTCTCTCTGCCATTACCTTGTCCACAGCTGATCCACCGTATTCTAAATCAAATATTTGCAAGCAAATACATTAAAAACAGATGCATTAATAATGTCACTGCCTTCTGCAACAGCTACCCGTTTCCCTTCTGGCACCAAACTGCGTGGCAAACAATTAATAGCAGCCCAATAAAAAGCTTATTTATCGCCTCTGTGAGAGCCGGCTGATGAGCTATCTGTTTTGATCCTAGAAAGCAAACTGTCGCCTTTATCTCTTCCAAGGGTGAAGTGTGTCGGTCCAATTCAGGCAATCTCTATAGCCTTTCATTGCTGTTAGGGTTTGAGTGCTGAGTGAGTGCAGCTGAAATGAATGGCAGAGCTGCATCGCTACAAGGTCCCACCCCCAACCCCCACAAGATCATAAGAAGAGTGTGCTGGACCAGGTCAACAGGTTTTATAAAGCCCAGAATCCTGGCCTCACAGTGGCCAACCAGATACCCCTGTGGGAAACCAGCAAGCAGGATTCGAACACAAGAGCGGCTCTCCCCTCCTGTGGTTTCCAACAACTGGTAAAAAGGTAAAGGGACCCCTGACCGTTAGGTCCAGTCATGGATGACTCTGGGGTTGCGGCGCTCATCTTGCTTTATTGGCTGAGGGAGCCGGCGTACAGCTTCCGGGTCATGTGGCCAGCAGGACTAAGCCGCTTCTGGCGAACCAGAGCAGCGCACGGAAACGCCGTTTACCTTCCCACCACAGCAGTACCTATGTATCTACCGTGGTACCTCAGGTTACATACGCTTTAGGTTACAGGCGCTTCAGGTTACAGACTCCGCTAACCCAGAAATAGTACTTCGGGTTAAGAACTTTGCTTCAGGATGAGAACAGAAATCGTGCTCTGGCGGCATGGCAGCAGCAGGAGGCCCCATTAGCTAAAGTGATGCTTCAGGTTAAGAACAGTTTCAGGTTAAGAACGGACCTCCAGAACGAATTAAGTATTTAACCCGAGGTACCACTGTACTTGCATTTTGATGTGCTTTCGAACTGCTAGGCTGGCAGGAGCAGGGACCGAGCAACGGGAGCTCACCCCGTCGCGGGGATTCGAACCACCGACCTTCCGATCGGCAAGCCCTCGGCTCTGTGGTTTAACCCACAGCACCACCCACGTCCCTTCAGCAACTGGTATTCAGAAGCATTTCTGCCTCCAACTGTGGAGGTGGAACAGAGCCCTTATGGCTAGGAGCCATCAGTAGCCCTCTCCTTCTCCATGAATAATGATAACAATTATTATTATTATTATTATTATTATTATTATTATTATTATTATTAATACCCCACCCTTCTGGCTGGGTTTCTCCAGCCACTCTGGGTGGCTTCCAAAGGAATATTAAAATACAATAACCTATTAAACATTAAAAGCCTCCCTAAACAGGGCTGCCTTCAGCAGAATTTGTCCAATCTTTTAAATCAGTCTAGTTTGGTGGCCATCATTGCTTCCTGTGTCAGGGAGTTCCACAGTTTAACTCTGTGCCGTGTGAAGAAGTGCTTTCTTTGATCTGTCCTGAATTTCTTTCTTTCTTTTCATCTGTCCTAAGTGCTGGCCTTGGCTGGTGGGAGTTGTAGCGCAGAAGATCTTGAAGGCACCCAGTTGGCAAAGGCTGCCGTAGCCACTTTCAAGTTCCCGTAGGTGCCTTGAAGAGAGGAAATGTCTGTTGAACCGGTTTAGGCCTGTATCATGAGATATGCCCTCGGTGAGCTATAATCTTCAAGGCAGATCTAATTCTCTCTTTTCCCACTCTCTTCAGTGCCAGGAAACCCATCTGGGAGCAATGTGGCATACATGCACAGAACACGACTTGATACCCCAAGCGCATGTGGTGATTTGACAAACCTGTTTGTGCCTCAGAACCCCACAGCCCTTTGGATCGGGGCCCGTGTCTATATCCACTGCTCCATCTGACTGAGATAAGAGTCGCAGAGCTGCTCCCGTTGAGAAAACAGTGCTAATAATTGAATTACGGCAATGACACAACGGTAGCTTATCTTCCAGGAGAAAGAAGTGGGTGGATTTTAGGCCCCATCTGCACCTTACCTTAAAAGCACTTTTGCAGTTCCCCTAAGAAATAAACACACAGATACAAGTATGTTGGGTTAATGGGATAAATTAGGACACAACTTTATTGGTTACAGATGTGAGAGGTTTGGCTTAGGCGTTTGGGTGAAGCCAGACAATATCCTGACTCTCCTGTCCATCTGCAGGAAGTCTCTCGAGGGTCAACCACCGATAGGGGGAGCCCTATGACATACAGTGGACCCTCTGGATATGAATTAAATTCGTTCCGGGGGTCCGTGCGCACCTCCCAAAAATCCGTATCCAGAGGCGCCGCTTCTGCGCGCGCACGCGGCGTAATAGAGCGCTTTTGCGCATGCGTGAGCGGCAAACCCCGGAAAAATACTTCTGGGTTTGCCGTTTTCGCAGCCCAAAGTTGACATTACTCAAGAGTAACATAACCCGAGGGTCTAGGTAAAGGTAAAGGGACCCCTGACTATTAGGTCCAGTCGTGGCCGACTCTGCGGTTGCGGCACTCATCTCGCTTTACTGGCCGAGGGAGCCTGCGTACAGCTTCCGGGTCATGTGGCCAGCATGACTAAGCCACTTCTGGCGAACCAGAGCAGCGCACGGTAACGCTGTTTACCTCCCTGCCGGAGCGGTACCTATTTATCTACTTGCACTTTGACGTGCTTTCGAACTGCTAGGTTGGCAGGAGCAGGGACCGAGCAATGGGAGCTCACCCCATCGCGGGGATTCGAACCGCCGACCTTCGGATCAGCAAGCCCTAGGCTCTGTGGTTTAACCCACAGCGCCACCCGCGCCAACCGAGGGTCTACTGTACATCAAATCGATGGCGTCGTGCCATGGCCCAAGCCCATGCCCAGGCTTTGGACAGGAACCACGCCCCCGGATCCCTTTAATGGGATGCCCTTAACGAGGAGGGGCAGGCAGAGGCAACAATCTCCCCTCCCATCAACAAGGCTTACCCAGTTCCTAACCTTACAAAGTTTTGATGATTGCTACAAGGCGAGTGAAAACCAAATGGCTGGTGCCAGTTTGCCAAGTGGGAAAATTCCTACCTGGCCCCCACAACCAGGTGACCGACGTTAGTCCATAGTAAGCAAGTAAGCAAGTAAATTTTTATTTATACCCGCCCTTCCCGGCCAAGACTGGACTCAGGGCGGCTAACATCAAATATCAAATACAGTGGAACCTTGGGTTGTGAACATGATTCATGCAGGAGGCACATTCACAACCCGCAGCGTCGCGATTCAGCGCTACTGCTCATGTGCAAAGCGTGATTTAGTGTTTCTGCGCATGTGCGAGCGCCGAAACCCGGAAATGACCCGTTCTGGTACTTCCTGGTTTGGAGCGGTGCGCAACCCAAAAACGCGTAACCTGAAGCGTCTGTAACCCAAGGTACCACTGTACATTAAAACACAACCAAGCAGTTGATTAAAATACAGCTTTAAGAATTAGGAAAAAAATTAGCAAGGCCAAAGTCAAGCAATGCATGAAATAGAGGCGGGGGGCTGGGAGATCCGGCAAGTGGAAGCTGCCTCTCAGCCACGCCACGGTCTAAACAGCAAGGGGCCACGCTCCCTGGCTAACCCGATTGGCCCCCGGGGGGGGCGTGACGCCACTGGGAGCATCCCTCCGGTCACTCCCAAGTCACTGTGAGGTCCCGGATGTCCGCCAGCAATGCCGCGCCCCCGGGGAAGGGGAGCGGTCTTATACCACTGCACTCGCAACCATGGCTTCCCTCAAATAATCCTGGGAACTGTCGTTTGATAAAGGATGCTGCTAAGATTTGTTTAGGAGACCCCTGTTTGCCTCACCCAGAAACCATCGAGAGCCCTCTCCGGGAATCTGTCTAATCCTCTTTTAAAGACATCTAAGCTGGTGGCCATCACTGTCTCCTGAGGCAGGGAGTTCCATAGGTTAACTCTGCGCTGCGTGAAAACGGACTTTCCTTTGTCCATCCAGACTCTCCTGTCAGTGGAGAGTGGAGAGCCTAGAAAGGGCGGGCCTGTCCGTTTATGGAATATTAACCACAGAACTGCAGAAATGGTGACCATGGCCATGGATGCCTGAGCTGAGATTCCAGCATTATAGGAGATTGGACTAGATGGACTAGATGACTCTTAGGCTCCCTTCCAATTCTAGGATTGCTTTTAGAGTTTTCAGAAACAGTATACCTGTTTTGAGTGTTTGTTACCTTTGCATTTTTCCCTGTTCTGTCTTCTTGTGGACCTCTTCTGTCGTTTCTTGCTGTGCTTTATAAATATGCAAAATAATAAATAAATTCTTTTAAAACAATGAGGGCGGGAGAAACGCTTATTTTTGCATTTCAAACCTTTGCAAGCGACAAGCTGAGGCGTTCCTGGAAAGGCATATTTGTATGCGCACCTTGTGTGTGGGTGGGTTCGCGCATATGACTGCATATCAATATATTCAAAATCAGTAGGGCACACTTGGGCAGAGCTCTGCCCGCCTTCCCTCCCACTGCCGACAGGAGACCTATTTTCGTCCTGCCGCCTGCTTAGTCAGCGTAAAAAGCAAAATAAAGACTTTGCTCAGCAAGGAGTTAAAAATTGATTTGGAGGAAGGTGGGTCAGTGAGGGAGATTAATTGCCCTTGATTGGCTTAACACCTCCTAATTGGCAGGCCTGTTGCTTCCTCATTAAGTCAGATTGTGCACGGGATACACAGCAGAGAATAGCAATGACTACTTAGCGGTGTGATAAGGCATGCTAATCCGTATTTGTGTGCTTGCTGAGTGATATTTAAGAGAAAAGAGCTGCCTGGAGCTCTTAGCTGTGAGGTGCAGACAGAAGGACAGCCAAAGGAAGAGAAAGACAGATGGATTCAGAGAGCCCTGTTTGTCTACAGCAGGCATGTCCGAAGTCCGTTTTGGGGGCCTAATCCGGCCCGCTGGTCGATTTAATCCAGTCCCTTTGGCAGTATATGTCCTGGGGTAAAAGGTAAAGGTAAAGGTAAAGGGGCCAGTCGGGCCAGTCGTGTCCAACTCTAGGGTTGTGCGCCCATCTCACTTAAGAGGCCGGGGGCCAGCGCTGTCCGAAGACACTTCCGGGTCACGTGGCCAGCGTGATGAAGCTGGTCTGGCGAGTCAGCGCAGCACACGGAAACGCCGTTTACCTTCCCGCTAGTAAGCGATCCCTATTTATCTACTTGCACTTAAGGGTGCTTTCAAACTGCTAGGTGGGCAGGAGCTGGGACCGAACGACGGGAGCGCACCCCGCCACGGGGATTCGAACTGCCGACCATGCGATCGGCAAGTCCTAGGCGCTGAGGTTTTACCCACAGCGCCACCCGCGTCCCAACATGTCCTGGGGTAAAATCCTAAAAAAAGCTGAACAACTTTGAGCTCCCTCCCGCATCTTCACTTCATCAAATCTGGCCCTCTTTGAAAAAAAATTGGACACCTCTGGTCTACAGTGCCTGGGATTTTACTGCTGGGGTGTCCAGCAAATCCAGATTATCCCCTTTCCTTTGCTAGAACCTAATAAGTGACAAGCGGGTGGCGCTGTGGTCTAAACCACAGAGCCTAGGGCTTGCTGATCAGATGGTTGGCGGTTCGAATCCCCGCGACGGGGTGAGCTCCCGTTGCTCAGTCCCTGCTCCTGACAACCTAGCAGTTCGAAAGCACACCAGTGCAAGTAGATAAATAGGTACCGCTCCGGCGGGAAGGTAAACGGCATTTTCGTGCGCTGCTCTGGTTCACCAGAAGCAGCTTAGTCATGCTGGCCACATGACCCGGAAGCTGTACGCCGGCTCCCTCGGCCAGTAAAGCGAGATGAGTCGTCCGCGATTGGACCTAACGGTCAGGGCTCCCTTTACCTTTAATAAATTGCACAATGCAGGATACTTTTTGCGAGCATAGTATTCAAAATTATGCCAATACACAATGCTAACTATTTGCAACCCCCACCCCCACCCCATTGCTCATTTCCATTTTCAAAAACAGATATCTTGTAGGAAAAAAATGGAAAAGCACAAAAGTTGAAACCGCTAAATTTATTTTAAATTGCAAAAACAAGCGATGCAATGATATTTGATTGTTTTTTTCTTAAATGCAAAAGGAAATGTTTTAGCACACGGATCATTTTGAATAATCTTGTGGATTGCGATTTTGTAATGCAAGTTTCTCAAAAGTGTCAGTTCGAAATCCTTTTCCTTTGCAAATTTTATCACCAGTTCCTTCAGGTCAAGTGCCGATACTTGGGTGTGTTCAAGTGATGTAGTTGGCCAAGCAAACTGGTCTCTTTGGAAATATGTGCACATGCAAGTTTTTATTAGTTTGAGCTGTGAGAAACCATATCCATCGCTTGCCACTGACCCTGGAAACAGTGGTGCCAACTCCAAGGGACCCATGGCCTTAGCACTCAGAAAAGTTTGATGAGTAAAGGATTGGTTTTCTGTAGAAAGACTGCACAAGACTGGAAAGGCCATTGCAGGGTGCATGTGGCATGTGTGTGTGTGTGTGTGTGTGTGTGTGTGTGTGTGAGAGAGAGAGAGAGAGAGAGAGAGAGAGAGAGAGAGAGAGAGAGAGAGAGAGAGAATAGCCTGACATGGGTGAGGCAGGCGACTCCTGAAGCTGGGAAGTGACCAAATAATCTGCACAGGTAGTGTCGCATAGTGTTTAGAGCAGGGGTCAGCAAACTTTTTCAGCAGGGGACCGGTCCGCTGTCCCTCAGACCTTGTGGGGGGGCCGGACTATTTTTTTGGGGGGGGGGGAATGAACGAATTCCTATGCCCCACAAATACCTCAGACATGCATTTTAAATAAAAGCACAATTCTACTCATGTAAAAACACGCTGATTCCCGGAGCGTCCGCGGGCCAAATTGAGAAGGCAGTTGGGCTACATTAGGCCCCCGGGCCTTAGTTTGCCTACCCATGGGTTAGAGATCAAGGTTCAAATCCCTGCTTGGCCGCAAAGTAGTAGTAGTAGTAAATTTATTATTTATACCCCGCCCATCTGACTGGCTTTTTCCAGCCACTCTGGACGGCTTCCAACACAATATTAAAATACAATAACCTATTAAGCATTAAAAGCTTCCCTAAACAGGGCTGCCTTCAGATGTCTTCTAAAAATCTGGTAGTTGTTTTTCTCTTCAACATCTGATTGGAGGGCGTTCCACAGGGCGGGTGCCACCACCGAGAAGGCCCTCTGCCTGGTTCCCTGTAACTTGACTTCTTGCAGGGAGGGAACTGCCAGAAGGCCCTCGGCGCTGGACCTCAGTGTCTGGGCTGAATGATGGGGATGGAGATGCTCCTTCAGGTCTACTGGGCCGAGCTCATTGGGTCAAGCTTGTTTTCTCCCATCCCGGAAGCAGGGATGTTCCAAGGTGGGAGCAGGGGGGAGTCTGCCCCAGGTGCGATTCCAAAGGGGGGGGGGACAAAATGCCAACCCCCAATCGGCGGCATCTCTGGGGCACGCCACACACACCCGGGACGAGCGCCACCCCAGGTACCGGAGCACAGTGGCGTAGCGTGGGTTGTCAGCACCCGGGGCAAGGCAAGTAATTTGCGCCCCCTAACCCCTAACCTGCCGCCGCTGCCAGCTTCTTCTTGCTGCTGCCTGGGCTGGGCTGGTGTGGTTCTCTCCCGCGCTCAGTGCTGCGCTGGGAGGCCGCTGCACTGTCCCTCCCCCAGATAGTCCCTCGCTCTCTCTCCGCACCGCACGCCTGGCACCCACCCCCTCCACAGTGGGCGGCGACCCGGCGGCTCGGATCGTATTCGCACAGCCAGCACTGCAGTGAGAGAGAGTGAGTGAGCCAGGTAGGGGCAGAGAGCTACGAGTGCGAGCGCCCCCCCCCAGATGTTGCGCCCGCTGCGGCCGGCCCCCCCTGCACCCCCCACGCTACGCCACTGCCGGAGCAGTTTGCTTCACCTCTGTCTGGAAGGTAGGACTCAAACCAATGGATTCAAGTTGCAGGAAAGGAGATTCTGACTAAACTTCAGGAAGAACTTTCTGACAGTAAGAGCTATTTGACAGAGGAAGAAGGGTCTTCCTCAGGAGGTTGTGGACTCTCCTTTTTTGGAGGTTTTTAAGCAGAGGTCGGAGGGCCACCTGTCTTGCATGCTTGAGCTGATATTCCTGCATTGCAGGGGTTTGGACTAGATGACCCTTGGATAAGTTCCAATAATAATAATAATAATAATAATAATAATAATAATAATAATAATTATTATTTATTTATACCCCGCCCATCTGGCTGGGTTTCCCCAGCCACTCTGGGCGGCTTCCAATCAAGTATTAAAAACAATACAGCATTAAATATTAATAACTTCCCTAAACAGGGCTGCCTTCAGATGTCTTTTAAAAAGAAGATAGCTGCTTATTTCTTCACATCTGAAGGGAGGGCGCCACCACCGAGAAGGCCCTCTGTCTGGTTCCCTGTAGCCTCACTTCTCGCAATGAGGGAACCGCCAGAAGGCCCTCAGCACTGGACCTCAGTGTCCAGGCAGAACGATGGGGGTGGAGACGCTCCTTCAGGTATACTGGGCGGAGGCCATTTAGGGCTTTAAAGGTCAGCACCAACACTTTGAACTGTGCTCGGTAACATACTGGGAGCCAATGCAGATCTCTCAGGACCGGTGTTATGTGGTCTTGGCAGCTGCTCCCAGTCACCAGTCTGGCTGCCGCATTCTGGATTAATTGCAGTTTCCGGGTCACCTTCAAGGGTAGCCCCACGTAGAGTGCATTGCAGTAGTGATGATCGATGACCTTGGCCATTCACTGACTCTCAGCTGGACCTACTTCACAGTGATATTGTAGGGATGAAATGAGGAGAGGAAGAAGATACGTGCCGGCCACCATGAGCTCCTCAGAGATAAAATGGTGGGATCCAAATGCAACAAACAAATGGTGCCACCAAATTTCCAACAGCACTCACACTCACTTCCCTCGGCATAACTTCTGTGAGCATTGAAAACAAGTTTCACGTGACTTCAGAAACCGTGGCGGGGGTGGATCCGAACCTGCTTGTGTTTTGAATACTTTCCACATTTCATTTGTTGCCTTCTTCATTTTTTAAAGGCTTCGGATACTATGTAAATATGACATTAAATTAAACCCAAACACCCTGATCATATGCCTGACTGTTCCCTTCGCCTTCTGCCTTTCCTTCTCTTTTTCCACGTCTGATTTCTTTTTTCTTTTTTAAAAAAAATAATTTTTAGTAACTGGCCAATCACATCAAATTAAATCACATCACATAAATTCCAAATTACAAAGCCAAATTTTTAAATTTTGTTGGGGGAACCCATACTTCAAGATCCAAAGGGGGATTCAAATCATCTTCTTATTACTGCGTTAATGTCCAAATCAGTCCCAATCAGTCCAGACAAAATTCATAATTCTATCCAGTCTTATCTTGGTGTTTCCACATCATATCTTGTTCATATAATTTCTATTTTTCCTTTACGATCTCTTCTGTTAGTCTCCTTAAGCCGATAAGCAAAATAATAATCCTGTGTGGATTTCCCGTTCCTCCACTAAGTCCAGATGGTTTCCATATATCTCCTTCGTAGATAACATCGCTCTTTCCATCATAAATTTGGCATTTGTCGCTCTTAAGTCCCACCGAGAAGTTGATCCACGATATGTAAACAACTCTATTTCTCTTTTTCTCCTCCCAGACCCAAGAGCTCCAACAATGCCTCCCAAAATGGCGACGGCATTTTTAACTGCGTCATTCCAAAACTCTTAGCTTTCCAGCTTCATCTTGAAACATTGCTTTGGTTCGAAAGTTTATCTCCACACAGCCTTAAATCCACAGCTTAAGTCCTTAGTTTCTGACTCATTAGGGGAGGGGATTCTTGTTAAATCACATAAGAAAAAGGAAGGCAGGTTTTTTTTTCCGTCCCCCCTCAGTCATACCGTATCTTGACGTATCTTCTCATATTTTATTCTTGTCTTGTTATCAGAGATCTCCTCTGTCAGCAGTCTTTACTCCCCTTTTTCCTTGAAGCATGTGCAATTTATCTCGTCCAAATTGTTTCTTTTGAAGATGCTTGCAACTAGCGGCGCGAATCAGGGACGGCGTCCAGGAGTGCCGGAATCCCACAGGAGGGCTTTGTGCCTAGTGCCCCCACCCCCACAAATTCGGGGGTGGTATAGGGCACAGCAGGCAAGGGCCGTCCCCCCCACAATCCTGGGGGGGTTAAGGAGGCTAATTACCCCCATCATAGCCTCCAAATTACCTCGTGTGGGTCGGAGAGATGTTATTGTCAGCCATCTTCCGATGCGCCACCTAGTGGCCCCCGCCTTCTTCATTTTTTAAAGGCTTTGGATACTATGTAAATATGACATTAAATTAAACCCAAACACCCTGATCATATGCCTGACTGTTCCCTTCGCCTTCTGCCTTTCCTTCTCTTTTTCCACGTCTGATTTCTTGCCGAGATGGAAATTTCATTTTAATAGTTTGCCATTCGGTTGTTTGCCATCCAAAGCGGCAATGTTTTTCTTTGCCGCTTCGTGCAATTTTTTTGAATTTTTTATTGATGCTGTTTCATGATGCCTTTTGGCTTTTATTGTGGTTTATTGCTCCGTGCATGTGAGGGTGGTAGTGGTGGGAACTGCAGTTGTCTCTGGGAAGGAGTCTGCGAAAGACCTCTGTCCGTTCGCAATCGCCCACCCCCCATCCTTGGACCCCCCCCTTTAAAAAACCCTCTTATCTGCCCTTCGACTTTGAGCACACTTTGTCCAGAGGGAGAGCAGGGGCACCTTGAAAGAGCAGCTCACCCTGTCTAAAGGTTCTTGCCTGGGATAAACAAGGGAACTTTGCAGGAATGGAAAACTACAACGTCTCTCTACTCCCCAAAGCACGTTGCAGGCCTGGCTCAGAGCGGAGTGTGGAGCAGCCTGCCTTGTGCAGGCAGGTGTGTGTGTGTGTGTGTGTTCGTTCGGAGGGCGTGTTGCACGAAAACAAGGCAGGCCAGTCTGGTTTGACTGCTCCCCTCCCTTGGGCTGGGAGGAAAAGATCCAGACATGCAACCAAAACACTCCACAGTCAAACAAATAGGACTGGCTAATGAGCAAAAGTCATGCCAGACCCTTTCTTTCGTTTTGACAAGGAGAAATCGTCTCTTTCTCTCCCTGCACCACCTCAATACTGCACATTCTTCCTGCTACTTTCTTTTCTTGCAACCGTGCAATGGCGACTCAAAAGCTCCCAGGCGGGCCGAAGAAGCAGCCTCTGGGTTCCAAGGAGTTCTCCCGGCGTCGCAGCGAGACATTGACTTGTGGCGAGGAAAAGCAGAACTTCTTCCCCTGGCACAACCAGAACATCTGTGGCTCGCTGAGCAGAGAGTGTTAGACATCTACACACACACACACACACACACACACACACACACCAGCTCCCTTCCTCTCCCCTCCTATAACTTATTAAACTAAATAACACGAGCTGGCATTTCAAAGAGTCAAATAAAATTCATGAGGACCGGCTGCCAGCTTCTCCGGGGGACGCTTCTGGGAGCAGCTGTTGAGATTTCCAAACTTTGCCCCTCTGCACATCCTCTCCCCCTTTGCTTCCAAATGTGCGCAGGAGACAGTCTGCGAGATTTATAAGCACCAGTTTCATTGGCCTGCTTTTTTTGTTCCTCGGAGAGGGTGTGTCGCAGAAAGTCACGCCATTTGGATCGGATTAATTAATCTGGAACAGCTCCTCTTTTGCCCCCATTTCTGTGGTCGCAGCAGCCTTGTGGTTTCGAAAACATCCCAATCCGAGCGAGAAAATAAGAAGAGCCTGCTAGATCACGGAACAGCGTGGTTGGGATGCCAAGGGTCATCTAGTCCAACCCGCCTGCAGAACAGGAATGGCAGCCAAAGAATCCCTGGCTGATGGCCATCAAACCTCGGTTTTAAAACTTCCAAGGAAGGAGAGTTCACCACCTCCCAAGGGAGTCTGTTCCTCGGATCAGGCCCATGGCCCATCTAGTGCAGCATCCTGGTCTCACAGTGGCCGACCACATACCTGTGTGAGACCTGCAAGCAGGATTCGAACACAAGAGTAATTCTCCCCTCCTGTGGTTTCATAAAATCATAGAATTGTAGACTTGGAAGGGAGCCAAGGTGTGCAATGCAGGAATCTCAGTATGACTGATAGCATTATTATCCACCCCCATCGTTCAGCCCAGACACTGAGGTCCAGCTCCGAGGGCCTTCTGGTGGTTCCCTCACTGCGAGAAGTGAGAGTACAGGGAACCAGGCAGAGGGCCTTCTCGGTGGTGGCACCCGCTCTGTGGAATCTGTTTCATAACCCAACCAAAATTAAATGCCCAGAGAGCTGCACATTCTCTCAAGTCACTGGCTCGCTCATTCCAGTGGGATTAATGCATTTAATAACTCTATCTAGGCCACAACACCTGGACGTTTATGGGGAAAGGTCTGTACCCACAACTAAGACACCACAAATATGCTTCATGGTTGCCAGAGGGGCAGAAATGCCCGGAAGGGGTTGGATTGGGATGCAACTAGCATGGAGCGCATGAGAACCATGTATATAGTATAATGGAGACATTATGGCTATGATGTAGAGTTGGCTTTGAAAGAAAGAAACTATGCCGCACATGGTTAAACGGCAGAGCTCTCTCCCACGAGAGGCAATTATGGCTGCCGTCCTAGATGGCTTTATGAGAGGATTAGACAGATTCATGGAGGAGGAGAGGGCAATTCAAAGTGTTGGTGCTGACCTTGAAAGCCCTAAATGGCCTTGGTCCAGTAGACCTGAAGGAGTATCTCCACCCCCATCGCTCAGCCTGGACACTGAGGTCCAGCTCCGAGGGCCTTCTGGCGGTTCCCTCATTGTGAGAAGCCATATTACAGGGAACCAGGCAGAGGGCCTTCTCGGTGGTGGCGCCCTCCCTGTGGAACGCCCTCCCCTCAGATGTGAAGGAAATAAACAGCTATCTGACTTCTAGAAGACATCTGAAGGCATCCCTGTTTGGGGAAGTTTTTAATGCTTGATGTTTTATCGTGTTTTTAATGTTCTGTTGGGAGCCGGCCAGAGTGGCTGGGGAAACCCAGCCAGATGGGCGGGGTATAAATAATAAATTATTGTTGTTGTTTTGTTATTGTTGTTGTTATCTGCACTGATGTAGATAACTGAGAACATACAATTGAGAGGAGGGGTCTACTGTACACGTGGTTTAAAGGGGGGGTTTGCTTTAGCTGAAAATTTGCAGGGGGCTGGACTCAATGACTCTTGGGGTCCCTACGATTCTAGGATCTGTGAGAAAGCATACCCTCCAACTTTTCTCCAGTTAAAACAGGGGCATCCTAGTCCATCATGATAACAATTTTATTATTTATACCCCGCCCATCTGACTGGTTTGCCCCAGCCACTCTGGGCGGCTTCCAACTTATATAGAGAAACATAATAAAACATTAAACATTAAAAAAAACACCCCTTCCCTGTACAGGGCTGCCTTCAGGTGTCTTCTAAAGGGTGCTTCGTTCCTTGTCTCCTTAGCTCAGGGCTCCCCTAACTCCACACGCTCCAAAATTTCTCCGGTGAAAATAGGGACGTCCGAAGGAAAAGTGGGACATTCTGGGATCAAATCAGAAACCAGGATGGCTTCTGCAAATCCGGGACTGTCCCTGGAAAACAGGGGCACTTGGAGGATCTGAGAAAGAGCCCAAAATCCAGGGCTGTCCACCAGCTGCAAGATTTGTCAGTTGGCTGATCATTTGCCAGTGAAGTGATGGATCAATTAATTAATCTGTTAAATCAAAATGAATGTGCAGGTTAGCCAAATTCCGTGCAGGTTACCTTGCAATACGAAGCAGTAAATGATGCTTCGTGCTCTCTTTACGCCCTTAATCAAGTAACAAACCTGAATCAAAAGGAGCTCAATGGACTAAACTAAAAAAATTAAATAAACTGTTGTGGCTGATTTTACTTGGGTGAATTGATGATTGTTTTTCCTTTGCTGGCTTTTCTTCACCGGAAAGCCACAGTTTGGTTTACAACATAGAAACACAATTACAAATGTAAAATAGATAACGCAATATTCATAAAATGTAATTTAAAAAGTTACTTGGATAAAACTAATAATCATATCACAGAAATATTGATTTTATTTATTTATTTAACCAGGTTTCTCTATCAATGAATCAGCAAAAGTTCTAAGTGGTTTACAAAATATATATATATAAAACTTGCATTAAGTTTACTTATAAAAGCTAGGTGTTAAAAACAAGTTAGTATTAATTTTTAGAGGGGAATCTGCAGTTTTAAAATATACAGTACAAAATAAAATTTATAATATAAAATTATATATTAAATTCTAGGTCAAATTTACATATTTGGTAAAAATAATGAAAAGGTTTTGTTGGCTCCCAAACCAGTAATGCTTCTGATATTTTTTATTTTGCCTTCAAGCTTATGAGCAACTTTAAGAGCCTGTATAAAACTTTAAAGGCTGCAGAGATATTCTGTAAAAATATACATAAATAACTCAGTTCTCAGCCCTGCCAATTAAAATGAGCCTCTCCTCTTGTTGATCTTCTATAATTTTAGCTGATTAGATACTGATCAAACTGATTTAGGCTTGCAACCTTAGCTAATGGTTATCATTATTATTATTAAATAATAAAAAGCATGCTAGATCAGACCAACAGCCCATTAAATGCAGTATCTTGTCTTCTGCAAAGTCTCTGCAAAGTCCAGAAGCCATGCATAAAACCAACAGCTAGCTCTCTCCCTTGTGATCACCAGTAACTGGAATTCAGAGGCACAGGACATTGTTGATCTTACTCAGAGTAGACCCACTGAAATGAACAGAGATGACAAACTGAGGTGCCTTAATTCCTACGCAGAAGAGAACACAGTTGAGTACAGCCCATAATATCCCAAATGGTGGAGGTGGTACACAGCCCCCATGCCTTTCTCACCCACGAATTTGTCTAATGATCTAATCTGCTTCTAATAGCACAATTAAGTGGGACGTTTACCTCCTCAAGGTCTCTGGGAATTATTAAATGGCAAGACTGAGGGGACTGGCTGGCACCCCAAGTGCCACAGCAAGAACGATGGTTGTAAAAACCGGAAATATTGTCGCACAGTGAACATTAAATTCAGGGCCTGAAATAGTGCTAAATTGAGCCTTTTGACAAGTTTTCCTAATGAACCTAGAACCCATGTTTTTCTCCCTACCATGGTATCATCTGCAGTATGTAATCGATATTGTTGCAATTAGTTGAGTACAGTGGAACTAATAAAATGCAAATAAATAAGCAGAAGGTGAAATCACTGCTCCAGACACTGAACTGTATCAGACGATGTTTCTAATACCAGTTACTGGAAATAAAAGCGTGCTCGGATCGTGCCGGATTTACGTATAAGCTAAACAAGCTATAGCTCAGAGCCCCACTCTCTTGGGGGCCCCCAAAAAAATTAAAGGGGAAAAACCTGGATGTACATTTCCAAAATATAAGATAAAAAACAAATAAAATAAAACCTACATGCAGCAACTGTGTTTTGTGTTGTGTAGGCTCCTATGATGTACATCATGGGCCCCGCCTGCTAGCCTGCTCCCTAAAATATCACTGCTTTGCTCATTTCTATATACAGCGGTACCTTGGTTCTCAAACTTAATCCGTTCCGGAAGTCCGTTCCAAAACCAAAGCGTTCCGAAACCAAGGCACGCTTTCCCATAGAAGGTAATGCAAATCGGGTTAATCCGTTCCAGACTTTTAAAAACAACCTCTAAAACAGCAATCGGACGTGCATTTTGCTATCTAACGGGCCCACGGATCCATAAAATGAAAGCAATGA